>NC_083328.1:54968934-55570434 GCF_963455315.2 Globicephala melas | reverse complement strand
GAGTCTCTTCCTGGCGCCAGTCGTCAGCACGGTGTCTTTTGCCACTGCAGCTCTCTTTCAGTCAAGGAGGCCGTTCGACTGGCAAAGGGAGTCCGCCCAGCGCTGCTTTCGCGAGTCTATTTGACGACGGCGGCACTCCACCTAGGCAACCCCGAGAGGAGTACACTGCCCTAGCTACGAATGTGAAAAGCTGTCTCCAGGGGCCTGCTTACACGAAGGTCCCTCAGAAGCCAGAGGCCGCTGTTCCGGCACGGAGAGAGGTCATCATGCAAAAAAACTGGTGAATGGGCTCCTATCCTGTGTGTCCCCAGGAGCTTCGTAGGGTTAAGGCACTCCGTGGTGGAGTATGGCCTCATTGGAGACCCCTGCACACCCAAGTCCCCTGACGTGAAACACTGGAACTTAACGTTGAGGCCTGAGGTCACCTTTCGTTTTGCCGGAGCTGCCGTGGGAGGAGTTTCTAGAAAGGGATTGCCAGCACAGTTTTCGCTTTGGGAGAACACGCAGCCTTGGCCCACAACGACAATCCTGCCGTGCAGAGACGTCGAGCCGCTAGTGCTCTTCAGGCAGCTTTGAAGCCAAGCGCAAGGCGCCTCCAAACGGGGAGAAAGCGTACTCTCCCATCCGCGTCCCACTTTCAAGCTGAATGACGCAGCATGTTTCTCTGAATGTTCTGCCGAGCTATCTAGTAAAAGGCAGAGAGTGCCTGCCTCTGATAAGCAGGGTTTTGACGTGGGGATTGCTGGACAGGCGGAAGATCGCTCCCCAGGCCGTGCAAAGTTTAGGCCTTGGTGATTCTGGATGGTCCCAAAGGTCCAGAATTGTCCCTGGGAGAGCTGTCCTTTTCCCTCTTTTTCCGGCTGGAATTACACCTCTGGCATCCATCCGACTGCCGTTCGGAGAAGTCCTGGGGGAGACGCCCTGGTTTCATTTGTGACGCACACTGGTGTTTCTCAGAAGAGCCCAAATTGCTCCCTGCGGGTGGGTGGGGGGTTGGCACACCAGCATGGAATGTAAGGCTGTTGAGAACTCCGTGCCTTGAGGCCGTGGGAAGGCCGTACAAACGAGAGCTTTCGAGCGAACAGGGCAGCGCTTCGCCATCATCGTTGCACATTCACGGAGCTTAATCAAATGAATGCTTTTACTTCCTGCGGCTCAAACACAGCCGAGGAGTTGGAAGGCATACAGTGCCCTTTGACAGTTGTTACAACGAACGTGAGTGCACAGTGTCTCGTGAAATACCTTACACGGTTGAAGCATTCCGTTAACACATGCCCCTCCGCTCCCTCCGGCACTCCGAGGGGTTACTAACGGGGGAAATCTGGACTTTTGCTTGAGGCCGGGGTGGGGCGGGGGGACTCACAATTCTTTTGCCGGCGAGCTCCAGAGCGCTCCTGCTGAAGCTCCCAGCAAGGAACTGAGAGAGAGCAGCAAGCCTCACACGAGTAAACTGAGACTTCTTCTGTCACGAGCAAACTCAGACTTCTTATGGGAGGCCTTCCGGCAGCAAAAAGAAGGTGGGCGCGGGGAGTGTGCTTCAGGCAGCTTAGGAGCCGCCCCTGTCTCGTCTACCACGGAGGGGAATAAGGTTTGGCTAGGGTCGCACAGCTTGAAACCTGAGCTCATATAAGTATCCTCAGTGGTTTCTAATTACCTCAAGGAAACACAACGGGAGGAACAGGGCCCTTCCATGGAGGCCCTGTTGGGCACAGGGACCTCTGCGTGGGATCTACGGGGTAAGTATGGCAGTACCTTAGGTAGGCTTCAGTGACCAAGGCTCTCTGGCTCATGCTTAGCTGTGTAATGAAGTGTGGAAAACGTAAATACAGTTCCTCAGGCTGGGCCCACAGCCTAGCTTTCGCTTCTGTGAGAGTTCTGTCCCGAATCTCCTCCTGGAGCCAGTCGTCAGCATGGTGTCTTTTGGCACTGCAGTTGTCTTTCAGTCAAGGAGGCCGTTCGACTGTCAAAGGTAGTCCGCCCAGCGCTGCTTTCGCGAGTCTCTTTGACGACTGGGGCACTCAACCTTGTCAACCCAGAGAGGAGTACATTGCCCTTGTGGTTGACCTTTCTGTGCTCCAGTTAGACACATTTACAAGTGGAAGAAAGAACAATTTTTAATTCAGAAACAGGGAGCCTGAGACCTTGGTTAGCTGCAAAGGCAGGGGGCCTGTGACAGTGCCCCGTCCGCAAGTGTTCAGGGTTTAGGGCAGAGACAGTGACTGTCTCCTGCCAAGTGTATTCCCAGGGCATTGCCTCACAGAAGGAGGAAGGCCCAATGAGGTGGGGTGCCCCTGACTGCATGGGCATTCAGAGGGTCCTCCTGCTGGCAGGGACTTCCTGGATGAGGTAGACCTTTGAAAGATCTTGCTTTAGATAGTTGGGTAGTATTCTATGCAGAGGGAACCATTGGTGTGTGAAGACAGCGAGCCACATAGCTTGCTTTTAAAATGTGTGTCTGTACTTCACCACCACCACCCCCTTAAAAAAACTGCATTCAACCCAAAGCAAACAGAAACACTGTCCAGCTTTTAAATATAAAAGACTGTCTTCAGATTTTGTTTACTTGTCCCAATGTACACTCTTTCTGGGCCCAGCAATGCCAATTCCTTGCCCCGGCACTGTCAGCCTTTGCACTGCGATATGGGGGCAGGCAACGCATGTTAGGAGTAGGAGGTGGCAGGGTTGGGAAGAGGGGGCTGTGCAGTTCCTAGGGGGATGTGTCTTTAATGTGAGGTGGAGCTGCCGGGCTCTGAGGAAACGCCTCCTGCGGAGCCCCTTCTCTGAAGACAGCCTGAAGGGGACTGTTGGGTCTCCCTGGTTTCCTTGACTTCCTCAGATAACACGATCCTGTTGATACCTGAAGCCAGTGTGCTTTCTCACCTCCAGGCTGCTGGGCCCTCTGCCAGCCGAGGCTTGAGCATTCTCAGTGGTTCTTACCTAGGCCGAGAGGGCAGTTGCTGACACCAGGTGTTCGAGGGTGTTCCAGGAAGACGACAGTGTCCGCAGAGATCGTCTCTACTGCCATCCCTCTATAGCTCACACAGGAGAACGCCCTGGTCCGTTCAAGGATTTCACATGCCACTTCCTCTTTCCAAGCATTTCTCCTCTCTCCTCTCAGTTACCCCTCCTATTTCTTTTACACTGCTCCTGTCCCACACTTGAATTAGCAAAGTCTCACTGGGGTGTTAATGACTGAATATTACTCCCTTTACTAGTAGCTTAACAGAATATTTCACATCTTTCTTCGAGAGACAAATTTCCTGGTTCCGAATGCCAGCTCTGACACTACTGAGTTGGTGTCACTGATTATTTACTTTCCTTGTGCATCAGCTTCCTCATCTGTGGAATGGGGTTAATTGTAGTACCTATGTCATGAATTTGGAGTAACATCAATGAATGAGTTATGACATGTGTAGCAGATTCTGTACCACCGCATGTTCCCTTGATGCTTCTTATTCCTGTACTCTTGCCCACGGTTTGTCTTCACTCCTGCTTCTTTTTGTTGCATGGCTACTGGAACCTGCCTAGCCCACATACAGCAGCCTGGAAGCACCAGAGAATCAAGGAAATCTATTTTTCCCTTTTCTAGTCAGGTTTCACCAGAGAAACACAACCAGTAGGAGTGATAGATATAGAAGATGATATAGATACAAATATAAATGTAAACATAGATATAGGAAATAGAGTATGTTATTATGGAGGCTGACAAGTCCCAAGTTCAGCATTCAGCAAACTGGAGGCCCAGGAGAGATGCTGATGGTATAGTTCTAGTCCCAGACCAAAAGCCTGAGACCCAAGAGAGTTGATGTTACAGTTCCAATACAAACCAAAACAGGAAAAAAAAAAAAAAAAAAAGATGTCCCAGGTCAAAGGCAGTCGAGATAGAAGAGTCCCCTCTTACTGGAAGGAGGGTCAACCTTTTGTTCTATTCAGGCCTTCAACTGATTGCATGAGGCCCACCTAGATTAGGGAGGGCAATCTGATTTACTCAGTCTATCAATTTAAATGTTAATATCAGGACTTCCCTGGCAGTCCCATGGTTAAGACCCTGTGCTCCCAATGCAGGGGGCATGGATTTGATCCCTTGTCAAGAAACTAGAATCCTGCATGCCGCATGGTGAGGCCTAAAAAGAAAAATACAAAAACAAAACTAACACAACATTGTAAAGCAACTATACTCCCATAACATTTTTTTTTTAAAATGAAGGAATCACGACTAGAAACAAATTTTTTAAAATAAATAAATGTTAATCTCATCCAAAAACACCCTCGCAGAAACACCCAGAATAACCTGTGTATGATTTTTGGTGGACTGTTTCTCTGATCAGTATGAAATATCTTTCCTTGTATTTTTTACTGCTTTTCTCATTACATTCTATTTTACCTGACATTAGTATTGCTGCACTATCTTTTTTGTTAGTATTTGCCTGGTTTTTATCCCTTTAATTTTAACCTTTCAGTGTTCCTTGATTTATATATGTTTCTCATAAACATAGAGCTAGACTTTGTTTCTGTAATTGTTGCTTTTGCTCTAATCTGAAAATCTCTGAATATATAGATTAGATAACTATTAGGTGAGTATTACCTGTTTACTTTTATTACGATTACCATTATATTGGACTTATTTCTACCATTTTATTCTGTACTTTCTATTTACCTTCTTGCCCTTTGCTTATGTTTTTCTCCTTCCCTGACTTGTTAAATTACACCTGCTTCCTTTATTATCTTTTATTTGCCCTTCCTATTTGGAGAACAAATATTTTCTTTTCATTCATATGGTATTTATATTTGTAAGATATTACTCATTTTTATATATTTCTCACAAAAATCTAAGCAATGTCTGTATGTTTCTTAAACAAAATACACAATTTTCACTTCTTTCAATTCTGTCTTAATTTAGCTTCCTCCCAACTACCATGTTATCCTTGTCTAAAGTTTTAGTCTGACTTCTCTTAAAACACAACTTATTATTATCATATTCATAGAAATCATTATGCCTATGTATTTTCTAATACCTTGAGAATTATTGTTACTTAGAGTGAATTTCATCAATTATATATGTTGCATAGCCATTAACATACAGCCAATTACTTAAAGTATTCTTGATAATGCCAAAAATGTTTGTGATTTTGATGTCAGTGATAACCTCTGAGGAGAATGAGGATGGAACGAACATGTTTTCACTTTGGGCAGTTACATCTACTACACAAAGGTAGAAATTTTCTCCAGATTCTGCTTTTTCTGGTCCATAAGTTTTCCAGAGGTAGATGCTGCCAAATTCTGGGTCTCCTCAGAGGTGCTCCAGGAGACATCTCAGCAGTGTGTACAAGTCTCCTTCCTTACAAGCAGTTGGGCATGCTGTTTCATGGGGGGAAAGGCACTGAATTGGGACAAGAGTCTTGTCTTAATGGGCAACCTTAGGCCTCAAGCCTAAAACAAAGATAATACCACATTGTGGACGTCAGATTTCTTGGGTCCCAAGTGACAGGTAAGCAGTTAGAAGAAGCTTAGGTCAAGAAGGGAGATCTGTTTGCTGGTGTAACAAACTTGAAGAAGGGCAGGAACCTGAACATCATCAGCCTCTCTCTTTTCATCCTTGTGTCTGTCTGTGTCCTCCTCATTGTTTCTAAACACAGCTTTTCTCAACAAGACTAGACCTGTGGTGGCTTCCCAGCTCCCATCTTCCCAGGTTTAGCCCAGAAAGAAAAGATAAGAAGTATAGCTCTAATTTTACTTTTTTCCAGATGGCTTCTCAATTTTCCAGATGCTTTCTTAGAATGATCCTCACTTTTTTACTTGAAACCTCATCTTTATTACATAGTAAGTGTCCCATGTGTATGGGACTATTATCTTGACTTTCTTTTACAAATGCATTCTGACAAATCTGTTTCAGTAATTACAATTTTGTAATATATTTTAGTATTGGATAGTGTTATTCTCTCCCTCATCATTCCTAATAGTAGTTTCCTAACTATACTTACAAGTTTATTTTTTCTCATGAACATTAAAATTAATAAATCTAGTTTGTAAAGGAAACTCATTGGTGTTTTTATTTTACTCACCTTAAATTTATAAATTAACTTGGGGAGATTTTTATGATGTGGAGTTTTCCTATCTAAGAACATGGTTTGCCTTTCCATTTGTCCAAATCTTCTCTTTTCTTCTCAGAGGCATTGTGAAGTCTTGTTCATATAGTTCTTTCACTTTAAATGTAAACCAGATCGTTCATCTTTTTTACTGTTGTGGTAAATGGAACATCTTCTTCTACTATATTCTGACTAGTTGCTATTTAGAGACTATTTTGTTCTATATGTAATTTTGTACCTGCCACTTTACCTATTGTCTCGCTATCTGCAAGAGTTTTTCATTCGATTTTTTTGGGTTTTCTGAGTATACAATTATATACCATCTCCAAAATATTAATGGTTTTATCTTCTCTTTTCTAATTTTTAAATTCCTAAAATTATTCTTTTATCTATAATTGCATGGACTTCCAGAAGAACATTAAATATGATGCTAGTGGATTGCTTGTCTCCTCCCTAACTTAAACAAGAATGTTTTTAGTGTTTTCCCATGAATCCTGGTACTCATGTCTGGGTTGAGATGGATACATTTTATCCTTTTAAAAATGTGCCCAGGGCTTCCCTGGTGGCGCAGTGGCTGAGAGTCCACCTGCCAATGCAGGGGACACGGGTTCGTGCCCCGGTGCGGGGAGATCCCACATGCCGCGGAGCGGCTGGGCCCGTGAGCCATGGCCTCTGAGCCTGCGCGTCCGGAGCCTGTGCTCCGCAACGGGAAAGGCCGCAACAGTGAGAGGCCCGCGTACCGCAAAAAAAAAAAAAAAATGTGCCCAGCTATTCATTTTTACTCAATACTAATTAGCAGGTTGATCCTTGGATTAAAATGCACACTTTCTATAAAGAACCTATCACACCTATTTACCAGGACTTTAGATCTGGGACTAAATAAAGTGTAGTTCAACTTCAATGCCCATCTACCAGCTAGTCTTCATAGTCTTATTGAGTCTCATGTAAGTCATTGATAAAGTGGGGGTAATACTCCCCTCATAGAATACTGATAAATTTAATTAAGAATAAATCTAAAGTACCAACACAGTGTCTGACATATAGTAAATGCTGAATAAGTTGTAATTTTTTCAATTCTCCTTAACAATACAGTCCTCTCTGGGTTTTCTTCTTAATGTAATCATGATGAGAATTTTCCTTGATCCAGAATATAAATCTTATTTGGTTAAAACATATTATATTAATATTATTAATACATTTGATAAATGTTAATATAGTTAACAAAATATAGTTTTATTTATATGTTTGCAAAATGGATTTTTTAGATTGATCTTACCCGTATTGGATTTGGGAATTTAAAATATGCTTGCATTGCAATATTTTTTCTATATTTTGGAACATCTACTGGGTTGATGTCTGGGGATAGGTGGGGATTTCTCACTCAAGGTAAGAGCCATGGATTGTTGAATTCCAGACCATGTTAGAATATGTTGACCCTGCACTGCTTTTACTCAGCACAAGGAGGCAGCATCGGAAAAGAAACCAGAGCAAAGCTTTTCTGTAGCTCATGAGATGTTAATATGATTGGAGACTGAGTTAAAATACTTTTGAAGTTTAGTTCTTGCCATTTCAGTCTTTTTAGAGGCCTATTTATAAAATAGTGGGTGTGTTAAAAAGAACATAGTAATCCTTCAGTAAATGATATGAGTTAGCACAGCTAACCCCCTCACCCCTCATGTCTTTACTCAGATACTTTCCCTGACCACCCTATGTGAAACTGCAGCCTCCCACTCCTGACCCACCTTACTGTGTTCTACTTCTTTTCCATGCCGTTTATTAAGTCTACTATATTAGATAATTTACTTATATATTATGCTTATGGTTTATTTGTTTCCCCGTAGTCCCCTACTAGAATGTAAGCTCTATATAGGGGCATTGTCTGTTTTGTTCATTGATGTATCCCAAGTGCCTAGAACAGTGTCTGGCACAAAGTAGATTCCTAATAAGTGTTTGCTGATTGAATGATTGCATGGTGGTGGTGGTGGTGTTATTTATAATGACGGTGGCAAGGATGGTGGCTGGGAGGTATTGGAAGTGATGAGGCAGTGAGGCTGGAGGGGCAATGGTAGTGGTGGTAGCAATGGTTGGGGAAGGGTACAGTGAAGATGAGGAGAGGCAGGTGACAGTGGTTGAGATGGTGATGATTTTCATGATGTTATGGTTGGTCAGGATCCCCTGAGAAGTTGGAATCTAAGCCTGAGGCTGGATAAAAATTTCTAGAGGCCCCAGCACCTAAAAGGTCTTCTCAGCACATGAGCACAAGCCCTCAGTTTCTAGGCCGAGGTGCGGAAGATTGTTCACACACGCGCACACACACACACACACACAAACACACACACACACAAATCTGTCTTCCCAGCCCTCCAGTAAATGGTGTTGTGCAAGGGAGTGGCGGAGAAACCAGAAAGACACATGCAGTTGTCACTTACCCGATTCATAACTCAGGCTTTAAGGTTTAAAAAAAAAGATTTTCTGACAACATATTTCAGGCTCTAAGGAGAAGAAAATATATTGAAAATTATGGCTAGGCCCAAGAAGAAGGTTGCAGACAGACCTGCGGGAGACCTCAAGGCAAGAAGATCAAGGAGGAACTGCTCACTCCACATCTAAATATGTAAAATGATAAATCAAGACTATTAAATGAAATGCACCTGTGCTACACTAACATACACACCCTCATAAAGGCCTGCAAGACATGGTTAGACTCCCAGAACTCCATACCAGATCAGGGAGAAGCCCCCAGCAGCCCCTCCTTCCTCACCCAGTCTCAGTGGGGCTTCTCACACATGTGCCTGGACACCCCAATCCTCACACCTCAGATCTAACCACACCCTGCACAAAAGCTGCCCCTTGGTCCCCCTCTTACATAGGGCTGTGCACAAGGGCAGTGCAGTGCACAACTGGGAAGACAGGCCCGGCAAGCATGCTTAAGGTATCTGAGTTGGGAATTCCGGGATCCAGATACCGGGAGTACATACTCCTGGTGTCAAAGGAAGAGTGCAAGGTCTTCCAGATGCTTGGCCAGGTGGGCTCTTCCCACTCTGAGAGGGCCATGGTGAGGGCTAAAAGGGAGCCTCCAAAGCCCAAGGCCTCTTCTCCTGGCTGCAGGAACCACTGGGACCATTATTGCTCTGTTTGGCTCACAAAATGCATATCTGTTCAAAGAAAGTCTGAAGAATGAAGTCATAGTGGGGTCCAATGCAGCTGGGGGAATGGAGAAGAAAGGACCATGGGCACGAACTGACAGTGTTGACACTGACATCTTGGAAAGTCACTGCCATGCTTTGGCAACCCCTCTCCACTCTCCCAACATCTCTCAGGTCAGCACAAAGGGAAGGAATGTCTGGTCTCAAAGAACACCTAATTTGGCCTTGTGTAGAAGCCTGGCAGCCTCCTGCCCTGGCTCATTTTCTCTCCTATAAATGTGAGGGACTCTCAGCCTTTGTTCGGGGTCCTCTTTCTTCTCTCAGTTCCTCTCCGACGCCTCCCAGCCCCGCCTCCAGCAATCCCTTCATGTTCAGAGATTAACTGTCAATTATCATACAGCTACATTTCTCTCCCCAACTTCAGGACTAAAACTCCTGCCATGTCCACGGGATCATCTAAGACTTTCTTCTTACTCCCAATACATTCAAACAACCTCACTTTCTTCCCCCAAACAGCAGTTCTGCACCTGCTCCCCACACCAAGTGACGGGTGGATCTATCTAACTTTCTCTTCTCACTTAGGCTCAAAATTTCTTTTAGATAGAGGTAGTGGTTGCAAAACATTGTGAATGTACTATGTGCCACTGAATTGTACAAATGGTTAGTTTTAACTTTTGAAGCGTCCTGCAGCCCAGAGTCACAACAGCCAGTGATGCCTCCCAAGTTAGCTAGACCTTCCTTCCATTTACTACATGGCCTCCTGCTGTGGGTCCCCATTGTTGCCAAAAGGGTATGGAGGTGAATGCCTTGATTTTGTGCCAGAGCTGGGGGACAAGGGACATGGGCATGAATGAACCCTGTCTTATGAACCACTCACAAAGCTTCCACAGCAGGCTCTTTTGACAAGAGGCACCCATGCCAGAGATGGTATGTCCTTTGCAAAAATGCCTTCTGGGACTTCCCCCAGGACCTCCCAACCATGATGTCCCTAGCTGAACACTGTTCCTCTCCAGTGACTACAGATCTGTCTTTAAACCTTCATGGGTGGGCTATGCATCCCTTGCTTTAAATGGGCAGGATTCATGGAGTCTGGAGTCTTGTGTCTTGGCCTGCATAACATCATCTCCAGCCCCTGGAAGATGGAGCAGCAGTAACAGATTCATTCTTGAGACATGGAGTCAGGAACCCGATGTCTTTTCTATCTGGCCTTCTTGTTCTTCCAGGTATACATCCCTGATCGGAGGAGGTCTTGAGGACAAGGCACTGCTTGGACACTCTTTCAAAAGGCAACATGCATTTCAATTACATCGCCCCCCTGAGCTGACTTTTCCAGGGCTGCACCAGTGTTTATGGTTGTCAGGTTGTTTTTCTGTCCTTCTTGGCCATGCAAAGAGACTGAATCTCAGCTCTAACTCCCTGAGATAAAGGTGGAATGGACACCTTATCTCTGTCCCACTCCTCCCTTGCTGCCCCCCTTGGGAGCAGGCCCTCAGTTAGGGACAATGGATCCACTTGATTGCCTGGCAAGTTGCAAGAACACTGTCTGCCTGTGCATTAATGCACACTGCTCTGCCAGACAGTCCTCTCCCTCACTGTGCTCAGAAGTTGCCCAGCACAGGGTCAGCTGCCTGAAGATTTATAAAACCACGTTTGTGTCCAAGGACCGAGTTTACTGTGAGAGCCATGGCCTTCCTTCTGCCAAATTCTGTTCTCTGAAGATTAGTCTAATTTAACCAGCTGTTGCTAAGCCTAGACTCTAGGTTTTTCTTTAGTTCTGAGTAATGGTTGCCATAACATCAGTACTACTAGTCCAGGGCTTCTCAAACTTCAACTAAGGCAAAAGAATCACCCAGAAGGCTGGTTAAAACAGATTCTTGAGCTCCACCCCTGGAGATTCTGATGCAGTAGGTCTGGGGCAGGACTTAGGAATGTTCATTTCTGACAAGCTCGCAGGTGATAATGATGCAGCTGGTCCTCTGCCCACACTTGTGAGCAGCATGGCACTATGTATGCTGAGGTGCTGAGATCTAGTAATATCTAAGCCTTTGCTGTGTGCCTGGCACTGCACTAAGCATTTATTACTGGGATGACCCATTTCATAGATGAGGTACAGAGAGGTTAAGTGACTTGTCCAATGTTCCAAGGCTAGGAAGTAGTGGAATTGCGTTCATATCTTTGTCTCCCTGCTCTACCATCTATACCCACCATCGCTGATCATAGGTATGGTGTGCCCCTCCATACTACCTTGAGATATCTGCAGCACCCTGCAGGTAGCCTCACTTCTCCCAGCCTCCCCACTCCAATACAACTTGCTGTTAAGATAACATTCTCTCTTTTTAGTTGCACAAAGATATGCATAATGTAAATTTTACCATTTTAACCATTTCTAAGTGTATAGTTCAATGACATTAAAAACATTCACATTGCTGTGCTACCATCACGACCACCCATCTCCAGAGCTCTTTTCATCTTGCAAAACTGAAATTGCACCCATTAAACAATAACTCCCCATTTCCGTCTGCCCCTCGCCCCAGCAATCACCATTCTACTTTCTGTCTCTATGAATTTGACTACACTAGATACCTCATATAAATGGAATCATACAGTATTTTCCTTTTGGGACTGGCTTATTTTACTCAGCGTAATGTCCTCAAAGTTCACCCGTGTAACGTGTCAGAATTTCCTTCCTCTTTAAGGTTAAATAATATTCCATTGTATGTGTGTACCATATTTGTTTATCCATTCATCCATCAATAGACATTTGGGAAACTTCCCTGGTGGTGCAGTGGTTAAGAATCTGCCTGCCAATGCAGGAGACACGGGTTCAATTCCTGGGCCGGGAATATCCCACATGCCACAGAGCAATTGAGCCCAAGTGCCACAACTACTGAATTCCGGGTGCCTAGAGTCCATGCTCTGCAATAAGAGAATACACCACAACGAGAAGCACGTGCACCGGAATGAAGAGTAACTCCCGCTTACGACAACTAGAGAAAGCCCGCACGCAGCAATGAAGACCCAATGCAGCCAAAAGTAAATAAATAAAATAAATAAATTTATTTTTAAAAATAGACATTTGGGTTGCTTTCACCTTTAGGTTATTACGAAAAAAGCTTTTATGAACATGGGCGTACAAATACCTCTTTCAATTCTTTTGGGTATATACTCAGAAATGGAATTATTATTGGATCATATTGTAATTCTATTTTTAATTTTTTGAGAAATCACCATACCACTCTCCCAAGTGGCTGCACCATTTTACATTTCTACCAGTAATGCACAAGTGTTCCAATTTCTCCACTTCCACAACAACTCGTTATTTTCTGGGCTTTTTTTTTTTTAACAACCATCTTAATAAGTGTGAAGTAGTGCAAGATTCTTAAAGCAAACTCTGATTGGTCATTTGCTTCTTGGGCTCCAGGTGTGTAAACAACACAGGGTAGGTGCAGAAGGGAAGACACAGATGACCCACACTAACTTCTGCATTCAAGAATCCATTAGCAGGGGGAGCTTCAAGATGGCAGAAGAGTAAGACGCGGAGATCACCTTCCTCTCCACAAATATATCAGAAATACATATACATGTGGAACAACTCCTACAGAGCACCTACTGAATGCTGGCAGAAGACCTCAGACCTCCCAAAAGGCAAGAAACTCCCCACATACCTGGGTAAGGCAAAAGAAAAAACAGAGAAAAAGGAATAGGGACGGGACCTGCACTAGTGGGAGGGAGCTGTGAAGGAGGAAAGGTTTCCACACACTAGGAAGGACCTTCGCGGGCGGAGATTGCAGGTGGCGGATGGGGGAAGCTTCGCAGCCACGGAGGAGAGCGCAGCAACAGGGGTGCGGAGGGCAAAGTGGAGAGATTCCCGCAAGGAGGATCGGTGCCGACCAGCACTCACCAGGCCTAGAGGCTCGTCTGCTCACACGCCGGGACGGGCAGGGCCTGGGAGCTGAGCCTCGGGCTTCAGTGGTCGGATTCCTGGGAGAGGACTGGGGTTGGCTGTGTGAGCACAGCCTGAAGGGGGCTAGTGTGCCACAGCTACCCGGGAGGGAGTCCGGGAAAAGGTCTGGAACTGCCAAAGAGGCAAGAGACTTTTTCTTGCCTCTTTGTTTCCTGGTGCCTGAGGACAGGGTATTAAGAACGCCGATTAAAGGAGCTCCAGAGAAGGGCTCAAGCCGCGGCTATCAGCAAGGACCCCAGAGAAGGGCATGGGACTCTAAGGCTGCTGTTGCCTACACCAAGAAGCCTGTGTGCAAGCACAGGTCACTGTCCACACCTCCCTTCCCGGAGTCTGTGAAGCCCACCCCTGCCAGGGTCCCATGATCCAGGGACAACTTCCCCGGGAGAAGGCACGGCACGCCTCAGGCTGTTGCAATGACACAGCGGCCTCTGACGCCGCAGGCTCGCCCCGCATTCTGAACCCTTCCTTCCCGCCTGCCTGAGTGAGCCAGAGCCCCGGAAGCAGCTGCTCCTTTAACCCCGTCCTGTCTGAGCGAAGAAAAGAGGCCCTCAGGCGACCTACACGCAGAGGCGTGTCCAAATCCAAAGCTGTACCCCGGAAGCTGTGCGAACAAAGAAGAGAAAGGGAAATTTCTCCCAGCAGCCTCAGGAGCAGCGGATTAAATCTACACAATCAACTGGATGTACCCTGCATCAGTGGAATATCTGAATAGACAATGAATCATCCCAAATTGAGGAGGTGGACTTTAGGAGCAAATAGATATATATATATATATAATTTTCCCTTTTTCTTTCTATGTGAGTGTGTATGTGTGTGCTTCTGTGTGTGATTTTGTCTGTATAGCTTTGCTTTTACCATTTATCATAGGGTTCTGTTTGTCCGTTTTTTGGAGGGTTATTTTTTTTAATTATTTTTTTAAATTTTTTCTTAATAATTATTATTATTTTTTATTTTAATAACATTTTATTTTATTTTACCTTATTTTATTTTTTTATCTCCTTTCTTTCTTTCTTTCTTTTCTCCCTTTTATTCTGAGCCGTGTGGATGAAAGGCTCTTGGTGCTGCAGCCAGGAGTCAGTGCTGTGTCTCTGAGGTGGGAGAGCCAACTTCAGGACACTGGTCCAAAAGAAACCTCCCAGCTCCACGTAATATCAAATGACAAAAGTCGCTCAGAGATCTCCATCTCAATGCCAAGACCCAGCTTCACTCAACGACCAACAAGTTCCAGTGCTGGACATCCTACGCCAAACAACTAGCAAGACAAGAGCAAAACCCCATCCATTAGCCTACAGGCTGCCTAAAATCATACTAAGGCCACAGACGCCCCAAAACACATCACCAGACATGGACCTGCCCATCAGAAAGACAAGATCCAGCCTCATCCACCAGAACAGAGGCACTAGTCTCCTCCACCAGGAAGCATACACGACCCACTGAACCAAACTTAGACACTGGGGACAGACACCAAAATCAATGGGAACTACGAACGTGCAGCCTGTGAATAAAAGACCCCAAACACAGTAAGTTAAGCAAAATGAGAAGACAGAAAAACACACAGCAGATGAAGGAGCAAGATAAAAACCCAACAGCCCTAACAAATGAAGAGGAAATAGGCAGTCTACCTGAAAAAGAATTCAGAATAAAGATAGTAAAGATGATCCACAATTTAGAAATAGAATAGATAAAATACAAGAAACGTTTAACAAGGACCTAGAAGAAATAAAGAGCAAACAAACAATGATGAACAACACAATAAATGAAATTAAATATTCTCTAGAAGGGATCAATAGCAGAATCAGAAGAATGGATAAGTGACCTGGAAGATAAAATAGTGGAAATAACTACTGCAGAGCAGACTAAAGAAAAAAGAATAAAAAGGATTGAGGACAGTCTCAGACACCTCTGGGACAACATTAAACACACGAACATTCTAATTATAGGGTCCCAGAAGAAGAAGAGAAAAAGACTGAGAAAATATTTGAAGAGACTATAGTTGAAAACTTCCCTAATATGGGAAAAGAAATAGTTAAGTCCAGGAAGCACAGAGAGTCCCATACAGGATAAATCCAAGGAGGAACATGCCAAGACACATACTAATCAAACTATCAAAAATTAAATACAAAGAAAAAATATTAAAAGCAGCAAGGTAAAAACAACAAATAACACACAAGGGAATCCCCATAAGGGTAACAGCTGATATTTAAGCAAAAAATCTGCAAACCAGAAAGGAGTGGCAGGACATATTTAAAGTGAAGAAGGAGAAAAACCTACACCCAAGATTATTCTACCCAGCAAGGATCTCATTCAGATTTGATAGAGAAATTAAAATCTTTACAGGCAAGGAAAAACTAAGAGACTTCAGCACCATAAAACCAGCTTTGCAACAAACGCTAATGGAACTTCTCTAGGCAAGAAACACAAGAGAAGGAAAAGACCTACAATAACAAACCCAAAACAATTAATAAAATGGGAATAAGAATATACATGTTGATAATTACCTTACATGTAAATAGATTAAATTTTCCAACCAAAAGACATAGACTGGCTGAATGGATACAAAGACAAGACCCATATATATGCTGTTTACAACAGACCCACTTCAGACCTAGGGACACGTACAGACTGAAAGTGAGGGAATGGAAAAAGATATTCCATGCAAATGGAAATCAAAAGAAAACTGGAGTAGCAATTCTCCTATCAGACAAAATAGACTTTAAAATAAAGGCTATTACAAGAGACAAAGAAGGACACTACGTAATGATTAAGGGATCGATCCAAGAAGAAGATATAAAAATTGTAAATATTTATGCACCTAACATAGGAGCACCTCAATACATAAGGCAAATATTAACAGCCATAAAAGGGGAAATTGACAGTAACACAATCATAGTAGGGGACTTTAACACCCCACTTTCACCAATGGCCAGATCATCCAGAATGAAAATAAATAAGGAAACACAAGCTTTAAATGATACATTAAATAAGATGTACTTAATTAATATTGATAGGACATTCCATCCAAAAACAACAGAATACACATTCTTCTCAAGTGCCCATGGAACATTCTCCAGGATAGATCATACCTCTGGTCACAAATCAAGGCTTGGTAAATTTAAGAAAATTGAAATTGTATCAAATATCTTTTCTGACCACAATGCTATGAGACAAGATATCAATTACAGGAAAAGATCTGTAAAAAATACAAACACATGGAGGCTAAAGAATACATTCCTTAATAACCAAGAGATCACTGAAGAAATCAAAGAGGAAATTAAAAAATACCTAGAAACAAATGACAATGAAAACACGATGAGCCAAAACCTATGGGATGCAGCAAAAGCAGTTCTAAGAGGGAGGTTTATAGCAATACAATCCTACCTTAAGAAAAAAGAAACATTTCAAATAAACAACCTAACCTTACACCTAAAGCAATTAGAGAAAGAAGAACAAAAAAAAACCCAAAGTTAGCAGAAGGAAAGAAATCATAAAGATCAGATCAAAAATTAATGAAAAAGAAATGAAGGAAACGATAGCAAAGATCAATGAAACTAAAAGCTGGTTCTTTGAGAAGATAAACAAAATTGATAAACCATTAGCCAGACTCATCAAGAAAAAAAGGGAGAAGAATCAAATCAATAGAATTAGAAATGAAAAAGAAGTAACAACTGAAACTGCACAAATACAAAGGATCATGAGGGATTACTACAAGCAACTCTATGCCAATAAAATGGACAACCTGAAAGAAATGAACAAATTCTTAGAAATACACAAACTTCCGAGACTGAACCAGGAAGAAATAGAAAATATGAACAAACCGATCACAAGCACTGAAATTGAAACTGTGATTTAAAATCTTCCAAGAAACAAAAGCCCAGTACCAGATGGTTTCACAGGCGAATTCTATCAAACATTTAAAGAAGAGCTAACACCTATCATTCTCAAACTCTTCCAAAATATAGCAGAGGGAGGAACACTCCCAAACTCATTCTACGAGGCCACCATCAGCCTGATACCAAAAGCAGACAAAGTTGTCACAGAGGAAGAATACTACAGGTCAATATCACTGATGAACATAGATGCAAAAATCCTCAACAAAACACTAGCAAACAGAATCCAACAGCACAATAAAAGGATCATACACCATGATCAAGTGGGGTTTATCCCAGGAATGCAAGGAGTCTTCAATATAAGGAAATCAATCAATGTGATATACCATATTAACAAATTGAAGGAGAAAAACCATATGATCATCTCAATAGATGCAGATAAGTTTTTTGACAAAAATCAACACTGATTTATGATTAAAACACTCCAGAAAGTAGGCATAGAGGCAAATTTCCTGAACATATTAAAGGCCATATATGACAAACCCACAGCCAACATCGTCCTTAATGGTGAAAAACTGAAACCATTTTCGCTAAGATCAGGAACAATACAAGGTTGTCCACTCTCAGCACTATTATTCAACATAATTTTGGAAGTTTTAGCCACAGCAATCAGAGAAGAAAAAGAAATAAAGGGAATCCAAATCGGAAAAGAAGAAGTAAAGCTGTCACTCTTTGCAGATGACCTGACACTCTACATAGAGAATTCTAAATATGCTACCAGAAAACTAATAGAACTAATCAATGAAGTTGGTAAATTAGCAGGATAAAAAATTAGTGCACAGAAATCTCTAGCATTCCTATACACTAATGATGTGAAAGTGATCTGAAAGTGAAATTAGAAAAACACTCCCATTTACCATTGCAACAAAAAGAATAAAATATCCAGGAACAAACCTACCTAAGGAGACAAAAGGCCTGTAGGCAGAAAATTATGACACTGATGAAAGAAATTAAAGATGATACAAATAGATGGAGAGATAATCCATATTCTTGGATTGGAAGAATCAACATTGTGAAAATGACTCTACTACCCAAAGCAAACTACAGATTCAGTGCAATTCCTATCAAACTACCAATGGCATTTTTCACAGAACTAGAACAAAAAATGTCACAATTTCTATGGAAACAGAAAAGACCCCGAATAGTCAAATCAATCTTGAGAACGAAAAATGGAGCTGGAGGAATCAGGCTCCCTGACTTCAGACTATACTACAAACCTACAGTAATCAAGAGAGTATGACACTGGCACAAAAATAGAAATATAGATCAATGGAACAGGATGGAAAGCCCAGAGATAAACCCACACACATATGGTCACCTTATCTCTCATAAAAGAGGCAAGAATATACAGTAGAGAAAAGACAGCCTCTTCAATAAGTGGTACTGGGAAAACTGGACAGTTACATGTAAAAGTATGATATTAGAACACTCCTTAACACCATACACAAAACTAAACTCAAAATGGACTAAAGACCTAAATGTAAGGCCAGAAACTATCAAACTCTTAGAGGAAAACATAGGCAGAACACTCTATGAAATAAATCACAGCAAGATCCTTTTTGACCCACCTCCTAAAGGAAATAAAAACAAAAGTAAGCAAATGGGACCTAATGAAACTTAAAAGCTTTTGCACAGCAAAGGAAACCATAAACAAGACGATAAGACAACCCTCAGAATGGGAGAAAATATTTGCAAATGAAGCAATTGACAAAGGATTAATCTCCAAAATTTACAAGTAGCTCATGCAGCTCAATATCAAAAAGCCAAAAACCCAATCCAAAAATGGGCAGAAGACCTAAATAGACATTTCTCCAAAGAAGATATACAGACTGCCAACAAACACATGAAAGAATGGTCAACATCACTAATCATTAGAGAATTGCAAATGAAAACTACAACGAGATATCATCTCACACCAGTCAGAATGACCATCATCAAAAAATCTAGAAATAATAAGTGCTGAAGAGGGTGTGGAGAAAAGGGAACCCTCTTGCACGTTTGGTGGGAATGTAAGTTCATACAACCACTATGGAGAACAGTAAGAAGGCTCCTTAAAAACTAAAAATAGAACTACCGTATGACCCAGGAATCCTACTACTAGGCATATACCTTGAGAAAACCATAATTCAAAAAGAGTCATGTACCAAAATGTTCATTGCAGCTCTATTTACAATAGCCAGCACATGGAAGCAACCTAAGTGTCCATCATCAGATGAATGGATAAAGAAGATGTGGTACATATATACAATGGACTATTACTCAGCCATAAAAATAAAGGAAATTCAGTTATTTGTAGTGAGGTGGATGGACATAGAGCCTGTCATACAGAGCAAAGTAAGTCAGAAAGAGAAAAACCAATAACGTATGCTAACAGTTATATACGGAATCTAAAGAAAAGAAAAAAAAGAAATGTCATGAAGAACATACAGGCAAGTCGGGAATAAAGACACAGACCTACTAGAGAATGGACTTGAGGACACGGGGAGAGGGAAGGGTAAGCTGGGATGAAGTGAGAGAGTGGCATGGACTTATACATACTACCAAATGTAAAATAGCTAGTGGGAAGAAGCCACATAGCACAGGGTGATCAGCTCAGTACTTTTGACCATCTATAGGGGTGGGATAGGGAGTGTGGAGGGAGATGCAAGAGGGAGGAGATATGGGGATATATGTATATGTATAGCTGATTCACTTTGTTATAAAGCAGAAACTAACCATTGTAAAACAATTATACTCCAATAAAGATGTTAAAACAAAAAAAGCAATTTGATTTTAAAAATAAAGAATAAGTGGGAAAGATAGTTGGAAAGGTAGGTTAGGGTCTCCTATGCAGAGGGAATGGGAGAGAGTAGGCGAGTTAGAATGTTTGGCTGGAGAGTCTGGATTTTATATTTAGGCAATTGCACTACTTGGGAGGTATTTGAGCAAGAGAAATCCTGGTGCTTGTTTGGGATGATGTGTCTGGGTCGGGCAGAGAGAAGGGAGGGCTGAGGCATCAGTGACCAGAGTGCCATACCTACCCAAATCAATATTAGAATTTGATTGACAAGGGCCTAAAATTCCCATGTTGAGATTTAAACCACTCAATTTCTCCAGAGACTAATCCGTGTTGACTTATATTTCACCCCATCCCCAAAAAAGCAATAGGGAGAATAATATGCAAAGTCCCCAAATCTTATACTTGTACAAATTGGAAGCAGTGGGGGAGAGAAAAAGGAGAGGGGTTGAGAGGAGAATATTGCAGGACTGAGCCAGGCCCAAGAAAGTGGAAGTTGCAGCTATTGGGATTTTTTCAGATGAAAGTTCCCACAAACAATGCTGGAAGACTCTGAATATCTGTAAATAGTAACTTTTATTTGAGAACCTCTCCTTCTGGAGGGTACTTGCTGACAGTTTAATCCCAGAAGATGACCTCATCTGAGCCAGTTGCCAGATCTTATCATGATCCTTCAAATAATCACACAATGGCAATGAGAGCCAACCAGGGATGACTCGTAACCAGCCCAGTTCATTGGAAATACCTGGGGCTTGTGAGCTGGCCTCTGGGGTGATTAACATTGGGGGCTTCTAAGAAATTTTGTAGTGCTGCTTATTCACAACTGAGGACCAAAAGCCATACTTCTGTTTGTGATTGGCAAAGTGGTCTCAACATATCTGTCCTTCGTCAGACAACTTCAGAAGATGCTCCCTCCCCATACTTCTAACTTCTCTCCAACTCAGACAGTTATGAGAGGTGGTCAGACTAGATGGAGCTGGGGCTGGGGACGTTGTTCAAGATGCAGTTTATTAGATTAATTTTTGGCAGGAAGAACATAAGGTTGATCTTCACACCATGAAACTCTGGAGAACAAGGCTCTCAGGGGCCATTGCTGCTCTCCCTGATAGGAGGGCTTGAGAATCTATTACATGGGATGAAAGATATGAACAGAGCCAGAATTTTATTCCTGCTTCAAGACCCCTTGAGTCACTGTATTTCCAAAGAAAGGGCTCATTTCATAAGACTCAAAGGAAGTAGGCCCTGGATTTCTAATAAGGGGAGGAAATATCATGTTCTTTTAAAATTATATTTGGTATTGTGTTGTAAGAACTGTTTATATATTAACCTCTTATAGTATATATAATTTGCAAATATTTCCTCCCGTTCAGTAGGTTTTTTTTCCATTTTGTTGATGGTTTACTATACAAAACCTTTTAAGTTTAATTAGGTCCTACTTGTTTACTTTTATTTTAGCTTCTTTGCCTGAGGATACTGATCCAAAACAATATTGCTATAGCTTATGTCAAAGAGTGTTCTACCTATGGTTTCTTCTAGGAGTTTTATGGTTTCTGGTCTTACATTTAGGTCTTTAATCCATATTAAGTTTATTTTGGCATACGGTGTGAGAAAATGTTCTAATTTCATTCTTTTACTGGTGGCTTCCCAGTTTTCCCAGCACCTCTTATTGAAGAGACTGTCTTTTCCCCATTGTATATTCTTGCCTCCTTTGTTGTAGGTTAACTGACCATAAGTGCATGAGTTTATTTCTGGGCTCTCTATTCTGTACCACTGATCTATGTGTTTATTGTGACAGTACCATACTGTTTTGTTTCCTGTAGCTTTGTAATACAGTCTGAAGTCAGGGAGTTTGATAACTCCAATTTTGTTCTTTTTCTCAAGATTGCTTTAGCTATTGAGGGTCTTTTATGGTTCCATATAAATTTTAGAATTATTTGTTCTAACTCTATGAAAAATGTTATGGGTATTTTGATATGGATTGCATTAAATCTGTAGATTGCTTTGGGTAGTATGGGCATTTTTATTAATATTAATTTTTTCAACCCATGAACATGGGCTATCTTTCCATTTCTTTGTGTCATCTTCAATTTCCTTCATTAATATTTTGTAATTTTCCTATTTTGTAGGTGGAGTATATCACCTTCTTAGTTAAATTTACTCCTAGGTATTTTATTCTTTTTGATGAAATTTTAAATGGGATTGTTTTCTTGCTTTCTCATTCTGATATATAAACAGCTCATACAACTCAATATGAAAAAAAACAAACAACCCCATTAAAAATTGGCGAAAGACCTGAATAGACATTTTTCTACAGAAGACATACAGATGACAAATAGGCACATGAAAAGATATTCAACATCACTAATCATCAAGGAAATGCAAATCAAAACCACAGAGATATCACCTTATAATTGTCAGAATGGCTGTTGTCAAAAAGACCACAAATAACAAATGTTGACGAAGATGTAGAGAAAAGGTAACCCTAGTACACTTTTAGTGGGAATGTAAACTGGTACAACTATTATGGAAAATAGTATGGAGGTTCCTCATAAAACCAAAAATAGACCTACCATATGATCTAGCAATTCCACTCCTGTGTATATATCCAAAGAAAATGAAAACACAAATTCAAAAAGATGCATGCACCCCAAAGTTCATAGCAGCAACAACATGATGGACCTGGAGGGTATTATGCTTAGTAAAATAAGTCAAACAGAGAAAGACAAATACTATGTGTTATCACTTATATGTGGAATCTAAAAAATAAAACAAATGAATAAATATGACAAAACAGAAACAGACTCATGGATACGGAGAACAAACTAGTGGTTACTGTGGGAAGAGGGATGCAGAAGGGGCAAGATAGGGGTAGGTAATTAAAAGGTATTGATACAAACTACTATGAATAAAGTAAATAAGCTACAAGGATATATTGTACAATGCAGGGACTAGAACCAATATTTTATAATAACGTTAAATCGAGTATAATCTATAAAAATATTTAATCACTATGTTGCAACCTGAAGCTAATATAATATACTATACTGATCAACTACACTTTAATAGATACTTAATTCCCCCAAATAAATAAATAAAATTAATTGTGTTTGGATCTTTGTAGTCTACATAAGGGAAATGATTCCCTTTGCATCTTTCTGCCACAGGACTACATGATGTGTGTTCAGTGAAATGTATCCATCAGGGAGCCTGGAATACAGTTGGTGCTCATTAAATTCTTTCTTCCATCTGCCCCAGGTGGCCCTGAAAATTTCCATATCAGATCCAAGTTGTGTATATGTGTTTATAGTAGGGGCTGTGGTCTTAAATGTCTCCATCCAAATTGGAACCAAAAAAAAAAAAAAAAAAAAAAAAAGCCCAGACTCTGTAGCAGCTTTAAAGATATTTGTGACATATTCAATTGAATCTTTTAATTTGGAAAATAATACAATTGTGAGAGGTACCCACATGTCAGCAGAGAGTGGACATGTCCAAGCATATGGGTTTCTAAAGTGAAGATTCAAAGTGAAAGTACTTCCAGAAAAAGTATAAAGGATCATATAAAGATATATTCTCCTGTTTTTGATGATTGTTAAGAGAGATATCTTTCCTGATTTATTTCTTCATTTGAAGGGATTTTCTAAAACAGTGATGCCAAAAATTGGTTCATGTGAATTATCTTTAACTAATGAACAGTTGCCTTATGCCACAAATGCACAATAAGGTATTGGTAGTGTCACGTGGTGAGAAATTCCATACAACCATTTGATAAGGGGGAACCTCATGACTTTGTGAGTTGTACAAGAATCCAAGGCGACTACAATTGTCCAGAAGACAGAAGGTGGTGTCTGTTTCTAGTTCATCATAGTTAGGGGGAGATGCCTGGTGCTATGTGGTTCATTCAAAAGCAGACGGTGGAGACTGGGTATCCAGGTCCCTCCAGTGTAGCCTCCCTGGAGTGCCAGAAGCCAGCAATGACACCTCCCAGATCTTGCTTTCAATTCTCTGTCTCTTTGTAAGAACATGTACTTAAACAGTGGGTACTGACTGTGATGCACAGTGTCCCCATATTTTTGTCTCTCTAAATCCCCAGTGTTTAAGCATGCAAGGTCATTAATTCCCAACTGTATTAATTTCCTAAGGCTGCTGTAACAGAGTATCACAAACTAGGTGGCCTAAAACAACAGAAGTTTGTTTTCTCACAGTTCTAAAGGCCAGAAGTTCACAATCAAGGTGTCAGTACTGTTAGTCTTTCTGAGGACTCTATGAGAGGATCTGTTTTATGTTCTAGTCATAGCCAGCAATCTTGGTGCTCCCTGTCTTGTAGATGCATCATTCAAATCTCTGCCTCCATATTTCTACAAACAGTCTCTTCATATGGTTGTCTTCCTTCTGTGTCTATGTCCGAATTTCCCTCTTTTTATAAGGACACCAGTCATTTTGGATTAGAAGGCTACCCTACTCTAGTATGACCTCATCATAAATTAATTACTTAACTACCTTCAATGACCCTTTTCCCAAATAAGATCACATTTTGAGGTACTGGGATTAGGACTTCATTATATCTTTTGGTGGGGGTGGGAGAAGGGACAGGGGAGAACACAATAATTCTACCCATAAAACCAACTTACTATTTCCCTCCATTGGGCTCTATGTTTTGAAATATTTTGTTTACCAAACAAAATGTACTTAATGGTTATTCATTTTCCTGGGTGTTTTTAAAACATCAAAGTCATCCAAATAGGTTTCTTATCCCAGAAGAAGATGGCATAAAATCAATTTTCCCTGGTTTACCTCTCTGAATACAACTAAATACCTTGGAAATTACTCAGTAGACAATGATAAAAGAATTCTGAAAGCTGGAAGGAAGAAGGCAGACTGGCTGGGAGCTCCCAAGACTTGAGGAACCACAATGCAGTGAGTCTGCTTTGTTTTCTTTTTATCTCCCATGTATGTCCAGATTGGGTGCCAGAGAGGTACAGAACTCAGAACCACCAATAGACATAGACAACAAAACCCAAGAAAAGCCTGCTCTCTCTGGACAAGGGGTGAGGTGGGAAGCCCACAGAGAACTAGTGGACAGCTAGGTCCAACTAGAACAAGTCCACGGCTGCAGCCCCTGCAGGCAGTCTAATCCACCAGAGCTCTGGTTTTCCTTGCTCTCCACTAAGGTGGCACAACACCAGATGTTCCACAGAAGTACTTTCTATCCCCACAGATGGCACCAGCTAAGATTAAGCAGGAGCCCCAGCAACACCAGAACAAAGCAGATAAAAGTAGAATTCAAAGGGCTCAGAAAACTAAACTGTCATTGATACAAATGCTCACAAAAGTAGACCAGAACTTATACACCAAACATAAACAGGGTGACTGCTCACTAAAAGAGAAGATTTAGGATCAAGAGTCTCCTAACTTAAGAATCAAAATGTCCAGGATAAAATCAAAAACGTTTACTCAGGAAAACCACAATTTGAATGAGAAAAGACAGCAAATGTTAATACTAAGATGAATCAGATACGTAATTATCTGACAAGGATTTTAAAGTAGTCACCATAAAAATGCTCTGACAATGAATTACAAATTCTCTAGAAGTAAATAAAAAAAGAAAATGTCAACAAAGAATAAAAGGTATAAAGAGAAACAAATAGGAATTATAGAACTCAGAAATACAATAACCAAAATTTTAAAACTCATGGATGGGTTCAGTAGTAGAGTGGAGATGACAAGGATAGAATCAGTGAATTGAGGACAAATCAATCTAAATAATGAAGAGAAAATAGACTGGAAAAAATATTAGCAGAACCTCAGGCTTTGTGGGAGGATAACAAGATCCATCATTCATATCATTGAAGTCCCAGGACAGAAGAAAGAACATGGGACTGAAAAAGTAGTTGAAGAAATAAAAATTTCCCAAATTTGGCAAAACACATAAAATTGTAGATCCAAGAAGCTGAACAAACTCCAAATAGGATAAACCAAATAAAATTCACACCAAGGCACATCATACTCAAACTTCTGAAAACTAAAGACAAAGAAAGAAAAATCTTAGAAAGCAGGAGAGAAACAATATATTGCCTATAAGGGAACACCAATTTGAACAAGAACAGGTTTCTCATCAGAACAATGGAATCCAGAAGAAAGTGGCACATTTTTCAAGAGCTGAAAGACCTGTCAACCAAAATTCTATATATGGTGAAACTATTTTTCAGAATTAAAGTGGAAAAGAAGACATCTCAGGCAAAGAAATGAGAATCTGTTTCTAGCAGATCTACTCTTAAAGAATGGCTGATGGAAGTTCTTAAAACAGAAAAAGAAAAAGATAATAGAGGGCTAAGACTTTCAGAAAGGAAAGAAGAACTGAGGAATGGGTAAAAGTAGAAGTAAATATAAGAGACTATCCTTCATCTAATGGATTTCTTTAGTCATATTTTATGCTTGAAGCAAAAGTTATAACACTGATTTTTACAAAGATGTTAGATTATACACATCAGTGTTATAAAAGTTATAATATCTGATGTGTATACAGAGGAAATGTTTAAGACAATTACATTTTTTCAGTGTGGAAGGTAAAAGGATTTAATGGAAGTAAGAGTTCTACACTCCACACATTGTGGTAAAATGTTGACACAAGTCAGCTGTGATGACTTCCATATGTATACAATAATAACTAGAACAATCACTGAGAAAACTATACAAAGTGATATACTAAAACTATACAAAGTGATATATATATATATATATATATCACAAGTCAGCTGTGATCACAAGTCAGCTGTGATGACTTCCATATGTATACAATAATAACTAGAACAATCACTGAGAAAACTATACAAAGTGATATACTAAAACTATACAAAGTGATATATATATATATATACTAAAGTGTATATATATATATACAAAATATATATACTAAAACTATACAAAGTGATATATATATATCACAAGTCAGCTGTGATCACAAGTCAGCTGTGATGACTTCCATATGTATACAATAATAACTAGAAAAATCACTGAGAAAACTATACAAAGTGATATACTAAAACTATACAAAGTGATATATATATATATACTAAAGTGTATATATATATACAAAGTGATATATATATATACTAAAACTATACAAAGTGAGATATATATATCAAAGTGGAACTCTAAAAAGTGTTCAAATAACCCACAGGAAGGCAGGAGAAGGGTAACAAGAAACAGAAGACACAAGCAGTAAATAAATTAAACATTAATATATCAATAATTAGTTTAAATGTAAGAGGCCTAAATACATCAATTAAAAGACAGATTGGTAGACTGAATAAAAAGACATGGCCCAACTATATGCTATAAAAACTCACTTTAATCATAATGACATAGGTAAGTTGAAAGTAAAAGGATAGAAAAACATACATCATGTAAGTGTTAATTTTTTAAAGGGAAGAGTGGCTATATTAATATCAAAGTAGACTTCAGAACAAAGAAAATTACCAGGGACAGAGAGGGACATTACATAATGATTTAAAAAAATCAATCTACTGACAAGAGACTGCAGTCCTATGTGTGTAAGCACACACACCCAGATGCACAAACAGATCTTCAAAATACCTGAAGCAAAAAATGATAGAGCTGAAAAGAAAAACTGACAAATCCACTATTATTGTTGGAGACTCTCTTCTCAGTAATTGATATAACTACTAGAGAGAAAATCCACAAAGCTATAGAAGAACTGAACAACACCCTCCACCAACAGAAACTAATTGACATTTATAGAACACTCTACCCAATAATACCAGAATACACATGCTTTACAAGGGACTATAGAACACTCACTAAAATAGACTACATCCTGGCTTTATAAACTAACCTTAAGTGTAAAAGAAATAAAATCAGACAGAGTACATTCTCTGATAATAAGAAAAAAGCTAGAAATCAATAGTAGAAAGTCAAAACGAAAATCTCCAAAAACCTGGATGTAAACAACATACTAAATAAGACATGGATCAAAAAGGAAATTTTTAAAAAATTTCTTTAAAAATTGAAATCTTCCTAAAGAACACTTCTTAAAGAAATATTCAAGAAAAAATGAAATTGTGTTTAATGAAATCACAATGTACCAAATTTGTGGGATGCAGGTAACAGTGCCGAGAGGGAAATTTATAGGACTAAATACTTATATAAGAAAAGAGGAAAGATCTGAAATTAATAATCTAAGTACTTGAGAGAAATGGGCTCTCAGACAAGATGGTGAAGTAGAAGGACTTGATCTCACCTCCTCTCAAGTAAACACCAAAATCACAACTAATTGCTGAACAACCATGAAAAAAAGACTGGAACCTACCAAAAAAGATATTCTACATCCAAACACAAAGAAGAAGCCACAGCAAGACAATAGGAGGGGCGCTTTCATGATATAATCAAATCAAATCCCATACCTGCCAGTTGGGTGACCCACAAACTGGAAAATAATTATATTGCAGAGGTTCTCCAAGAGGAGTGAGAGTTCTGAACCCCACATCAGGCTTCCCAGCCTGGGAGTTTGGCATCAGGATGAGGAGCCCCAGACCATTTGCCTTTGAAAACCAGCAGGGCTTGATAACAGGACTGGGGGAAACAGAAACACCACTCTTGGAGGGTGCACACAAGGTCTTGTATGCACCAGGAGACAGGGGGACAAAGCAGTGACTTCACAGGAACCTGGGCCAGACCTACCTGCTGGTTCTGGAGTGTCTCCTGGGGAGGTAGGAGGAAGCTGTGGCCCACTGCAGGGACAAAGACACTAGTGGTGGAGGCACTGGGAAATACTCATTGGCATGAGCTGTCCTGCAGGTCACCATTTTGATGCCAAGACCTGGCCCCACCCAACAGCCTGTGGGTTCCAGTGCTGGGATGCCACAGGCCTAACAACAGGGCAGGAACACAGTCCCACCCATCAGCAGATAGCTGCTTAAAGTCTTCCTGCACCCACAGCCACCTCTAAATAAACCACTTCACATGGCCTGCCCACCAGAAGGAAAAGACACAGCTCCACCTAAAAGTGGGCAGGCACTAGTCCCTCCCACCAGGAAGCCTGCACAAGCCTTTTAGACCAGCATAACCCACCAGGGGGCAGACACCAGAAGCAATAGGAACTACAATCCTACAGCCTGTGGGACCACAAACACAGAAAGTTAGACAAAATGAGACGGCAGAGGAGTATATTCCAGGCAAAGGAACAAGATAGAACCCCATTTCCATGCAAATGGAAATCAAAGGAAAGCTGAAGTAGCAATACTCATATCAAACAAAATAGACTTTAAAATAAAGACTGTTACAAGAGACAAAGAAGGACAGTAAATAATGATCAAGGGATAAATCCAAGAAGATATAACAATTGTAAATATAAATGCACCCAACATAGGAACACCTCAATAGATAAGACAAATGCTAACAGCCATAAAAGGAGAAATCAATTGTAACACAATAATAGTGTGGGACTTTAACACGGCACTTACATCAATGGACAGATCATCCAGACAGAAAATCAATAAGGAAACACACGCCTTAAATGATACATTAGACTAGATGGACTTAATTTATAGAGGATTCCGTCCAAAAGCAGCAGAATACACATTCTTTTCAAGAACATGGAACATTATCCAGGATAGATCACTTGCTGGGCCACAAAGCAAACCTCGTAAATTTAAGAAAATTGAAATCATATCAAGCATTTTTTCCAACAATGATGGTATGAAATCAGAAATCAACTACAAGAAGAACACTGTAAAAAATACAAAAACATGGAGACTAAACAATATGTTACTAAACAACCAATGGATCATTGAGGAAATCAAAAAATACCTAGAGAAATATGAAAACAAAAACACAACGATCCTCAGGAAAGAAGAAAAATCTCAAATAAATAACCTAACATTACATGTAAGGCAACTAGAGAAAGAAGAACAAACACAACACAAGGTTAGCAGAAGGAAAGAAATCATAAAAATCAGAGCAGAAATAAATGAAATAGAGATGAAGAAAACAATAGAAAAGATCAATAAAGCTAAAAGCTAGTTGCTTGAAAGGTAAACAAAACTGATGAACCTTTAGCCAGACTCAAGAGAAAAAAAAAGGGAAAGGGCTCAAATGAATAAAATTAGAAATGAAAAAGGAGAAGTGACACCACAGAACTACAAATGATCATAAGAGAATACTAAAAGCAACTATATGTCAATAAAATGGACAACCTAGAAGAAATGGACAAATTTTGTAAGGTACAATTCTTCCAAGACTGAACCAGGAAGAAACAGAAAATATGAACAGACCAATCACAAGTACTGAAATTGAAAGTGTGATTTAAAAACTTCCAACACTTCAAGATGTCGGAGGAGTAAGACATGGAGATCACCTTCCTCCCCACAAATACATCAAAACTACATCTGCAGATGCAGAGTCTGTGGACCCGGCTGCGAGGTGGCCACCTGAGATGCTCCAGCCCGCACTGGGCCTGGCCATGGCGGCCCTCCACCCACCTCACATGATCTCCATCTCGGCTCCAGTTTTTTATACCGTGCAGAAGAAGTTCGGCCGGTGGTGGCCCCAAAGCCCAAAGTGAATCCTTTCCAGCCTGGTGACAGTGAGCCTTCCTCAGCTGCTGGGGCCCAATGTGCACAGATGGGCCGGGTGGACAAGATTCCCCCACCACCCCCAGAAGACTTTTCTTTACCGCCTCCTCCCATGCTTGGGGAGGTCAATGATGCCGAGGGCGCTCTGGGAGGTGGCTTCCCACCTCCCCCTCCCCCAATCGAGAAACCATTTCCCGCTGCGCCTTTAGAGAGGAGATCTTCCCTTCCCCACTGCCTCTGCTAGTGGAGGAGGGAGGGCCTGAAGCCCCCATACAGCTCTCACCACAGCCCAGGGAGAACAGTACTAATCTGGAGATCGACTCTCTGTCTTCATTGCTGGATGACATGACCAACAATGACCCCATCAAAGCCTGGGTGTCATCTGGATATGTATCACCACCAGTCACCACTCCATTCATTTCCAAATCCAGTTCTAAGCCTGCAACTGGGGGCACAGCACCTCTGCCTCCCTGGAAGTCCCCTACTAGCTCCCAGGTTCAGCCTCAGAGCCAGACGCATTTCCATGTGCAGCCCCAGCCCCAGGCCAGGCCTCAGGTCCAACTCCATGTCCAGCCCCAGCTCCAGGCCCAGCCCCAGCCTGTGCCTTTGGTTAACACCCAGCCTCAAGGTCCCCATGCCCCATCTCCAGCCACCAAGTTTTCTCCAGTGACTCCCAAGTTTACTTCTGTGGCTCCCAAGTTCAGACCTGGAGCTCCAGGTCACAGCCCAATCAGAAGTTGGGGCCCCCTGAAGCTCCCTCTTCCACTGGCACAGGCTCCCCTCAGCCCCCCAGCTTCACCTATGCTCAGCAGAAGGAGAAGGCCCAAGTGCAGGAGGAGCAGCACCCAGTGCCCCCACCAGCTAAAAACCAAAACCAGGTGTGCACCTCTGGGGCCCCAGGACTTTTGACTCTGAAAGAGGTGGATGAGCTGGAGCAGCTGACCCAGCAGCTGATGTAGGACATGGAGCATTATCAGAGGCAGAACGTGGCCATCAACGAGTTCTGTGGCCGGTGTCACCAGCCCCTGGCATGTGCTCAACCTGCAGTGCATGCTCTGGGGCAGCTGTTCCACATTACCTGCTTTACCTGCCTGCAGTGTGAACAGCAGCTGTATTGTGAGGGCTGCTATACTGACACCCTGGAGAAGTGCAACACCTGTGGGCAGCCCATCACTGACCACATGCTAAGGGCCACAAGCAAGGCCTACCACCCACAGTGCTTCACCTGTGTGGTCTGTGCCTGTCCCCTTGAGGGCACCTCCTACATAGCGGACCAGGCCAACTGGTCCCACTCTGTTCCCAACTACTACCCAGGTGCTCCATCTGCGCAGAGCCGATCATGCCCAAGCCTGGCTGAGAGGAGACCGTGTCTGTGGTTGCTCTGGACAAGAACTTCCATATGAAGTGCTACAACTGTGAGAATTGTGGGAAACCACTGTCCATTGAGGCGGATGACAACGGCTGCTCCCCTTGGCTGGCCACATGCTCTGCTGGAAATGCCACACTGCCAGAGCCCGGACCTGAGTGAGGACTGGCCCCCTTTTGACTGCAAATCCATTCCCCATTAGCAGACCATCCACAATGAGACCACCCCCTCTTCACCCTCCCCACAGTTATTTTTTGATGTCTAACCCCTCCCTCCATACCAACCCCCACCTCAGTATCCCTTGTGCCCTGATTCAGGGACCCAACATGGCCTAGGGCTGCAGAGTCCCTGGCCTGAGCTTCAGTCCTCCCCAACACTGCAGGGACCACCCAACATAGTCTAGGTACCACACCTGAGCAGGCACTAGAGTGAGTGCTGCTACTTTCACTGATGCACTGATTCTCTCAACTGGCACTCGAGCAGCCTCTTACTCTGCTTGCTGAGGGCCAGGAAACGTCCTGACCTGCTGGGAGGCTGGGCTGGGCTCACTAGCCTAGACGTTCCCAACCCCTGTGCTGTCAGGTTTTCGGTACAGCTACAAATAAAAGATGTTTTCCAGAAAAAAAAAATACATCTACATGTGGAACAACTCCTACAGAACACTTACTGAACGCTGGAAGAAGAACTCAGACTTCCAAAAAGGAAAGAAACTCCCCACGTACCTGGGTAAGGCAAAAGGGAAAAGGAAAAACAGAGACAAAATAATAGGGACAGGACGTGCACCTCTGGGAGGGAGCTGTGAAGGAGGAAAAGTTTCCACACAATAGGAAGCCCCTTCACTGGTGGAGATGGGAGATGGGCCGGGGGAAAGCTTCAGAGCCACAGAGGAGAGTGCAGCAACAAGGGTGCAGAGGGCAAAGCAAAGAGATTCCTGCACAGAAGATCAGTGCCAACCAGCACTCACCAGCCTGAGAGGCTTGTCTGCTCACCCGCCGGGGCGGGCGGGGCTGGGTGCTGAAGCTCCGGCATCAGAGGTCAGATCCCAGGGAGAGGACTGGGGTTGGCTCTTGAAAACAGCCTGAAGGGGCTAGTGCACCACAGCTAGCTGGGAGGGAGTCCAGGAAAAAGTCTGGACCTGCTGAAGAGGGAAGAGACTTTTTCTTCCCTCTTTGTTTCCTGGTGCGGGAGGAAAGGGTATTAAGAGTGCTGCTTAAAGGAGCTCCAGAGATGGGCGCGAGCCGCGGCTAAAAGCGCACACCCCAGAGACGGGCATAAGACACTAAGGCTGCTGCTGCTGCCACCAAGAAGCCTATGGGCGAGCACAGGTCACTATCTACACCTCCCTTCCTGGGAGCCTGTGCAGCCCGCCACTGCCGGGGTCCCGGGATCCAGGGACCCGGGACTTCCCCGGGAGAAGGCACGGCGCGCCTCAGGCTGGTGCAATGCCACGCCGGCCTCTGCCACTGCAGGCTCACCCCACATCCGCACCCTTCCCTCCCCCCACCTGAGTGAGCCAGAGCCCCCAAATCAGCGGCTCCTTTAACCCCATCCTGTCTGAGCGAAGAACAGACGCCCTTCAGCGACCTACACGCAGAGGCGGGGCCAAATCCAAAGCTGAGCCCCTGGGAGCTGTGAGAACAAAGAAGAGAAAGGGAACTCTCTCCCAGCAGCCTCAGAAGCAGCGGATTAAAGCTCCACAATCAACTTGATGTACCCTGCATCTGTGGAATACATGAATAGAAAACGAATCATCCCAAACTGAGGAGGTGGACTTTGAGAGCAAGATTTATTATTTTTTTCTCCTTTTCCTCTTTTTGTGAGTGTGTATGTGTATGCTCCTGTGTGAGATTTTGTCTGTATAGCCTTGCTTCCACCATTTGTCCTAGGGTTCTATCTGTCCGTTTTTTTTTTTTTAGTTTTTCTTTTCTTAATAATTATTTTTTAATTATTTTATTTTATCTTACTTTGTTTTATTTTATCGTCTTTCTTTCTTTCTTTACTTCCTTCCCTCCTTCCTTCCTTCCTTCCTTCCTCCATCCCTCCCACCTTTCTTCCTTCCTTCCTTCCTTTCTTTCTTTCTTTCTTTCTTTCTTTCTTTCTTTCTTTCTTTCTTTCTTTCTTTCTTCTTTCTTCCTTTTTCTTTCTTTATTTCTTTCATCTTTCTTTCTTTCTTTCTTTCTTTCTTCCTTCTTTCTTTCTTTCTTTCTTTCTTTCTTTCTTTCTTTCTTTCTTTCTTTCTTTCTTTCTTTCTTTCTTTCTTTCTTTCTTTACTTTCTCTCCCTTTTATTCTGGGTCGTATGGATGATAGGCTCTTGGTGCTGCAGCCAGGAGTCAGTGCTGTGACTCTGACAGTGTGCCTCAGGACACTGGTCCACAAGAGACCTCCCAGCTCCATGTAAAATCAAATGGTGAAAATCTCCCAGAGATCTCCATCTCAACACAAAAACCCAGCTTCACTCAACGACCAGCAAGCTACAGAGCAGGATACCCTTTGCCAAACAACTAGCAAGACAGGAACACAACCCCAACCATTAGCAGAGAAGCTGCCTAAAATCATAATAAGTCCACAGACACCCCAAAACACATGACCAGACATGGACCTGCCCACCAGAAAGACAGGATCCAGCCTCATCCACCAGAACACAGGCACTAGTTCCCTCCACCAGGAAGCCTACACAACCCATTGAACGAATTTTAGCCACTGGAGACAGACACCAAAAACAATGGGAACTACAAACCTGCAGTCTGCAAAAAGGAGACTCCAAACACAGTAAGATAAGCAAAATGAGAAGACAGAAAAACACACAGCAGATGAAGGAGCAAGATAAAAATCCAACAGACCTAACAAATGAAGAGGAAATAGGCAGTCTACCAGAAAAAGAATTCAGAATGATGATAGGAAAAATGATCCAAAATCTTGGAAATAGAATAGAGAAAATACAAGAAACATTTAACAAGGGCCTAGAAGAACTAAAGATGAAACAAGCAATGATGAACCACACAATAAATGAAATGAAAAATACTCTAGATGGGATCAATAGCAGAATAACTGAGGAAGAAGAACGGATAAGTGACCTGGAAGATAAAATAGTGGAAATAACTTCCGCAGAACAGAATAAAAAAAAAGAATGAAAAGAACTAAGGACAGTCTCAGAGACCTCTGGGACAACATTAAACACATTAACATTCGAATTATAAGGGTTCCAGAAGAAGAAGAGAAAAAGAAATGGACTGAGAAAATATTTGAAGAGATTATAGTTGAAAACTTCCCTAATATGGGAAAGGAAATAGTTATCAAGTCCAAGAAGCACAGATAGTCCCATACAGAATAAATCCAAGGAGAAATATGCCAAGACACATATTAATCAAACTGTCAAAAATTAAATAAAAAGAAAACATATTAAAAGCAACAAGAGAAAAACAACAAATAACACACAAGGGAATCCTCGTAAGGTTAACAGCTGATCTTTCAGCAGAAACTCTGTAAGCCAGAAGGGACTGGCAGGACATATTTAAAGTGAAGAAGGAGAAAAATCTGCAACCAAGATGACTGTATCCAGCAAGGATCTCATTCAGATTTGATGGAGAAATTAAAACCTTTATAGACAAGCAAAAGCTAAGAGACTTCAGCACCATAAAACCAGCTTTGCAACAAATGCTAAAGGAACTTCTCTAGGCAAGAAACACAAGAGAAGGAAAAGACCTATAATAACAAACCCAAAACAATTAAGAAAATGGGAATAAGAACATACATGTTGATAATTACCTTAAATGTAAATGGATTAAATTTTCCGACCAAAAGACATAGACTGGCTGAATGGATACAAAAACAAGACCCATATATATGCTGTCTACAAGAGACCCACTTCAGACCTAGGGACACATACAGACTGAAAGTGAGGGGATGGAAAAAGATATTCCACGCAAATCAAAATCAAAAGAAAACTGGAGTAGCAATTCTCATATCAGACAAAATAGACTTTAAAATAAAGGCTATTACAAGAGACAAAGAAGGACACTATGTAATGATTAAGGGATCGATCCAAGAAGAAGGCATAAAAATTGTAAATATTTATGCACCTAACATAGGAGCACCTCAATACATAAGGCAAATATTAACAGCCATAAAAGGGGAAATTGACAGTAACACAATCATAGTAGGGTTAACACCCCAATTTCACCAATGGCCAGATCATCCAGAATGAAAATAAATAAGGAAACACAAGCTTTAAATGATACATTAAATAAGATGGACTTAATTAATATTTATAGGACATTCCATCCAAAAACAACAGAATACACATTCTTCTCAAGTGCTTATGGAACATTTTCCAGGATAGATCATATCTCTGATCACAAACCAAGCCTTCGTAAATTTAAGAAAATTGAAATTGTATCAAGTATCTTTTCCAAACACAATGCTATGAGACAAGATGTCAATTACAGGAAAAGATGTGTAAGAAATACAAACACATGGAGGCTAAACAATACACTACTTAATAACGAAGTGATCATTGAAGAAATCAAAGAGGAAATCAAAATATACCTAGATACAAATGACAATGGAGACATTATGACCCAAAACCTATGGGATGCAGCAAAAGCAGTTCTAAGAGGGAAGTTTATAGCAATACATTCCTACCTTAAGAAACAGGAAACATCTCAAATAAACAACTTAACCTTGCACCTAATGCAATTAGAGAAAGAAGAACAAAAAACCCCAAAGTTAGGTCTTCTCTGGTGGCACAGTGGTTGAGAGTCAGCCTGCCAATGCAGGGACCACGGGTTCGTGCCCCAGCCCGGGAAGATCCCACATGCTGTGGAGTGGCTGGGCCCATGAGCCATGGCCACTGAACCTGCCCATCCAGAGCCTGTGCTCCACAATGGGAGAGGCCACAACAGTGAGAGGCCCACATACTGCAAAAAAGAAACAGACAAATAAACCCCCAAAGTTAGCAGAAGGAAAGAAATCATAAAGATCAGATGAGAAATAAATGAAAAAGAAATGAAGGAAATGATAACAAAGCTCAATAAAACTAAAATTTGGTTCTTTGAGAAGATAAACAAAATTGATAAACCATTAGCCAGATTCATCAAGAAAAAAAGGGAAAAGACTCAAATCAACAGAATTAGACATGAAAAAGGAGAAGTAACAACTGACACTGCAGAAATACAAAAGATCATGAGAGATTACTACAAGCAACTCTATGCCAGTAAAATGGACAACCTGGAAGAAATGGACAAATTCTTAGAAATGCACAATCTGCCAAGACTGAATCAGGAAGAAATAGAAAATATGAACAGACCAATCACAAGCACTGAAATTGAAACTGTGATTAAAAATCTTCCAATGAACCAAAGCCCAGGACCAGATGGCTTCACAGGCAAATTCTATCAAACATTTAGAGAAGAGCTAACACCTATCATTCTCAAACTCTTCCAAAATATAGCAGAGGGAGGAACACTCCCAAACTCATTCTACGAGGCCACCATCACCTTGATATCAAAAACAGACAAGGTTGTCACAAAGAATGAAAAGTACAGGTCAATATCACTGATGAACATTGATGCAAAAATCCTCAACAAAATACTAGCAAACAGAATCCAACAGCACATTAAAAGGATCATGCAACATGATCAAGTGGGGTTTATTCCAGGAATGCAAGGATTCTTCAATATATGCAAATCAATCAACATGATACACCATATTAAAAAATTGAAGGAGAAAAACCATATGATCATCTCAATAGATGCAGAGAAAGCTTTCAACAATATTCAACACCCATTTATGATAAAAACCCTGCAGAAAGTAGGCATAGAGGGAACTTCCCTCTACTTAATAAAGGTCATATATGACAAACCCACAGCCAACATCGTCCTCAATGGTGAAAAACTGAAAGCATTTCCTCTAAGATCAGGAGCAAGACACGGTTGCCCACTCTCACCACTCTTATTCAACATAGTTTTGGAAGTTTTAGCCAGAGCAATCAGAGAAGAAAAGGAAATAAAAGGAATCCAAATTGGAAAAGAAGAAGTAAAGCTGTCACTCTTTGCAGATGACATGATACTATACATAGAGAATCCTAAAGATGCCACCAGAAAACTACTAGAGCTAATCAATGAATTAGGTAAAGTAGCAGGATACAAAATTAATGCACAGAAATCTCTGGCATTCTTATACACTAATGATGAAAAATCAGAAAGTGAAATCAAGAAAACACTGGCATTTACCATTGCAACAAAAAGAATAAAATATCTAGGAATAAACCTACCTAAGGAGACAAAAGTCCTGTATGCAGAAAATTATAAGACACTGATGAAAGAAATTAAAGTTGATACAAATAGATGGAGAGATATACCATGTTCTTGGATTGGAAGAATCAACATTGTGAAAATGACTCTACTACCCAAAGCAAACTACAGATTCAGTGCAATCCCTATCAAACTACCACTGGCATTTTTCACAAAACTAGAGCAAAAAATTTCACAATTTGTATGGAAACACAAAAGATCCCGAATAGCCAAAGCAATCTTGAGAATGAAAAACGGATCTGGAGGAATCAGGCTCCCTGACTTCAGACTATACTACAAAGCTACAGTAATCAAGACAATATGGTACTGGCACAAAAACAGAAATATAGGTCAATGGAACAGTATAGAAATCCCAGAAATAAACCCACACACCTATGGTCACCTTACCTTTGATAAAGGAGGCAAGAATGTACAGTGGAGAAAAGACAGCCTCTTCAATAAGTGGTGCTGGGAAAACTGGACAGGTACATGTAAAAGTATGAGATTAGATCACTTCCTAACACCATACAAAAAAATAAGCTCAAAATGGGTTAAAGACATAAATGTAAGCCCAGAAATTATCAAACTCTTAGAGGAAAACACAGGCAGAACACTCTATGACATAAATCACAGCAATAACCTTTTTGACCCACCTCCTAGAGAAATGAAAATAAAAACAAAAATAAACAAATGGGACCTGATGAAACTTAAAAGCTTTTGCACAACAAAGGAAACCATAAACAAGACGATAAGACAACCCTCAGAATGGGAGAAAATATTTGCAAATGAAGCAACTGACAAAGGATTAATCTCCAAAATTTACAAGCAGCTCATACAGCTCAATTAGAAAAAAACAAACGACCCAATCCAAAAATGGGCAGAAGACCGAAATAGACATTTCTCCAAAGAAGATATACAGACTGCCAACAAACACATGAAAGAATGGTCAACATCATTAATCATTAGAGAAATGCAAATCAAAACTACAATGAGATATCACCTCACACCGGTCAGAATGGCCATCATCAAAAAATCTAAAAGGGCTTCCCTGGTGGCGCAGTGGTTGAGAGTCCGCCTGCCGTTGCAGGGGACACGGGTTCGTGCCCCAGTCCGGAAGGATCCCCCATGCCGCGGAGCGGCTGGGCCCGTGGGCCATGGTCGCTGGGCCTGTGCATCTGGGGCCTGTGCTCCGCAACGGGAGAGGCCACAGCAGTGAGAGGCCCGCATACCGCAAAATAAATAAATAAATAAATAAATAATTTTTAAAAAAAAATCTAGAAACAATAAATGCTGGAGACTGCATGGAGAAAAGGGAACACTCATGCACTGCTGGTGGGAATGTAAATTGATACAGCCACTATGGAGAACAGTATGGAGTTTCTTTAAAAAACTACATATAGAATTACCATATGACCCAGCAATCCCACTACTGGGCATATACCCTGTGTAATCCATAATTCAAAAAGAGTCATGTACCAAAATGTTCATTGCAGCTCTATTAACAATAGTCAGGAGGTGGAAACAACCTAAGTGTCCATCATTGGATAATTGGATAAAGAAGATGTGGCACATATATACAATGGAATATTACTCAGCCATAAAAAGAAACGAAATTGAGATATTTTTAATGAGGTGGATAGACCTAGAGTCTGTCATACAAGGTGAAGTAAGTCAGAGAGCGAAATACAAATACCGTATGCTAACACATATATATGGAATTTAGGGGGAAAAATGTCATGAAGAACCTAAGGGTAAGAATAAAGACACAGACCTCCTAGAGAATGGACTTGAGGATATGGGGAGGGGGAAGGGTAAGCCGTGACAAAGCGAGAGAGTGGCATGGACATATATACACTACCAAATGTAAAATAGATAGCTAGTGGGAAGCAGCCGTATGGCACTTGGAGATCAGCTCGGTGCTTTGTGACCACCTAGAGGGGTGGGATAGGGAGGGTGGGAGGGAGGGAGATGCAAGATGGAAGAGATATGGGAACATATGTATATGTATAACTGATTCACTTTGTTATAAAGCAGAAACTAACACCACTGTAAAGCAATTATACTCCAATAAAGATGAGAAAAAAAAAAGGCATAGACTGGCTAAATGGATACCAAAAAAAAAGACCCTTATATACCAGAGACCACTTCAGATCTAGGGACACATACAGACTGAAAGTGAGTGGATGGAAAAAGATATTCCATGCAAATGGAAATCAAAAGAAAGGTGGAGTAGCAATTCTTATATCAGACAAAATAGACTTTAAAATAAAGACTATTACAAGAGACAAAGAAGGACACTACATAATGATAAAGGGATCAGTCCAAGAAGAAGATATAGCAATTGTAAGTATTTATGCACCCTACATAGGAGCACCTCAGTACATAAGACAAATGCTAACAGTCATAAAAGGGGATATTGACAGTAACAGAATAATAGTAGGGGACTGTAACACCCCACTTTCACCAAGGGACATCGAAAATGAAAATAAATAAGGAAACACAAGCTTTAAATGGTACATTAAACAAGATGGACTTAATTGATATTTATAGGATATTCCATCCAAAAACAAGAGAATTCACTTTCTTCTCAAGTGCTCATGGAACATTCTCCAGGATAGATCATATCGTGGGTCACAAATTAAACCTTGGCAAATTTAAGAAAATTGAAATCGTATCAAGTATCCTTTCCAACCACAATGCTATGAGACTACACATCAATTACAGGAAAAAATCTGTAAAAAATACAAACACATGGAGGCTAAACAATACACTACTTAATAACCAAGAGACCACTGAATAAATCAAGAGGAAATTTTTAAAAAATACCTAAAAACAAATGACAATGAAAATATGATGTCCCAAAACCTATGGGATGCAGCAAAAGCCGTTCTAAGAGGGAAGTTTATAGCAATACAATCTAACCTCAAGAAACAAGAAAAATCTCAAATAAACAATCTAACCTTACACCTAAAGGAACTAGAGAAAGAAGAAAAAACAAAACACAAAGTTAGCAGAAGGAAAGAAATCATAAAGATCAGAGCAGAAATGAATGAAATAGAAACAAAGAAAACAATAGCATGGATCAATAAAAGTAAAAGCTGGTTCTTGAGAAGATAAAATTGACAAACCATTAGCCAGACTCACCAAGAAAAAGAGGGAGAGGACTCAAATCAATAAAATTAGAAATGAAAAAGGAGTAGTTACAACAGACACCGCAGAAATACAAAGCATCCTACGAGACTACTACAAGCAACTCTATGCCAATAAAATGGACAACCTGGAAGAAACGGACAAATTCTTAGAAAGATGTAATCTTCCAAGACTGAACCAGGAAGAAATAGAAAATATGAACAGACAAATCACAAGTAATGAAATTGAAACAGTGATTAAAAATCCAGGAAACAAAAGTCCCGGACCAGATGGCTTCACAGGTGAATTCTACGAAACATTTAGAGAATAGCTAATACCCATCCTTCTCAAACTCTTCCAAAAAATTTCAGAGGAAGGAGCACTCCCAAACCCATTCTATGAGGCAACCATCACTCTGATACCAAAAGCAGACAAAGAGACTACAGAAAAAGAAAATTACAGACCAATATCACTGATGAATATAGACGTAAAAATCCTCAACAAAATAGTAGCAAACAGAATCCAACAACACATTAAAGGGATCATATACCATGATCAAATGGGGTTTATCCCAGGAATGCAAGGATTCTTCAACATACACAAATCAAACAATGTGATACACAATATTAACAAATTGAAGGAGAAAAACCATATGATCACCGCAATAGATGCAGAAAAACCTTTTGACAAAATTCAACACCCGTTTATGATAAAAACCTTGCAGAAAGTAGACATAGAAGGAACTTACCTCAACATAATAAAGGTCATATATGACAAACGCACAACCAACATCTTTCAATGGTGAAAAACTGAAATCATTTCCACTAAGATCAGGAGCAAGACAAGGTTGCCCACTCTCACCACAATAATTCAACATAGTTTTGGAAGTTTTAGCCACAGCAGTTAGAGAAGAAAAAGAAATAAAGGAATCCAAACTGGAAAAGAAGTAAAACTGTCACTGTTTGCAGATGACATGATACTATACATAGAAAACCCTAAGGATGCTACCAGAAAACTCCTAGAGTTCATCAATGAATTCAGCAAAGTTGTGGGATAAAAAATTAATACACAGAAATCTCTTGCGTTTCTATACAATAACAAGGAAAATTCAGAAAAAGAAATTAAAGGAACAATCTTATGTATCATTGCAAAAAAAAGAATGAAATACCTAGGAATAAACCTACCTAAGGAGGCAAAAGACCTGTATACAGAAAACTATAAGATACTGCTGAAAGAAATAAAAAATGATACAAACAGATGGAGAGATATACCATGTTCTTGGACTGGAAGAATCAATATAATGAAAATGACTATACTGCCTAAAGCAAACTACAGATTCAATAGAATCCCTATCAAATTATGTATGGCACTTTTCACAGAACAAGAACAAAAAATTTTACAATTTGTATGGAAACACAAAAGACCATGAATAGTCAAAGCAATCTTGAGAAAGAAAAACGGAGCTGAAGGAAGCAGGCTCCCTGATTTCAGACTATACTCTAAAGCTAGAGTCATCAAAACAGTATGGTACTGGCACAAAAACTGAAATATAGATCAATGGAGCAATAGAGAAAGCCCAGAGGTAAACGCATGCTCATATGGTTACCTTATCTTTGACAAAGGAGGCAAGAATATACAATGGAGAAAAGACAGCCTCTTCAATAAGTGGTGTTGGGAAAACTGGACAGCTACATGTAAAAGAATGAAGTTAGAACATTCCCTAACACCATACACAAAAATAAACTCAAAATGGATTAGAGTCCTAAATGTAAGCCCAGATACTGTAAAACTCTTAAGAGGACAACATAGGCAGAACACTCATTCATATAAATCTCAGCAACGTCTTTTTGATCCACCTCCTTGAGAAATGAAAATAAAAACAAAAATAATCAACTGGGACCTAATTAAACTTAAATGCTTTTATATAGCTTAGGAAACAATAAAGAAAATGAGAAGACAACCCACAGAATGGGAGAAAATATTTGCAAATGAAGCAACCAACAAGGGGTTAATCTCCAAAATATACAAACAGCTCATGCAGGTCAATATCAAAACAAAAAAATAAAAACAAACAGACAAAAAATACCCAATCAAAAAATGGGCAGAAGGGCTTCCCTTGTGGCGCAATGGTTGAGAGTCCGCCTGCCAATGCAGGGGACACGAGTTCGTGCCCCGGTCCAGGAAGATCCCACATGCCATGGAGTGGCTAGGCCCGTGAGCCATGGCCACTGAGCCTGCATGTCCGGAGTCTGTGCTCCACAATGGTAGAGGCCACAACAGTGAGAGGCCCGCGTACCGCAAAAAAAAAAAAAAAAAAAAAAAAATGGACAGAAGCTCTAAATAGACATTTCTTCAAAGAAGACATACAGATGGCCAAAAATTATATGAAAAGATGCTCAGCATCTCTAATTATTGGAGAAATGCAAATAAAAAGTACAATGAGGAATCACCTCACATTGATCAGAATTGCCATCATTAAAAAGTCTACAAACAATAAATGCTGGAGAAGGTGTGGAGAAAAGGAACTCTCTTAGACTATTGGTGGGAATGTAAATTGGTACAACCATTATGGAGAACAGTATGGAGGTTTCTTAGAAACTAAAAATAGAGCTACCATATGATCCAGCAATTTCAGTCCTAGGCACATATCCAGAGAAAACCATACTTCAAAAAGATTCATGCACCCCACTGTTTATTGTAGCACTATTTACAACAGCCAGGACATGGAAGAAACCTAAATATCCATCAAGAGAAATGGATAAAGAAGATGTGGTACATGTATACAATGGAATATTACTCAGCCATTAAAAAAAACGCATGAAATAAGGACTTCCCTGGTGGTCCAGTGGTTAAGACTTCGCCTTCCAATGCAGGGGGTGAAGGTTCAATCCTTCATCAGGGAGCTAAGATCCCGCATGCCTCGTGGCCAAAAAACCCCACAAAACAACAAAAATACAAAACCATAAAACAGAAACAATATTGTAACAAGTTCCCTAAAGACTTTTAAAATGGTACACATCAAAATATCTGTTACAAAAATGAGATAATGCCATTTGTAGCAACATGGATGGACCTAGAGATTATCATACTAAGCGAAATAAGTCAGAAAAAGAAAGACAAATATCATATGATATCACATATATGTTGAATCTGAAAAAGGTGATTTAAATGAACTTATTTACAAAATGGAAACCAACTCACAGACGTGGAAAACAAACTTATGGTTACCAAAGGAGAAGGGTGGGGGAATGGATAAATTAGGAGTTTGGGAGTAACATATACACACTACTACATATAAAATAGATAATCAACAAGGGCCTATTGTATAACACAGGGAACTCTACTCAATATTCTGTAATAACCCATATGGGAAAAAAATCTGAAAAACATGGATATATGTATAACTAAACCACTTTGCTGTACACCTGAAAATAACACAACTTTGTAAACCAGCTATACCCCAATATAAAATAAAAATTAGGGCTTCCCTGGTGGCGCAGTGGTTGAGAGTCTGCCTGCCGATGCAGGGGACACAGGTTCGTGCCCCATTCTGGGAGGATCCCACATGCCGTGGAGCGGCTGGGCCCGTAAGCCATGGCCGCTGAGCCTGTGCATCCAGAGCCTATGCTCCTCAGCAGGAGAGGCCACAACAGTGAGAGGCCCGCGTACCACAAAAAATAAATAAATAAATAAATAAAATAAAAATTAAATTATAAAATAAATCTAAAAAAATAAGAGAAATGGGGACTTCTCTGGTGGCCCAGTGGTTAAGACTCCATGTTTTCAATGCAGGGAGTATGGGTTTGATCCCTGGGCAGGGAAGTTCTGCATCTGCATGGTGCAGCCAATAAATAAATAAATAAATAAAATAGAAATAGAAACTTATGCCCACACACCCAAAAAAATCTAAGTACTTACTAATGTTTTTTTCTTTTTTTTTTTTTGCAGTACGCGGGCCTCTTGCTGTTGTGGCCTCTCCCATTGCGGAGCACAGGCTCTGGACGCGCAGGCTCAGTGGCCATGGCTCACGGGCCCAGCCGCTCCGCGGCATGTGGGATCTTCCCAGACTGGGGCACGAACCTGTGTCCCCTGCATCAGCAGGCGGACTCTCAACCACTGCGCCACCAGGGAAGCCCACTTCAAGAAAATTTTAATATGAATTCTGAGAAAAATTTTTTTATCATGAAAGAGTGTTAAATTTTGTTCAATTCCTTTTCTTCATCAATTGATATTATCATATGAATTTTCTTTTTTAGTTTGTGATATAATGGATTTCATGGATTGATTTCAAATATTAAACTAGCCTTGTACACCTGAAATTTACTCCACTTTGTCAGGGAATATTGTCCTTTTTATAGTCTGTTGGACTCAACTTGCTAAAATTTTGTTGAGGATTTTGTGTTTGACTGTATGAGAGATTCTGGTCTTCTAATTTTCTATATTTTTTTTATTGTGCTCTCTTAGTTGAGTTTTGGTAGTAAGGTAACAGCGACCTCATAAAACAAATTGGAAAGTGCCCTCCTCTTCTATATTCTGGACGATATTATGTAAAATTAATGTTAATTCTTCTCTGAATGTTTGTTAAAACTCCAGTGAAGCCATCTTAATGTGGGATTTCTTTTTGGGGGGAGATTTTAAATGATAGATTCAACTTCTTTAATAGTTATAGGCTATTTAGGCTATATATTTCATCTTGGCTGAGTTATGATAGTCTGTGGTTTCTTAGGAATTTTAATCCCTTTCTTCTAAATTGTCAAATTATGATTGTGAAGTTGTTTACACTATTCCCTAATTACCCTTTAACAGCTGCAGAATCTGTTGTGATATTCCTTATTTCAATCCTGATATTGGTGATTTGTGATTTATTTTTTCAAAGAATCAGTTCTTTACATTCTTTTTTTAAAATATTCTTTTCCATTATGGTTTATCACAGAATATTGAATATAGTTTCCTGTCCTATACAGTAGGACCTTGTTCGTTTATCCATTTTATATATAATAGTTTGCATCTGCTAACCCCAAACTCCCACTCCATCCCTTTGCCATCACCCCCCTTCCTCTTTACAACCACAACTCTGTTCTCTATGTCTGTGAGTACGTTTCTGTTTCATAAAAGCTCATTTAGGGCTTCGCTGGTGGCGCAGTGGTTGAGAGTCCACCTGCCGATGCAGGGGACATGGGTTCGTGCCCTGGTCCAGGAAGATCCCACATGCTGTGGAGCAGCTGGGCCCGTGAGCCATGGCCGCTGAGCCTGTGCGTCTGGAGCTTGTGCTCCGCAACGGGAGAGGCCACAACAGTGAGAGGCCCGTGTACCACACACACACAAAAAAGTTCATTTATGTCACATTTTAGATTCCACATACAAGTGATATCATATGGTACTTGTTTTTCTCTTTTTGGCTTACTTCACTTAGTACGATAATCACTACTTCCATCCATCTTGCTGCAAATGGTATTATTTCACTCTTTTTTATGGCTGAGTAGTAATCCATTGTACACAGGTACCACATCTTCTTTATCCATTCATCTGTCAATAGACATTTAGGTTGTTTCCCTGTGAATACTACTGTGAATAGTGGTGCTATGAACATAGGGGTGCATGTAACTTTTTGAATTATAGTTTTGTCTGGATATATGTCCAGGAGTGGGATTGCTGGATCATATGGCAACTCTATTTTTAGTTATTTGAGGAACCTCCATACTGTTTTCCATAGTGGCTGTACAAACTTAACAGTCCCACCAACAGTGTAGGATAGTTCCCTTTTGTCCACATCCTTTCCAACATTTATAGTTTGTAGTCTTTTGGTGATGGCCATTCTGACCAGTGTAAGGTGATACCTCATTGCAGTTTTGAATGCATGTCTCTAATAATTAACACTGTTGGGCAAATTTTCATGTGCCTGTGGCCATTTGTATGCAAAGAGCCAGCTTTTTATTTCACTTATTTTCTCTATTGTTTTCTTTTTTCCAATCTATTTCTGCTTTTTATTTTTTCTTCTTATTGTTTGTTTTGGGCTTATTTTGCTTTCTTTTTTTAACAACTGATTATCAATTTATTAAAAATGTTGATTTAAGCATCGGCAATGGTGACTTCAACCTTGACTCCTGGCTCAATACTGATGGAAATGATCTGCTTAATCTCAGAAGGACTGTGCAGGTCAATGAGTCACTTGTGGATCCTCATTTGGAACCTTCATGACAAGGAGTTTTCCTGGTAGTTATTTTCAGAGTCTTGGTAGGGGTACACAACAGTCCTTTCACTCTGAGATTCTTTTCCTTCTCGCCTCTGATTAGGTCATCACATACCTTCTCCAAAGACTTCGTGTTGCAGCTGGTGAGGGTGATTCTAATCCGGTGAATCGCTACCTCTGGCTCCAGGGAAGTCTTTCCGCTAGGCTATGACTGCGGTGCAGCTTTCTGACTGACTTGCTCCTGGGTGAGAGCAAACAGTGGTGAGTCAGGTGCAGAAGCGGGAGTCCCCGGGCTCCACTGCAGTGGTGACCGCATCTTCCTCAAAGCGCTGCTTTTTTTTTTTTTTAATACACAAAATAATTTTGAGAAAGAAGCTATAGTAATTAAGACTGTGGGATTGGTGGAGTGGTAGATACATAGATCAATGGAAAATAGTGGACAACACAGAAATAAATCTACATAAATATGCCTAATTTTTAGCAAAGTAGCAAAAGGAATCCAATGTATTCATTTTCAATAAATGGTGCTGAAGGAATTGAAAATCTATTGGCAAAAAAATAAACCTCCATTTATATATTTTTTCTAGAAAAGAGCAGGAGAAAATCTTTGGGACTTGGGACTAGGCCAAAAGTCAAGTCCTTGGGCTTGACACCAAAAGCACAAACCTTAAAAGGAAATCCATAAAGCAAAAATTGATACATTAGATCTTATAAAAAATTTAAAATTTCGTTCTGTAAAACTCCCTGTGCAGCAGATGAAAAGAGAGAAAAATATTTACAAACTACATATCTGACAAAGAGCTAGTATATAGAATATATAAAGAATTCTCAAAAATCAACAATAAAAAAACAAACAATCAAATTAGAAAATGGGCAAAAGACATTAACACTTTACAGAAGGAGATTCTGTTGCAAGTAAGTATATGAAACAATATTCAGCATCATATGGCATTAAGAAATGCAAATTAAAACCACAGTGAGGTATCACTATATACCTATCAGAATGGCTAAAATAAAAAACAGTGATACTAAATATTAGTGAGGATGCAGAGAAACTGAATCACTCATACACTGTTGGTGAGGCTGTTAAATGGTGCAGTCAACCTAGAAAATAATTTGGAATTTCCTCTTAAAACTGAAAAACAGGGGAGTTCCCTGGTCACCTAGTGGTTAGAACCCCAGGCTTTCACTGCTGTGGCCCGGGTTCAATCACTGGTCAGGGAACTGAGATTCCTGCAAGCCATGTGGTGCAGCCGAAAAAATAAATAAATAAATAAATACTGAAAAATGGGATTACCTTATGATTAGCAATTGTGTCTTAGGCATATATCATCCCAAAGAAACAAAAATGTATTTTCACACAGAAACTTGCACACAAATATTTGTAGCAGTTTTATTTGTATTTATTGTCCAAACCAGAAACTACTCAGATGTCCTTCAAAGGGTGAATGGTTAAAAAACTTTGACACATTCATACCATGGAATATGACTCAGCAATAAAAAGGAATTAATTACTGATATACACAAAAATTTGGATGAATACTAAGGAAAATTATGCTGAATGAAGAAAGCCAATATCATATATATATGGCATAATTATAGAAATGGAGAAGAGAGTAGTGGTAGCCAAGGGTTAGAGATGTGAATTAGGGTATGTGTGGGTGGCGATATAAAGAATTATCATGAGGGAGTGTTGAAGTGATGGTGTAAGTTGAGTATCTTGAGGTTACACATGTGATCAAATTACTTAGAGCTATACACAAACACGTTCTAAGGAGTGCATATATAACTGGTGAAATCTGAATACATTCTGTGTTTTGTGCCACTGTCAATTTTCTGGTTTTGATATTGTACTATAACTCTGTTATTTTTGGAGGAAGCTGGGTAAAGGCCACTTGGAATCTCTGTGTAAATTTCTTTGAAACTTCTAGTGAATTTGTAGGTATTTCAAAAATAAAAAGTGTTTTGTTTCTTTTTTTCTTTAAAAAAAAGGCATCAAGGCTTCCCTGGTGGCACAGTGGTTGAGTGTCCGCCTGCCAATGCAGGGGACACGGGTTCGAGCACTGGTCCGGGAAGATCCCACAGGCCATGGAGCAACTAAGCCCGTGCACCACAACTACTGAGCCTGAGCTCTAGAGCCCACGTGCCACAACTACTGAAGCCCGTGTGCCTAGAGCCCGTGCTCCACAGCAAGAGAAGCCACTGCAATGAGAAGCCCGTGCACTGCAACGAAGACCCAAAGCAGCCAAAAATAAATAAATAAACTTATTAAAAAAATAATAATGATGATATATTTTATATTTGAATCACCTTTTTTCCTAGTGGAGACCCTCTGTCAAAACCATAATCCAGGCCACCACTTTTCCAAGCTGCCTGTGACTCACTCCAATACATTCTCCATATGTGTTTTCAACAGGGAAATCTTTCAAAAACCACCATCCTAGGTCACTAAAGCACACAAGTTTCCACTAAAGATGTAATTTCCCATAAAAGCCAAACTGTAAAGGGAACATTTGTTCCCATTAGACTTGGCTTAATGAGCACTCTTGGAACTACCTAAAGCCTTTATCCTCCACCCAGAAGTGATGCTACGAGAAGTGAAATTACATATAAATCAGTAGTGCCTTAAGCAATTTACAAAAGAGTCCCCAAATGTAAGTTACATAAGTATAAATAATAATATTAATATCTCCCTCATCTTGTCTTTATCTCTAGGACTGGGAGGATCAAAGCCACCTGATAAGTGCAGCTTCAAAGATCTCTCCCATTCCAGGTCTGGGAATGGGCACACTACAACAGGCCTCTCCATCCTCAGTTTCCACACTTCATAACCAGTAAAGGCTCCAAATCACCTAAAGTGGTTGTTAGAGCCTTTCTGCATATGATACCTTTTTTTATAAAATTAATGGCACTCATTCCAATAATGGCTTCAGCAGAGAAAACCCCCTTTTCAGTGCAATGTATCCCATTGTTGTTTGATTTTCCTCCATCACTAGAAGTGCCCTAATTGTATACTTTAATGAATAAAATTGATTTCCAACAAATTTTGCTTTGAGTAGCTTTTAAGTATTAAGACAGTCCTAGAAATAATTGGAGACTCTGGGAGAGGTGACAAGGATTGGGAAGCAGGGGCTAGTGGTAAAGCAGAGTTGGTAATCCTATCTCAAAATTTGGTTGGATTCCTTATGCAGTGAGAGGGATAGGGGAGAATCTGAGGCCTGAGGGTAGGGTTACCCATCTGATAGGCTATATTGGCTCTGGAATTGTTGACCAGGTCAGAGGCTAAATGACTACAAAAGTGTGATTCAAGGTTAGACCAGCAGGGAGGTGGACCCCACCACCCCAGGGAGTATCCAGCTGAGCAGCATGTGGCACTGGACCAGTGCCAGTCAGCATCACTGAAGTGGGTCCAGATGCCATGGATAGGACTCCTGGACCAAGAGGAGGTCAGGTAGAGCTATACAGGCCCCTGCTCTGAGTTGGGCGGAGGGGAGAAAGTGAGAAGCAAGCCCCCAAATGTGCTGCAGCCCACAGTGGAGATGGTAGGATGACAGAAGACTTCGACTCTGCACCTATCCACCACTCAAACCTCTATCAGGATGGCACATCATTCTCAAAAACTTTGTCTCAGGGAGTGCTTTAATACCTTGTCCCTGTCCAGACTAATGAGGAGGGACTCACTGATGAACACTTCTGGGAAGAAGGAGGAATAAGGGATGCACAAAGGTGGTTTAGGGACTTCTGGTTTCCATAGATTATCCTGGAACCTCGAATGGGGCATTTCGAAGGCTCAGTTTGGAGCAAAAAGACAGCAGCAAGGGAGGTAAGGCATGGAATGATATCAACACTATTAAAAGCACTGCATCCCATCATTTTAAATCAGCAGTTCTCAACCCTGGCTGCACATGGAATCACCTAAAGGAGCATTTAAAATTCCTAGTGCCTGAGCCTCGCTCCACACAATTACTTCAGAATGAGGGATGGGGCCTAGCCATTGGTAACTTTTAAAGCTCCCCTGGGATTCTGCTGTGGAGCCATTGTTCTGTTCTAGACTTCACTACTTTTAAGTGTGATTCCCAAAACCATAGCACTGGTACCCTCTGGGAACCTGATAGAAATGCCAGGCCCCACCCCAGGCCTGCTGATGAGAATCTGCATTTGGACGAGATCCTCTAGGCACACTGCAGCTTGAGAAACACTGTTCTCAGTGAACACTGAGAGCATTGGGTCTCACCCCTGGGTGCCCATTAGAATTACCTGGGAGGTACATTTATCCTGTCAGGGAAGAAAAAATTTTCCTCTACCCTTCTAGGTTCTTCTGGCTGGTCTAAGAATTAAGCTGACATGGGACAGATTAACAGGAGAAAATCAAACAAAAGTTTAACAACATTTTACATGGGAGAGACCCAGGAGAACTGAGCAACTCACCAAAATGGCCAAAACCCTCACCTTAAACACCAACCCAGCCCTACTAAACACTGACTTAGCAACTAAGTACAGTTAAGTAGGAGCATGGAAAGGGGAAGATGGTCAAGCACCTGCAGCCATGCTGGGGTGAATTGATCACCTGAGGGCCAAGTTACCTGGGCAACCAACTCCTCACCCTCAGAGGCACAGAGCTGAGGGCAGCAGAAGCCTGCAGAAGTGAAGCTGCTGAGGTTGAAGGCCTACGCTTCCATCCCCACTAGTGGCTCACAGTTGAGCCTGGAAGCTGGACCTTTCAAACAAACCCCCAGGAGATGTCAATTCTCCTCACATAATGTAAAAAGGTCTAAGCAGCCTCACACCCCTGAGAGGCTATTAATGAAGGGACAGATTTCTTAACATGCAGCACAAATCTGCTGCTCTAAGCAATGGGAAATGTGAATGGGGCGGGCAGGGATAAGGAAGAACAATGTTGAACTTTACCTGAGCTCCTAGAAAATGACAATGGTTAAGAAATCCTCTCACACTTTTGTTTTCCTGGAAACCATGCAAGATGGCAGTTCTCTTGCTCTCTCTACACCCCTCCTTGACCAGCCCCTGCTTGACCTACACCCTACTCACCTGACTGACCTTCCCTCTTAACCATAGAGCCTAATCAGTAACTGTATATATGCTTGTTCCCCACAACCCAGCCCCCCACCCCCTAACCCCCATACTCTCTCATCCCACCCTACCTAGTGATTGTTCTAATCTTTAGATCAGAATGGCTCTACCCTGCAAGTTTATCAAAGAGGCTCTGAGGAACGTGCCCTTCTGCTGTTTTTCCTGGTAACCAAAGAGCCAACCTGAAATCAATTCCCCCTATAACTGGTAATACACCTACTCCCATAGCAAGGGCTGTGGCCATGTCCTGCCTGCCATCTGCCATATACAGCAGGCTGTTGCTCGGGATCTTGCTTTGGACATGTAAGATCCCCTATCTAATAAACCACTGATGTCTCTGTTGCTGACTGTGGGCTCTTTCTTAGGTCTTGAGGCTGGGAAACTATAGAGCTTGCTGGCCTGTGGGGTGCAGCAGTAGATGAGAAATGTTACCTGCCATATCCGCAAACAAAGGATACTGTGTTCATCAAGACATCAGCCACTACAGCCACTACTGACAGTGAGCTCTAAGGAAATTCAGGATGGAGACAAAGAGGTTGCCTGCTGCCAATCCCTCAGCCACTGCAGCCACCTTCAACTGTGCACCCTGAGGGTATTCAGGATGGAGAGAACAGGATATTGGCCCTAGATAGCTAAGGTGCATATTAAAGGAATGATTTCAATGAGCCCAGACTCATATCTTCCCAGCATAGAAAAGCACTAAATTCATTAACTTGAGATGTCTGGTTTTCTTTACTTAACAGTAATCTTTTGATATCCTGACTACCTGGTTTTTGTTGCAAAACTCCTATATATCCTGGCTCTTCCCTTACGTCTTCAGCCCAGTCCCTCAGAGTGATCTGAGAGACTGTTTTCCAAGCTTTAGTTCTCAGAAAATCCTCCTTATACAACATAATTCTCAACTTTTAGGTTGTGTATTTTTTTCAGTCAACAATTTTGGCAACCACAAAGGGACCCAGAGCAGATCTCCCTCCTTTGCCTGAACTCTACGAGGATCTGGAGCCTGGTACAAGCAGAAGTCTCTTGGTCCTGTCTACCTCCTCGGAGAGTCCAGGCATATTTGGGTGAGTCTATCCTGGTTCATGGATCTCCCATTATTGGTTGATAATCCTAAATTTTATTCAGTCGTGTTAAACTCCTCTCTGGAGGAGTAGGTTGTCCTTGAAATTTAGTTTCAAGAAGAAGTACCTGGGCTGTCCTCTGTGAAAGACACTGAGAAAGATTTTGCTCTGTTTAAACATGGTGGTTTTATCCTCAGGTGAAAGACTGGGAAGACTTTGGTCATTTAAAAGAACACTGAATAGGTTGGACTGGGTAATTAGGGGGAAGACTGACCCGTCATTTTTCCTTGAATTGGCTACCTTAATAGAGTTTGCTGAAATAAAACTGAAATCGTATGAGAGCTTTCAGCTCTGAAGAAGGGGACATCTCCTCTCAGCCAGCAATTGCTTCCTCAGGTAATTGAGAAACTCGCAAAAGTGGTGGAAGCAAGTCCTCATACCATGCTGCAGTCCCTATAGGGAAACCCATTCATTCTAATTAAAGCTTGCTCTGCCAGGGACATGAATAAGAACTGGCCATTCCATGATCTGAGCACCCATGGTGGTCTTATAATAACAGAGGAAGAACCCAAGACACATAGAGGAGCTGAAATGACTCTGGGGTAAAATGTAGAGCAGTTAAGCTCACAAGCAGCACATTGGCGCATCACATTATTCTCACAAGTGATTTTGATTTTATTTCAACAAACCAACCTCAGAATGGGGAGCAAGGCTTTCAAAACAAAAGAAAAAGGGACAACATATTGCCAGCCTCCAATACCCTGGAAAGGTTTATGTACATACAAAACTTACACTTACAAGTACTTGCTTAATTGGGAACTAAAGAAAATTTTGCCCTGAAAATGACTAAAATGGGGCTATTTTATAGTGTACACAGCTAAGTTAGAAAAAACTGTCTTGATAAAACATCTTTTCAGAATTCTGACCTTAGAGAAACAAAGCCCTTCTAGGGGGAACTTGCATTTCTCTTCCTGTGTCTTTGACATGTAAATGTTCTACCTGATCTTCGGAGTTGTGTGTGTGTGTGCATGAGCCTGTGTGTATTTTGAGAATTTGGTCTCTGCCATGAAACTGGTACACATATGGTATACATTTGGCAGCCAACTGAATAGACTGGGATTCTGAGTAGTCTTTTGTGTGACTGTACCAACTCTCAGGGGCTTTTTGCCATCTTAACCTTCATTGTGTCAGCCTGTACAACAAAGACCTTTACTTTCTTAAAGTATTTTTTGGAGTAAACTTTCCGGATCTTGTTTAGGCAGCATCCTTAACACTCTCTTGTGGGGAACCCTCTTGTGTCTCATTGGTTTGAATCACTATTAAGATATATCTCATTAATAGCCAAATGATGGATCCTTCAAACTGAAAAAACTTTAAATTGGTAAATTTCTATAGACCTCTCGTTATAAACAGCTATTTTATTGGTACCTGTGAGGAAAATTAATCAAATTATATTAAATTTATATATATATAAAATGGTTAACTTAAGAACTCCCTTAGTTTAAAACAAGCAAGAAAAACCAGTTTGGGAAGACTTATTTGTGTTCTCCTCTTCTCCTCAGCAGATCTTACAGATGCTAATAAAAACATTAGAATAATTAATGTTAATTAGGTTGATTAAAAGGAAAATAAGGAAAAAAAACTGAAGGGAAAGTATAGACACTTTTTCCCAACAAGGTAGAAATTTTAAAGGGACTTATTTCAAATGGATAAAGAAATCTTTAAATGGTTATTTTAAAATGGGATAAATAAAACAGATGTTAATGGGATTAAATCAAAGGTTTGATACAATACTACCTAAGGTTGGATGGGCCAAAGGGACTCCCCTATTGACCCCCAACAATAAAGGGCTCCAAACAAGTCTTCTTTATTTACCCCAGTTATATATATATTTAAAAGGCTGGGAAAAAATTACAGAGATACCTGATCAACAATTACTTGGGGCGATATTTAGGCCAATTAATCAAGTTAAAGGATTGACAAAAGGGCCAGAGTACCTTGGCTCAACCCCTCCAGAAACTTTTATACAAAAATAGATGAAAAGGTCAGGATAAAAAGAAAGGCTTCTAGGACTCCTTGTAAGACCAACACTTGTTGATTGGATCTGAATGGAAACTAACGTTAAAAGTATAAAAGTTGATAAAATTGAGATGAAAATTTATAAAAATTGGTATATTTAAATGGGCTTTATATAAGATAGGCGATGCTCCAAGGACAATGGTGCATCAAGGACAAAGGACGTCCCTGCCTGAAAAAGTTTCAGCGTTACACCCCCTACTGGACTCTTAATCACCCTCCCCACCATGTTGCCAAGGTTAGGAAATTCCTGAGCCCACCTGGGCAACGCCTACAAAAACTGATCAATAGCACATGTTCAGGCTCAACTCTCCCAGACTACAAGGAAGTTGGCCTGCTGTCTGGCAGTGACCCTTCCCTCTAATAAGTTCTATCTCCTTTACATTCTGCCTTATGTCTGGAAATTATTTTCCAACCTGCGTTCAGACCACGACAAGATTGTTACATCACTTTTGCTTAATTATATTGTGGGATAGACATGTTTCACTGGAGAATGCTTCCCCTGCTTGGTATTATAAAAGAGGGCATATGAATCTTCCCCTAGGGAAATATTAATTAAACATACTAAAGAAAACCAATAGGGTTACCTGAGCCCATATAAGATAAAGTAAAGCCGAGAGCTAATATTCGGGGGCTAATAATAATAGAGATTTTGGGCTTCCCTGGTGGCTCAGTGGTTGAGAGTCCGCCTGACGATGCAGGGGACACAGGTTCCGTGCCCCGGTCCGGGAAGATCCCACATGGCGTGGAGCACCTGGGCCCGTGAGCCATGGCTGCTGAGCCTGCGCATCTGGAGCCTGTGCTCTGCAATGGGAGGGGCCACAACAGTGAGAGGCCCGCGTACAGCAAAAAAAAAAAAAAAAAAAATAGAGATTTTGCTCTGGGTCTAACTTGTATACTCAGAAAGAGAGCCTTTGTTGAATGCCTTATACAAGTTTTTGAAGGCATGATAAATTAAACCCACCCTAAAGTGCTAAAACACAGAGCTCTGAAATTTCAGTTTAGTTGGAAATCTTCTCACTGATATAGAAAAACAAATTAAAGAAAATACATTTGGGGCTTCCCTGGTGTGCAGGGGTTGAGAATCTGCCTGCTAATGCAGGGGACACGGGTTCGAGCCCTGGTCCGGGAAGATCCCACATGCCGTGGAGCAACTAGGCCCGTGAGCCACAACTACTGAGCCTGCGCGTCTGGAGCCTGTGCTCCGCAACAAGAGAGGCCGCGATAGTGAGAGGCCCGAGCACCGCGATGAAGAGTGGCCCGCGCTTGCCACAACTAGAGAAAGCCCTCGCACAGAAACGAAGACCCAACACAGTCAAAAATAAATAAATAAACAAATGTGGGGTTTAAAGAAAATACATTTGGGCAAATCAATCTTTTAATATCATTTATGTGACAGACCAGCTCTCTGGGGAATTAAAAGCAACTGTCTTTGTCTTGCAAATCTCTACAAATCAGAAATGTAAATACAGCCCACAGTGACCTGAGACTGAACCGAATTAGCTCAATCAGGTAGAACCTGAAACCAATGGGAAAAAAGGGAAAAGGTGGCATTTTAAACTCAAACCAGTAGAAAGGCTCCCTCAACCAAAATCTAATTCATATTCTCCTTAAGGGTTTATCAAGGACAAATACAAATCAGAAAAGTCTTTTCCACAAACAGTAAAGTCTTAGTCATCTGAGCAAGCAAATTTAATTTATTCCAACTGTTATTTATAAAATAGTAAGTTTAAATTGTAATACCTGATTCATAACTAAGTTTTTATTTTTAAAATTCATTTATTTATTTTTTAGCCATGTCACATAGCTTGCGGGATCTTAGTTCCCCAACCAGGGACTGAACCCCGGCCCCAGGCAGTGAAAGAGCAGAGTCCTAAACATTGGACCACCTGGGAATTCCCCATAAAAAAGTTTTTAAAGTGAAGCTATGAGATCTCTAGTTTTGTCTGTTTATATGGCTGTGTGTACATTATATGTGATGTCTGTACCTCTGGAAAATATTATCAAAATTAAATGTATAAAAGAGCTCTATTTAATTGACTTAAAAGTAAGCACTTACAAACTAAACATTTCTAAATATGAAAGAACCCGGCCAGAATAAATTTCAGGTTCACCTGATCTAGGAAATACAATATTAAATCAACATCTGGTATGCTAGCTTAAGCTAGTTTAAGCTTATTGGTTTAATCAATATAGACGTGTTTTACTTTTATTTACCTAGGTATCCTGAATGTCAATACGTTCATGATATTTCTGTTACAGAGTTTGTCAATAACAACAACAAAATTAGCTTGGTTTGGTAATATTTTCATAGGTTATAAAATAAATGTAAATGAGATAAGAATTTTCAGGTGAGCTCTTTAGGAATACTTACGCTTTGGGTACGTCTGTCTAATCTAGTTTCTCCAGATTTTGGTAAAGAGTTTTGCTAATTGATGGGAATTCACTGAATATCTAGGTCACTTCAAATAAGATAAGATACTGGAAACTTAATTGCTAAACAGGTCTAAATTTACCTACTTTTGTCTCCTTACAAGAGGGAAACTAAAGGTATTTGGGTTTATTAGACACGTATATTGTACCTCATTAAGGAAAGAAATTATATGTTTCAGAGGTTATGGGATACTCCAATCAGAAAATGCTAGTATGACAAACAGTTTACAATTACTTGCTGCTTGTTGGTTTTTGCTAGAGATTAAGATTTTTAAGGGTTAATATTTGTAGTATGTAATTAAATCTACTAAAGATAATAAGGGGAACATTTCCATATACAAAGAAGTAGGATGTGTGTTTTCAGCAAAAGAAGGTATGGAAATATATTTTGTTAAGGGGAAAGAATAATTCTGTCCCAAAGCTCGTTATTTCTGGATAAAAAAAATAAGGGACAAACTAATATGGACACAAAAAGTTGTGGAAGGTTTGCAGAAAGGGAGCCCTGTAAAAGAAGTTTTGTACATAATCAGGCTGGAATTAGACTAAATTTAATTAGGTAAATGGGCTTTGTTATTAAAAGTAGGCTGGTACAAGACTGGACTTGGTTCCTATCTCTCTATTAAGAGAGCAAAGTTTTCTTGGAATACTGTTTTTGATAACAGATTGTGTGAGTTCTTTTGCCTTTCAGTGATCTGTACTTGGTTTTCTGTTTCTTAAATCTTTTGTCACTTTGGTTAAGTGAATAAGTATTGTTCTACAGTGATCTATGATCCTATCTGATCAAGTGTTTTGAGACCTTTTTGATATTTTTGACAAACTTCTCAAATATCAAATTCTAACAAGTTATTTTGACCTCTAGCTAACTCTGAGATGCTTCAAAGGAACCCTGAGACATCTCAGAGAGGAATATTAAATTAATATTATTTGGTTTATTTTGTATGTTAAATTACCTAAGAAGCATTGTCAAATGATTGGAGATGAACTTTTGGTTATATTGTATGGATAAATGTCATTAATACAGATATTCTAAAATTTACATGGAATTCTTAAAAATCTGATATGCTCTGGGATAATGTTATCAGTCACAATTCTAGTTATTATCTTAAAATGTATGTCCAAGAAATATCCAAGTTTCTTGTCAATTTCACTGTGACCAGATCTTTCACCATGTAGTCTTTTGCTGTTTATACACAGTCACTGTTTTACTCTGATACTCATAAAATGAAGATATCAAAGAAAATTCATAAAAGAACTTTTTTTTACAAATATAAGTTCTGATAACTTTTAGATCATACCACTAAACTGCGTAAAAAATTTACAAAACTCTAATGGAAAACCCGATTTCATCCAGATCATCAGGAATTAATTACATGGTACTGAATGAACTGATAAATATGATTTATAATTTTATGACTTTTTCTGAAATATACTGACTTTTTAAAATAAGATTATTTATTTGTTTATTTATTCATTTTTGGCCACGTTGGGTCTTCATTGCTGCACTTGGGCTTTCTTTAGTTGCAGCGAGTGGGGGCTGCTCTTCGCTGCGGTGCACTGGCTTCTCATTGTGGTGGCTTCTCTTGTTGCGGATCATGGGCTCTAGGTATGCAGGCTTCAGTAGTTGTGGCACTCGGGCTCAGTAGTTGTGCGCATGGGCTTAGTTGCTCCACAGCATGTGGGATCTTCCCGGGCCAGGGCTCAAACCCGTGCCTCCTGCAAAGGCAGGCAGATTCTTTTTTTTTTTTTTTTTTGCCGTACGCGGGCCTCTCACTGTCATGGCCTCTCCCGCTGTGGTGCACAGGCTCCGGACGCGCAGGCTCAGTGGCCATGGCTCACAGGCCCAGCCGCTCCGTGGCATGTGGGATCCTCCCGGACCGGGGCACGAACCCGTGTCCCCTGCATCGGCAGGCGGACTCTCAACCACTGCGCCACCAAGGAAGCCCGCAGGCAGATTCTTAACCACTGCACCACCAGGGAATTCCTGAAATATACTGACTTTTAATCTTTGTTTTCCAGAAAAACCTTTCCTCTTATGCTGTGACCCACACAAGTTGATAAGTATACATTTGTAAACAAAGATAAAACATGTATCTTTTTCTCTCTACCTGATCATTCCAGAATTTGTCTTCTCCAGCTGACTCCTTGCAGACTTGATGGTTTACTGCAACCAGATTACAACTAGTTATACTAATTATTGTTTTAATTTGTTCTCTTTGTTTCCAAATTGTTTATTCGTTGTGTCTCTCTCTGCTGCACTATGACTTTATTACTTATCCTGTCTAGTTTATAAGATTGTCTTTTGCATTACCCAATGTGTAACCAGGACTCCAGCAAAATTAATGATGGCTAAAAGTCTTGAGACTGTTGATTATATATAAAAAACTCCACATAAAGTAATTGTAATAGTGCAAATCTAGATATGGGAAGAAGCAACAAGGTAAAACATTTCCTGGATCATAATAGACTAGTAAGATAGAAGAGCCAAAGAATTTTAGATTATCAACAGGGCCTGATCCAAAAAAGATCAGCACATTGAGTGGCATATCAGCAGAATCCTTGCCTGATCTAGGAATGAGCCGTCTTGGCGCTGTGGGACAAAATTTGTCATAAAAAGCCTCCCAAACATTTGTTGAACTTATTACCAAGGGGAGGCACTGTGGATGAAAAATGTTACCTGCCATGTCAGCGAAGAATGGTCATCAAGCCATCAGCCACTATAGCCACTATTGACAGTGAGCTCTAAGGGAACTCAGGATGGAGACAAGGAGGTTGCCTGCTGCCAGTCCCTCAGCCACTGCAGCTACTCCTGCACCTTGACGGGATTCAGAATGGAGAGAAGCAGGATATTAGCCCTAGATAGCGAAGAAGATGCGTATCAAAGGAATGATTTCAATGAACCCAGACTCTTGCATCTTTCCATACATAGAAAAGCACTAAATTCATTAACTTGAGATGTCTGGTTTTCTTTAATTAACAGTAATCTTTTGATGTTCTACCTGGTGTTTGTTGCAAAACTTCTATATATCCTGGCTCTTCCTTTACCTCTTTGGCGTAGTCCTTTAGAGTGATCTGAGAAGCTGTTTTCTGGGTTTAGTCCTCAGGAAATCTGCCAAATAAAATATAATTCTCAACTTTTAGGTTGTGCATTTTTTTCAGACACAGCCCAACCATCCCTTTCCCATAAGACTTAGATAAGACTCACAGATGCTACCCCCACCTTGGCCAGACACAGGCCCTCCAGATTCCCATTCTTTGCCTCATAAGTGATTGGCTGAACTTCTTGCCCCCAATCATCAGTAGGAACAAAGTGCTTGTTAATCAAACTTTGCTTAAGATCATCTCCTTCCCTCAGGTCCCTGAAATTTTGCCTACCCTCAACTTGAACCAGCATACAGCCCCTCTTGAGAATATCCTGGCCTCAGCGTAAAATATCCTCTGATACACCGTCTGATGTTGTCACTCCCCTTTATCCCATGTCCCTACCCCTGTTCTTTCTATCCTTCTCCCTATAAAAGATAAAACCCTCTTTGCCTAACCATTGAAACCCACGGATTTTATGGTCAGAGTGTTTTCCCTCTGCCCCACTCCCTTTCCCTTTCAATAGTACCTTTTCTTCCCTTCAATAATCCTTTCAAATAAAGTCTCTTTATAGAGAGCTGACGTGAGAAATCATTTGACAGGGGAAATGGAGAAGTTAGGGGGTAGCTATTTGGACAAGTCACCCTGAGAACAGCATGAGGAAGCTGTGTCTGGGGAGGGTGAGAGGGTGAAGGATGGGAAGTAGGGTCCTAAGGACTAGCTGGGGATGATAACCTTTTGCCCAGGGTCAGCAGCAAAGAACAGGACTGAGGATCCAGAGGGTTGGGAGAGTGAGGGGGTCTGCTACCCCAGACTCAGGCCTGGATGCCATTTAAAATGCTCCCACCCCTTCTTCCCTGCTCTTCACTGCCCTAGCATGGGACACTGTTGTGAATGGGCCCAACACTGGCCAAATAATGGAGACTGTAGACTGCCTCCTACCTGCTCCCACCACTGCAAACTTTCCTCTAGTAATTAACGCCTCACTCTCCTATACCCTAGATTTCTCTCCCATAGACCAGCTCCTTCCTAGCACTCAAACATCTCCCTCATCTTAAACAGTTTCCTCTTTGACTCCCAGTCCAGAGGCTGCCCTATTTCTCCGCAAATAACCAAATTTATTTAAATGAGTTGTCTTCATCACTTCATTCCCTCACCTCCGAGCCAAGCCTCCCACAGAGGAAGCTGCCAGCAGACCTCACGGTTCCACAGCATCTCCCTGTAGCCACATTTGCAGGCTTGTCTGACTTGACACAACAAAGTTTCCCAGACTTGACCCTCCTCCCTGAAGCTTCTCCAGTGAGTTCATTGGTGCCACAATTTTGTTACTCCTATCGCTCTGGTTTCTCCTGAAACTTTGCTGTTTTCCCTCCTTTGCCTGGGCCTTGCTTGTGGTCTCTCTTTTCTTTTCTCCCCTAGCTATACTCTCTCCCAGGGTTCCAAGTATCACTTACATGCTGATGACCACTGGACTTAAATTTCCAGCTCGGCACAATCCCCTGAGTTCTAAACACATCCTCCCAGCTGCCTACCCAGCATCTCACCCTCAGAAAATGGCACCTCAATTCACATGGGAGTTGGTTGTCAGGCTTGCCTTTCCCTCACTCCCCACTCCCAAATCATCAGCAAGACTCATGGCTACTTCTTCTGAAATCTGCTGCTTCTCCTCATGCCCACTGCCACCACTCTAGTCTAGTCCAGGCTGTGGGCATCTCTCCCTGGACTTCTATGAGCCTCTCAGCTCACCTTCTCCAAACTGGTCACCCTACCCCACTTAACCGCCATAGTGATCAGGTCCCTTTCCTGCTGAAAACTTTGATGGATTTTCACTGAGTTTCAGTGATAACCTTAAGTCCTAAACATGACCTACAAGGCCCAGCATCCTATGCTGTGTGTCCCCTTCTCCCCCTTCCCTTGCTCACTGTGCCCCAGCCATTTCCTGAACTCACAGAATTCTTTTCTACCTTAGGACTTTCCTCATGCTCTTCTTACTGTTTCTGGAGCACCTGCCTTCCCATTTTCTGCTTGGTTAATGCCAACTTATGTCTAAGTCACGTCCATATATATTCAAGAAGGCCGTTCTGTTCTCCCCAGAGTACACCTGTCCTTATGATCTCTTGTCACACCTGAGCTTCTCCTTCCCAGTACTTACTATGTGTGGATTCTGGCTATTTATTTCTGTAAATAGTTGTTTAATATCTATTTCCTCCATTTAACTCTAACTTAGGGGAGTGATACTGTCTGTTTTCATCACAACTATAACTCCTAGTTCTTAGTATAGCACTAGACACAGAATAGGGGTTCAATAAATGGTTCTTGAATGTACACTAAGTATTTTACCGTAATAAATAGACACACACCACAAGGACGTGGAGTGCCCATCCCCCCAGCTGCTGTGAGTGTTGACTGCCAATGTCACACAGTTGCCCCATTCCTTTGGAGAACTGCCCTCAGCTGAGAAGGGCTGCCTCATGGCAACCCTCAACCCCACAGATTACAGACTTGCTCCCTTGCCTCAAGGTAAGGTGAGCAGAATAAGGAAGGGAAAACCAACACTTTGTGATGCCATTCATGCTCTATAGCTCCCCATGGGATCAGGCTGAAGCTAGACATCACTTGATGTAGGTCTTTCCTTAGCAGCTTCTCTATCCTGCTCACCTAACCAGTATTTCTTGAGAGCTCCTTCTTAATAAACCACTGAACAAGAATCTCGGTCTCAAGCTCTGCTTCTAGAAAACCCAATCTAAAACACCTATAATGTGGAGGAAAATATGTGGAGTCAGGGAAGAGAAGGAAAAATGAAATGAAGAGAAGTGAAATGAAAGGAAAGAGAGACCTTGTATGAACTAAAGCATGCCCCAAGAATTGAGGTGGATAAATCAACTCTCTGTATCTTTAGTTCCTCCCCCAAATTATTGAATGAATGGAGAGAGGAGAGAAGGGGAGAAGTGGAGAGCCCTGCTTCTTCCCCCAATTCTCCTTTATATTCTCCATTCATCCCCTGTCCTTTCACCCCACGCTAACATCACACACACCCCTCCCCTACTGCTCTGCAGGAGATGCAAATGCACACTCTCCAATCCCTTTGGGTTTCTCTTTTAGAGCCCTTGGGAGGTAATAATGTGTTCAGTGAGGCAAGAAGGGATCTGGTAGGCCCCAATTCTTTAATGGAATCTCAGCCCCTCCTAAAGGAAGAGAAATGGACATTAGGTTCATATGAGGCAGGAGACAGATGGGTCCCCAGGGCAAACAGTTGAGTTCGTTTCTTGTGGACGACACTCTGAGACGAGATGGGAATAACAGGACAATTGAGAGAGGAGGCAGGGCCCTGCCCAGATAGAAGATAAGAGACCACATATTCCTCATTCTTGAAGTCAGGAGACCTCCCCGACTACACATGCACAGAAAAGCTCTTGGAGTTCAAAAGGGGAGTGATGCCAACTAATGCTCACTTACCCATAGGCCTCTTCGGTAGAATCCATCTTGGCTAAGAGATGCATGCTCACACATGGGAAAATCCTGAGATATGCCAAATATGGACTCTGAACCAGGCAAATCAAAATGATTGGTCAAAGAAAACATGGAAGAAATGCCCCATAAAAGTGATTCAAACTGCTATGAAGGAGCGACTCTCTCTCTGAGTCCACCTGTGTGTCTATCCATATGTACTCTTTTTTTCTCTTAATAAATACTTGTTTCACTACTTTCTGTCTTTGGGGGAAATTCTTTTCTGCAAAGCCATAGGGCTAGGGCCTTGTCACTGACCACTGGTCCAGTGGCTAGGATTCGTTGCTCTCACAACCCCAAACTGACCTCAATCACTGGCCGGGAACTGAAACCCTGCTTCAAGTCCCTGCAGGCTGAGGCCACCCGAGATCACATAAGCCTTCTTTGTCCTGGAACCACCCAGTATGCCCTGTGTGTCCTATAACACAATCTTTTGTTAATCACTAGCTAGGGCACTGGGTAAAGCAGTTTCAAATCCTGGCCCCCTGGGCTAATGGCATTTAAGAGACAGAAATATGTTGCCATGGTGACACTGTAACAGATTAAATTACAAATCCTCCTGGAGCAAATCTGCTTTCATAAGGTTAGACTCTGCATGAGGAGAGCAGAGGAAGTTCCATGCCCTCTCAGGACAAATTTGGGGCCAGTGGATCTGAGAGGTGGTAGGGAAGTGGAACAGCCACTACTCCTATCTCAGGCCAACATTTCTTGGTGCTCTGGGCTTCCTGAGTCAATCTTGCTTCTAGAAATGGAGTGTCTAATCCAAACTTGTCAATGAAAGATATCTTATGTCATGCTTTTTTTTTAAACATCTTTATTGTAGTATAATCGCTTTACGATGGTGTGCTAGTTTCTGCTTTATAACAAAGTGAATTAGTTATACATATACATACGTTCCCATATCTATTCCCTCTTGTGTCTCCCTCCTTTCCACCCTCCCTATCCCACCCCTCTAGCTGGTCACAAAGCACCCAGCTGATCTTCATGTGCCATGCGGCTGCTTCCCACTAGCTATCTATTTTAAGTTTGGTAGTGTATATATGTCCATGCCACTCTCTCACTTTGTCACAGCTTACCCTTCCCCCTCCCCATATCCTCAAGTCCATTCTCTAGTAGGTCTGTGTCTTTACTCCCATATTACCCCTAGGTTCTTCACGACCTTTCCCCCCCCCCTTAGATTACATATATATGTGTTATCATACGGTATTTGTTTTTCTCTTTCTGACTTACTTCACTCTGTATGACAGACTCTAGGTCCATCCACCTCACTATAAATATCTCAATTTTGTTTCTTTTTATGGCGGAGTAATATTCCATTGTATATATGTGCCACATCTTCTTTATCCATTCATCTGATGATGGACACTTAGGTTGCTTCCATCTCCTATTGTAAATAGAGCTGCCATGAACATTTTGGTACATGACTCTTTTTGAATTATGTTTTTCTCAGGGTATATGCCCAGTAGTGGGATTTCTGGGTCGTATGGTAGTTCTATTTGTAGTTTTCTAAGGAAACTCCATACTGTTCTCCATAGTGGCTGTATCGATTTACATTCCCACCAGCAGTGCATGAGTGTTCCCTTTTCTCCACGCGGTCTCCAGCATTTATTGTTTCTAGATTTTTTGATGATGGCAATTCTGACCGGTGTGAGATGATATCTCATTGTAGTTTTGATTTGCATTTCTCTAATGATTAATGATGTTGAGCATTCTTTCAGGCGTTTGTTGGCAGTCTGTATATCTTCTTTGGAGAAATGTCTATTTCGGTCTTCTGCCCATTTTTGGATTGGGTTGTTTGTTTTTTTGTTGTTGAGCTGCACGAGCTGCTTGTAAATTTTGGAGATGAATCCTTTGTCAGTTGCTTCATTTGCAAATATTTTCTCCCATTCTGAGTGTTGTGTTTTGGTCTCGTTTATGGTTTCCTTTGCTGTGCAAAAGCTTTGAAGTTTCATTAGGTCCCACTGGTTTATTTTTGTTTTTATTGCCATTCCTCTAGGAGGTGTGTCAAAAATGATCTTGCTGTGATTTATGTCATAGAGTGTTCTACTTATGTTTTCCTTTAAGAGTTTGATAGTTTCTGGCCTTACATTTAGATCTTTAATCCATCCTGAGCTTACTTTTTTGTATGGTATTAGGGAGTGTTCTAATCTCATACTTTTAAATATACCTGTCCAGTTTTCCCAGCACCACTTATTGAAGAGGCTGTCTTTTCTCCACTGTACATTCTTGCCTCCTTTATCAAAGATAAGGTGACCATATGTGTGTGGGTTTATCTCTGGGCTTTCTATACTGTTCCATTGATCTATATTTCTGTTTTTGTGCCAGTACCATATTGTCTTGATTACTGTACCTTTGTAGTATAGTCTGAAGTCAGGGAGCCTGATTCCTCCAGCTCCATTTTTCGTTCTCAAGACTGATTTGACTATTTGGGGTCTTTTTTGTTTCCATACAAATTGTGAAATTTTTTGTTCTACTATTGTGAAAAATGCCAGTGGTAGTTTGATAGGGATTGCATTGAATCTGTAGATTGCTTTGGGTAGTATAGTCATTTTCACAATGTTAATTCTTCCAATCCAAGAACATGGTGTATCTCTCCATCTGTTTGTATCATTTTTAATTTCTTTCATCAGTGTCTTATAGTTTTCTGCATACAGGACTTTTGTCTCCTTAGGTAGGTTTATTCCTAGATATTTTATTCTTTTTGTTGCAAGGGTAAATGGGAGTGTTTTCTTAATTTCATTTTCAGATATTTCATCATTAGTGTATAGGAATGCCAGAGATTTCTGTGCATTAATTTTGTATCCTGCTACTTTACCAAATTCATTGATTAGCTCTGGTAGTTTTCTGGTAGCGTCTTTGGGATTCTCTATGCATAGTATCATGTCATCTGCAAACAGTGACAGCTTTACTTTTCCTTTTCTGATTTGAATTCCTTTTATTTCTTTTTCTTCTCTGACTGCTGTGGCTAAAACTTCCAAAACTATGTTGAATAAGAGTGGTGAGAGTGGGCAACCTTTGTCTTGTTCCTGATCTTAGTGGAAATGGTTGCAGTTTTTCACCGTTGAGAATGATGTTGACTATGGGTTTGTCATATATGGCCTTTATTAAGTAGAGGGAAGTTCCCTCTATGCCTACTTTCTGCAGGGTTTTTATCATAAATGGTTGTTGAATTTTGTCAAAAGCTTTCTCTGCATCTATTGAAATGATCATATGGTTTTTCTCCTTCAATTTGTTAATATGGTGTATCACATTGATTGATTTCCATATAATGAAGAATCCTTGCATTCCTGGAATAAACTCCACTTGATCATGGTGTATGATCCTTTTAATGTGCTGTTGGATTCTGTTTGCTAGTATTTTGTCGAGGATTTTTGCATCTATGTTCATCAGTAATATTGGCCTGTAATTTTCTTCTTTGTGACATCTTTGTCTGGTTTGGTATCAGGGTAATGATGGCCTCGTAGAATGAGTTTGGGAGTGTTCCTCCCTCTACTATATTTTGGAAGAGTTTGAGAAGGATAGGTGTTAGCTCTTCTCTAAATGTTTGATAGAATTCGCCTGTGAAGCCATCTGGTCCTAGGCTTTTGTTTGTTGGAAGATTTTTAATCACAGTTTCAATTTCAGTGCTTGTGATTGGTCTGTTCATATTTTCTATTTCTTCCTGGTTCTGTCTTGGCAGGTTGTGCATTTCTAAGAATTTGTCCATTTCTTCCAGGTTGCCCATTTTATTGGCATAGAATTGCTTGTAGTAATCTCTCATGATATTTTGTATTTCTTCAGTGTCAGTTGTTACTTCTCCTTTTTCATTTCTAATTCTATTGATTTGAGTCTTCTCCCTTTTTTTCTTGATGAGTGTGGCTAATGATTTATCAATTTTGTTTATCTTCTCAAAGAACCAGCTTTTAGTTTTATTGATCTTTGCTATAATTTCCTTCATTTCTTTTTCATTTATTTCTGATCTGATCTTTATGATTTCCTCCCTTCTGCTAACTTTGGGTTTTTTGTTCTTCTTTCTCTAATTGCTTTAGGTGCAAGGTTAGGTTGTTTATTTGAGATGTTTCCTGTTTCTTAAGGTAGGATTGTATTGCTATAAACTTCCCTCTTAGAACTGCTTTTGCTGCATTCCATAGGTTTCGGGTCATTGTGTCTCCATTGTCATTTGTTTCTAGGTATTTTTTGATGTCCTCTTTGATTTCTTCAGATACAATTTCAATTTTCTTAAGTTTACCAATGGTTGATTTGTGACCCAAGGTATGATCGATCCTGGAGAATGTTCCATGAGCACTTGAGAAAAATGTGTGTTCTGTTGTTTTTGGATGGAATGTCCTATAAACATCAATTAAGTCCATCTTCTTTAATGTTTCATTTAATGCTTGTGTGTTTTTATTTATTTTAATTTTGGATGATCTGTCCGTTGGTAAAAGTGGGGTGTTTAAGTCCCCTACTATGAATGTGTTAGTATCAATTTCCCCTTTTATGGCTGTTAGTATTTGCCTTATGTATTGAGGTGTTTCTATGTTAGGTGCATAAATATTTACATTTGTTATATCTTCTCCTAGGATCGATCCTTTGATCATTATGCAGTGTACTTCTTTGTCTCTTATAATAGTCTTTATTTTAAAATCTATTTTTTCTGATATGAGAATTGCTACTCCAGTTTTCTTTTGATTTCCATTTGCCTGGAATATCTTTTTCCATGCCCTCACTTTCAGTCTGTATGTGTCTCTAGGTCTGAATTGGGTCTTTTATAGACAGCATATATATGGGTCTTGTTTTTGTGTCCATTCAGCCAGTTTGTGTCTTTTGGTGGGAGCATTTAATACATTTACATTTAAGGTAACTATCGATATGTACGTTCCTATTCCCATTTTCTTAATTGTTTTGGGTTTGTTATTGTAGGTCTTTTCCTTCTCTTGTGTTTTTTGCCTAGAGAAGGTCCTTTAGCATTTGTTGTAAAGCTGGTTTGGTGGTGCTGAACTCTCTCAGCTTTTGCTTGTCTGTAAAGGTTTTAATTTCTCCATCAAATCTGAATGAGATCCTTGCTGGGTGATCTTGGTTGTAGCTTTTTCTCCTTCATCACTTTAAATATGTCCTGCCAGTTCCTTCTGCCTTGCACAGTTTCTGCTGAAAGTTCAGCTCTTAACCTTATGGGGATTCCCTTGTGTGTTATTTGTTGTTTTTACCTTGCTGCTTTTAATATGTTTCCTTTGTATTTAATTTTTGACAGTTCGATTAATATGTGTCTTGGCCTGTATCTCCTTGGATTTATCCTGTATGGGACTCTCTGTGCTCCCTGGACTTGATTAACTATTTCCTTTCCCATATTAGGGAAGTTTTCAACTATAATCTCTTCAAATATTTTCTCAGTCCTTTTCTTTTTCTCTTCATCTTCTGGAACCCCTATAACTCAAATGTTGGTGTGTTTAATGTTGTCCCTGTGGTCTCTGAGACAGTTCTCAGTTCTTTTCATTCTTTTTTCTTTATTCTGCCCTGCAGTAGTTATTTCCACTATTTTATCTTCCAGGTCACTTATCCGTTCTTCTGCCTCAGTTATTCTGCTATTGGTCTGTTCAAGAGTATTTTTAATTTCACCTATTGTGTTGTTCATCTTTGTTTGTTTCCACTTTAGTTTTTCTAGGTCCTTGTTAAATGCTTCTTGCATTTTCTCTATTCTATTTCCAAGATTTTGGATCATCTTTACTATCATTATTCTGAATTCTTTTTCAGGTAGACTATTTCATCTTCATTTGTTAGGTCTGGTGTGTATTTATCTTGCTCCTTCATCTTCTGTGTGTTTTTCTATCTTCTCATTTTGCTTATCTTACTGTGTTTGGGGTCTCCTTTTTGCAGGCTGCAGGTTCATAGTTCCTGTTGTTTTTGGTGTCTGTCCCCAGTGGCTAAATTTGGTTCAGTGGGTTGTGCCGGCTTCCTGGTTGATGGGACTAGTGCCTGTGTTCTGGTGGATGAGGCTGGATCTTGTATTTGTGGTGGAGGGGACTACTGACTGTGTTCTGGTGGATGAGGCTGGATCTTGTCTTTCTGGTGGGCAGGTCCACATCTGGTGGTGTGTTTTGGGGTGTCTGTGGCCTTATTATGATTTTAGGCAGCCTCTCTGCTAATGGGTGAGGTTATGTTCCTGTCTTGCTAGTTGTTTGGCATAGGGTGTTCAGCACTGTAGCTTGCTGGTCATTGAGTGAAGCTGGGTGCTGGTGTTGAGATGGAGATCTCTGGGAGATTTTTGCCATTTGATATTACGTGGAGCTGGGGGGGGGGTCTCTTTTCGACCAGTGTCCTGAAGTTGGCTCTCCCACCTCAGAGGCACAGCACTGACTGTTGGCTGTAGCACCAAGAGCCTTTCATCCACCCGGCTGCCCCACGGGGTACGTCCAGCTGCCCCGCAGCCATGGGCCACCACCACCACTGTGCCAATGCTTTTCGGGCTCTTGTGTCATTCTTTTATCCAATGCCTTGCCAGTCATTATGCAGCCTGAATTGCTCTGCATAATTACTGAGTTAATCCTCACAGTCATCCCCACCCCATCACCACTTCCAAGCTGTTCTTAGCTGGAAGATCCTCCAAAGCAAGTGGTTAACAGTGCTCTGCCCCAAAAGATTAAAATTGTCAAACATGGGCTTCCTTGGTGGCGCAGTAGTTGAGTGTCCACCTGCCAATGCAGGGGACACAGGTTCGTGCCCCAGTCTGGGAAGATCCCACATGCCGCGAAGCAGCTGGGCCAGTGAGCTATGGCCACTGAGCCTGCGCGTCTGGAGCCTGTGCTCCACAACGGGAGAGGCCACAACAGTGAGAGGCCCGCATACCGCCAAAAAAAAAAAAGTGTCAAGCATTTGCTTCTCCTAAGGAAGAGAGGAGGCAAATACTCAGGAGAATTACTACTGATGAAAATCTAATCAGGGAACCCAAGATGAAATCTGACCCTCAGTTTTAAGTAGACAAGATTGGAAAGTTATGTAATTCTCACAAATAAGCCGGTCCCTTCTAATACAAAGTGGACTTTTACAAATCCAGGTGGACTCTCAAATTAAGTCTTGATGGCTGTCACTTCTCACAGATGATTATAGTCAATCAGTTAAAGTTAAGGTACATTGAAGAAATCCAGAAGGGCTGGTGTGTTGTCCTGCAGACAGCCCCTGGTGGCCTATATCCTTACTGTTCAAATTATGGTCCATGGACCAGGCGCTTCAGCATCACCTGAAAACTTTTTAGAAATGGATGCTCAGGGAGATTGGTTCAAGATGGCAGAGTAGAAGGATGTGCTCTCACTACCTCTTGCAAGAACACCAGAATCACAACCAACTGCTGAACAATCATCAACAGGAGGATACTGGAACTCACCATAAAACATACCCCACATCCAAAGACAAAGGAGAAGACACAATGAGATGGTAGAAGGGGTGCAATCACAATAAAATCAAATCCCATAACTGCTGGTTGAGTGACTCAGAAACTGGAGAACACATACCACAGAAGTCCACCCACTGGAGTGAAGGTTCTAAGCCCCACTTCAGGCTTCCAATCTGGGCGTCCGGCAATGGGAAGAGGAATTCCTAGAGAATCACACTTTGAAGGTTACCGGGATTAGATTGCAGGACTTCGACAGGACTGGGGGAAACAGAGACTCCACTCTTGGAGGGCACACACAAAGTAGTGTGTGCATCAGGACCAAGGGAAAGGAGCAGTGACCCCATAGGACACTGAACCAGACCTATCTGCTAGTGTTAGAGGGTCTTCTGCAGAGGTGGGACGTGGCTGTGTCTCACCGTGAGGACAAGGACAATGGCAGCAGAAGTTCTGGGAACTATTCCTTGGTGTGAGCCCTCCCAGAGTCCACCATTACCCCACCAAAGAGCCCAGGTAGGCTCTAGAGTTAGGTTGCCTCAGGCCAAACAACCAACAAGGAGGGAACCCAGCCCCACTCATCAGCAGACAAGTGGATTAAAGTTTTACTGAGCTCTGCCCACCAAAGCAACAGCCAGCTCTACCCACCACCAGTCCCTCCCATCAGGAAACTTGCAAAAGCCTCTTAGATAGCCTCATCCACCGGAGAGCAGACAACAGAAGCAAGAAGAACTACAATTCTGCAGCCTGTGGAAGGAAAACCATATTCACAGAAAGATAGACAAGATGAAAAGGCAGAGGGCTATGCACCAGATGAAGGAACAAGATAAAACCCCAGGAAAACAACTAAATGAAGTAGAGATAGGAAACATTCCAGAAAAAAGAATACAGAATAATGATAGTGAAGATGATCCAAGACCTCAGAAAAAGAATGGAGGCAAAGATCGAGAAGATGCAAGAAATGTTTAACAAAGATCTAGAAGAATTAAAGAACAAACAAACAGAGATGAACAGCTCAATAACTGAAATTAAAACTACACTAGAAGGAATCAATAGCAGAATAACTGAGGCAGAAGAAAGGATAAGTGACCTGGAAGGCAGAATGGTGGAATTCACTTCCATGGAACAGAATAAAGAAAAATGAAAAGAAATGAAGAGAGCCTAAGAGACCTCTGGGACAACATTAAATGCAACAAAATTTACATCATAGGGATCCCAGAAGGCGAAGAGGGAGAGAAATGACCGGAGAAAATATTTGAAGAGATTATAGTCAAAAACTTCCCTAACATGGGAAAAGAAATAGCCATCCAAATCCAGGAACTGCAGAGAGTCCCATACAGGATAAACCCAAGGAGGAACATGCCGAGACACATAGTAATCAAACTGGCAAAAATTAAAGACAAAGAAAAATTATTGAAAGCAGCAAGGGAAAAATGACAAATAATATACAAGGGAACTCCATTAAGGTTAACAGCTGATTTCTCAGCAGAAACTCTACAAGCCAGAAGTGAGTGGCATGATATACTTCAAGTGATGAAAGGGAAGAACCTACAACCAAGATTACTCTACCCAGCAAGGATCTCATTCAGATTCAATGGAGAAATAAAAAGCTTTACAGACAAGCAAAAGCTAAGAGAATTCAGCACCATAAAATCAGCTCTACAACAAATGCTAAAGAAATTTCTCTAAGTGGGAAACACAGGAGAAGAAAAGGACCTAAAAAAACAAACCCCAAAATAATTACGTTAAACGTGAATGGATTAAATGCTCCAACCAAAAGACATAGGTTTGCTGAATGGATACAAAAACAAGACCCATATATATGCTGTCTACAAGAGACCCACTTCAGACCTAGGGACACATTCAGACTAAAACTGAGGGGATGGAAAAAAGATATTCCATGCAAATGGAAATCAAAAGAAAGCTGGAGTAACAATACTCATTGCTTTGAGTAGCAATACTCAAAGTCTACTCAGAGAAAATATTATTTAAAATAAAGAATGTTACAAGAGACAAAGAAGGACACTACATAATGATCAAGGGATCAATCCAAGAAGAATATATAACAATTTTAAATATATATACACCCAAGATAGGAGCACCTCAATACATAAGGCAACTGCTAACAGCTATAAAAGAGGAAATCGACAGTAACACACTAATAGTGGGGGACTTTAACACCTCACTTCCACAATGGACAGATCATCCAAACAGGAAATTAATAAGGAAACACAAGCTTTAAATGACACATTAGACCAGATAGATTTAATTGATATTAATAGGACATCCTATCCAAAAACAGCAGATTACAATTTCTTCTCAAGTGCACACAGAACATTCTCCAGGATAGATCACATCTTGGGTCACAAATCAAGCCTCAGCAAATTTAAGAAAATTGAAATCATATGAAGCTTCTATTCTGACCACAACATTATGAGATTAGAAATGAATTACAGGGGAAAAAACGTAAAAAACACAAACACATGGAGGCTAAACAATACGTTACTAAATAACCAAGAGATCACTGAAGAAATCAAAGAGGAAAGCAAATAATACCTAGGGACAAATGATAATGAAAACATGATGATCCAAAACCTATGGAAGGCAGCAAAAGCAGTTCTAAGAGGGAAGTTTATAGCTATACAAGCCTACCTCAAGAAACAAGAAAAATCTCAAATAAACAATCCAACCTTACACCTAAAGGAACTAGAGAAAGACGAACAAACAAAACCCAAAGTTAGTAGAAGGAAGGAAATCATAAAGATCAGAGCAGAAATAAACGAAATAGAAACAAAGAAAACAATAGCAAGGAACAATAAAACTAAAAGCTGGTTCTTGAGAAGATAAAATTGATAAACCATTAGCCAGACTCATCAAGAATGAGGGAGAGGACTCAAATCAATAAAATTAGAAATGAAAAAGGAGTAGTTCCAACAGACACCGCAGAAATACAAAGCATCCTAAGAGACTACTACAAGCAACTTTATGCCAATAAAATGGACAACCTGGAAGAAATGGACAAATTCTTAGAAAGGTATAACCTTCCAAGACTGAAACAGGAAGAAATAGAAAATATGAACAGACCAATCACAAGTAATGAAACTGTGATTAAAAACCTTCCAACAAACAAAAGTCCAGGACCAGATGGCTTCACAGGTGAATTCTATCAAACATTTAGAGAAGAGCTAATACCCATCTTTCTCAAACTCTTCCAAAAAAATTGCAGAGGAAGGAACACTCCCAAACTCATTCTATGAGGCCACCATCACTCTGATACCAAAAGCAGACAGACTACAAAAAAGGAAAATTACAAACCAACATCACTGATGAATATAGGTACAAAAATCCTCAACAAAATAGTAGCAAACAGAATCCAACAACACATTAAAAAGATCATACACCACCATGGTCAAGTGGGATTTACCCCAGGGATGCAAGGATTCTTCAATATATGCAAATCAATCAATGTGATACACCATATTAACAAATTGAAGAAGAAAAACGTTATGATCATCTCAATAGATGCAGAAAAACCTTTTGACAAAATTCAACACCTATTTATGATAAAAACTCTCCAGAAAGTGGACATAGAGGGAACCTACCTCAACATAATAAAGGTCATAGATGACAAACCCACAGCAAACATCATTCTCAATGGAGAAAAACTGAAAGCATTTCCTCTAAGATCAGGAACAAGATAAGGATATCCACTGTCACCACTATTATTCAACATAATATTGGAAGTCCTAGCCATGGCAATCAGAGAAGGAAAAGAAATAAAAGGAATACAAATTGGAAAAGAAGAAGTAAAACTGTCACTGTTTGCAGATGACATGATACTATACATAGAGAATCCTAAGGATGCCACCAGAAAACTACTAGAGCTAATCAATGAATTTGGTAAAGTTGCAGGATACAAAATTAATGCACAGAAATCCCTTGGATTCCTATACACTAATAATGAAAAATCTGAAAGAGAAATTAAGGAAACACTCCCATTTACCGTTGCAACAAAAAGAATAAAATACCTAGGAATAAACCTACCTAGGGAGACAAAAGAGCTGTATGCAGAAAACTATAAGACACTGATGAAAGAAATTAAAGATGATACAAACTGATGAAGAGATATACAATGTTCTTGGATTGGAAGAATCAAAATTGTGAAAATGACTATACTACCCAAAGCAATCTACAGACTCAATGCAATCCCTATCAAATAACCAATGGCACTTTTTACAGAAGTAGAACAAAAAATCTTAAAATGTGTATGGAGACACAAAATACCCTGAATAGCAAAAGCGGTCTTGAGGGGAAAAAATGGAGCTGGAAGAATCAGACTCCCTGACTTCAGACTATAGTACAAAGCTACAGTAAGTAAGACAATATTGTACTGGCACAAAAACAGAAATATAGATCAATGGAACAGGATATAAAGCCCAGAGATAAACCCAAGCACCTATGGTCAACTAATCTATGACAAAGGAGGCAAGGATATACAATGAAGAAAAGACAGTCTCTTCAATAAGTGGTGCTGGGAAAACTGGACAGCTACAGGTAAAAGAATGAAATTAGAACACTCTCTAACACCATACACAAAAATAAACTCAAAATGGATTAGAGACCTAAATGTAAGACTGGACACTATAAAACTCCTTGAGGAAAACATAGGAAGAACACTCTTTGACATAAATCACAGCAAGGTGTTTTCTGATCCTCCTCCTAGAGTAACCGAAATAAAAACAAAAATAAACCAGTGGGACCTAATGAAACTTAAAAGCTTTTACACAGCAAAGGAAACTATAAGCAAGACGAAAAGACAACCCTCAGAATGGGAGAAAATATTTGCAAACCAATCAACAGACCAAGGATTAATCTCCAAAATATATAAACAGCTCCTGCAGCTCAATATTAAAAAAAAAACAACCCAATGCAAAACCGGGCAGAAGATGTAAAAAGACATTTCTCCACAGAAGACATACAGATGGCCAAGAAGCACATGAAAAGCTGCTCAACATCACTAATTATTAGAGAAATGCACATCAAAACTACAGTGATCACCTCACACCAGTTAGAATGGGCATCATCAGAAAATCTACAAACAACAAATGCTGGAGATGGTGTGGAGAAAAGGGAACCCTCTTGCACTGTTGGTGGGAATGTAAATTGATACAGCCACTATGGAGAACAGTATGGAGGTTCCTTAAAACACTAAAAATAGAATTACCATATGACCCAGCAATCCCACTACTGGGCATATACCCAGAGAAAACCATAATTCAAAAAGACACATGCACCCCAATGTTCATTGCAGCACTTTTTACGATAGCCACGTCATGGAAGTAACCTAAATGCCCATTGCCAGATGAATGGATAAAGTAGTTGTGGTACATATATGCAATGGAATATTACTCAGCCATGAAAAGGAACGAAATTGGGTCATTTGTACAGACATGGATGAATCTAGAGACTGTCATACACAGTGAAGGCAGAAAGAGAAAAACAGATATCGCATCTTATCGCATATATGTGGAACCTAGAAGAATGGTACAGATGAACTGGTTTGCAGGGTTGAAATTGAGACACAGATGTAGAGAACCAAACGTATGGACACCAATGGGGGAAAGTGGTGGGGATGGTGATGGGATGAATTGGGAGACTGGGATTGACATGTATACACTGATGTGTATGAAATAGATGACTAATAAGAACCTGGTGTATAAAAAAATAAATAAAAGAAAATTCAAAAAAGAAAAAGAAAAAAATGTATTCTCAGGCTCCACCTTAAATCTACTGAATCGGAATTTGTATTGTAGGGGAGGAAAACAAATTATTGCCCACCCTCTTACATTCTATGACTGAAGCCCTGGAAATTAAACTGACAAAAGACAAATTAAGACAGAAAAACAGAGTTTATTAACATATGCATTGTGCATGTAGGCGAAACTCAGTGATGAATGACTCAAGAAGATGAATAGAACTTGGGGCTTATATTAGCATCTTAATAAGGAACAATAAATTTGTACAGAAGTGAAAAGACAAAGGAGAAAGGATTTGAGGTTTTAAGGGTGGCAAGCTGTGGAAAGATATATAGATATAAATATATATAGGAGGAAACTAATGGAAGATAAGGGTTGTTTTAGTAAAGTTTGTTATGTAGATTCCTCTTGGTATTGTTCCTGGGCTACTAAGAGTCTAGAGCTGTCTTCCTCTTCCTCCTGAGAGAGGGAGACACCCTAACACATGGAAATATAAATCCTGCTCTTAAGCAAATAGAGGAGGACAAAGAGTTTGTTTGGCAGGTGCTGCTTCTCAACTGTCTTCAGCTCAGAATAATCCTTATGCCAAAGTGGCATATTTTGGGGTGGCATCTGATCCCCTATACATTTTTACCCTATTCCCAGGCAATTCAGATGCATAATAAAGCTTGAGAGGTGCTAGCTTTCAGCCCTTAGAGTTTCTAGAGTGGATGTGTTCACGTGTGCAGATGCTGCTGCACGTCAAATGGCACAATGGGCCCAGTCTCTAGCTTACATCTCACTACCAACTTCACTCAACACCATAGCAGGAACAAGCTTCAGTTTCTGATGACAATGTAGATACTAATGCCCTGATACGACATAAAGTGGAATTAGGGCCAAGAATTGGATTAGTTACTATCTATCAAAATAAAAAAAAGTACACTGGGGCTTCCCTGGTGGTGCAGTGGTTGAGAATCTTCCTGCTAATGCAGGGGATACGGGTTCGAGCCCTGGTCTGGGAAGATCCCACATGCTGCGGAGCAACTGGGCCCGTGAGCCACAACTACTGAGCCAGCGTGTCTGGAGCCTGTGCTCCGCAACAAGAGAGGCCGCGATAGTGAGAGGCCCATGCATCGCGATGAAGAGTGGCCTCCACTTGCCACAACTAGAGAAAGCCCTCCCACAGAAACGAAGACCCAACACAGCAAAAATAAATAAATTAATTAAAAAAGAATAGTCTCCATTCTTTATATAAAAAAAAGTACACTGAACTTAGTGAGGCTGCTACTTGATGCAGACAGTGCCTTAGAGCCTATTAATTCATTTACGTGCTCAGATTTCTCTGGGAAATATTTAAGGCATAGTACATAAATCAACAAGATGGCTCTTTCTTTTTCAATCCCAGGCACTGTGAGATCCACGGGCTTTCAGTGCAGACATGACCAAGTCCAAAAACCATACCATGAACAAGCATTCCCAAAACTGGCACAGGAATGGCATCAAGAAGCCCCAGTCACAAAGATATGAAACTCTTAAGGGAGTAGACCCCAAGTTCCTGAGGAACGTGGACTTTGCCAAGAAGTACAAAGAAGGGCCTTAAGAAGATGCAAGCCAACAACGCCAGGGCCATGAGTGAACGTGCCAAGGCTATCAAGGCACTCGTAAAACCCAAGGAGGTCAAGCCCAAAATCCCAAAGGGCGGCAGCCCCAAGCTTGGTCAACCTGCCTACATCACTCACCCCAATCTCAGGAAACATTATTGTGCCTGCTTTACCAAGGGTCTCAGGTTCTGCTGGCCAAAGTCCAAGGCTCAAACCAGGCCCAGGCTGCTGCTGTGGCTCTTGCCCTGGCTTCAGCTCAGGCTCAGGCTCCCAAAGGTGGCCAGGCCTCCAAGAAGGTTCTAGTCAGCTCTGCTGACTCAAGGACAGAAGGACTGGTATGACCTCTGGGCTGCTACCTGCATGGGGCTGGTGTCCTCCTGTGCTATTTGTACAAATAAACCTGAGGCAGGATCTGTCAAAATCAATTAATCAAGAAGAGGGTCTTAGTTAAAAGTCAGAGTCAAGACAGAATAAAAACAAGAGTAGGGACATAAAATTGAATCAGGGTTGAAAATGTACACCATGAAGTCTAAACTCTTTTTCATGAGTGGGCCACAAATTTATGCTGCATTCTAGTATGCAAACATGAGAATAAACCCAGTCAACACCATTCTCATATGATAAAAAGAAGCCAATTGCTAAGAAGGAAGACAGTATTCTCTGTTCCTCTTCACAGTGAAACTTCTCAGAGGTGTTGTTTACACGCACTATCCCTACCTCCTTGCCTCTGGTTCTCTTTGACCTACTCTCCATCTGGCTTCTGCTTCCCTAGTCCACAGAAGTTGCTCTTGACAAGTTTACTGTAGTCTTCATGTTGCCAAATGCAATGACCAGTGGTCCTTTCTCTGTCCCCGCCTCATTTGACTTCTTACTACCTCTCCTCCTGGTTGACCACTCATTATTAGAACATCATCCTCTTTGGCATCTGCAATACCACATTCTCCTGGTTTTCCTCCTGGTTTGCTGGCTGCTCCTTCCCTTCACATGCTATGGTTTCTTCAGAATACTGTATCCTGGGACCACTTCCCTTCTACATCACCACTTTCCTTATGTGATCTCATACCCCTAAGGCTTTAAATGTGATATGTACTGAAGTCTCCCAAATGTTCATCTTGTGGATCTCCTCTCTCCTCTGGGCTCTAGATACAGATACAACTGCCTCCTCAACACTTCCACTGAGATATACCAAATGGCATTCAAAATGGTGTTCAAACAGAAGATTCTTCATTTTATACTCAAACCAAGTCCTTCCACAGTTGTCTCAAGAAATAGCATCACCATCCAGCCAGTAACTATGCCCAGAAGCTAGACCATCCTCCCTGGCTCTGTCTTTTCTCTAATCCCCCCACATCCAATACCTAAATCCTATCAATTCTGCCTCCAGAAAGCCTCAAATACATCCCATCTCTACCACCACTACCTTCACCAGACGACTGCCAGAGCCTCCTCAGCTTCTACTCTCACCCTATCCAAGCCTCTCTCCACAGAGCAGTCAAAATAAGCTTTTAAATTCATACATCAATCTAGGCAATGGTCACCAAAGAAAGGACAACCAGAATTATGGACCTCCTAAAGAAAGTACACAACACCTCCCATGAGATTGTGTTTTCAAAAATATGAAACCTATATTTAATCATGTCTCTATCCCTAGATAGTAATTTATAGGAAAAACAGAAGCATTTCTTGGATTGTTTAACACATCACTGGGGGAAGTGTCAGAGTTGTGTGGAAGGGAAGTATAGTAATAGCCCTCTCGGGGGCCTGCAGCAGCAGGTCAGCCCAGGTGCACAGCTCTTAGACCTGATCAGAGAGGAATTGGACGAAGGAGCAGCCCAAACATTTTCTGGCTAGTTCTTCCTCAGCAAGTTTTTTCAGCCAGGCTCTTGATAAATGCTGGGAAACAATGTGTTGCTGAGATGTTTCTCACCAACCTGCACCTGGAGGCAGCTAGGTTGAGTGATCAGGGGCCGCAAATCAGGGGCAAAAGAAACAACATATGATGAGAACATGCTAGGCAAGGAAGGGCTTCTAAAGGCCACAGGAACCCATGGCACTGTGGCCTACATGTGACCATGAAGGCTTCTAAACATTCTTACTGAATTCACTTAAAACAGATCTGCCTTTGAGTTAACACTTCTCTGCCCAGTGCTCTCAGAAGCCATCTATCTACTCAACTTGTTGGAAAAATAAACAGTGGTGCAATGTGATATTTGTCACATTTGAGGGTGACACCTCTTCTACAAAACCCAACAAAATGTGGGTTTTCCTTCAGCTCACAGCAGTGGGGTAAACAGGATGGAATTTCTGATTAGGCTATAAACCCAGACTTAAATGGATAAGGCAGTTGCTAAGCCCACATCTCACTTTTCTTTCCAGATACACAGTACAGGTGTTCCCTGGGGGAAGATGGCATATCTTACAGAATCACTAATGCCAACATATGTCAAAGTGGATGGAAAGAAAACACCATCAACATGTAGCTTTCATCAAGAAGGTCTCCAGAAACTGTTCACAAATAATATGGAATTGATACAGTAAAAGGTAGCAGGATCTACTTTCCCTGACTTGGTGTGAATGACTTTAGGGAAGTAGCTAAAATATTTTGATATTTGTTTTAGCTTTCTTTCACATAAGGGTATGGTTACAGGCCTCAATGGATTTGATATGAATTTAAATTTAAGAGAGTATATGCAATGACTAGCAAAATGTCTGACGTAGTAGACGTTCAACAAATACTGACTCTAATGAATTAACCTTACTTGCAATTCATGCTATTAGCAGTTCAAATCCCCACTGTGAACAGATAGCTTTTCTGACCCTTGGTGCTAGCACTGAGTTACTAAAAACAACAGGAATTTCTCCAAGGTGACCATCCACCCCCTAATCCTTTTTTTTCTTTCTCTAAACCTCAAATCCCCCTCAACCACTTATCCACTTTCCTCCTCCAGGAAGAATGGTGTAGCTAAGCAATTAAAATCAGAAACAGGAATTAGATCCCTGAGTTCATCTATCTAATGACCACCCTCCCCAAGAGCTCCCACAAAAAGAGGGATAATTATGATGTGAGGTGGCAGAGAAAACTAATGCAAAATAAGAATGGAAAGTAAGTGGATGGAAAATGTAAAACCAGGACGGGGGGGGGGGAAGAAAGAAAACATTGAGTTATAGGTATCTTAGGGCTCCATTCTACTGGGGAAATGAAAAATTAACATAAGAACAAATGAATAAGCAAGAAATTTAAAGACAATATTAGCTGAGACCCTATTATATTAAAATGTCTCGGGCTTCCTTGGTGGTGCAGTGGTTGAGAGTCCGCCTGGCGATGCAGGGGACACGGGTTCGTGCCCCGGTACGGGAGGATGCCACATGCCACGGATCAGCTGGGCCCGTGAGCCATGGCCACTAAGACTGCAGGTCCGGAGCCTGTGCTCCGCAACGGGAAAGGCCACAGCAGTGAGAGGCCCACGTACTGAAAAAAATAAAAATAAAAATAAAAATAAAATGCCTCACCTGCCCCCCAACAACCTCTCCCCCCACCATACCCACCACACACACACACACACACACACACACACACACACACACACACACACACACACACACACACACACACCTCTAAACACAGACTTCACTTGGAATCGAAGCAAAAATCTCAGGGGCGTGGACATGCAAGTAGTTATAAACACCCAGATTAGTAACTAGCTCCGTCACTTATTAGCTGTGTGTCTTGGCAAGGTATGTAACCTTCCCAAGGCTCCGATTTTTATCTGTAAAGCAGGCATGCTAATAGATAATTCATGGCTATAGGAATTAAATTGATCATCCATACAAGGTGCTAAGTACAGTACCCCACTCACAGAAAGTGCTTAATAAATGTTAATTGTCATCTTTGTCATTGTGATTGTCAGTTAAGTGACACAAGTCTGCCTTTTTATACTAAGGATCTTTGGTAACATAATTCATGAGTGGCTAATTTTAGTGATTGACACTACAATGCATAAAACTTAACCCTCATCCTTTGATTCCTTATGATTGGAAAAAATCAGATAAAATATACGCCCATGCTCTGTAATTAACTTCAACTGAACATTAAAGATAAATACCTGTAATCCTTCCTACCTGTTTCCATAGTGAGGCATTTAGATATATCAGGTGTCTCTCCCTGATAGATGGGGCCCTCGATACTGAGCAGGGCCCAGTGGAGCTCCTGGGCACAAAAGCCTTTCTGTGTTCTGCATTTCTTTGATTACAAGAAATAGGCTTCATTCAGCCTCCATGACCTTCTCTGAGTTCCAATGGGCAGATTTAAGCAGTTGTTAATTAGGGGAGGGAGGGGATGTGAGACAAGGGAGAAACAATCAAGAGAAACAATAGTGCAGCCTTGGGGCAAGGTCCTGGTTCCCCACCAAGGGATATACACAACAATATCTTCCAGCTGTTTTGCAGTTACTGAAACCCCCACCAGGTGGGAGAAGTTAATGGTTAATGACGGTGTGCTGCCCACAAGCAAGTAGACCCCAGACCAGTTGGAACTAGGTAATGATGCTGACTCCCACTTATCTCACCACCAACCAATCAGAAGAATGTCCACAAGCTGATCACGCCCTCTTTGAATTATTACTATAAAACTTCTCACTACCCTCTCCAAGTTGGGACACAGTTTTGAAGGCATTAGCCCGCTACGGCTCCCTTTGCCTGGCAAAGCAATAAAGCTATTTTCTACTTCACCCAAAACTTTGTCTCTGAGATTTAGTTTGGTGTCAGGGTACAGAGGCCGGTTTCGGCTTCACCCTCAGGTATCAACTTTCAGGAAGAGACACACTTTGAAACAGGGCAATGATGAGATACCTCTGCCTTGCCCCTAAGCCCATGAGTAACAAGAAAGACTAGTCCCTGTGCCTCCAGACTCCCCCAGCATACCAGGAAAGCGTAGTAGGGTGTGCATTCTCTAGCTCCTCTACCTGGAAATTCAGAGGTGGGAATTCAGGCCATGTATAGGGCCTGCCACATATTCTAACCCAGCCTTACAAGCAATGCCGCTGATCCTATGTGGTATTGAACTCACAGCAGTGGTGGGCGGGGGGGCAAATAATTCATTCTACCTAACTGCCCCCAGTAGTTAAGGTAGAACATTATACTCCATGCAGGTAGTGATGTGCTCATAAATAGTTAAAAATCTACTCTTCAGGAAGGAAAGCCCTGATTTGTAGCAGTTGCAAATCCCCATAGTATAAATATTCCCACCATGGCTTAATTCAGGACATCAACTGGCTTGCAAATTTCTGCAAATTTAATAATCAACTCCCACAAGCCGGAACATCTGCTTCCAGCACATCATCCCATGCATCCCCTCTTCCTTTCCTCTCACCTCTCTCTCTTTTTCTGTCTCTCGCTCTCTCTCTCCCTCCCCCCTCCACCCCTCCCTCCTCCCCACCTTTCCTCTCTCTCTCCAAAGAATTATGGTTCTTTCAAGATGTTTGAGTTGGTTTAGAACTGGTACAGGCATCTGCTTCTCCCTCCAACCTTGAGACAAAAAGCATCTTTCTGTAATAAGAACTGAAGCCCCAAGCCCCTTTCTCTCCCCAATTTCCTGGGGAATCCTTCCCAGGTACTTTTAAAGGAGGAGGAGGAGAATAGCTTGTTTTCAATGCTCTCTATGGGAGAGGCATCTTCCTGGGAGCCCTGAAGACCCCATCCACCCTTCATCTTTGGGCAAGGAGCTATCAATTTCAGATGCAAAAATTCCCTCCTCCCCATCCTTCAGAGTTCAGGTTTGAACAGAACTAGCAAAGAAAAAAGCTTTAAAATGGCATTTTCCTGATTATAGATGCCCACACTGACTTCTCCGTTACACATACTGTATCACTGACTGACAATTGCTCCACTGAGTCCTTTAGAATTAAACCGGTGATGTTCCTCTATGTTACAAATGGAAAGTAATAGTTATGGAGGGAATGCCAGCAACTTTTGGTGGTCGTGAGAGCTTGAATGATTGTTTAGCAAATAGTCACTCCTACTCCTTCCCACCATAGGAGGCACATACTTCGTCACCCCATTGATCTTGGACTTGGCCATCTAACATGGCTTCTGCATGAAGTGCAGACAGATATGACAGAGTGCCAGCTCCAAGCCTGGGCCTTGAAGGCCTTGTGTATTTCTGCTTGGCCACCTGGGACCTTTGACCTTCACCTTGAGAAAAACACACACTAGGTAACAAGTCCAAAGCGTACAGGAAACATGGAGCAGACCTGGACCCGATCTTCGCCCAGAACCTGGATTCCAGCTTCACCAGCCAAATTTCAATTGACCCTCAGACCCAGGGGTGAGAAGTAAATGACTGTTGTGTCAAGCCACTGAGTTGTGGGGAGGGTTGCTACACAGTATCACAGTGGCAAAAATGAACTAAGACAGTAGGCAACCTAGCATGTCACTGCAGAGATTAGAGTTCAGCTTGCTTCTTGGGCTCAGAGAAAAAATGGGTACACTGTACTCCAAACTGCAATGTGTTGACACATGAACTCCAGTCCTGGAATACAAGTCCCTGCCTACTCACCTCTTTACTTTTACTTTACTCTCCTATAATGATCACTTCACAGGATGAGACCTGGGGAGGGAGGGAAGCGGGCACAAGGAAAAGTGGTCAAAAAGGGAAATCAAAAAAGAAGAAAAAGCCCCAATTCTGATGGCAGTTCAACCCAAGATTGATCTCTCTCTCTCTTTCTCTCCCTGCCAGCACCCACCAGAGTGTTTGTCCCTTGAGTTGATTTCAGTTATACTCTGATAAGAGTACTTCTCCCTGGAGAGCTCAGAGAATTAAGTGGCATCATCTCCCTATTGCTCTGGGTATAAGAGTGTGGGGGTGGAGGGTAGGAATAGTGAGTTCCATTTATGGATGAGACTCCAAAGGCACAGGGCTCTTCTGTGGGTGATGGCAAGTCCCTGGCTCTGGCTGAGGCAGGCAAAGCTGGGCAGAAGCCAGATTCCTGCTCTGCGTGCTGAGTATGAAAACAGGATGCTTCTCTAAGCATTCCCATCCCCTGAGTCCTGTCCCCAAAATCAGATTAGAACCAGGAAACTTGGCCATTCTCAGATCTACCCAACACATAATGATGATGTCTAAATTCCCTAAAACAATATGCATAACCATGAAATAGGAGTTCAAGTTGGAATACAAAATATAAATGTATGTAACATGTTCAGTCTTATAAATGATTCATAACAAATTGTGTTTTGGATATATCATACACATTTGTCTACAGCCATACCACCCTGAACACGACTGATCTTGTCATATATATTATACACATTCTATAGCAAAACAAATACAGACCCAGGAGCACACCTAACATACAGATCTTGGTTTCTAAATGCCATTCTCCACTAAAAGGAACCATGGGTGCATGGAGAAAAGGCCCAATTGCAGGACTGGGGGAGGGCAAGATCAAGGTGATCTTGGAGCATCTTGCTCCAGAAACCCAGGACCTGATATAAATAGTGTCCTATCAAAAGAACATGGGATCTGGTTTGAAGAGGCTCCTACCAGGCAAATTTGGGACAATTTGTGCATCAACAATAAATGAATGAGGGCAGTAATATGTTTTTATTGAATTAAAAAAGAAACCATAGCAACCATCAAAAGAAGATTAAAAAGATGACAGAGGAGGAGGTCAATGCAGAAGGTGCTAAGAAAAGCAATTCTTACCAGCTAAATAATATAGAAGGAATGGCAGAATTGGGAAAATTGCTGTTTTTCAACTTCCAACGTAATAATCAATACAGGCTTGGACATTTCATGAAACGGACAGCCTAGACCCTCCAAAAATGTTCAAGTCTTTAACAAAGGCCAAACCAACAAGGGAGGACCTGTTCTAGATTGAGGGAGAATGAGTAAACATGACAACTGAATACAATGCATCATCCTTTATTAGGTTTTAGACTTGAAAAAAAAAAAGATATTGTTGGGACAACTGGAGAAATTTAAATATTCATGTGTGTTAGACTTTTGTATCAATATTAAATGTCTTAGCTGTGACAGTATTATAGTTACGTAGGAGAATGTTTTTTGTTCTCAGAAGATACATGTTAAGTATTTAGGGATAAAATATCCTGATGTTTATAACTTATTTTCAATTGGTTCAGCAAAAGAAACATACATATATAAAAAGAAGTATAAACAAATCAGCAAAATTTTTATAATTAGTGAATCTAGCTGAAGGTATTCTTAGAACTATTCCTTCAACTTTTCTGCAGACTTGAAGTTTTTAATAATAATAAGTTGAGGAGAGAAAAGAAAATAGCATCTGAATTCCTGGAAATACTGGTGAATGTTTGTTTGTTCTCAGAGTTGGAGATGTCCTAAAGCTTATAGATTCTGGGTTAAGATCATGTGACCTCACCAGAGTTATCCCGATGTCAGTGAGTAGACAAATGGGTTGATGGCCTTGAAGGGTGAGGGATGAGGAGTGTAGGACAGGGCTGAAGAAAAGACCTTCTTACTATACACATTGAGTGGGAATAACCAAAAAACCTAGTGACAGGTTATCCAGCCTAATTGCTCCTGTGTTTGTACCAAGAGGGACCTCCTTTAACAATTTCACCCTAGGGATCCATTGTCTTCTCATTCACTCAGCATTTAACAAATATTTATTGAGAACCTACTATAGGTCAAGTATTGTGCTAGTAAGAGGATAGGTAAGGGAAACAAAAAACAGCAATATCCTTACTTTTGTGGGGCTCAAAGCCTAGTGGAGAATCCAGATATTAATGAAATAAACCTATGACTGTATGAAAAATTGCAAACCTGAGAAAATGACACAAGCCAAGATCAGAAATATGGGTAGATATTAACTAAACTAAAACCAGAAGGAAAGAGGTGGATCATGGCTGAGTCTAATTTCCATTAGTATGTGTTGACTGTGGCTCAAGTTTCCCCATTGTTACTTAGAGATTCTCTCTCAAAAAAAATATCTAATGCAAATTCCTGTGTTACGTATGAGAAAAATGAGGCCCAGCTGCTGTAATGTCTTATAGCTTGTTTCTCGAAGAAAATATTAGGACTACTCAGATGAGTACCATGTCCTTTATTTGATCAATTTTTCAGAAACACTGAGCTCTATAACCCAAACAGAAACCAAGGAATTAACTTTCAGTCACTCAATTCCTCCCCACTTTGCTAATTCATAGGAAGACCCACTAAATCTGAGTGGCTATGGAGTTCAGATATTCAGTGGATGACAATAAACTGAAGTGATTATAATCGCACTTGAGTGAGAACAGTCCCTAATTTTCCCAAAAGCCACAATCTACAGATGAAACTGACTCAAAGTAGGGAGAGAAATAAGAAATAAAAGGAAATAGTTACAAGACTTGGAAAGGTGTTCAAAAAGTTTTTGAGCTCATCCCACAACCATCTTTGCATGCTTTGTCTCCTTTCTGTACTATTTAAACATAATTTTGATGTCTGCCAGATTAAATTACCCACTTGACCAATTCATGCCCTCAAGGTTAAATGCTATAATTACCCTTAATAAGCATAACTATCAGCCTGTTTTTGCTTAATGGATATAAAGTTTTATGCCTTTTAATAATCCTCCTACAGGTGGAACATCATTTTTTTCAGAGAGCTGACATTCTGCTCTGCATGAAGTGTCAAACCAAATCAGAGTCTTGTTTTTGTTCACCAGAACAACATGAGCTTGAAAATGTGGCGTTGGAAAAAAAACCACATGCAAAAAATATTCTCTCAGGAAAACTGGCAAACCAAGAAAATCCTACACAGATTTTGCAACAACAAAGCTTGTCTCCTAGAACACTTTTTCTCTAGATTTAAGCTTATATAGAATGGATCATCTTTTTATTCTGCATGCTTTATAATATTTCCCAGCAATACTTACAGTCAGGTTTTGGAGCTGACACCCTTTTCTCTTTGGCTTGCAATGTGGCACTTTTCATACCACATTCTTACATCTCTCCGCCCTGGGTTGTTGCTGTTATTGGTTCCATCCATGTAGGTGCCTTATTTTCAACTAAAGTTTGGGTTCTGGAACTTCTTCCTGTGAGTGGATGTTCATATTGACTCCCATCCTTACACGTAAGTGGAATTTGGTGTTTCACTTTTGTATTATTTTCTTTCGTATTTATATGGAGTTAAGTAAAAAAGGAATCTGTACTTAGTAAGGAGAGATCTTATGCAACATGTTTATTGTAAAGGAAGGGAAGGGACTATTGCAGTAGGGATTAACTTTGACCATAAAGTCTGCAAGTGTCCCAGGGTTTAGGCAAAAAGAAGTTTTCTTTTACAGGGAGGAGTAAACAAGCGAGAAAGAACCATGAGGGGACAAGGGGTGAAGGGGAGTGGCTAGATTGTAGGTTAGAGAATATTTTACCCTCATGCCAGCCTATACACAGGAGGGGCTGTTGAGGATGGGCTGTGTCTTAGCTCAGGCTGAGGGTGGACCAAAGATCAAGCACCTGGGGAAAGGAGAGAATCTTAACTAGAGTTTGGTAAACAAGCATTTTGTTCCAATTAGTGGGAGCAAGCAGTTTAGCCAATTGTTTGTGAGGCAAAGAATGGAAAATTAGAGGGGCCTTTAGGTAAACAGGGTGGAAGGGAGGCATCTGTGAGTCCTGTCTAAATTTTATGGGGAAGGGTGGTTCTTTGCAGTAAGCACCTTTTGTTTCCCAAACACAAAGGGGTGGGAGAATTTCTTAATCATCACAGTTTTCCAGGAATATAGGACTTGGGTAAAATTCAACATTGTCAATGGCCACACTTAAGGCCAGGATCTAAGAGGCCTGAACATGCCATGTGATGCTTTTGCTGGCCCAGAAGCAGAAAGGAGCATCTGTGTTGTCAGAACAAGTGGGAAGAGTTGTCGCATCTCGGACATCAGCTTTACTTGTGCCCTCATCTGCCACCTCCCCTGTTCCATCCCATTTGGGAGCAGGCATGAGCTCCCTGTGAGCTGGAAAACACTGAAAATCTGGAGGATTCTTTCAGTTCTGCAGCCTATTTTCTATACCCTTATGATTTCCAAACACAGTGATCTCATTTTAGAATTTCAACTATCTCCTGTTAGTCACTCCTTTCAGAAAATAACAACCTGGCTGTTAAAATGCTGTATGTTCATCATTGAAAGTATGGAGAATAGGTCAATTAAAGAAAGAAAATCACTCCACGTTCTACAAACTAGGAGGTAACCATAGTTAATATTTAGTTGTATTTCCCTTCAGGACTTTAAAAAATGCATAAACTTCTGTGTGTGTGCTTTTTCCATTGTGTTTTCCTTATTGGTTATTGGAGGATATAGGAAGATTTATGGTTGTTGATGCTGTTAACTGTTGTTATTGTTGTACATTTTTTTATTATTATTCTTTTAGATAATTGTAAATTCACATGCAGTTGTAGGAAATAATACAGAGATATCCCAATGATAACATCTTGTGTAACTATATGCACCTGTGTTTTTTAATAGTCACTTGCCAATGTCCATCAGCTGAAGACCTCCAGGAACATACCTGTAGTTAAACAAATTGGGTTTGTTGTTCATTAAAACAAGGGGAAACGCACAGCAAAGGGAACCATGGGTATCTCAGTAGGAGGATGTTATAAAGGACTGACAGGATTGGGACTTATATGAGGTGATTTGGGGGAGGGCTCAGGAAGCAGGGCTTTGCTCTGGATTGGATACTGTCATGAAACAGAGACAATTCTGTGATTAGGTATCTGAATCATTCTTGTCTAGAAGGCAGGAGGAATGAACTGAGGTAAATAAGCAGAGTCATGTCTCTTAGCCTGGATGGAGGCTGTTGGTTATTTTCATGTTTTAGACAATGTTCATGTTTTTGTCTGGGTTCATACATGATTATGGAGAGATTTAGGTTTTGTCTTGATCCATCAGGGTCACAGAGTGGCCTTGTCTGAATGAAATAATAATCTCTGTTCAATGGGAAAACACCACGGCCTGGCTGTGAGGTCAGTACTTGGCTGTCAGGGGCCAGCTTACCTTTCTCATGCCTTACTGAATGTATAAATCAGGGGTTCCCAGAGAAACAGAATCAATAGGATTTATAGAGAGATATATAAGAGGAAATTTAATTATAGGAATTGGCTAACACAGTTAGGGAGGCCAAAGCAGTCCCACAGTCTGCCATGTGTAAGCTGGAGAACAAAGAAAGCCAACAGTGCAATCAGCCCTAGTTGGGAGTCTGGAGATCCAGCCTGAGGTTAAGTCCCAGGGTCCAAAGACCCAAGAACCAGAAGCTCTGATAGCAAGAGAGGTTGAAATTCCCAACTCAAGAGCAGAGAAAGAATTCACTCTTCCTTTGCCTTTTTGTCTGGCTGGGGCCCCCAACAGATTAGATAATGCCCCCACATTGATGAGGGCAAATCTCTTTACTCAGTCTACTGAATCAAATGCTAATCTCTTCCAGAAACACCCTCACAGACACACCCAGAATGAATGTTTGATCAGTTCCCTGGGCATCCCTGAGTTGACTCAAGTTGACACATAAAATTAACTATCACACTGAACTTTCATATTATTTTGTAATTGATTCTCTTGGACTTTCCTAGGTAAATATCCACATTGTCTTAAAAATTTATGATAAAAGTTCTCTCTTCCTTTCCTTTATTTATACCTCTTACTCTTTTATTATTATATACTGAAACTTCTAGAGCAATATTAAATTATAGAAATGAGAGCAGACTTGGTTTTGTCTTATTCTTTATTGTAATTGGAATGCCTGTGGTATTTTATCATTAAATATAGGTTGGGCTATTTGGGATGAGGTTTGGGAAGATGTTGATGTCTGAGAAGGTTATGCATTAGCACACTGAACAAAGTTCTTTCTTGTCTCAGTTTATTTAGGAATGACTATTTAATTTTTATCAAATACTTGTTTTGTATTTGTAAAGACAAATATGTTTTTCTCCTTTACTCTACTGATGTGTTAAATTATATTAATGAATTTCCTATTATTATAAAATCCTTGTACTATACTTCCAGAATGTCAGTGTTGGATTATTCCTGAATGAGTACCTAGATTTGAAGTACCAGAGGTTTATTCAGAATGTCTACATCTATTCATATACAAGATGGATTTCTAACTTTTGTGATGTCATCTTGGCAGTGTTTGGCATCAAAGTTATTATAGTTTCACAAAATAAATTGGAAGACTCATGGCCTCTTTATGTGCCTGGAAACAAAAATTATCAGACAAAAATTATCTATTCCTTTAGAGCAACACTGGCCCATAAAACTTTTTGCGATGATGGAAATGTTCTCTATCAGTGCTGTCCAATGTGGCAGTCACTAGCCACATTTGGCTATTTAGCACTTGAAAAGAGACTAGTGCAACTGAGAAACTGAATTTTAAATTGTATTTAATTTTAAATGGTTAATTTAAATTTAAATAGTTACATGGGACTTGTCGCTTATTGTACTGGACAACACAACTTTAGAGTTTAAATGAAATAATCTGTGAAATCATACATGTCCAACACCTTTCTTGATGTGATTCTCTGGCAGCTGTTTCTATTTCTCTCATGTTTATTATTCTGACTTTTCTATTCTATGAAACAATTCTGGCAATTAATAATTAATAACTGTCTTAGGAGAAAACCTCACCTGAATTCAGTTTAGAATGGTATATCATTTTGCTTACAACGGTTTTAATCTCATTCATATTTCCCATAATATTCCCTTTTTTGTTATTAACGTTATATGTTTGTATTTTCTCAATTAAGCTTGTTAGAGTTTTGCCTCTCTCATAGGATCTCAAACTCAAATGCCTAAGTGGGCAGGCAAATGAGCATTTGAGTGTGAGTACCTTAAAAATGCTCCTGCTTTTATTGAAAGTCAATCCCTATACCAGCCCCCTGCATCCCACCCCACCCTCCATCTCAGGAACCTTATTCTATTACACATCCGCTTCTCCATACAGTATCCCCACGCTTTCTCCTTGTCTACTGAAATTTCCCATTAACATTTAGATATGTTCTAATCACTTGGATTTTCTCTCTCTTTCCAGTTATCTCCTAAACTCCCTTCAATCTCCCACCTCTACTTTATGGCTGGTTGCATTATTTACCTATTGCTCCACAACAAATTACCCCCAAAATTTAGCAGCTTAAAACAAAAAACATTTTCTCTCCAAGAATCTGGGAAGAGCTTAGCTGGATGGGTCTATCACAGTATCTCTCTTGAGGTTGCAGTCCAGATGTTGTTGGGGGCTGTAGTCACCTGAAGACTGGCTAGAGCAGGAGGGTCATCACATGGCTGCTGGTAGGAGGGCCTCAGTTCCTCCCCTTATGGGCCTCCCCATAAAGCTGCACATGACATGGTATCTTGATTCCTCAGCAGAGAGTGATCCAACAGAAAGAACTGCCAAGACAGAGCTACAGTGTCTTTATAAACTAATCTTGGGGGGCTTCCCTGGTGGCGCAGTCGTTGAGAGTCCGCCTGCCGATGCAGGGGACACAGGTTCGTGCCCCGGTCCGGGAAGATCCCACATGCCGTGGAGCGGCTGGGCCCGTGAGCCATGGCCGCTGGGCCTGCGCGTCCGGAGCCTGCGCTCCGCAACGGGAGAGGCCACAACAGTGAGAGGCCCGCATACCGCAAAAAAAAAAAAAAACAACTAATCTTGGAAGCGACAGACTATCACTTCTGCCGTGTTTCATTGGTCACACAGACCTACCCTAACTCGATATGAATACCAGCAGGCAGAGATCTTTAGGGGCCATCTTGGAGAGTAGACATATAATCTTAAAAATTATTTTTTTCTTCTGCTAGGTTTTTTCTTCAGATCAAGAAAAGTTTCTTCTTTTTATCCCCTGATATGTCTGTGCTTTGCATCTAATCTTCACAATCACCAATTATCTGATGCTGGGGCTCCTTCCTCCCTCCTCAGTGTCTACTATTTTTTCTCCCATCTTTTTCATCTTACATCTTTTCCTCTATATTCTGGGAAACTTCTCAATTTTCTCTTCCTATCACTGATTTGATTTTATACAGGTTTGATTCCAATCTACTGATCTTTTGAAGATTTAAATTCTGTAACTAAACTCTTCCTTTTCTTTTAACCCCCATTTATGATTGCTCATCAGCCACCTACCTCATCACCTCTGCTGTATTATCACACTTCATTCACCTCTTCCTTTGAGTACATACCTTAATTATATTGAGAACGCATTGCAGGTGTTTTCTGGAACATGCTCTTCCTTCTTGAATTAGATATTTTCCCAAAGAACTCTGCACTTTTTATCTTGATTCTCCATCTCTTAGTCATAAAATATTTTCTTAGCTGCCACATTAGTTTGTTTCTTTTCACTAATTTTTAAACAAAGAATAATCAGTCTAATCTTAGTGTTTGGATTGTGGATAAGGAAAACATTTTGCCTTCACTATAGGCCTCTTTGCTATTAGTATCTTTAACTCACTCAGTTCTTAGGCTAGAAGGCCAATTGATATAAACTTGCATTTCCAGTTTTACAATTCAGCAACCCTGGCAAGAAAGAAAAGTAAAGCAGAACCATGCTCTCCCACCAAGGGAATTTTATCTCTGTTTTTCTCTGTTGGGCAAAACTATCATCCTGTGAATTAACTCACTGTTTCTAATTTGCTGTGTGGCTGTGTAGCAAAGAATTTGGCCTTCTGCAAAATGAAGTCTGGCCTATGCCTTGGCTTTTGGGGGGTAATCTTTGCCATATTTAATAGAAGTGTCTTTGTTTAAGGCAGGGGCTGACCACATTGAATCTGAAAGTGGGGCTTGGCACACACAAGAGCTTTAGGGTAGGGGATGGCCATGCCATAAGAACAACCATGTGATTTGGAGTGAGTGCTTTGGGGCAATATGGTATCAGTTGACCTGGAGACTGAGTTCAACCAAGTAGGCAGTCAATCCATCAATTCTGCTTTCTTAATGAAGTCCCAATAAAAACTCTGGACTCTGGGCTCTGGTGACCTTCTGTGATTAGCAATACTTTGTATTGTCCTACATCAATACGGAGAGGGTAACATGACTCCATGGGAAGAGGACAACAGAAGCTTCACCTGTGGAACCTCTCAGACTCTGACCTATGTGTTTCCTTCCTTTGCTGATTTTAATCTGTATCCTTTCCCTGTAATAAACCCTAATCATGAGTAAAATAATTTTTGGTGAGCTCTATGAGTCTAATGAATTATCAAACCTGAGGGTGGTTTGGGAGAACACACAAATTTACAGTTGATGTCAGAAATGAAAGTGGTCTTGTGTGGAGACTATCACAATTTGGCTAACTCCAGGTAGTGGACTATTCCAGATGCCAGCTGGGGCTATACCCTACCTTTCCTAAGTCTGCTGCTTTATGTTGGCTAAAGCCAGTGCTGAGCAAAAGGTAGCTCATGTGTTGAAAGCCTCTCATTTGTCCCTAACACCCTTGCCTCCATGTCTCATCACTTGAGTTAGAGGGTTCCATCTGGGTGTTATCCACTTATTAGAAGGGGGATCAGAGAGCTTACCCTCAATCTCATCTTCAGTGTTGTCCTATATATACCACACGTAGTACATATCCCTTGAAATATCTATTTTTTGCCGAGATTACTTTTCCCTACCTTTCATAGTCAATCAATTATTTTAAGAGCTACCATGGATTGTAAGGTGATGAGGGGGGAGTCACAAGGTGAAGGGAATTATATTGCAAGGGAATAAATGGAATAGATATAAAACAAGATTTAACCCAACTTAAAATGTATTTGTTGCAAGAGGAAAGTCATTGGAAAACCACACATTTATTTTTATTCTTTTCCCAATTTATGTTTCCCTATACCTGCCTTCCTCTCTTCATTGAAATATGAAGTGAGCCACCTCCAATCCCATCTCTAGCCTTTCTTAGGTTCTAGCTCTAAGTGTGGGGGTCACCATAGATACCAGAGTTACCAACAATAGAAAATACAGTGTCCATGACAACAAGAAAACCCAAGGCAGTGGCTGATTTTAACCATTTGGTTGTAAGCTTGTTTTTCCTCTTTTCCTTAAAGGCTTACTGCTTTATACTGAGAGCAGGCACACTTTCTCACAGATAGGAGAATATCCATGTTGTCTGCTGGAAAAGGTGAGACAAGTTTATGGGTGTGACAGATGCTGTATGAACAGTTCAGAGGAGAGGGGACAACTTCCTGCTAAAGAAATCAGAAAAGTTTCTTGGAATCGTCATTTGAACTCAGGATGGCATGTGAGTTTTACTGGGGGAAGGCACACAGGTAGGCATTCCAGGGAGAATATCACCAGCATGCTAATGTGTTACTGAACGCAAGTCCTCTGCTTGACGTACAGTGAGGCCAAACAATACCAAAACATCGGAATTCGAAACAGAGAAAGGTTTATTGAAGGGCCACGCAAAAGATGGGTGATTCATGCCTTAAAAATGCCAAACTCGGGCTTCCCTGGGGGCACAGTGGTTGAGAGTCCCCCTGCCGATGCAGCGGACAGGGGTTCGTGCCCCGGTCCGGGAAGATCCCACATGCCGTGGAGCGGCTGGGCCCGTGAGCCACGGCCGCTAAGCCTGCGCGTCCGGAGTCTGTGCTCCACAGCGAGAGAAGCCACAACAGTGAGAGGCCCGCGTACCGCAAAATAAAAGAAAATAAATAAATTTAAAAAAAAGCCAAACTCCCTGAAATATTTCAGCAAAGCCCTTTTATAGGAAAGGTGAGGGAGGGGCGAGGTTAGTTGTTGCATAATTCTTGGTGTCAGATTCTTTGTTCTTGAGGTCAGGTCACAGTCAGGTAATGATGTTCCTGTTAATCCCCACCAAACAAATGTTATTCTCTGTTCTGACAAGATACGGCAAGGTCCCAAGGCACAGGTTTCACCCTCCAAGGTCCAGGTCCTGGCTGAGAGGAGGGGGTCCCTGTGGGGGTCAATTACCCTGCTCAGGAGCATTCATCCGGCACCCAGTCTGGTTCCTCCTGCCAGTGCCCAGGCCCAGCTGAAGAAGCGGATCTCAGCTGGTGATGCCCTCAGGGTCAGGTCCCCAGACCCTGACCAGCCATCATCACTGAGGGAACCAGGTGCCCAGGACCCAACTGGCCCTTAGGCTCCTCCAGTTGCCCAAACAGCAGGGGCCAGGTCCCGCAGACTGCGTCCCATGCAGACTGCAGCTGCCTTTAGGTCACAGAGTCAGGGATGGGGGAGAGGTTCACTGCTGCCTCAAGGCCTGGGCCCGGCCAGTGGACAGCCTTGGCAAGGGCTCTGGAGCCCTACAGGACACAGCCCCCAGCCTGTTCCCTGGGCCCCCCAGTTCACCCGCCAGTCCAAGGCCGGAGGGCCTGGAGAGCCCTAGGGAGAAGGCCAGGATCTGCCTCATACCTCACTCTCTGCCAGACAACCACGACCGGCCTGAACTTTGGCCAGATGGAACCTCCAACCGCTGGGCTAGCAGTCTTGCTCTAACAGTCTCCAGGTAACAGCTGCCTGGTAATGGTAGTGGTAATGGCCGCCTGCCAAAGGCTACACACCTGCCCTGTCCCTATTACAAAGGTGCAGAGGAGGAAGAAAGGGAAAGCAAGTTCAAGGAATAATGATGGACTCACACTAGAATTGTTCAGGGAAGTGGGGGTGATAAAACCAAAAAATGGCTTATCATCCCATTGTGGAGACTTTTGAATGGTCAACTGAAGAGTCTAGATTCATTCCCAAATCAATTCTCCTTGAGTTACATGTCTACTTCCCCTGGATGGCACACATATATTTTTTGTGCCACATCAACTAACACAGTGCTCTGCCTAGTGATGGTCCCAAAATAGTTGTTCATTTCAATTGAAATTATTAAATAAAGAAGTCATTAATAATTTCTGAGAAGAGAAATAACTACATAAGTGAAACCAGGACCTACAACAGGTTCTATTGCTTTTTCACCAACCCTCACTCTCCTATTTACTTACCAAGCATGGATTTTATGATTTGCCATTACACTTGCTCCCTTGCATACACCATCAACTCTCTGCCCCTCTCTCACACGGCAAAACCTCAGCCCTGGTTTAATCCAACTCTCACCTTACATGAGAGAAGGAAGAAGAGAGAATCCGTGGCTGAACAAACTGGGGTTAGGACTTGGATTTTAACTCACATCCACTGGGGTTTCAGTCTGAGAAGCATACACACAAAGTTCTTATAGTAAGCAATTAGTCCCTGTTCAAGCAACTTTAAGAAACAAACAAACAAACACCAAGCTCCAACCTGTAAAGAGCCTAGAAGTCATCAAACCCATCTATACAGGAAAAAGCTGGACAAAGGGAACATTATTGACTCTTCTTGGAACCATCAGATAACTGAGGTCACATGACAAGCCACTATACTGAACTCTGGAGAGAGAGATGCATCCCAAGATTTGCTTTCCGGGAGTAAAAGCCATTAGAATCAGTGAGCTGGTAGAAGCACTTAAATCATCAGTTTGATGAACTAGAGTAATCTGAGTGCAGACTTGTGTCAGAGTGAGACACTCTGCTGGCCCCCTCAGCCATGGGCAGGGGAAGTGTGGACCATGATTATATGGACTGTCACTCCAGGAACCTCACCAGGTTCCCACAGGGATAATCTGAGGAAGATCCTTGTCTAGCCTGGATGGGAGAAGAAAAGAGTAGGCATCTTCAAACCTATCCAGACTCTTATTATCCCTAACAGTAGCATAGTCTCCAGGGGAAAGGAACACCTCACTATAGAACAAAGATTAGAGCAAACTTCTCATCAGAAACCATACAAGCAAAAAGAAATTAAGACTGAAACATTCAAGGTGTTGAAAGAAATTGTCAATACATAATTTTATATTCAGAGAAATCATCCTTCAAAAGTGAAGGAGAAATAAATATTTCCTCAGACAAACAAAAACTGAGGAAATTTGGGAAAACAGTGAAGATGGTGGAGTAGAAAGACACTGAGCTCACAGGGACACCAAAATCACAACTATCTGCAGAACAGTCATTGATGAAAATGACTAGAATCTACCAGAAAAAATCTTCTGCAACTACAGACATAAAGAAGGAACCACAATGAGACAGGCAGGAGGGGTAGAACTGTGATAAAATCACATATCCCTGAGGGGTGACCCACAAACAGGAGAATAATTACATTGCAGAGGTTCTTCCACACGAGTGAGAGTTCTGAGACCCATGTCAGTCTCCCCAGCCTCATGGTCCAGCACCATGAAGAAAAGCCCCCAAAACATTTTGTTTTGAAGGCCAGTGAGGCTAAATTGCAGGAGCCCCACAGGACTGTGGGAAATAGAGACTTCATTCTTTTTTTTCTTTTCTCCTTTCTTTAATAGATCTTTATAGGAGTATAATTGCTTCAAAATACTGTGTTAGTTTCTGTTGCACAACAAAGTGAATCAGCCATATGCATATACATGTTCCCATATCCCCTCCCTCTTGAGACTCCCTCCCACCCTCCCTATCTCACCCCTCTAGGTCACTGCAAGGCACCAAGCTGATCTCCCTGTGCTGTGCTGCTGCTTCCCACCAGCCAACTATTTTACATTCGGTAGTGTATATATGTCGATGCTACTCTCTCTTCACCCCAGCTACTCCCTCCCACCCCATGTCCTCAAGTCTATTTTCTATGTCTACCTTTCTATTCTTGCCCTGCAACTAGGTTCATCAGTACTATTTTTTTTTCAGAATCCATATATATGCATTAGCATATGGTATTTGTTTTCCTCTTTCTGACTTACTTCACTCTGTATGACAGACTCTAGGTCCATCCACCTCACTACAAATAACTCAATTTCATTTCTTTTTATGGCTGAGTAATATTCCATTGTATACATGTGCCACATCTTCTTTATCCATTTGTCTGTCAATGGACATTTAGGTTGGTTCTATGTCCTTGCTATTGTAAATAGTGCTGCAAAGAACATTGTGGTACATGTCTCTTTTTGAATTATGGTTTTCTTAGGGTATATGTCCAGTAGTGGGATTGCTGGGTCATATGGTGGTTCTATTTTTAGTTTTTTAAGGAAACTCCATACTGTTTTCCATAGTGGTTATATCAATTTACATTCCCACGGACAGTGCAGGAGGGTTCATTTTTCACCACACCCTTTCCAGCATTTATTGTTTCTAGATTTTTTGATAATGGCCATTCTGACCAGCGTGAGGTGATACCTCATTGTAGTTTTGATTTGCATTTCTCCATTAGTGATGTTGAGCATCTTTTCATGTGTCTCTTGGTCATCTGTATGTCTTCCTTGGTGAAATGTCTATTTAGGTCTTCCACCCATTTTTTAACTGGATCGTTTGTTTTGTTTTTGATATTGAGCTCCATGAGCTGTTTGTATATTTTGGAGATTAAACCCTTGTCTGTTGTTTCATTTGCAAATATTTTCTTCCATTCTGAGGGTTGTCTTTTTGTCTTGTTTATGGTTTCCTTTGCTGTGCAAAAGCATTTACGTATAACTAAGTCTCATTTTCTTATGTTTCTTTTTATTTCCGTTACTCTAGGAGGTAGGTCAAAAAAGATCTTGCTGTGGTTTATGTCAAAGGGTGTTTTCCCTATGTTTTCCTCTAAGAGTTTTATAGTGTCTGGTCTTCCATGTAAGTCTTTAATCCATTTGGAGTTTATTTCTGTGTATGGTGTTACGGAATGTTCTAATTTCATTCTTTTACATACAGCTGTCCAGTTTTCCCAGCACCACATATTGAAGAGGGTGTCTTTTCTCCATTGTATGTTCTTGCCTCCTTTGTCATAAATTAGGTGCCCATATGTGCATGGGTTTATCTCTGGGCATTCTATCCTGTACCATGGATCTATATTTCTGTTTTTGTGCCAGTACTATACTGTCTTGATTACTGTAACTTTTTGGTATAGTTTGAAGTTGGGGAGCCTGTTTCCTCCAGCTCCGTTTTTCTTTCTCAAGATTACTTTGGCTATTCAGGGTCTTTTGTGTTTCCATACAAATTGTAAAATTTTTTGTTCTAATTCTGTGAAGAATGCCATTGGTAGTTTGATAGGGATTGCTTTGAATCTGTAGATTGCTTTGGGTAGTATAGTCATTCTCACAATATTGTTTCTTCCAATCCAAGAACATGATATATTCTCTATCTGTTTATGTCATCTTTGATTTCTTTCATCAGTGTTTTATAGTTTTCTGAGTACAAGTCTTTCGTCTCCTTAGGCAGGTTTATTCCTAGGTATTTTATTCTTTTTGTTGCAATGGTAAATGGGAGTGTTTCCTTAATTTCTCTTTTTGATTTTTTGTTGTTGGTGTATAGGAATGCCAGAAATTTCTGTGCATTAATTTTGTATCCTGCAACCTTACCAAATTCACTGATTAGTTCTAGTAGTTTTCTGGTGGCATCATATCATCTGCAAACAGTGACAGTTTTACTTCTTCTTTTCCAATTTGGATTCCTTTCACTTGTTTTTCTTCTCTGATTGCTGTGGCTAGGACTTCCAAAACTACGTTGAATAAGAGTGGTGAGAGTGGACATCCTTGTCTTCTTCCTGATCTTAGTGGAAATGCTTTCAGTTTTTCATCACTGAGTATGATGTTTGCTCTGGGTTTGCCATATATGACCTTTATTATGTTGAGGTAGGTTCCCTCTATGCCCATTTTCTGAAGAGTTTTTATCATAAATGGGTAAAGCTTTTGAATTCATAAAGCGTTTGAATTTTGTCAAAAGCTTTTTCTGCATCTATTGAGATGATCATATGGCTTTTATTCCTCAATTTGTTAGTGTGGTGTATCACATTGATTTGTGTGTATTGAAGAATCCTTGCATCCCTGGGATAAATCCCACTTGATCATGGTGTATGATCCTTTTAATGAGACATCATTCTTAAAGGCTACACACAAAGCCCCATGCACACCAGTACCCAGGTCAAAAGAGGTAATCTCATAGGAGCCTGGGCCAGACCTATCTGCTGGTCTTGGAGAGTCTCCGGGAGAGGCAGGGGGCAACTGTAGCTTACCCTGGGGACATAGACACTGGTGTCAGACATATTAGGGAACATCCAAATCTGTGAACACTGCTGCAGATGGCTGCCATCTTGGCTCATTAGCACCAAGACCTGGCCCCACCCAATGCCTGTAGGCACCAGTGCTAGGATGCCTCAGGCCAAACAACTAACTGGTTGGGACATAGTCCCACCCATCAGCAGATAGTCTGCCTAAAGACTTCCTGAGACCACAGCTACCTCCAGACACACACTTAGACATGACCCTGCCCACCAGAGGGCCAGGACCCAGCTCCACCCACTAGTGGCAGGAACCAGCCCTTCTTGCCAGGAAATATGCACTGGCCTCTAGACCAGCCTCACCCACCAGGGGCCAGAAAGCTACAATCACACAGCCTGTGGTCCAAGCCCAACAACAGCAAGCCAGACCCTACCCTGGGACCAGTTGGGCCCTGACCCTGACCAGTAGCAAGCCAACGCAAACTTTAGAACATTCCGGGACCCATATCCAACTGTTTCAGGAGCCGGCCCTCCTGCAATGATCTGAAATGAGCTTTGGGATCCCTAGGCCCTGCAGCCAGATTCCAGGAACCAGCTCTGCCTGCCAGTAAGCTGGCACTGGCCAGGACCTGGCTTCATCTGCCAGTGGGTGGGCAATAGCCCCATAGTCTTTGGGATCCTGACTCCACCCACCAGTGAGCCAGCAGTAGCTCTGGGGCCCCCCTAGGGTTCTGCAATCAGTGGCCTTGTGGCCAGGCCCCACTAAATAGCAGCCAGCAGTATCCAAGCAGCCAACTGGACTAGAGGCCAACCAAACCTACCAGACCACCCACATAGTCAGCCCAACACAACAGAAGGACCCACACAGTCCTCTTGGGGGAACCCCTAGAACATATAGCTTAGGTGAAAAGAGGGGAGTGCACTGCTGAGCCGCATACGATATCTTCCACAGAAGGTCACTTCTACAAGGTCAAGAAACATAACTAACCTACCACATACATAAAAATACAAAAAGTAACTTAGACAAAAATGAGGCAGCAGAGACAAAGGAACAAGATAAAACCCCAGAAGAAGAACTAAGTGAAGTGGAGATAAGCAATCTATCCAAGAAAGTGTTCAGAGTAACGATCATAAAGATAAACAAAGAACTCAGAAGGAGAATGGATGCACTGAGCAAGAAGTTAGAAGTTTTTAAAAAAGAGTTAGAAAATATAAAGAACAACCAAACAGAGATAAAGAATACAATGACTGAAATGAAAAATACACTACAAGGAATCAATAGTAGACTAAATGATACAGAAGAATGGATCAGTGAGCTGCAAGACAGATGGTGGAAATCACTGTTGCTGAACAGAAAAAAGAATGAAAAGAAATGAGGACAGTTTAAGAGACCTCTGAGACAACACTAAATGCACCAACATTTGCGTTATAGGGGTACCAGAAGGAGAAGAGAGAGAGAAAGGGTATGAGAAAATATTTGAAGAGATAATGGCTGAAAAATTCCCTTACATGGGAAGGAAACAGTCACCCAAGTCCAGGAAGCACAGAGAGTCCCATACAGGATTAACCCAAAGAGGAACACACTAAGATACATGGTAATCAAAATGACAAAAATTAAAGATAAATAGAGAATAATAAAAGCAGCAAGGGAAAAGCAACAAATAACACACAAGGGAACTTCTATAAGGCTATAAGCTGATTTTTCAGCAGAAACTCTGCAGGTCAGAAGGGAATGGCACAATATATTTAAAGAGATGAAAAGGAAAAACCTACAACCAAGAATACCCAGCAAGGCTCTCATTCAAATTTGACAGAGAAATCAAAAGCTTTACAGACAAACAAAAGCTAAAAGAATTCAGCGCCACCAAACCAGCTTTACAACAAATGCTAAAGGAACTTCTCTAGGTGAAAAAGAAAAGGCCACAACTAGAAACAAGAGAACTATGAAATGAAAAGTTCACCAGTAAAGGCAAACATACATTAAAGATAGGAAATCACCCACACACAAAGTTAGTAGGGAGATTAAAAGACAAAAGTAGTAAAATCATCTGTATCCACAATAAGCAAATAACACAAAACAACTAGATGTAAAATATGATATCAAAAATGGCAATTGTGAGGTGAGGAGAGTACAAATGCAGGGTTTTTTTGTTTTAGATTTTTTTTCTGCTCTTATCTTTTGTCCATTTTTTTGTCATTTCTACCCTGATTTTTAAAAATTATTTATTTTTATTTATTTTTGGCTGTGTTGGGTCTTCATTGCTGCGTGTGGGCTTTTTCTCTAGTTGTGGCAAGCGGGTGCTGCTCTTCATTGCAGTGCATGGGCTTCTCATTGCAGTGGCTTCTCTTGTTGTGGAGCATGGACTCTAGGTGTGCAGGCTTCAGTAGCTGTGGCGCACGGGGTCAGTAGTTGTGGCTTGTGGGCTCTAGAGCATAGGCTCGGTAGTTGCAGTTCATGGGCTTAGTTGTTCCATGGCATGTGGGATCTTCCTGGACCAGGGATCAAACTTGTGTCCCCTGTATTGGCAGGCAGATTCCTAACAACTGTGCCACCAGGGAAGTCCAAATGCAGGGTTTTAAAAATGCACTTGAAATTAAGAGATCAGCAATTCAAAACAACTTATATAAAAACCTCATGGTAACTGCAAAACAAAAATCTATAATAGATATACATACAAAAAGAAAAAGGAATCCAAACATAACACTAAAGATAGTCATCAAATCACAGGAGAAGAGAACAAAAGAAGAAAGAGAAGAAAGACCTACGAAAACCAATTTAAAAATTAACAAAATGGCAATAAGAACACACATATGCATAATTACCTTAAATGTAAATGGAATAAGTTCTCCAGCCAAAAGACAGACTGGCTGAATGGATACAAAAACAAGAACCATTAAAGAAGCAAGAACAATTAGACTAGAACCAATGATCAAAAACATAATTAGGGAAAGCTGTCTCAAGTCAGAAAAAAAAAATAAAGGTGAATATTTAGATTAAAAGAACTCTCTACATCACAGGGAACGTCAGTGAAAAAGGAACTCCATACCTAGTACATCCTGGAAGAATTTTATTTACTTTATTAAAGAGAAAATTAAATTTTCCATTATGAAAAGAATAAAGAATATACAAATATATTCTTGGAACATACAGATTAGCAAAAGGAAGAGAATAAAAATCATCTATTGTACCACTACCCAAAACTGTTAATATTTTGGTACATTTCTTTACAGTGCTATTAATGTACATACTACTTTTTACATACATGTGATTTATATAGTATATACAAACTTATATTTTCTATCCTTTTAAAACACTTTTATAACTAATAAATTAATACGTATTAATGGTAGTAAAGTTGAAAATTGGAGGGAAATTATGAAGAAGTTGCCCAGAATCTACTTTCCCATAATTAATCACAATTAATATTGGGATGCATGTCCCCACAGGCTTTTTTTTTTTAATTTATTTTTTTTGCGGTACGCGGGCCTCTCACTGTTGTGGCCTCTCCCATTGCGGAGCACAGGCTCCGGACGCACAGGCTCAGCGGCCATGGCTCACGGGCCTAGCCGCTCTGCGGCATGTGGGATCTTCCCGGACCGGGGCATGAACCTGTGTCCCCTGCATTGGCAGGTGGACTCTCAACCACTGTGCCACCAGGGAAGCCCCCCCATAGGCTTTTTATCTATGCTTTTTTTACATAGTTGTACTCTGTACAATTCTTTTTTTTAAAGTTCCAGGTGTACAGCTAATGCTGTAATTCAACATCTGTATACAATACAAAGTGATCCACCACCACAAGGCTAGTTACCATCCATCATCACAGACTTTACTGCCTGTACCAATTTCACCCACCTCCCAACCCCCTTCCCCCATGGTAACCACTAATCTGATCTCTGTATCTATGGGTTTGTTTTTGTTTGTTCATTTGCTTTGTTTTTTCACCTTCCACATACGACTGAAATCATATAGTATTTGTCTTTCTCCATCTGACTTATTTTACATAGCATAGTACCTTCAAGTTCCTTCCACGTTGTCACAAATGATGGGATTTCATTCTTTTTTTTACGGATGAATAGTATTCCATTATGTATGTGTACCACATCTTCTTTATCCATTCATTCATTGATGGACATTTTGGTTGTTTCCATATCTTAGCTTTTTGTAAATAATGCTGCAACGAACACAGGGGTGCATATATCTTTTCAAATTAATGTTTTTGTATTCTTTAGATAAATACCCAGAAGTGGAATAGTTTGGTCATATGGTAGTTCTAATCTTAATATTTTGAGGACAATCTTTTTTTTTTTTTAACATCTTTATTGGGGTATGATTGCTTTACAATGGTGTGTTAGTTTCTGCTTTATAACAAAGTGAATCAGTTATACATATACATATGTTCCCATATCTCTTCCCTCTTGTATCTCCCTCCCTCCCACCCTCCCTATCCCACCCCTCCAGGTGGTCACAAAGCACGGAGCTGATATCCCTGTGCTATGCAGCTGCTTCCCACTAGCTATCTACCTTACGTTTGGTAGTGTATATATGTCCATGCCTCTCTCTCGCTTTGTCACAGCTCACCCTTCCCCCTCCCCATATCCTCAAGTCCGTTCTTCAGTAGGTCTGTGTCTTTATTCCTGTCTTACCCCTAGGTTCTTCATGACATTTTTTTTCATAAATTCCATATATATGTGTTAGCATATGGTATTTGTCTCTCTCTTTCTGACTAACTTCACTCTGTATGACAGACTCTAGGTCTATCCACCTCATTACAAATAGCTCAATTTCGTTTCTTTTTATGGCTGAGTAATATTCCATTGTATATATCTAATTCTTAAATATAGTTAACACAGAACACTTCAGAGATTCCAGATGGCAGATGATATGGAAGGCTTATAGATGGGATAAAATTTAAGCCACAGAGTGATTCTGTAGTCTTTCCCAATCAATAAAACCCAAATATTCAGATCATTCAGGATGAGTTTTGAAAATGCAAAAGCCCATAAGAAAAATATAGTAACTCTTCTATTAGTCCCTGAGGTTTAAATAGTTTGGTCACTGAAAGCAACACCGGAATACAACAGCACATGCTAGTGTTTTGAGTTCTGTGGAGTAGCAGAACTTGTGTGGCAAAAACATTTTCTGGCTCTGGGAAAGCCACAGAAATGGAAAAGGAAGAAACTGGAGCGTTTCTGGTTGGGTCAGACCTGGCCAGCATCACAAATGCCTGGAAGAGACTGAGGGAGGGAGAAAGAGGAGGGGAGGTGGAGAAGGAGGATTCAGGGATTAGGAGCGAGGAGCCCTCCTGCACCACAGAAAAATAACCAGGAGTGGGAATGCTGGATCTTTGAAAATTTCCAGAGACTTGGTGAAGAAAAACTATCAGAAAGACTATAGCACTATTGTACTGATTTGATGTAGCCCAAGATTAAGAGATGTTATTGGGGGTCAAGGATTAAGAGATGTTATTGGGGGTCTACACTGCAGTGTAGAAGGACCTGAGCTCACCTTACCTCACGAAAACCCCAAAATCACAACTAACTGCTGAACAACCATTGACAAAAAAGGACTGGAACCTGCCAAAAAAGATATTTTACTTCCAAAGACAAAGAAGATGCCACAACAAGATGGCAGGAAGGGTGCATTCATGATACAATCAAATTCCATATCTGCCAGGTGGGCAACCCATAAACTGAAAAATAATTATATCACAGATGGACTTCCCTGGTGGCACAGTGGTTAAGAATCCGCCTGCTAATGCAGGGGACATGGGTTTGAGCCCTGGTCTGGGAAGATCCCACATGCCGTGGAGCAACTAAGCCCGTGCACCACAACTACTGAGCCTGCACTCTTAGAGCCCATGCTCTGCAGAAAAAGCCACCGCAATGAGTAGCCCACGCACTGCAACAAAGAGTAGTCCCTGCTCTCTGCAGCTAGAGAAAGCTCACATACAGCAACAAAGACCCAATGCAGCCAAAAATAAAATAAATTTATTAAAAAAAATTATATCACAGATGTTCTCCCACAGAAGTGAGAGTTCTGAGTCCCATGTCTGGCTCCTGTCTGGCGGTCTGGCATCAGGAGGAGGAGTCCCCAGAATGTTTGGATTTGAAGGCCAGCGGTGCTTAATCACAGGAAATCCACAGGATGGGGGGAAACAGAAACACTACTCTTGGAGGGTGCACACAAGGTCTCGTGCACACTGGAACCCAGGGGAAAAAGCAGTGACTTCATAGGAACCTGGGACAGACCTACCTGCTGGTCTTGGAGGGCCTCCTGGGCAAGTGGGGGGCAGCTGTGGCTCAGTGCAGGGACAAGCACACTTGTGGTGGAGGTACCAGGGAATAATGATTGGTGTAAGCTGTCCAGGAGGCCGCCATTTTGACACCAAGACCTGGCCCCACCCAACACCCTGTAGGCTCCAGTGCTGGGATGCCTTAGGCCAAACAACTAACAGGGCAGGAACACAGTCCTACCCATAAGCAGACAGGCTGCTTAAGGTCTTCCTGAACCCACAGCCACCTCTAAACACACCCTTTGACATGGCCCTGCCCACCAGATGGACAAGACCCAGGTCCACCCACCAGTGGGCAGGCATCAGTCCCTCCCACCAGTTAGTCTGCACAAGCCTCTTAGATCAGCCTCACCCACCAGGGGGCAGCCACCAGAAGCAAGGGGAACTACAATCCTGCAGTCCATGGGACCACAAACACAGAAATTTAGACAAAATGAGATGGCAGAGGAATATGTTCTAGACGAAGGAACAAGATAAAACCCCAGAAGAACAACTAAATGAAATGGAGATAGGCAAAGTAACCTGAAAAAGAATTCAGAGTAATTGTAGTAGAGATGATACAAGATCTCAGAAAAATAATGGAGGCACAGACAGAGAAGATACAAGAAATATTTAACAAAGAGCTAGAAGATTTAAGGAACAAACAACAGAGTTGAACAATAAAATAACTGAAGTGAAAAATACACTAGAAGGAATCGATAGCAGAATAAATGACGCAGAAGAACAGACAAGTGAGCTAGAAGACAGGATGGTGAAAATCACTGCCATGGAACAGAATAAAGAAAAAAGAATGAAAAGAAATGAGGACAGTTTAAGAGACCTCTGGGTCAACACTAAAGGTGCCAACATTTGCATTATAGGGGTACCAGAAGGAGAAGAGAGAGAGAAAGGGTATGAGAAAATATTTGAAGAGATAATGGCTGAAAAATTCCCTAACATGGGAGAGGAAACAGTCACCCAAGTCCAGGAAGCACAGAGTCCCATACAGGATTAACCCGAAGAGGAACACACAAAGACACATGGTAATCAAAATGACGAAAATTAAAGATAAAGAGAGAATAATAAAAGCAGCAAGGAAAAAGCAACAAATAACCTACAAGGGAATCCTCATAAGGTTATCAGCTGATTTTTCAGCAGAAACTCTGCAGGCCAGAAGGGAGTGGCATGATATATTTAAAGTGATGAAAAGGAAAAATCTACAACCAAGAATACTCTACCCAGAAGGCTCTCATTCAGATTTGATGGAGAAATCAAAAGCTTTACAGACAAACAAAAGCTAAAAGAATTCAGCACCACCAAACCAGCTTTAGAACAAATGCTAAAGGAACTTCTCTAGGTGGAAAAGAAAAAGCCACAACTAGAAACAAGAAAATTATGAATGGGAAAGCTCATTGGTAAAGGCAAACATACCGTAAAGGTAGGAAATCATCCACACACAAATATGATATCAAAACAAACAATCGTGTGAAGAGGAGAGCACAAATGCTGGATATTGGAAATGCACTTGAAATTAAGAGATCAGCAGCTTAAAACAATTCTATATATATATAGACTGCTGTACCAAAACCTCATGGTAACCACAAACCAAAAATCTACAATAGATATACACACAAAAAATAAAAAGGAATCCAAACACAACACTAAACATAGTCATCAAATCACAAGAGAAGAGAACAAAAGAGGAAGGGAAGAAAACAAACCCAAAACAATTAACAAAATGGCAGTAAGAACATACATATCAGTGCTTCCCTGGTGGCGCAGTGGTTAAGAATCTGCCTACCAATACAGGGGACACGGGTTTGAGTTCTGGTCCGGGAAGATCCCACATGTCGCGGAGCAACTAAGCCCACGTGCACAACTACTGAAGCCCTTGTGCCTAGAGCCCGTGCTCCACAACAAAAGAAGCCACCCCAATGAGAAGCCCACACACTGTAACGAAGAATAGCCCTCGCTCGCCACAAATAGAAAAAGCCCACGCGCAGCCACGAAGACACAGTGCAGCCAAAAATAAATAAATTAAAATTTTTAAAAATACATATCAGTAATTACCTCAAATGTAAATGGATTAAATGCTCCAACCAAAAGACGTAGACTGGCTAAATGGTTATAAAAACAAAACCCCTATATATGCTGTCTATGAGAGACCCACTTCTGATCTAGTGACACAGACTGACAGTGAAGGAATGAAAAAAGTTATTCCATGCAAATGGAAATCAAAAAAAAGCTGGAGTAACAATACTCATATCAGACAAAATAGACTTTATTTATTTTTATTTTTGGCTGTGTTGGGTCTTCGTTGCTGCACACAGGCTTTCTCTAGTTGTGGCGAGTGGGGGCTGCTCTTTGTTGCAGTGTGCGGGCTTCTCATTGCGGTGGCTTCTCTTGTTGTGGAGCAGGGGCTCTAAGTGCACGGGCTTCAGTAGTTGTAGCACGCAGGATCTAGAGCATAGGCTCAGTAGTTGTGGAGCACGGGCTTAGCTGCTCTGCAGCATGTGGGATCTTCCCAGACCAGGACTTGAACCTGGACTTGAAACCATGTCCCTGCATTGGCAGGCAGGTCCCTAACCACTGCGCCACCAGGGAAGCCCCAAAATAGACTTTAAAATAAAGACTGTTACAAGAGACAAAGAAGGTCATTACATAATGATCAATCCAAGAAGATATAACAATTGTAGATATATAGGCATCCAACATAGGAGTACCTCAATATATAAGGCAAATGCTAACAGCCACAAAAGGAGAAATCGACAGTAACACAATAACAGTGGGGGACTTTAACACCCCACTTACATCAATGGACAGATCATCCAGACAGAAAATCCATAAGGAAACACAATAGAAAAGGTCAATGAAACTAAAAACCTTTTGTTTTGAAAGATAAACAAAACTGATAAACCTTTAGCCAGACTCATCAATCAGTACACCTGATTTGCAAGTCCTCCCAGCCCAGATGCCAGCCATGCAAGTGACAGAGCCTTCAACTGTTTCCAACCCCCAGCTATCAAGCCAGTCTCAGACATTGAGTCTTCCCATCTGCAGCCTCAGACATCCCCACTGTGCCCGTCCAACTCTCTGGCCTACACAATCCATTGGCATAATAAAACGGTGATTGCTTTAAACCTCTAAGCTTTGGAGTAGTTGCTACATAGCAATAATGTCCAGAATAGGTCATAAGGCAATCCCATTCGGTTCCCTCAAACCCCCAAAAAGTATTCTGCCTTTTGAGCATTTTTCTGGTTGGGGGGAGGGAGGAAAGCATTCATCCAGTAGACATAGGATTCTTTTGAGAAAAAAGCTGAGTTTTGGCATCTTCTAACCAAGCTTTACTGGGCCCCTCCTGGCAGGGGAAAGTCAGCCCCTTGCCCAGTCTGATCTGGTCAGCCACTCCCAGCCCCACCCCAGCTCAAGACTCAAAGAGATGCTTCACTGCCCCCAATTCACCTCACAATAAGCCATCTCTGAGGAAAGAAGGTAAGGCTCTAAAAGCACTGTCAACCTAATCATTATGTAAGACTGATTGCACAGAAAACTGCCCTGGCACTGCTGCCTAACACTCATTTCTAACTGGCCACAATCCAGTTCTGTTACTGAATCATCTCCATCCCATGGTCATGTTTTACCTCTCATTTCCGCTTCCCAAGCAGACCTTTCAGACCCACATTCATATAAACATCACCAGGACTGTTTCACCCACATTCATATGAACATCACCCCAGTGCTGTTTCACATCGCTCCACACTACACAATCCTCCTGGCTTCTCCCCTCCCTCACTTGTCCCCTCCCACTTGAGTGAGCCGCCCTGGGATACAAGTATTTAAACCAAATCCTGTTTCCAATGGGTGTCTCAATATTTTAAAACCTCTTTCCTTACAAGCTTAGTGGAGCCTCTTGCCCATAACAAGGGAACTAGATGTCTCATTTTTCCCATTATGCCTATTGACCCAGCTTAATTAATATTGGTACTCTCAAAAGCGCCCCAATTTGGGTAATAATGTATATGATCCCCCTAACCCTAACGCCTGTCTTCTATCATTTGCCATCCTTCACATGAGACAAACCCCTACCTAATTTCTTGGCAGGAATAATGATCAAGAATACACAATGTTTATACAAGAAACCTCAGGTAATGTCCAGAGTGGACTTGTTATATGGTTATATGGAGAGAATTTTCCTCATTTGTGAATATCATAATCTAAATCATCTCTTTTGCATATAGTGAGCAGGAGCTGAGTAAATGAAGGAACAGGTGATGGCTAATGTCCTTTCTAGGCCTCAAATTTTAAGGATATATGTGTAAATTCACAAACTGGGCTCAATCCAGTGTAGCAGAATTTTCTTCCTCTTTAGAAATTTCTGGTTACCAAAGATCCAGAAATTGCTTTCTCATTCCCTAATCTTTCAATTTCTCGTGTTCTCCATTACGTAACGTGGAGCTGGGGCTTTGGGCCGAATTTTCCTTTAAAGATGATTTTTATAGTCAATAAGCAACTTCAAGGAGTGACGAGCCAGCCGGGGAGGCGATATTAGTTGACGCACGCGTCTAAGCGAATCCCAACTCGTTTTTCCCAGGGACTCAGATTCCCGGGCTTGCTTGGCAGGGCTGAGCCTCTGCGCGTAAACCCCGGGCGCGTGCAGCCGCCTCCGGGCCCCGCCCCCGCGTCTCTTCCTCTGCCCGGCGCTGACGCCGGCCCTCGCCGCCAGTCGTTGACAGCCGCCGAGTTGCGAGCTTCTTCTCTCCCGCAGAGGCAGGTAAACAGCCGCATTGCCCTTTAACCTCCCAGCTGGGGCCGTGGGCGCAGAGGCCGGCAGTCAGAACCCCTGCCTTGGGGCCGAGGCGCGAGGGCGCACGGCCGGGTCCGGGCGGGAGGCCGACCTTGACAGTGAGGAGGGCGGGGAGCTTCCGGAGGGCGCGCAACGTGTCAGGCCTACCCAGCGAGCTCGTTGGTTTTCGGACGCCGTGGCTTGGTTTTGCCCTCCTGGTTAGGCGAGCTCCATTTACTCGGAATGGGGGCGGGGGCCGCGGCTGGCCGGGGCCCCTCTGGAGGGTTGGGGGTAGTGTCGAGGAGTCTGACCCCCTCCCAGGCAAGTCCACGGCGGGAGTGGGATGGGCGAGTAGCGCCGGCAAGGGGGCCACAGGTCCGGGGAATGGGCGCGCGGAACCCAACGAGGGCCGCAAAGGGGCTCCGCTGGGGCGCTCAGCGAGGAGGACCAAGGAGAGGCGCGGGTCTGGGCCCTCCCGATACCCAGAGGGGACGCGGCCGACCACCCGAGTCCAGGGCCTCGTTAGGGAGGAGTCCCGGGGCGTCTGGGGGCCTCCCCAGCCGCCGCCGCCGACCTCCTCCCCAGAGGGGGCCCCGCCTGCCATCACGCGGCCGGGCGGTGCCTGGGACGCAGCAGCGGGCGGGTCTCTGGCACCCCCGGGGACCGGCACAGGCTGGCGTGAGCTGGGCTTCCGGCCTCGGCGGACGGAGTCTTGGGGCGACCCCGCCCTCGCTCCCGGGCCTGAGACGTCCAGGGGCAGGCGGCAGAGTGTCTCCTGCGAGCTCATGTGTGGTGGACTCACAGGCTTTGCTTTTCGCCGTCTCGACTGTCCCTGTGGAAGGAGAGAACTCGGCCGTCGGGGGGACTCCGAGAGCGGGGATCAGGGCCGGGCAGCGCCCCTCGGAGAACCACATTCCTCCGCTGGTATGGGTGGCACCTTCACGTTTGATTATTGAACAACGGGAAGAAGTCCATTTTTGCAGTCCATTTTCGTTTTTGTCCTTTTCTATTTGTATCAGCAGTGGCAAATAGATTTTTTGAAATCATAAGCCCACCACCATCACATCCACCCTCACCATCTCAAAGCCACTGCCTTCTGTTTTGCAGTTTCCTCTTCTCCAGTTCGTACACAACACAATGCAGTTTCACCTCGCTGATAATGATTATCCTCATCTCATGGCCGAGTTATTTTCCTGTGCTTAGAGCAATCACGGTTTAATAAGCAGTTCCCAGCATGCTGAACATTTGAATTGTTTCCCTTTTCCTTGCAAAAAAAATCCAGGTAGAATAGAATTAAAGATTTTCACAAATCAAATTATCAGAAAAAATAGGAACAGAAAATTGAATAAAAATGTCAGATCTCTGGAAAAATCAACAGCTGTCTCAGATTTGAAGAAGAAAAAAAAATATCACCAATGAAAAGGAACAATTTTACCTACCCAAACACTGAGGAGCTCTTACAGTGAAAAAGGACTAAACAGAAAGGGAAAGAAAGCAGAGCTAGGATGTGATTTGTATATGGTTTTTATCTGACACAAATTTTTCATACTTGTGAAAGAATATCGAGATTATAAAAGATAAATGGTGAAATGATGATCGTTTATAGAATACAATGCAAATTAAAGTAAGTCTGGATTATCATTTTGCAGCTATTAGCAAAAACAACAGTAACAGCAACCACTGCTGGAAGGTTGCCTAGAAATTTGCATATTCAGTTATCCTGGGAGGTGACAGGGCTTTGGGGTTAGAAAGATGGCTCTGCAACTAATCATTTCACAGCTTGGGACCAGTTACCTAATTTCCTCATCCTCCTTTTGTCCATTCATACGCTAGAGGAAATTATACCTATTTCAGGAGTTTGCCAAGATTAACTGTTTGTGTAAAACTGACCTTTGGTATGTATACCTTTATTCTTTTCCTAGTCACACTGCACTGGGGACATAGTGAATCTGTGTGAAATTTGTGAAAAGCAATCTGGTGATGCATTTAAGCCAAGACCCAGAAACCCCACTCCTGGGAATTTACTTGCAATGGAAGAAACAACAGGAAAGGGAAAAAAAAAGCCATATGCACACACATTCAGAATGATCTAAAATTAAACCCAATGGAGAAGCAACCTAAGTGTATAACAGCAGGGCAGCAGCTAAGAAAATCATGACACATTAACTGCAAGGAACATTGTGTAACCATCAAGTCATGATTTTGGAGCCTGTCTGCGATATATTGGAAAAAACTGACAAGTCAAAGTACAGATTACTAAACTGCATCTACTTACTCAGATGCAGTTTATTAATGTATATGTGAAAAATCTGAATAAAAATGAAGTTTTAATAGAAATACAGGTTATTTTAATTTTCTTGTTGATATATTGCTTTTCTAAATAACATCTTTAAAATAGTTCATAGTTAATTTTTTTAAGGAAATGGACCCACAGCTTTCTGTGTGTGGGAGAGGGAGAGCTCAATGTCATGTTTGCTGCTGCTTTTTTGAGCTGACCTCATTTCTTTTTTTCAAATATTATCTTGTTTTTTTCCTTGAGTAGATATATAAGTGGTTTAGTAATTTATATATTGGGTTTTTCATTTAAAGAATCAGTTCTTAGATTTATTTATCAATTCTAGTTTTTTCTTTTCTGTTTTTTTTTTTTTTTAGGGACTCCTGAATATATTTGAAAACTGAACAGTTTCAGCCAAGCCGAAGCATTCTGTCTTCCCAGGGACACAAATCCAACTTAGCTGAGCCAAAGCAGATGTACGTACCCTGTGGAATCCCTTTGGTCTTGTGATGGTTGAAAGTTCCCAACTGTCACAGAAGATAAGGTCCTCGAAAGGCTGTGGTCACAAATCCTTGCTCTGGAGGCAACTTGGATCTATATATGTAACCCACACCTATTATACCATCCTTTCTTGTAAAATCATCTTGATTTTGCAGGGAAAGGGCTTTCTCTAGAATCATTCTGAGTTATGTAAGGAAGCAACCATTTTAAAAATAGTATAATAAAAGCAGTAACATTACAAACATTTCTGCACTAAATTAACACTGACAAAAGGTTTTATGAGATGACAGTTTTTCCAAGCTGTAGTTTTAATTTATCTATTCCAGTCTCTCTTTTCGGATCTTATTTCCTCTTCCAAGGCAGCCAGCTTTATCAGTTGTGAACTGCTGCATGTGAAACATTCAAAACATGCCTGTATCTAAAGCTGTGATGGCTGCAGCAAAATAATCCTTGAGTGAATAGCATGTGTAGTAATTCTTACATTTGGGAGAATTTTCTGTTTGTTCATCCTTTTTCTTCTAACCATATTCTCCTGGGGTATAGGGTAGGCTCTAGCAATGTTGCTTTTTTTTCAAGCTGTTCACATAATTCTGAGGATGGATCAGGTTCAGGCCCTTTGCCCTATTCAGTCCAGGGCTAGGCCTCAGTGCCAGTGAAAAACCCCCACCCCAGAGCGGTTTGTAAAATTTTGAGTAGCTTGCATTAGGCTCTTTAAGGGGCAATGACCTCAAAAGATAAAAATATGACACATGAGTTCCACTTAGCTCAGGAAAGACAGGAAATTTTTCCGGGGCAGTCGGGGGTAGGGGGACTATTTGGTGTGCCAGTTCCCAATTTAACCAATTAAGTGTCAAGGGTGTAACATGTTTTAAGTATCAGAAGTTTGGCCCCTGGCACATGACCACTGGACAAGTTCCTCCTGGCTCTTAGTCCCATGTATTCCCCATGGGAATAGGATGAATGGCATAATATATGGATCTTTTTTTTGTTCCTTCTCTCTAGTTCCATTGCTCTGCCATTTGGCTCATGCACTAATGCCACATGATCTTATTTATTTTAGTTTTGCAATGCATTCTGGTACCTGGCAGGCCAAGTATACCCTAGATTTTCTTCCTGTTAAATAATTTCTTTAGTCTTCTTAATTTTGAGTATCATTTCATCATATTCCTTAAAATCCTCTTTAAATTAGGACTGAAATTGTGTTGACTTTATGATTATTTGGAGGTGAATTGGTATCTTTCAGTCTTGATTTTCCCAACCAAAAACATTATCTGTCTTTCTCTTTTTTTCCAGTCTTCCAGCTTTCTTCCTAAAAGGTCTATTTATTTTTAGGTTAAATCTTAGATATTTTGAATATTTTGTTGCCACTATGAGTGGGATTTTTTTTCCACACTAAATCTTCTAAATAATTACAACTGATTTGAGTATTCACTCTTCTATATGTTGATTTCAAAAGCTGCCACCTTAATAAGCTCACTTATTTATTCTAGGACACAATTTTGGATGATTTTCCTGGATTTTCCAGATAGAAAATCATACCTGGGACTTCCCTGGTGGTGCAGTGGTTAAGAATCTGTCTGCCAGTGCAGGGGACACGGGTTCGAGCCCTGGTCCAGGAAGCTCCCACATGCCGCGGAGCAACTAAGCCCGTGCACCACAACTACTGAGCCTGAGCTCTAGAACCTGCAAGCCACAACTACTGAAGCCCGTGTGCCACAGCTACTGAAGCCTGCACACCTAGAGTCCGTGCTCCGCAGCAAGAGAAGCCACCGCAATGAGAAGCCCACACACCGCAACGAAGAATAGCCCCTGCTTGCCACAACTAGAGAAAGCCCGCACACAGCAACAAAGACCCAACGCAACCAAAAATAAAATAAATAAATTTAAAAAAAAAAAGAAAAGGGCTTCCCTGGTGGCGCAGTGGTTGAGAGTCCGCCTGCCGATGCAGGGGACACGGGATCGTGCCCCGGTCCAGGAAGATCCCACATGCCGCGGAGCGGCTGGGCCCGTGAGCCATGGCCGCAGAGCCTGCGCGTCCGGAGCCTGTGCTCCGCAACGGGAGAGGCCACAACAGTGAGAGGCCCGCGTACGGCAAAAAAAAAAAAAAAGAAAAAGAAAATCATACCTGGCTAGAACCTCCATAACAGTCTAAAATAGCAGCAATTGCTTGCATTCTTGTCTTGTTCATTATATTAAGGAGAATGCCTTTCCTCTTTCAGTTAAGGTAGGGTGTGGGCTGTGTGTCTGTGATAGCTGTTCTTGATGATGGAAAGGGATTACTTTCTAGTTCTATGGAAATTTTTTCAACAGCTTAACCTTAAAAAATCAGGAATGTATGTAGATTTTAATTGAAAACTTTCAACATCAGAGCATCTTTGTGTTTTTTTCCTTAACCTACTAATAGGTTACTTGATTTTGTGATTTTAAGCCATCCTTGTATTCCTAAATAATCCTTATTGGTCACTGTATTCTTCTTTTACTAAACTGTCAAAATCAGCTTGGTGGTATTTTCTTTTGGTTTTTGGCACCCATGTTGCTGGAGGTTGGATAGCTAAGAGTGTGAGCCCTTCACTCAGAATACTGGAGTTTGAATCTCGATCCTTTATTCCCTTGGCTATTAACAGCACTTCTCAGGTGAAGCTGCCCAAGTGTTTATCTCTGCTGAGTTCCAGATTCTTATAACAATTGCCTGAATTGATACTCCCACTTGAATGGCTCATAGATGTAGCAAAGTTAGTATGTCCAAACTAAAACTTTATTTTCTCTCACAAGCATGGCCCTCCATCAGTTTCCTCTGTTTCAATAGATGGCATCACCACCATCTGCCTGGCTATGAAAGCCACAAACCTGATCAACTCTCACTTCTCCATTCACTCTATCTGCTTAATTGGTTCTTTCTGCAAAATACATCCCATTTTTTCACAGCTCCTCAACTGCATTGGCACAGTCCCAGGCCACACCACCATCTTCCTTCAATCGTTTTATAAGTGGTCTCACCATTTCCTTTCTTGCCCCCCAAATTTTCTACTTACACAACAGGGTGAACTTCCTTAAAAAAAAGAAAAAGATCCTGTGATGTTATTCTCCTAAGACCCTTTAATGGCTTCCCACTGTCTTTCAGGTTCCAGATACCTATCTTCCTTAGTGCTTGAACCCACAAACTAAACATCTTACTCACCACTGTGTCCTCAGCCACAGCACAATGCTAGACCCTTAGAAGACAACAAATATTTGTTAAACTAATCAATGGCTATTGTACAGTAACTTTTTTCTCCATTTCTCCTATGGTTTATCGTCAAGTTTTCTATTTCTTTAAAAACTGGCACGTACTAGCTGTTCCATAAATATTTGTTAAATGCATTGATTCTAACATCTGTTTTTATAATTTAATAGGAAGGCAATCCATCCCACAAAGATTTTTAATTCATAAAACTTTTACTTTTCAGAGTTAGGTCTCTAGAGTCTGCTTTTGCATGTGGTGTTAGGGTCCTAGTTTTATTTTCCTCTAGTTTCCCAGAAGCATCTGCTAAACAAATGTTTCTTTCTCCATTGATTTGTGGTGTCCGATTTATCATTTATCAGGTTTGTACTAAAGAATATATACATGGGTTTATATCTGAACTTGCTATTCTCCTTCCTTTGATCTGTAGGTCCGTTTCTAGACTGTTACCCTATTTATTACATATTTATTACTATGACTTTGTAATAGGATTTAATGTCTGATAACAGTAGATTCTCTCCTTTTTTCTCTTCTTTTTTAAGGTTGAGTTTGCTACCTGTGGACATTTCTTACCTCTTGTGGGTTTATTGAATTCCTCAAAAAATCCAGGTGGAATTTTGATTGTCATTTTATTATTATAAGTTCATTTGGGGGTAATTGATATCTTTATAGTACTAAGTTGTTCCAACCAAAACCTTTCCATGTTTACAGATCATCTTCTTTGTGCTTTACTAATGTTCAATTTTTCTTTCCCCAGTCTTAAGTCAATCCTAGATACTTTATAGTTTGGGTTGAAATTATTACTATCTTATTAATTTTTTTCTAGTTGATTATTGCTGGTATAGAGAAATGCTGATTTTTGTAGGCCAATCTTGTATCCCACAACCTATCCCTCTAGTTGTCTCGTGTTACCTCTGTTGAGTCTGTTGAATTTTCTATGTTTATGATCACATTAGTTCCACATAATGTCAGCTGGAGCTCTTTCCTTGGAGTTCTTGCACCAGTTACTTCTTTGTCTTTGCATATGGCATTGGAAGGACTTCCAGTCCTGTGGCAGTGTACATCCTTGTCTTGTTTCTGATCTTAAAGGGACTGCATTCAAAACTTACTTATTGTGTTTGCTGTTTTAGTTATATAATCTTTATTAAGTTAAGGAAGTTACCTCCTATTCCTAGTCTACTAAGAGTATTTTTCTTAGTGATAAATAGGTATTGACTGTTGTCAAATACTTAGTGTCTTGAAATGTGCCAGAGTGTTAGGCCACAACCTGACTGTTCTCTGAGAGCATCTTATATGAAGTGTCGTAGCACAGCCAGACATTCAGAAACCTAGTCTCTATTCCTAGCAATTTCACTAATTAACACTGTAATCACAGATATGTCACTTGACTTTTCTGAATCTTGGTGGCTAATTTGTAGAGTGAGAAGTTTGGATTAAATAATATAAGATCTTCCTTATTTTATCACAAACAGAAAGATTCTCCAAGGTCTCATTAAGTTTTGAGTCCTTATCCTTAGAAATGATTCTCTGCTTCAAAATGTAGTTGTTAATTTTTATGCTTTTTATAATTAAATGTTGCTGTTGTTGTTCTCAACTGATTTTAAAATGATCTTGTCTTAATATAGTTTATGATCATCCAACTTTAATATTCAGTTTTAAAGTACTGATCAGCAACATATGCCCGTGGCCCTTATGCCCTATTACCTATATCTCCAGTCCATGGTCATTCTTCAGCTCCAGACTCACCAAGCTAACTGCCTACTGGTATCTCTTGTCCCAGTAGGCAGCTTGATAATGGCATTGTAGCTTGATAATGGCATTGCCAAAGCCACACACCACATTTGTCTCCCTCCAGACTTGCTCCACCTTCCGTGTTCTGTCCACACAATTGCCCAATCCAGAAATCTGGGTGCCACCTCGATTCTTCCAGTCTTTCATCTTCCACGTCAAACACCGAGCTTTCCAGACTTCCCTGAGGTGTTTGAGCAGAATTGTGAGCAGCCTGGAAGCCAAGAGCTGAGCCCCATTAGCAAATGGAAAATAGATCAGGGAAGCAGACCTGCAGAAGACTGAGTGCCAGGAGATGTGGATGCGAGATTGAGGCCAGTCAGCATATCCCAGGACCCTGTCCCTCTGACCTTACACAAAAGAGCCTCCAAAAATCCTAATTGGCATATTCTGAGCAGTTTAGCTGGGCTTATAACTTTAAAATATATTTTTATTTACACCAAGACATTTCAATAGTGATAGTAGAAACAAACATGATGTTAATTCATTTATTTGTTTAATCAGTCTTCCTCTGAATATTATCCAATTTAGTCTTTAGTTCTGAAGGTTATGAAAAATAATTTTATAATATTAGATGCCGTTTTTATTTGAAGGTGTCCCAGTGCTGGGGATAAGACTACTATCAGCATTACAACGTATGCCATTTTTGGTTTTGTGGCACATGGTATTTTGGAGCATATGGTTTGACATGGGGTACAGTAGAAACTAATGATCATTCTACTGTATGTCTTTAATCTCTGCTCTTGGCACCAAGCACCCAGGGTGAATGAGGTCTTCAATCTGAAAGGAGGTTTTTAATTGATGAATGTACCTTCTGCAAAGGTTCATAAATTATCATGCAGGATACTTTGTTTATTCCTAAGCCACGCTAGCCCTTTCATATAAGATATGTGTCTTTTCTACCAAAAATTAGGAGAAAATAAGTCACTCACGAACCATTAAATGCTGAACTAAGACTCATTCAGTGAGTGAGTGACTGCAAAGCTTGTGAACACAGCCTTCCTTACCCCATTTTGAACAGCCCCATTTGTTTCTGTCTGTAGAGAGAAAAATGAATTTATAGGTGGGCTTGCAGAATCTTGCACATTTCCTGTTTCCAAAAATTTATTGTATTGAGAATTTCTTTGAGGAAATTCTTGTTGGCATTTATATGTTCAGAGGATATTAATTCCTTCACTTAACAGGTATCTATTGTGTATATGCTCTGTGCCAGGCCCTGAGGAGACAGCAGTGAACAAAAGAGACATTTCCAGCTTACATTCCTGCGGGAGGAAAGAGGACATGAGCCAGCTATTTAGAAAATGATTTAATGATTTCAGCACCTACCTGGGGGTGTTCCTAACTGGACATTAGAATCACTTCCATAGGGGCCATGCCAGGGTCCCGGGAGGTTCCAGGAGCTCATATCCCTCATAACAGCCCAAATCACTACTTCAGAGAAGCTCAAAGCTATGGCAAACCCACCAGGTGTTAATAGTTTCTTCCAGTTTAGATACAATGTATCAACCAGAGGTTATTTTTATCATAAGCAATGTTGCTGGCATTCCACCTTTATCAAGTTTCTAGGAAACAGAGCCAGAAATTATCTTAAGGTCAAATTTGTCCTGAGAGAAGGAGAAAGAGCTGTGTTAACCCTTTACCTACAATTACTTTTGCTGTAAGGGTTGCAGAACAGACATGGAATGTGAAGAACATATATGACCAAGAACATTTATAGCTGATGCCACTGCTATGCAGTCATTATGCTGCAGACGTTAAGTGTTTTCAACATAAACACACAATGCTGACACCCTCTTTATTTTGCAGATAAGTCATCATGGTGAAAAGCCACATAGCCAATTGGATCCTGGTTCTCTTTGTGGCCACGTGGAGTGACATGGGCTTCTGCAAGAAGCGACCAAAGCCTGGAGGAGGATGGAACACTGGGGGGAGCCGATACCCAGGACAGGGCAGTCCTGGAGGCAACCGCTATCCACCCCAGGGAGGGGGAGGCTGGGGTCAGCCCCACGGTGGTGGCTGGGGACAGCCCCACGGTGGTGGCTGGGGTCAGCCCCACGGTGGTGGCTGGGGACAGCCCCATGGTGGTGGAGGCTGGGGTCAAGGTGGTGGTACCCATAATCAGTGGAAGCCCAGTAAGCCAAAAACCAACATGAAGCATGTGGCAGGAGCTGCTGCAGCTGGGGCGGTGGTAGGGGGCCTTGGTGGCTACATGCTGGGGAGTGCCATGAGCAGGCCCCTTATACATTTTGGCAGTGACTATGAGGACCGTTACTATCGTGAAAACATGTACCGTTACCCCAACCAGGTATACTACAGGCCAGTGGATCAGTATAACAACCAGAACAGCTTCGTGCATGACTGTGTCAACATCACAGTCAAGCAGCACACGGTCACTACCACCACCACCAAGGGGGAAAACTTCACTGAGACGGACATCAAGATGATGGAGCGTGTGGTGGAGCAGATGTGCATCACCCAGTACCAGAGAGAATACGAGGCTTATTACCAAAGAGGGGCAAGTGTGATCCTTTTCTCCTCCCCTCCTGTGATCCTCCTCATCTCTTTCCTCATTTTCCTCATAGTGGGATGAGGAAGGCCTTCCTGTTTTCATCATCTTAATCTTCACCAGGTTGGGGGAGGGGGTATCTACCTGCAGCCCTTTAGTGGTGGTGTCTCATTCTTGCTTCTCTGTTCGTCACCTGTAGGTTAATACCCTTAGCACTTACAGCACTGGGAAATGGAAAGTAGATCTGAAATGCTATTTATTCAAGCCCCATTTGATTTAATCCTTCATAGGCCAACGCTAGTGCTGAGCTGGTAAAAGTGTAACAGCAAATAATCATTGGTTGATCTAGGCTTATTTTTTGTCTAGTGCAACAGATTGAGGCTAAAACAATTCTCAAAGCAGTCTTCAAATACCTTTGCCTAAATACCTCCAGCTCCTTCTCCAGCTAGAGCTCAGTACACTAATGCCCCATCTTAGCAGTGATTTTATAGCAATTTCCTCATTTGTTTTAAGAAAACCTGACTGCATTTCCCTGTTCAGACAGCATTTCTGCCAAATCTGGAAGGAGGCTGCATAATATTCATTCAAAAAATAAAACTAGAAATCCTTAGCTTGTGGGCCCAGGCTCAACCCGGTGGAAAGCATGTGTCCTTTGTCTGCAGAGAACTGTAAGGATGTTTTGCATTTTGCAGTACGGGTTACACAGCAGCTATTGCATCAAGAATGGATATTCGTGCAACACTAGACTTCAGGGCAGAGGACATTTTCACAGGGAATGAACATAACTAACATAATATGAAAGGCTTCTGAGACTAAAAATTTCCAGCATATGGAAGAGGTGCCCTCGGAGACAGCCTCCCATTTTGGATGTTTAAAGCACCTTTATGTGGTATTCTTTTCTTTAGTAATGTAAACTATAGATAATGAAGATACTTTAATTAAACTACCTTCTGGACACTGAGAGCAAATCTCTTTTGTTTGTGTACCTGGAAAGCAGAATGATTTTAACATTGTTTGGATGAAGCCAGGAGATTTTAACATAGAGGAAACAGCAGCTATAAAAAACACGGTATTCAGGTCCTTAGTTTCTGGAATTGGCTTTTGAATCAAAGAATAGGGAGGCATTCCAAAAGAAAAATAGGTTAGAGATGGTAGGAATATGATCCATTCAAAGTGGAAAAAGCAATTCTGTTACCATTATTTAAGTAAGGTAAAATTATTCCCTGGGTTGTTCAATATTGTCACCTAGCAGATTTACATTACTATTCTGCACTGTTATTACTGGCTTGCACTTTGTGGGTATCCTATGTAAAAAAAAAAAAAATTTATATATATATATATATACATATATATATATTGCATATGACAAAATTAGAAATTTTGGTTAGAGCGATTAACATCTGAACTATCTAATGCATTACCTGTTTTTGTAAGGTACTAAATACTTAATAACACTTAAAGGAAACCCTTTTGTGTGGTCCTTAGGCTTACAATGTGCACTGAATAGTTTTGTATAAGAATACAGAGTGGTATTTGAAATACGCATGTGCTTTATATTTTCTATATTTGTAACTTTGCATGTACTTGCTTTGTTGTATTAAAAGTTTATAAGTGTTTAATATCTGACTAATATTAAACAGGAGCTAAAAGGAGCATCTTCCTTGAAGTTTGCAGTTGTGCTTCACCATTGTGCACCCCATGTTGGCAGCTTCATTTTGGGGGTTAATCTGAGCAAAGTGGCGCATTCACTGCTTGTGGTGGCCAATGTTTCACACACCCACTCCTGATCCTGCCTCAGCCTTACTCCCAGTCACATGCCAGCTATTCTCTGCTGCCTTTTCATTTTTTTCCACAAGTACCTGGCAAAGTCACTTCTGCAGCAGAGGAAAACAGTCCTTGAATTCTGGAAGCTTTTTTCTGTTCTGGATTTTGAAATAGAGGATTTTCTTGATTAAGATGAGACTTAACAAACTAAATTATCTACTTGATGCCCATCCCCGCCCTCAACACCAACTCAGGTTATAAACTGTGAGACCTGGTAACAATCACTCGTTGGATTGAAATTCAACACCGTAAGGTCAATAGGCCACACTTTTCTTTGTCACAGGGTTTCAACTCATTTTTCATGTTTTCTTCTTCACAAGTGTGAAGTACCAGCTCTCAGTTTTCCTTCACAGAGGTTTTCTTCTGCATCTGTAATTTACCAACAGCAGGAAATAATCATAAAAAATGACAGTGGTTGAAATCATAATATTTATTAATACCTTAGCAAATGCCAGTATCCTTCAATATCTAAACAGAGGATCAACTTTGCATTAAAAATGAAAAGATAAAAACATCTTGAAACCCCATCATTCACAAAACTATTAAAACAAATGACATATACAAAGACTCAAAAGCATTACTCCAAGTTAATCATTAACAAAAATTTCTAGGACTATTTTCATTCAGCCCTTTTGACCATATTTCTAATTATTTAAAAACAAACTATTCATTATCTGCCAATCATACTTTCTCAAAAATAGCCCACTGAGAAGGCTTCAATCATTAAAAGCATAGGTATTTGGAGGGCCAAAGTGAATGATACACATCTGTATCTTTCTCAGCCACCATGTTTTCTTCCTGTTACTTCCAACTACTATGAGTTGTGCTAAAGGAATTTTTACTAAAAAAAATTTTAAATCAATTTTAAATAACTGAGTCTAACCCTCACAGAGGGTTCTTCCAGAGAAGTGTCAGGTGTCAACCTTTGTTTCCCTTCCTTTCTCTCTGGGGTTAAAGCCAAATAAGTGTCCCCTGCCTTTGGAAGGGATTTGGGGTCTGTACTGCTTCCCACCCTAGTGGGAGCCTTAATCTGGCAAGAACCTGAGCTTCCCCAGGCTCAGGCCCTGACCTTGCATTGGTCTAAGCATGACTGACCTACACAGTTCATTTCCACCTGAGAAAGGTCAGTTCCTCTCTGGCTCTTCAAAACTGGAGGATTCAGCTCCTCCTGCATTAAGCTTACATTTCCATCCTTTGCCCCACTCCTGTGAGGCCTACCCCTGTTCTCCAGGAAGCCACGCCTTCCACTGCGTACACCCAGTCTACAAGATTCACGTCTGCCTTGGTACATCTGTCCTTTCCTCCAGAGCCGGTGCTCTGTTCTTGCCTTGGAGCAATGCTCCTCAAATTTGAATGTGCTCACCAATCTGCACTGACTGGGGCCCAAGATTCTGCATTTCTCACAAGTTCCTAGATGGTGCCATGCTGGTTCTGTGAAACCTCACTGACACAAGGCCCTCAGGGTTCTCACACTATATCCTGCATTGGCACCTCCTGGAGGCTTGTTCAGCACAGGTTGCTGAGCCCCACTGCAGAGTTTCTGATTCTGGAGTGCAGGGTAGGACCTGAGAATGTACATTTCTAACAAACTCCATAGCAATGCTGCTCTCGATGTGGAGATTGCACATGGAGCTCCACTGCTCTACAGGAAGATGTGAAGGAAATAGAAGGTGGCCTGGCCCTGAAATACAGAGCTGTTAGGGAGACTAAAAACCTGACTGGAACTCTCCCTGGGGAGGAGAAAGATGGGAGCTCTAAAGATGAAAGGCCATGGAGGTGTAAGGAGGTGGTTAACACCTGCTACCTGAAAAGCTGGAAGCACAGGTGAGTCCTGAGGCCCACCACTAGTGAGAGACAGCTAAACCTGGAATGGTACCCACCCTGCAAATGTAGCACTTCTCAAACTCTGATGGGCATGCACATCACCTGAGAACCTTGTCAAAATGCAGTTCTGAGGCCACAAGTTTGATGTGGGCTCGGAGATTTGGTGTTTCTGCAAGCTCCCAGGTGATGTGATGCTGCTGGTCCCAGGACCACACCGAGAAACAAGGGCCTAGAGGCCCAAGTCATCTCTTCTAACCCTGGCCAAGACTTTGGAGAAGCACTGAAGGCTCAGGGGGAGTGGGGAGTGGCCAGCAGGGAGTCTACCTTCTCTTGATTTAGCCCTTAGTGCTGCCTCTCCTGCTTTCACAGCACAATCCTCCTGCCTGGCCTGAGTTAAAAGAATCAACCACCTGCAGGCAGCAGTGAAGTCAGCTTCTATCTTATCTCAGAGCCAAACAGAGCTAGTTAACTGCTCCTGCGGGAAGCTCCTGCGGGAAGTCTCAGACCCAGAGACATTCTGTCACTTGTCCAAGGTCACACAAATAGTATATTCACAAAAGTACATTGTGGAAACTCTTTGCCTTTGGTTTGTGATGATATTTAAGGGTTTGGCTCAAAGGTGCCAGGCCTCGGGCACTGTGTACAACCCATGGCCTCTGTGAAGGGCGCCCCCTGGTCTTCTGCAGGGCTCCAGCTTGAGGGGACTCAGTTGACTCCAAGGGGAATCTGAAGGAAGGGTCAGAAATCCTAAAAGCAATCTCAGCCTAAAATGCCTCCTTCCCTAGACAGACCCTCCATCACTCCCATACATGCCTCCCTTGTATTATTTCAGAGGTGACCTGCAGCCAGGACCCATTGGTTGGTGGCCCTCTCTAACCAAACCATGGTCCCCTGAGCCCTAGAGCACGAGTCACCTCCTGCTGGAGCCCCCAGGCTGTAGGCCACCAGGGTGATTGGGGCTGGGGGCTTTTTTCTCTGTAACTGTTCTGGCAAACCTACATCTTTCCTCCCTCCTTCTCTAAAAACAAACAATAAACAAAAGCAAGGTCATTATCTTAATCTTTTGGGTAAAGATAACAGTTTTCAGTAACTCCATCCTTTAACACCCTTACTCAACCCAATCATTTCAGAAAACTTTACAGGACCTTGTTTCATTGCCTTTCTTGTTGAATATACCATCTTGATTAGTTTGCTAGGGCTGCCATAAAAAAATACCACAAACTGAGGGGCTTAAACAACAGAAATTTATTTTCTCACTGTTCTGGAGGCTGGAAGTCTGAGGTTAAGGTGTCATCAGGGTTGGTTTCTTCTGAGGCCTCTCTCCTTGGCTTGTAGACGGACATCTTCTCCCTGTGTCTTCGCACCGTCTTCCCTCTGTGTGTCTCTGTGTCCTAATCTCTTTTTATAAGGACATCACTCATCAAATGTGATTAGGGCCCACCCTAACGGTGTCATTTTTTCTTTTTTTAAAATTTTTAACATCTTTATTGGAGTATAATTGCTTTACAAAACGGCTTCATTTTAATTTAACTTTAAATTAACTCTTTAAAGGCCCTAACTCCAAATACAGTAATTTTTCGGTATTGGGGACTAGGACTTCAACACCTATCAAGAAATGTCATAGCAGTATGTCAGTGTCACTCTAAATACAGCTCAAAGGCAGTCCCAGGACTAAGAGGGCCTTTTGGGTGCCCCACATTCACACACTACACCGTTATCTGGATCACTCTATGCCTTCAAAAGACCGGGCCACTGCCCACCGATCCACTTAGGATTGCCAAGGGTGCTTACCTCCTACTGCCCATTGCAAACAGAAATGCTTCCATTCTGGATACAGCCCCTGAAATCCAGCCACCACGCCCCCATGGCTCACACAAAGTGAAGAGTTTCGTAATCAAACAAAGTTGTTTAGTTTGGCTCATACTAATGAAGATCTAAAACTCTAAGCCAGATAATGTTCCTCCCACACACAAATACACTGCAAACACACCTGGCTTAGCATTATACTGATTATGAGTTAATTAACATAAGACGGAGTGTTAGCTATAATTCAGGGGGTACGACAGAAAGTTGGCAAGATGCTATCCCCGCAATGCTGCCAAATTCTGAATGCTAGGCTTGCCCGTCACCCTGCTCACGGTAGCTGTCCACACATGGAACGGGCCCACTCAGGTTTCTTTATGGCTCCAGCTCATCTTCCCAAGGCCCCAACTCCAAAGTGCAGGGAGAACCCCACAGATTCCAGGCCCACCACGTGGTCTTGCCATTGGCTAGACTCACAGACCAGGAATTCAATGAGAAAGGAGACCATGTTTTCTTTGTCCAGGCTTATTTTCCCCATTCCCTTGCATGTCTCTGAATCGCCTTTTTTTTTTTTTTGTGGTAAGCGGGCCTCTCACTATTGCGGCCTCTCCTGTTGCGGAGCACAGGCTCAGTGGCCGTGGCTCACGGGCCCAGCCACTCCACGGCATGCGGGATCTTCCCGGACCAGGGCACAAACCCGTGTACCCTGCATCGGCAGGCGGACTCTCAACCACTGCGCCACCAGGGAAGCCCTCTGAATCTCCTTTTATTCCAGCCCTCCAAGGAGGCCTTTTCTCTCCAACCACTCTTTTCTCTGTACTGCCTTCCAGGAGGTGATGAGACATCATGGGTTTGTTATTTCCATGGCATCATGCAAATACCAAGGCTATTTTTGTGGACCAGACTAGCCCAGAAGAAGGGTTTCTCACCTCCAGTTAAGGCCATCAGACAGGGCTAATGTTTCCTCAAGAAACATCTCTGGACCTTTCATGAATGACGATATGCTCAGTCAAGCCCAGATTCCCCCTGTAAATATGTCAGAGACCATTCTTAGCTTTGAGAATTTTAGGAGAATGATTTTTCACTGCCACCCATGGAGGAGGCCCACTGTGGCTCTGCTGCTCATTTGATTCCCACAGCTGGGGTGGCCACATTCCTCAGAACGTGCCAGGAGATGCAATAAATAAACCAGTTTGGGCTGTTTGGCTCTGTCCAGCCAGCTTATGGAAAATGCACGGTGAAAGCCACGACTTGCTTTTGACAAAATCACCTGAAGAGTACTTGAACAACAGAAACATTGTTTTATTCAGCGTCCCCTAGTTTGCAATAGTCAAACCACAATATCAAATGGAAGAGCATTTGTGTTCTCCAGGGTAATGGGTGTAAACCATAAAAAGGCTGATGAACTTCTGACGTATGCTACAATGTAAATGGACTTTGAAAACATGATGCTAAGTGAAATAAGACAGACACAAAAGTATAAATATTGTGTGATTCCATTTATATGAAATATCCAGAATAGGCAAGTCCATAGAGACAGAAAGTAGATTATTCATTGCCAGCAATTGAAGAGAGGGGATAATGAGAAGTGACTGCAAATGAACGTGGGGTTTCCTTCTGGTGTGATACAAATATTCTGGAATAAGATAGTGACAATGAACAACTTTGTGAATGGACTAAATATCACTGAATTGTACAATGTGAAATGATGAATTCCATAGTATTTGAATTATGTCTCAATGAAACTTTTTTTAAGCATAGAATTACCTACCTAAGAATATAAGTGATGAGAGGGTAGAGGGAGGTTCGGGCACTTCTTTGAAATTTAATTGTTATAAGAACATTTCAGCCCACTTGTTATTCTCCTAATACCCTTGGGTCCAAAGCCTTTTCTGGCCACAGAATCAAAGCCTAATCAATGAAAGCTGAAAGATGTAATACAACGTTCTTTACCTTTAAAAAGGTGAGCACCACAATAGTTAACCACAGAGTGATTGAACCTGCTTGCCCCTCCTCCAATATATTATAGAGGACCTGCCGGTGTCAAGAGTTGAAAGAATTGTTACCAGGTGAAATAAATCTGTTACCTGTATGTGGAGAAAATTCGACCCCCTTTACTCAGCATTGAATACTAAAATTTCCTCAAGAAAAAGCTATGGTCTTTGAAAAATGAATGAAGGACCTGGAAGTTGTTTCGTGCACCAGTTTTTGTGATGATTGCCTTTTCTACTACATTACAAGTTACTCCTCCTACAAACTGTTTCAACAACTTTCATCCACCTGGTGGAAACTTTACCCTTTTCCCCAAAGATGGCATTCCTCTTGACTTCTCAATCTGCCCAGCAGAGGTAGCCCCAGCTGTTTCCTCTCCACCTAGTAGGGAAGTTACACAGATGAATAAGGACACACCCTCTCATGCTATGAGCTAAGTCTTTGGCAAGACTGGGTGGTGTGAATACCAGGCCTTGAGAAATGGAGGCCTTCATATGAGCCTTAGCTTCTGAGCTGCCCACATTACATCCCTGTTTTACTCACCTTGACCTGCTTGCCCTGTTCAGGGGCCTTGCTATATCACTTAAGAACCCATCTGAATAATGCATGTGATATTTTGGCTTTCCCTCCGTTGGCTTTCCTTCTATTTGGTTTTCCCTCCCAAGTTTATACCTGATCCTCCTTTCCTGTGTGTCATTTCATACCTATATGTCACTTCCACTTGAGGTCAGGAGATCAGAAAATATAAGAGGAGTATTGGTTCATGTCCAGTTGGAAAATTCTAAATGTTTCCATATGGCAACTAAAGTGAAGGGGTGAGAGGACCTGGTCAACTCTTGAAGTCAAGACATCTGTTGTAGAGCTGGATATGGAGTGTGAACTGCTAGTAGAGACATATCTGTGCTGGGCGGATTGTTCCCCTGGCAGTGACCATCATCCAGGGCTAGAAAAGAGAATGCATTGTTCAGTGCTAGCCCTTCCTACAGACCATAAAGCTGAGTCGGATGAAAAAAATTTGCAGGGCAGAAACAGTTGTGAAAGAAATCCAGAAGAACATCAAAGACATCAACTCTCCCTCTCTGTGTCTTCCTCCCTACAGCCCTCTCAGTGGCAATCTGGTCCTCCATTGGCACACCTGAAATAAGACACTACCCCCTGCCCATCCTCACTTCCCTCCAAAAACTAGTCTCATTGTCTTCCTTCCAGACAGTTTTATCTGCAGACTTCCACTGCAATGATCACCACTTCCTCTGCACTCTGATAACCCTTGCCTGGTACCTATCGTCACACACACTGAATGAAGGGGCTGTTTCATACTGGCAATCACAGCTTACCACCATCACTACCCCAAGAATAATTTTTAAAGGTATATTTAAACACATCATGAAGTCTTACCTTATTGTGCCTTAGAGGCACTCTCAGGATGCCTCCATTCCTTTTCTCATGCTGTTCACTCCACCTGAAATGTCCTCCTTGCCCCCCTCCACCTGACAAACTCCTGTTAATACATCAAGACCCAGCTGAAATGTCTATCCCTGCCAGACCACTTTGTGAGTCTGATGAAGCATATGGACCCTACTCAGAATAATGGCTTTAAATGCATAAAATACAGAGGTTACATAGGAAACCAATTATGCTGAAATAGAGTTATCAAAACATTTTTACACTGATTAAATGTAAATATCTAAAACTCACTAAATAAGATCTACTAGTGGGCCGAATGACTTCACAGTGATAAGTGTAAGGGATATTTTGAAATTTGCTAAACCTGGAATTAGGGTGAACAACTTGTCTTGATTTGCCCCATACTTCCCATTTTAGCACTGAAATTCCCATGTCCTGGGAGCCCCCTCAATCGCTGGTAAACTGAGACAGTTGGCCACCCTACCTGTAATGTGACCTGAAAACATCTGTGATTCTAGTGGGTTATGGTCACAAGTACAATAATGCTACTGTGTCTGCTACCTACATTTTTCATGGAGGAAAGCCTACATTTCAGGTAGAGGTTAGTGGAAATAAAGATGTGATGGTTTTTCCTAAGTTCATGTATCTTCCAAATTCTATCCATGGACAGCCCCCTTCCAGGTTAAGAACCCCTGCAACTAGCAGGACGAAGTTAGGCCTAATCTCCCCTAACCTTTATGCTTTGTTCTAAGCTCTACTATAAATTACCAAACTGTTGTTACTGTTTATTTAAACAACACAACAAAATTTCTCCATTGAGCACCTTTCCTACAATGGTGCAAAGAATTAAAAGAAGTCTCCTGTACAGAGGGGCCGGCATGCAGCAGATGCAAGAGGAACCTCGGAGACCTCTTATGCAGATGCATCTAAATTGGTTGAACAACTTTGGCAAATTGCTTGGCAGCTTCTACTAAAACTGAAAAGACACTTATTCGATGACCCAGCCTCTCTGTCCCTGAGGATTTGCCCAACAAGAATGAGAGCTATGTTCACCAAGAGATGTACATAAGAATTTTCAAAGCAACTGAATTCATAATAGCTCCAAGTGAGGAGCAACCCAAATATCCATCAAGAGGTGAAGAGATAAATAAATTGTGGCCTACTTATATAGCCATATATCATACAGGAATGAGAATTGAAAAATAACACTTCTAGACGACAACACTGATGAATGTCACAAACATAATGCTGAGCAAAAATAACCAGCAACAAAAGAGCACGTATTGCATGATTCCATTTGTATAAAATACAAAAGCAGGTGAAACTAGCTTGGGCATTGGAAGTCAGAACAGTGGGTACCATTTGGGTGGGTGGTGGGGGTGGGCATAAGGGCTTAGAATGTTCTGCTGGTTACAAAAGTTTGTTCAGTTTGTGAAAATTTTTTGAATCCTGCACTTATGAATGTACATTTTTCTGTACTCATGTTATACTTCAGTAAATACTTTTCTTTACAATGTTGGGTCCCTCATTCCCATCTGCTGGTGAATCTGGTCCCTACAGCCATTAATATCAAGAAGTGACCTCTCCCTGCATTGTCCAGTTTGATAAGCTCTGCAGCTTGACCACTAATTTCCCCACCAAATGTGAACTGTCTTGATAGTGCTTTGATTTTCTCCTGGCTGAAAGCCATCACAGACCCAGCCTTTGGAACCAACCTCTTCAGCCTTTGTTAGTTGCCTTCATAGCAGTAAATCCTTCATTAGTATTTCTAGCAGACCAATAATTAACACATGCCCATGCACTCAAAGCAGCTCTTAGGCCTTAGCTTACTTCCCTTTATAATATTTCAGGCAAAAGATTTATATTGAATTTTGTGATTCCAACAGTGCCAAGCAGTGTCTGATAAGCCCTAGTTGGGGATGGGGGTGGGGTGGGGCAGAGTGATACCTCTTGCACAGATGTGAAAACTGATTCTCAAGGTGAACTTCCACCTGCCCCAAAGATGCCATTTGTTTTCTGAGACAAAGTGCTGCTTACATGACAGAGAAGGCTAAGGTCTCCTCTGACGGATGATAACTGAAGCCACCAGAGGCAGAGAATGGCAGCGTGGGAATGAGAACCTGGGTCTCGAGTTCACACTCTCTCTCTTTGCAGCATCCCCAGGGTCCCTCCTGAGAATGAAGGGCACTGTGGATAATGAAGGTGTCATTGCCCTGACACAGTACATGGCCCCTCTCACCTGCTCCAGGTAACCTCACTCTGGGGAAGGCCTTTCTCCTTTGGGACATTTTCCTGCATATTAGGGAGAGAAGACAAACCACAGATCAAATTATGCTTTAATTATTATGCTTTACAAAAACATGAGAAAAGTGGTGGGAGGCTGAATGAGGAACTTCAACATGGTGGCTTAGTCTGGCATCCTCTGCCCTTCTTAGAATCTTTGGGTGGAAGTTTCAGCCCTTTCCCAGTCCAGTCCTTTCTGGATCAACTTAAAGCAAAGCCTTCATGCTGTTACCCCTGCTCTAAATCTTCAGTGGTTCTCTATCTTCTTACTTATGAGCATCCTATTCCACAAACATTTAGTGATGCCCAAGATGAGTAATTGCCTTCAGTGATCCCTGATGTGCCACGAAGGAATTCCTCACTTCTCAACCCTCACTCACTCCCTCCCACTCCTCCCACCTCCCTGCCCTGAATCAATCCCCCACAGCCCAGCTCCAAACACCAGCTGTGGCCTGAGCAGGGAAGGGCAGAGACTGCAGAGGAAATGACCTTTTGATTAGTGCAGCCTATGCTCTGCAAGTGTTTGCTCACCCTGTGCCTCATACTGCTCTTCTAGACAACTGTCTGCCATGGAGTTTCAACTACCACCATGACGGGTCTTCACCATGCTGCCCTTTATTTTCTTTTTTTTAAATTATAAAACTGTTGCATTTATCCTTGTTAAATTTCCTCTTGCTGCCTTTATATATCCGGACCTGCTGCGATTTGGAGTGTTGAGCCTGCCCTCTGGTGCACAGCCCACCTTGGCAGCTTTGATCTATGTGCAGCTCTGACAACCGTGTCCTCAACCAGGCCACTGATAAGGAAGAGATAAAGGGAATCTAGATGCATCTGGATTCTAGGCATTGTGCTAGGTGTGGGGCAAAGAGATGCGGATGAAACACAGTCCTTCAACTTCTGTGTGCTCAGCTGAACATATGAACAGCAAGGGAATGCTCCAGATGACTAGCTGGCTATGTGCCAAGTGCTATGAGAACCCACGTGAAGACCCCTAACTGTGCTTGGGAAGAGTGAGCAAGCCATAGAGGAAGGTGATATTTAAGGTTTGCACAAGGCAATAATAGAAATTCTAAGAATATAAAAGCTGATCGTAGGCATATGCTATGACCCAGCAAGTCTACCTATCAGAGTATACATCCAACAGAGAAGTGATCACAGGTCCACCAAAAGACATGTGCAAGAATGTTCATGGCAGTGCTCTTCATGCCAAAACCACCCAAACGCCCACCAACAGGGGAATGGAGAAGTCTTACAATGAAATGAACAAGCTACAACTACACCCAATGTGGGTGAATCTCACATGTAATTTGAGCAAGACAGATGCAAAAGATTGTGTTTTATGTAATTCTAGTTATATGAAGTACAAAAGCAGGCAAAACTAATCTGTGGTGTAAGGAGTCAGGACAGTGGTCAGTATAGGGGAGGGGCAGTGACCTGATGGAGAGATAGGAGGCTTTGAGCTTTGTCATGTTCATCTTGTTAATCTTGGTGTGTGTTACATGGGTGTATTCAGTTTGTAAAACTACATAATGCTGTATACTTAGGATATGTTCAGCTTTCTGTGTGTATAGTAGACTTCAATAAAAAGAAAATATTGAGTATGGCTGTTTAGACAGCTACACAGCTATCTAGTAAGTATTTTATTCCAAAACACATTTCAATTCTTTCTCTACCACTAGGCCATGAGCTACGTTACCTGCCCTATTCATCTCTATGCTCTCCCACATAACAGACACTTGATAAATCTTCAAGAAGCCAAGATATGGTGGGTGATCTTCCCACACACTAACCTTTCTGGATACAGTTGTTTTGCCATGGCATCTCCTATCTTAATGATCAATTTATTTATTTCTAAATGTTTTCAGAAAGGTCCAAGATCTAATCAGACAAGGATTTGCTATAATAATGATCCATTCATGCATTCTAGAACTCAGTCTTTCCCTGTTGCTTTTTTTTTTAATCCACATAATTTTCTATTATTCACGTTGGAGAGAAATATGTCACAGTCCTTTGTGTCATGGAGCACCAAACACTGTGGAATCAGTCTCATTCTCCCAGTTTTCTCAAAGACCATCTACATTCAGTTATTTTCCTACTATAATTATCGATGCCAGAAGACACAAGTTACTCAGCTCTGGCCTCTCAGTCATTTGAAGAAACTAATGTTCTCTCACTATTTCCTTGGCTGTTTGTTCATCTTTACAGGTGAGAGCCAGGTGCCAGGCAGGGTTGGAGCAGTTCTGTACGCTCTGCATCTGGTTAATAGTTTTCTTGCTTGTTTGCAGCTTCCAGAGCTCCTCCCATCTTCTCAAACATTTCACAGCCCTCTACACTCTTCTGTGCCTCTGAGAACAGTCTTTTGTTCACTAACAGGAGGAATCTGCAGCCTCATCAGCTCTAAACCAACCTCCCACTACACTGTGGGCAAAGTCCTCCTCTGGAAGGGCATAGAAAGAAGGGGAATGAAGAGGGCCTGAAGGGGAGGGGGCATGGAGGTAATTGCACCAGATGGGGACAGGCAGGGTGGACAGTACACAAAGTACAGAACAGGGCAATGGATCTGCAGGGGCAGCACAGCCTCCTGGCTGTGTGACCTTGGGCCTATCTGGGCCCCATGACCTTATAGTGTGAAGGAGCTGCACTAGAGGATTCTGAGTCCTTTCCAGCTCTAAACATCCCAAACCTAATTATTACCCTAAGCATCTATTATGTTGAACAAACGTGTACTGACCCTTGTCTCTGGGGGTAGCAAAATATTGAGAGTCTTTTTCTTCCTCTCTTCTGCATTTTGCAAATAGTTTCTACTAAGTTTCTACTACTAATAGTGTGTGTATGTGTATGTTCACAAAACCAAAATGTCTATGATTCTAGAAGGAAAATGAAAAAAAAAAATTTTTTTAAGAGAGGAAAATCAGATAAATTTTAAAAGTAGAGGCAGGGGAGAAAGAAAGGCCCATGTGGAGGCCAAAAATCCACCTAGAGCAGAGGAAGCCCTGCAGGGACAGCATTCGATTTGGGGTTTCCCTCCTCCAGGGTGAAAAGTTTTTGTAAACTCTTCTGGCGTCATCTGCTGGTCATCCCAGAAGCAACAACTTAATGTGGTTTAAAAGGGGGCTTTGAAGTGAATTTGGAAACCATCGATAGGGTCATATTCAGGGTAAAGATCATATTCTATTTACAGGTAAATCTCACTCCAATCTCACCTCCAGAATTCACTTTTGATTTGGCGTTGCAGTAATGATTGTAACACGGACACCTTAGTCCCTTCTGTGCGTTCACCCGATAACTACGCACAGCTCCTCGTGCCAAGAAAGGCAGATCCTCTGGCTCCCTCCCAGCTAGGCTTGGGCACCACTAGAGAGGGAGGCACTCTGAGGAAATCCGCTCTCAGCCCGCACCATCTTTGAACAGTGTGGGTTTCGTCTTCCTCTGTCTCTGTCCCCTGGGTTTCCATAAACCTTCAACTCGGCCTTTTGAATAATTCATTGTTTCAAGCATTTCTTCATGGCCCCAGCAACTCAAAGTCCTGGTGAGTCCTCTCATTTATCTTCCACCCAACATTAGCCCTGCTTGTCCATGGAAGCTCCTCCAAGAAAACTGGTCCCTCACTCCCTGTGGTTCTGGGCTGTGGGTCATGTGGTCCAGCTGGTTTCTCACCCTCTTCCCAACATGACCCTTCCCACAGAGGCTGCCCAGCAAAGGCGCCTTGGCTTCTGAAACTGGTCTTTAGGTGCAGGATAGTATGCATATCCAGAAAGATTTGTTAAAATACCCTCTTGTAGATATTGAAGGAAAAACATTTTCCTTCTAACACTTTTCATTTCATTCTAAAAGACACCTCTCCAAATATCAGTCTTAAAAATAGCCCTAACCAGACTCCTTGGACAGATGCAGCCACTTATCTGTACAGCTGTGACACTGTGATATAATAAGAAATATATATTTGATCTTCATCCCCAGTTCCTGGCACAGAGCTGCTAAAACTTTGTCATTTCCTGAGTGATAGGGGTGAGAGGAGCATTTTTTATTATATTTGGTTTGTTCCCAGTTTCTGGCATGGGGTTCAAAGAGCTTCCAGGTTGGTGAATGCACTCACATTCGGGGAGAGTTGTGTACCCCAAATCCATGAGAACTCCTGTACTTGGAATCCTTCCAGATCTGCCCTATGTACCTCTTCATCTGGCTGTTCATTTATATCCTTTATAATCAACCAGAAATAGTAAGTATAAAATATTTTTAATAAATAACTTAGATAAATAAAAGATACCTCTCAAGTCTTTCTGGACTTCATCAAGTTCTTCACATGGTGTTTATTAGTAAAGAGTAATGAAATGGTCCGTCTGTCTCAAGGCAGAGAAGCACTCGGGAACCCCTGATTGGTCATGCCAGGGAGGGAAGGGCTCCCATATTTGGAAAGCAACAGGAATGCACCTCCCCCTGCAGCTCCTACATAGCCGGGCAGGCCCAGGAGTGTGTGCAGGAGGTGTGCAAGACGACAGTGCACCCGTGGCTCCAGAGGTACACTGCACTCCCAGAGAGATCCCAAGGTATGTGGGGGGCAGTGTTTGCGTGTGCATTCCATTTTTGTGGCCAAGGTTGTTTATTTTTAATCAGACTGTAAACCATGCAATGATTTCTTTACTCTCGCCTCCTGGGATGGGTCCCACATCTGGGGACACTTGTGAGAATGTTCAGACATCACTGGTGTTCTTGCCTATGTTTTGGTCCTACAATAAAATGCTAGTTTAGGGTTGGCTGGTTGGGATTTTCTTCTGCTTTTAAGTCCTTGCCTCTGAAGACTAATTTCTTTCTCAAGATCTCTATGCTTTTATTTTTTAATTTGATGCACCCATAATTTATATTATTACTGTTATTTAAGATTTCTCCTACCAAGGGGTATGGGCTGATGACATGGGTGTAGCCCCTGTTTAGGAGATTAATGAATGTTTGCTTCACGCTTGGATCTCTTTGGAAAAAGTTCATCTGAGCTCACTGTGATTGGGGGAAAGTGAGGGGTGGATGCTGGAAGCCCGGGTGCTCAGGCTGCTGCCTGGCACACTTGTACCCACCCTGGGGCGGTGCCTGCAAGTAAAGAGAAGTCAGCAGAGGTCTCTTTGCAGGAGTTCAGAGGAGCCTGGGTGTGCACTTAGGTTGCATTTTGCCTCTTTTTCTGCATAAGAACCAGTGTCACACTAGAGTTGAACATTTTAACAGAGAAGTACTAATCACTTTTAGGAATACTGCAGGGAGGATGTGTTAGCGCCTAAGCAAGCTAGCTTTTCAACCTCCACCAGCTCTGGTACTCATGGACACAGTAAATCTTCTTCTAGAAGATAGCCTAAGCATGCTCTGCTGTAGTAACTCTTCCTGTATCCCTGATCCACAAGGACAAAGGTCCAGGTGCTGGAGTGCCTTGAACAGTTGACCTTGAGAGGTGGATTTCCACAGTAACTATTGTAAGTTCAGGAACCAGATGTGACGAACTACCAGATTGGGGGGCTTAAGGGGGAGGGATATTTCCTGAGGTCATCAGCAGCCTTTCAGATGCCCTGGGGCCACCTTGACTCTCAGTGTTTCCCCAAGTCCTCTTGTCTTCCCTGTCATGTCATTTCCTCTGAAATTCCTCACAGGCCCTGCTATTCACTTAGCTTAGGGGCTATCGGAGCTGCCCTTCATGCCCAGTGAGTCAAAAGCACAAAATTCGAGCACCATCCCCTCCAGCAGCCCAGAAGGGCAGTGGGGCATGCATGGCAAGTGGGCACATGGGAAGAGCATCAGACAGAGCTGGATTCAAATCTGCCATCCACTATTGTGTGGCCTTGGGCAAATTACTTAACTTCTCTGAATCCCAGTACAACTTTTATAAGGTGGGAGTAATAATGTACCTACCCCATGTGAGAATTACGTTAGGCAATGTCAGTGGCTGGCACGTAGTAAGTGCAATAAGAAACTAGTTGAGGGAGGAGGGTGGGGTCACACTGTCCCCAGGGTAAGACTGGAAAGGATATCTATGAATAATCAAGCTGCCTGTTGCAGCTTCTGATCTGTCTGAGAAAACCAAGATCACTGTCCTGAATGGATGTAATTTCAGGCAAAAGCAAGAAACTTGGTATTGAATTGACTTAACCCTGTACAGCCCAAGCCTGCGAAAACAATTATGTTTCCAGAAAAATGTAAAGGGTGCAAGAATGCCATTCCTCTCATAGAATCTCCTACATGTGGGAGGGCGCAGGGGAGACTGGGAACCCCACTGGGGAAGTTAACTGCTCCAGCCTTTTCTGTTGCAGATTCTGACACAATGAGGAAGCATCTGGGTGGATGCTGGCTGGCCATTGTCTGCGTCCTGCTCTTCAACCAGCTGTCCTCAGTCAAGGCGAGAGGCATAAAGCACAGAATCAAGTGGAACCGGAAGGCCTTGCCAAGTACCTCCCAGGTCACGGAGGCCCACACTGCAGAGATACGCCCAGGGGCCTTCATCAGGCAAGGCCGAAAGCTGGATATCAACTTCGGAGCTGAGGGCAATAGATACTACGAGGCCAACTATTGGCAGTTCCCTGATGGGATCCATTACAATGGCTGCTCTGAGGCCAACGTCACCAAGGAGAAGTTTGTCACCAGCTGCATCAATGCCACCCAGGCGGTGAACCAGGAGGAACTGTCCCGTGAGAAACAAGACAACAATCTTTACCAGCGGGTCCTGTGGCAGCTGATCAGGGAGCTCTGCTCCAACAAACAGTGTGATTTTTGGTTGGAAAGGGGAGCAGGACTTCGGGTCACTCTGGACCAGCCCATGATGCTCTGCCTGCTGGTTTTCATCTGGTTTATTGTGAAGTAAGTTTGCAAGCAGGCTGGTAGCCACAGAGATGAGTGTGGGTGAGCAAACCATGAGGGAGTTATCTCAGTTCTTCTCCCCAAGCCCCAAACCCCCACCTGTTCTGAAGGTACCAAAGAGCAGTGATTGATTCTTCAGCACTTCAAATAACATTCCCAAGTATTCACTCCGGTTCTTGTTTGTATTTGATAAATGTGTGGGCATCAATTCTCTCCAGGCTCTACCTGAGGGTGGCTTGTTCATCCCTGCATTCTCAGCTCCGGTGGAGCGTCTGGCACACCATATCATGCAATAAATGTTTGGTAAGCAGATAAAAGAATGCACCAGGGACTGTGCCAAGCACTCTACAATACTTCCCAACAACTCTTAGAGGTAGGTGTTATTCCCATTGTACAGATGAGGAAACTGAAGCTCCAAGATGTAAAGTAGTAAAGTAGCTAGAAAATGTCATAGCCATAATTCAACCCTGGCTTGTCTAACCCCAGATTTGCTGCTCTGTACAGTCCCACTTTTGGAAATATGAAAAGACTGATGCTGATGGCCATGTATTTGATACCTTATTACATGGAAGTTGATTAATTAGTTTAATTAAATTAAGATATAATAAAGGAATTAAACTAAAATAGAAATAAAAGCTAAACAAAAGCCCATATTTCCTTGTAAGCCCATATTTCCTTTCCTTGAAGTACTGCTGATTCTGAGTAGACTAGATCTACTCGCAGGATGTGCCTGTGGCACAAAGATGTTCTTTCTCAAGAAGGATAAGTATTTTCTATTCCCATCTCTGAAATAGTCCATGTGTTTAAGAAACTATTTCTAAATAGCATGTTTGCTTTCTAATGTTCCCCCAACCCTGTGTGCATGTTTTAAGGTACATGCATATGAGCTTCTTTAAATATACTCCCTTTGTACAGGTACTCGATAAAATCTCTAGCCGTTCTTTTACTGCCACTTTGGCAAGGAGCCATCATTTCTGTGAATCACTTACAGCTTCAAAAAAAACAATGCCTTGACAGAAAGGTTAAAAAGAAACTATGTCTTTCGGAAGAACAAGAATTCATGCATGCCACAATCAAGAGCAGATACACCTCTACTTATCATTAGTTAAACTATGTATATATGACAAAATATGAATACAGTTTAAATAAGAATAATGAATCTAATGCTCTAAAAGACACCCCACAGGCCCTCTGGGAGTATGCTCAGAGACCACCCCCAAGAGTTGTTGAACCGTATTTGGAGATAAAAGTTGCTGAATATTATCAATTGTCTGTAAGGGTGAAAAAATGTGCCTTGTCAGACAATCTATCCTAAAACGTGAGTGTTGATAATGGTACCTCATGTTCTGAACCTCCACTGCTAATCAGTGTTCTTTGCAAGGATACATTTGGAAGGTTTTAACATAGAAAGTGGGTGGAAGACTTGGGAGCCAGGCAGCCCAGTGGAGCACCTTCCCCAGGGTGTGCAGGGACCTGCCGCACACCCCTGACAGCACATGAGGAACGCCCACCTCCGTGGCTCTCGTGCTGCTAGCACGGTGCCCATCTTCCACAATCCTGGTGAGTTCTAGACCAGAGACAAAGACTAAAGTCCAGAACACATACAGGTTATTTCCTACATGTCAATTTTTTAATAATAACAATAGCAATAAAAACAGAAAGAACAAGTACTTATAGGCTGATGTTGACATTTCAAGTCCCCGCTCTCCTGAGTTTAATTACAAGGGCACACACAGCCTCATAAGCAAAATGACTTCATTACTTATGTGAAAACACTCAGGCCATGATGTAGTACATTTTCTATAATTCCCGTCTTTTCTCATTTCATTAATAGTTCCAGAAACCAGATTTAAGTGGGCATGTAGTGAATTGGTATATAGTGATTCAAATGCAAAATTTATTTAAGGAACTTTTAATTGACTCCGTATGTGTTTGAACATCCTTGTTCATATTGATGAATTATGAGATCAAGTCAAGGCTTTGTGAGTCTAGTTTTCACTTTAGCAAAGGGTTGTCTGGTGCCTACTATGGACAAGACTACGAAGGATTTCTGAATTATTCTTGACAGAGTCATTTTAAATGTGAATAATTTCACCAACCATTGATTTCTTGTCCTTTCTGAGCATTCATTATTTTAATGTAAGTTTATTGTAAAAGTGACACTAAAATTACAACAGAAATCCAAAACATTGCCCACAGTCCCAGCATCTGATTGTCAGGGTTCTCGTTTTGCCCTATAGCCTCCTAGTCCTTACCATTTGCATATACAAATGTACATATTTGCAATAATAATGTAAGTGAGCTTGTATATTCTAAATTTTTGCTCAACTTTATTCTATGCTTTTTTCATTTTCTATGATTTGGGGTTTCTTCCCTCCCCCTCTGCCTTCCCCAACCCACCCTCCTTCCTGCCTGAGATGTAGCCTCCACACTTTCCTTGTGCTCAGATATGTAGGACAGAGTTTTTTGTTTGATTACTCCTTTTAAAAATACTATAATCATACATCTCACATTTAATCCTCTGCAATTTACCTCTCTAACGCTGAGTCATGACCCTTGCTCCAGTGCAACAGCTACCTAGTTAGTTAACCTGTCCTTTTAGAATGCTGCATAATGTTCCATCCCATGGAATAGACCAGGATTGATTTAATCATTTCCTTGTTGACGGACCTTCAGGTTGTTTCCAGTTTTTCACCACTGCAAACAATAAACATCCTTGTACAGACAACTTTGCAGTCTGTTACTTTTATTTCCGTGGAATAGATTTACACGTGAAAGTTTCTGGAACAAAGCTGTGTGTAATTAAAATTTTCCTAGACATGACTAGATTATGTTCCTACATAGCTGGAGCATTTCGCATCCCCCTGCCATGTATGGTGCTAACATGTAAGACTTTCATTTAAGTAAGAGCAACTGCCTTTTCCACAAATGGTGCTTGAGCATCTTCTCTACTTTGCACACGACACACCTAAACCTTCCCAACTAATTTCTGACCATAAAAACCATTTGAAAATTCTAAAGCTGTTAGCAATTTCCATCCTACACCTGGTCCTCGGCCCAAAACATCTGGAAAGCAGGCAGAATGTGTGCAGGCTTCCGGCTCAGAGAGTGGTATGCTTGCACAACTCCACACTCCCCAACAGTCAGGGGAGGCATAGTGTGATGTTTGGTCTTGGTCTTTTTATTAATTTGCAGTAAAATAAGAAATGCAAGTATCTGCATTCCAGCAGGAATGCTCTCTAGGTCATAAAAATCAGAAGAAGCAGGAATCGAGCACACAGTGTAAATAGTCCACACTACTCCTTTCCTCTGAGTTGTCTGGGCAGACAATCAGCATCCCCTGGAGCCCCTCACACCCCACCTGGCTTAGGATGTGACTGGCAATCTTCAGAAACCCCACCCTCTGGTCCTAACGAGGTGTGTCCCAGGTAGTGCCATGAGTTTGTCTTGAGCTGCCCACACCTTTTACCTCAAGCTTTCCGATAATAAGTGACTGGCTTTGGGCAGTGGCCCAAAGTGGACCCTTGGCCTTACTTTGCACCTTCGGTTTGGTCACATCTTTCATCTCTACCTTTTCTTCATGTGCTGTATATGGCTGGACAGGGATGCCGTAAGATGCCGATGTGTTGCTCTATGGCACATTCTGGAGTCTGCCAGGGTCTCACCTGAAATGCTGACAGTGGGGCCTACGTACCCACATGCAGGCAGTGGTAATACATGGGCAGACCACACATGCCAGGTGAGTAATCAAGAAGGCTTACACAGATGTGGCATCATGACAAGTTTCAGTTTTCCCAGTTGAAAGTTCAGGTGCTGCTCAGTTGAAGAGCAGATCTCTGACAAGCCCAGCTCAGGACAGCACCTGTGTGTTCACATTTTCTGCCCCAAGCCCATGCAGTCAGACACAGCACAGGGCTCGTTCTTCTCTTATCCTCACTGCTGGTAGGAGACCCTGTTTCAATTGGGCACCCAGCTTTCCTGGTGGAAGAGAAGGGAGCCAAACTTCCCTGCTACTGGGAACAACAGACACCTGCAAAATGGAAATAAGGTGCTATGTTTTTGAGACATCTCTTAGCCCATCCCATCAAAAGCCTGCTCCAGAAAAACAGACTCAACTGCTTCCCTTGGCAAATGGGAGCCTTCCCCTGGGCCCATGAGAGGCCTCAGACTGACCACCCCACTTCCAAAAGGACCTTCCTGGCAGCTGCACCCAGGCCAGAGCTGACCCCCCAAAAAAGCTTATCCTCCAATACCTAAGTGTCACTGCATCCCCAAGATGCTTCCCTCTATCTGGTCTGAATTTCTTATCTCCATTCATCCACCCTCTCCCTGGTCTTCCCTTGGAATTCCCAAATCTTTCTGTGGGAAATCATTGCTGTCTTAAACAATACGAATTGTTTTAACTCCAATAGGCTTGGCCTTAAATTATACAAGGAAGTTGGCAGAAGGCCAGAAAGGAACTCAAGGAAGCTGGAAACAGGTCAGGGCCAGAGGACCTAACACAGCTGGTCTCCCTGGATAGATGGAGGTGGGTGAGGGTGAGAGGTTTGGGGGGTTGGGGAGACTGCTAGGAGAAGACCATTGCCAACTAAAAATTGTCACTTGCTATCTGCCTCTACAAGGATTAAATCACTAGCCACTGCAGTTGCTGACCTTCAACACATCCTGAGGGGAGTTCAGGGCGGAGATCAGGAATGAGGCACTCTGTGCTCTGGGAGAAACTGGCAGAACGGGCCTTCAGATAGTTAGATATCTTCAGGAGAAGATTTTATGAGCCCAAATTCTTCCATCTCCTCATATCTAGAAAAGAACTAAAATCACTAAAGTGACATCTGCTTCTCATGACTAACAGCAAACTTCTGCCAAAATGTGTGCCTGATTGCCAAAATCACATGTATACTGACCTCCCCCACTACCTCTTTGGAGCAGTTCCTCAGAGCTCTCTGAGATGCTGTCTCCTGGGCTATAGCCCTCATTTTGCCCCAAATAAAACTTAGCTCACAGCTCTCACATTGTACCTTTTTTTTCAGTCGACACCATCTATGGGAAGAATTACTCACTCAGGCTCATCAGAGGTGTCATCAGCATCCAACAGGGCTTTGGGCTCAAGAAACAAGGTTCAACACCAAGGAGAGAGATGTTCAAGGACTAAGCAGCGGGAAGGATCCAGGGTAAGGTCCTGGTTAGGCAGGACCCTTATCAGTCGTGTTCTCCTTGAACACTTGAATTTCTCCTTGAATTTCCAAATCCATAATTCAGGTTTCTAATTTTTTTAACTGGCTCTTTTGACTCAAGTTTACTTAGCAATCAAGAACAAAATGAAGGACCTTATAGCATCTGTAATATTGTGGTTTATAAGAAATATATTGTTAAAAGATAAACTGAGGTATGTTAAAATTTTTGAGTTTATTTGAGCAAAAATTAATTTGAATCAGGCAGCATCCAATCTAGCAGATAGAGAGGAGCTCCAAAGATCTGTACAAAATGGAAGACGTTTATTTACAGAAGGGGGTGGGAAAAGGAAGTTACTAGCAAAGAGTGGATTGTTTGTGGCAAGGTCACCTTCCTTTAGGGGACAGCAGCGGTCTAACAGGCAGATTACCTTACTAGTACTGACCAGGTAATTCCAGACTGACTGGCTTAAGAGTCCACTCCTAGGAGAGGTTGAAATTGTAATTAATTTAGGTACTAAGTCTCAATCTGGTGACATGGGCTTAGTACAGGTGACTCCATTTGGGGCCTGCTGCCTCTTTTGTATCAATATATTTGGTCATATTCTGGTCATTCAGATGACCAAATCCATTTCTCATATATATTTGGTCTTCATCCATGGTTCCTGGTTCACCAAACCATTGGAATTGCCTAAGGAATTAGAACAATAGGATTAGAAAAATTTTGTCATAATACTAGTTCTCTTTCCTCAGTTCCTGAAATCACCTCAAAGCCATAAAGGTGAAATGGGTGTCTTGTTATTAATGACAAGCCCCTTTCCACAACTACTGGATTTATGTTAATGTGGTGACTTTTGGAAAGCACCTAAGAATGGGGGCTGGTTGCCAGGGGAACGAACTTTGAATTGAGGTTTGGAACTTTCAGTCCCAGCCCCTAACTTCTGGGGAAGGGAGGGGCCTGGGGGTTGAATCAATTACCAAATGCCAGTGATTTAATCAACCTTCCCTATGTAATGAATTCTCCGTAAAAACCCCAAAGGATGGGTTTGGAGCTTCCTTGTTGGTGAACATGTGGAGATTTAAGGAGCGTGGTGCGCTCAAAGAGGGCATGAAAGCTCTGCACTCTTTCCCCACCCCTTGCCTTGCCCTCTCTTCCATCTAGATGTCCTCGAGTCATATTGTTTTGTAATAAACTGGTAATCTAGTAAGTAAAATGTTTCTCCAAGCTCTGTGAGCCACTTAGGTAAATTAATCGAGCCCAAGGAGGGGGTGGTTGGAACCTCAGATCTATTGTCTCAGGTCAGTTAGAAGCATAGATGACAGCATGGACTTCAGATTGGTATCTGAAATGAGGGTGGGGAGCAAGCAGTCTTGTAGGACTGAACCCTTAACTTGTGGGATCTGACTCTATCTCCAGGCAGATACTGTCAGAATTGAGTTGAATTATGTATGACACCCAGCTGGTGTCAGAGAATTGCTTGGATGTGTGGGGAAATCTGCCCACCCACAAAAACCCACACTGGAATTGGTTCCAGAACCCTTTTAGAATCTCATAAAAGTCATTTATCCCTCCTCATGCCTAAGCCAAACAACATCATCACCTGTCCCCCTGGAGAGAAAAGTGAAGGCGAGCAGGAGGCAAAGGGTTGGTGGATTTCCCTCAGATTTTGGCCCACATAGCATAGCCAAAGTGGGGAGGGCCCCCAACCACCCAAAGTTAAAGGGCTTTTCTGGGCTTATTGTCACAAGAGCAGATTCTAAAAAGTTCCTTTGGGAATTTCAAACGTAGTGTGGTCTGCAAAACTGCCCCTTCTCAGTTAAGAGGAGACTGACCTGTGCAGATGGAAGTTTCCGTAAGTCCAGCTGCCAGACTCTCAGGGTAGGACCTGAGCCTGTCTGTGGGGTCCCCACATTTATATTTCAAGCCCACTGGCCCTCTGCCTTAGCAGATGGCTTTTACTTAGAGTTACAGATAATTTTCCTCTGGGCAATAGCTCAGCTCCTAACTTATGTTCAACAGTTTAGCTAATGTCCTTCTTTGCTTTATCTTGAACATTTTGTGGTTTCATCCATGCCTTCATTCCACAAACATCTGTTGAGTTCCTACTATGTGTCAGTCTACTCTGTGCTGGAGTTATAATGGTTAGCAAGTAAGGCAATATCCCTGCTTTTGAGGGTCTTTACTTTCTGGTGGCATAAACACATACACATATAACCACAGATAAACTGCTATATCAGCTCTCTGGGAGTTGGGGGGAGCACTGGTTTGTACCATTTACCAATAGTGACCTTGTGTTCTGTGCTCAGGTCTTAATTTATAAAGGTGATGAGTGACGGCATGGAGAGGTCAATGTCATGGATCACATTTTCCCTAGAAATGAGAGGCATGGTTTGTCACCACCACAGGGTCACAGAATGAATGCCAGACTTTGGTCAGGAAGCAGAAGCAGGAGAGAAGGGAGAGCCTAGGTCAGAAGCTTTTACTGGGGTTTCCTCGGGAAGGGCAAGGCAGGGTAAACAGTTTAGGACTGGCTAGCTTGAATAATTTCAGTGGACTTTGGGCTATAGTGGAGCTCTCTAGTTTTTTCATACCCAGCCCTTTAAAGCACAGGACTGATAGAGATCAGCTTCCACTGCTCTCAGCTGAGCCTTTTGCTATCTCTAACAACTGGCTGGCCCTGGGAGGGCAGTCTCTCTCCAGCCAGAGAAGTATTTTTATGATGTCAAAACATCACAATATAGAGAAAATTTTAAAAACATGATTAATACACCGAGCTAGTCTCAAGTTACCAGCTAGCTGACTGCAGAGCTGGAAGAGATGTGCACAGTCCTGTGTGACTGGTTCCAACACAACTAATTTAACTGTTTACTTTGTAACCTTTACACATGTTAATTCACTCCATATGCCATTTTATAGCCCTCTAAAATCAGGGCTGAAGTCATTTCAAGTTGAGGGCTGTAGATGATTGAAGATTGCCCTCTAGATCTCTCTCCCCACATGCAGATTGACACCCAGTGGTGCGTGGGCTTGGGAAGAGCCAGGCCAGAGCAGAAGAGAGATGGCACATGGGCCTCCACTGGAGTTCAGGATCAGTTAGAAATAAATCTCTATTGACTCTCTATCACATGCCTGACCATCCCTGGGGCTCTGCAGATACCACAATGAATGAATCACCACTGCTGCTTTCCAGGTTTCAGTCTGACGGGGAAGTGGATAATGACTGAGCAGTGTGGGAAAGTGGTATGCTATGCATGGGCACTAGCAAGAAATGTTTCCAGAGAGGGCAAGTCTGAAAAGATGAATGAGAGTACCGAGGTGAAGAAGATAGGAAAGAGGCAGTATTATTGCAAAAACCAAAACCAAAAACACCATGGTACATACAAGGAGCTGCAAGTCATTCAGTCCAGCAGGGATGGTGGGGGCATATGGTGGAGAGTGATGCCATGAGGCTAGAAACCAAGAAGGGCAAGACCAACAAAGTTCCTTTATTCTGCTGGTCCTACAGGGCAGCACTTCTTAAGCTTTACTGGGGATCTTGGTTAAATGCAGACTCTGCTTCAGCAGGTTTGGGGTGGGTGAGCTCAAGATTCTGCAGCTCTATCAGCTCCCAGTGATGCAACACCATGCGTTCATGGACTACGCTTTGAGGACAGTGTAGGTAAGGGGGAGCACTGAAGGGTGTTAGGAATACTGTATCAGGCTTGCATTTAGAAAGATGGCTCTAGGGATTTCCCTGGTAATCCAGTGGTTAAAAATCCATTTTGCAATGAAAGGGACGCCGGTTCAATCCTTGGTTGGGGAACTAAAATCCCAGTTGCCGCAGGGCAACTAAGCCCGCACCACAACTAGACAGAAGCCTGCGCACTGCAATGAAGAGCCCACATGCTGCAACGAAAGATTCCATGTACCACAACTAAGATCTGACACAGCCAAATAAATAAATAAATATTTAAAAAGAAAGAAAGAAAGAAAGAAAGATGGAAAGATGGCTCGAGTTGCTGGGTAGGGAATGGGCTTCAGGCAGCCAGGGCTGCAAAAGGAAGAAGGTTAAGCCTGGCACATGGTGAGTTTGAGGTGTTCCATTTGGATCCTGCCTGTCCTCCCTTGTCTGACTCCCTTGTCCTCACTGCCTTCCTCACATGTTTCTCCTCCCAAGGGGGATGCTGGAGCCCTCAGAAATGCTCTCCGGGACATCTTCTCATGTCTGGGATGCCAGTCTGAACAGATCACTCAACTTCACAGATTCAGACAAATGTGTGCTTAATGTCACTTGGTCCTATTATACAACAGAGTCAGTTCATTTAGGGGCAGAATTTATTTCACTAGCTTTATAAATGGCTGTCCCCAGAGTACATATTCAAGACCTAAAGTGTGGTCATTTATGCTTTCTAATTAAACTTTACTGAATTTTATGGGGGAAACATGTGCTATAATGAGATTCCCCAAAATCTTAGGATATATTGCTTTGGAATGTTCACAGTCACAGTGGTGGGGAAATATCGTAGGCTCAAAGGGGCCAGGGAGTCTGCTATGGGGCTTAAAGGAGAGCAAATTATCTGCTCCTGGGGACATTAGAAATGAGATTTAGGTAGAGTCCATTAGAAAGTAAGAGAATGGAGCACAGAGCGTGCTCCTCTAAGAAATAGTATGTCCAAGGGCTTAAAGGTCTAGAAAGAGGTGACAAGTGTGAACACTACAGACAGCCCGGTATAACTCTAAAATACACTGTGATTAGGGGAGAAATGAAACAGGATGATCACCAGAGAACAGAACACAACGAACCTTGTGTGCCAACCAAAAGGAGGGCAGCTGAGCTGCCAGCTCACTAAACTCCACCCCACTGGCCAACCTGTTAGGAAACAAACATTTACTGAGCTGCTCTTGTGTGCTGGGCATCTGTGCCAGGCCTTGGGGATACAGTGATGGAGACCACAGTTAAGGAGCTTAGAGCTCCTTAGGTCAATATTGGAGACAGACTTAAACAATGAATATGATTAATTAATTTCACATGTGATGACTGTCACTCATGAGTAAAGGGGATTTGAGTATTAAAACTGAGGGTTGATGTTTGTGCTGAGACCTGCAGAATTACGTGAGTGAGGTACATCAAAACCCATTCCTAGCTTTCTTACCCTGCTGGTGGGAGTGAAAAATGGTTCAACCACTTTGAAAAACTGTTTGGCAGTTTCTAATAGTTCAACATATGGCCCAGCAGGCCCACTCCTAGTATACCTAGGAGAAATGAAGAGAAATGAAAACATATGTTCATAAAAAAGCTTGCGTATTTCAAATGTCCACAGCAGCTCTCTTCAGAATAGCCCAAACTTGGAGAAAACTTAAATGTCCATCAACAAGTGAGTGGATAATCACATAAAAACTAGGGCAAATGTTTGGAGGGAAAGATGTTCTTGTTTAGCAAAAGAATATACATCTAAGCTTTGAATATACATCATCTACTCATATGATGAGTAGCTTCAACTTCTAATTATAGAGATCTTTCAGGAAAGAGGTGCTTTATCAGATCATCTTGAGTGAGTATTAAAGGTAATAAAGACACAGCTATTAGCTCCAGAGTCTTCTGTCTCATACAGCCCAAATTTGCAAGGCCCAAGTGCCTGGAGGTGGAGAGTGAGATGTGCTATAGACTGAATGCTTGTGTCCCCCACAAAATTCATATGTAAAAATCCTAACCCCCCAATGTGATAATATTAGGAAGTGGGACCTTTGAGAGGTGATTAGGTCATAAGGGCTTCACCCTTATAAAAGAGACCCCTGAGAACTCGCTCCTATCCTCCGCCGTGTGAGGACGCAGAGAGAAGACAGCTATCTAGGAACCAGGCGTTGACTCTGACACCACCAGACACCAAATCTGCCAGTGCCTTTATCCTGGATTTCTCAGACTCCAGAACTCTGAGAAGTAAATTTCTGTTGTTTATAAACCACCCAGTCTGTGGTACTTTGTTTTAGCAGCCCAAACTGACTAAGACAAGAAGCAACAGAATTTCTGGCCTTATGGGTGAGTGTTGGTCTGCTACGCAATTTCTATGCCAGCAAAGATTCTCTGTCTATGGTCTCAGAGTTCCTAGATTTGGGGTGCTTATCCTGAATGGCTTCCTACATGAGATCATCCATCTGTACTTGACCCTACCTCAGGCATGGAATTTTCCCCAGTTGCACTCCACACATTTGTGTCTATCACTTCAAAACTAGGAACACTGTGAATCCACAAAGGTCTCCTGTATCCCATTGAAATGTCCTTAACACCTCTCTACAGATCAGACCGCACTGTCTTAGTTTGCTGACGTTGCCTTCTTCTTCCATGTATTCCCAAGCTGAGTATGGATTTCTCGGGGATAAGAACTGGAATTTCTGCTTCTTTTGTATCCCACACAGCACCTAGAACAGAGCTGAGTGCATCAGCCGAATAAATGAATGAATGAATGAATCATGCTGTCTTGCCTGTGGAAGCCCAGTTTCCTCCTTCCTACCATTCCCACACCCACTTAGGAGATCCTATCATGTCTTAAAAGAGCTCCATATATGTCTGTCAGTATCATAGCAACAATATATAAGTGGCTCAAAATTATCTGGGATGAATTTCTTTGCCTTCCCACTCACACGAAAAGCCCAAGTACTCAAGAGTTTACAGGCACATGAAAAAGACAAAGTATAAGATTGTTGAAAAGAGATATGGCAGGTTTTTGAGAATATCCTTCAGATGTATCAGAAACAATCCAGGTTGTAAACACTTGAGATTCTTCAAGGAAAGCAGAATGAAGTGATCTCTACAATCTGTTTTGGATCTACTGTTCTTCGTTTTTGAGAGTCCTTCAAATCTATTCATATCCTTTTGAGGGCATTCTGCCTTGCACAGAAGAAGGTCATGGCACCTCAACAAAGTGCACAAGGTCCTTCATAACCCGGTCCTGGCTTGTTCTCTGAGCTCCCCTTCCATAACCCAAACACGTGCTTTACAATCCAACCATATTGCCCAGCCCTCAGAAGCCCTCCCTTACCCTCTGTAGAATTCCTACTCACATCTCAGAACAGTCTCAGATAAGACCTCCAGGAGACCTGTCCTCAGATTCTGGGTAAGATACCTAATCTCCTTGTCACTTTGTGATGTAATTATTTATTTACATGTGTATCTCTCATAGTGGCCTGTGAGTGCCTCCAAACCCAATCATTCGTTTTGATCACCTTGCGTTCCTCTACACAGCTGCTACCCCAATCTTGTCAGACTATCTGCAGGGACTAGAACCCTCACAATGTGGTCCTCAATGCCTCTCTACCTGTCTGATTCCTGAATTCCACTGCTCTGAATCTCTTTCCTTCCACTAAGATCTATCTGTTTGTATTGAAAGCACCAGAACTTTGACATGCTCTAAAAAATATAACATGCCCATGTTCCTCTGCTGCTGTTCAAACCCACCTCCCAAGCCAGGCTCTCCCTGATGGAAGGGTCTCAGCCAGATCCAGCTGCCTCTAGCCCAACACTTGGTTTGAGGAGCCCCCTGCCTCCCAAGAGCCACAATATGGCATTCTGTTAGGTCTTCCTAGAGCCATAGGAGGAAACAATGTTCCAGCATCAGCCAGCAGGGGGCAGTGCGGAAACACACAAACAAGGCCCTTCCCTGAGAGTTTCTCTCTGACTCTGAAGATGGCTTGAGCCATTCCTCAGTTCCCATGTCCAGATGGATTCTTCTCTTACCAATTATTCCTATTAAATTAGAAAATCCTGATTCACTTCCTGGATTGTTCGGAAAGGCAGTAAACTCTGCCAGTCAGTTCTGGAACCAAATGAGGACCAGAAATTACAGAACTTTTTCTCAGTGTTACCATATCTGAGTCAGCAAGATCTTTTTTTTTGCCTGTCACATGCAAAAGTTTTTTTCCGGCTTGCTTGAGGTATAATTAACATATAAAATTGTAAGCTATTTAAAGGGTACATAGTGGTGACCTTTTTAAAAAATATATTTATTTATTTATTTTTGGATGCGCTGGGTCTTCATTGCTGCGTGCGGGCTTTCTCTAGTTGCGGCGAGAGGGAGCTATTCTTCGTTGCGGTGCACGGGCTTCTCATTGTGATGGCTACTCTTTGTTGCGGAGCATGGGCTCTAGGCACGCAGGCTCAGTAGTTGTGGCTCACGGGCTTAGTTGCTCCACAGCATGTGGGATCCTCCCAGACCAGGGCTCGAACCCATGTCCCTGAATTGGCAGGCGGACTCAACCACTGCACCACCAGGGAAGTCCCCATAGTGTGACTTGATATAAGAATTCACTGTGAAAGGATTCCCCCCATCTAATTAATTAACACAACCATCACCTCATGTATTTATCTCTTTTTTTTTTTGGCGAGAACTTAAAATGTTCTACTCTCTTAGCAAATTTCAATTGTATAATACAGTGTTATCAACTATACCCACCATGTTTTATATTAGCTCCTTAGACCTTATTCATAATATAACTGAAAATTTGTGTACTTTTACCAACCTCTCCCTAGTTCCCCCACTCCTCAGCCCCAGAAACAAATGGGTTTCTAATCCTCCCTGATGCCTTGAGTTCTAGAAAGTAGTTCTTCATATTCTATTAGAGCATTTGGACTTGTCTTTTAAATATGCTTTTAAATGTACCATAGATTTATTTCTCTAATGAATAAAAAGAATTGTCTAATGTTGGGAAAGGGTCAAATTCTCCACGTTTAACCATTTGCACCACAGTGCAGTTTTCTTAAGAAATCCTGTTATACATGGATGGATCTAGAGATTATCATACTAAGTGAAGTAAGTCAGACAGAGAAAGACAAATATCGTATGATATCACTTATATGTAAAATCTAAAAAAATGATACAAATGAACTTATCTACAAAACAGAAACAGACTCACAGACTTAGAAAACAAACTTACGGTTACCAAAGAGGAAAGTGTGGGGAGAGGGGGGAATAAATTAGGAGTTTGGGAATAACATATACACACTAATATATATAAAATAGATAATCAACAAGGACATAATGTATAGCACAGGGAACTCTACTCAATACTCTGTAATAACCAATATGGGAAAAGAATCTGAAAAAGAATATAATTTAATATATTTGCTGTATACCTGAAGCTAACACAACATTGTAATTTAATGATTTGCTGTATACCTGAAGCTAACACAACATTGTAAATCAATATAAAATAAAAATTTAAAAAATCCTGTCATCAAATCCACAGAATTTAAAATCATATTATTTTGGCTCTAAAGTCATAACTTCAAACTATTTTGACTGCTGAATGTGTTGCTGAGATCATGTAAGCAAGCCACTCCAAAGCATATAACATGATCTTTATTGCATTATCAGTACCATAAAGAAATGCTTCTATCTCATCCTTCATTTCAAAACATATATGAGCATTTTCTTCCTGATACGTGTGCCATACCTTGGTCTTAGGGACCACGGCACAAGTCTACTGAGGGACCTTTTATACCTACTGGTCACATAGCTAAAATCAGGCTAGTTAAACATGAAAACCAAATGCAAACCATCAATCGCTACATTTCAAAGAAATAATGTGGACATGCTGGTACAAGATGAGTCCAGGGGAGTTTTGGATTTTAAAAAGCATTTTGTAGATCACCAACAAGAATAAATCCATATCGGGACTTCCCTAGTGGTCCAGTGGTAAAGAACCCGCCTTCCAATGCAGGGGATGCGGGTTCAATCCCTGGTCAGGCAACTAAGATCCCACAAGCCACGGGGCAACTAAGCCCACATGCCACAACTCTTGAGCTTGCGCACCTCAACGAGAGAGCCTGTGTGCTGCAAACTACAGAGACTACACGCTCTGGAACCCGCGTGCCACAACTACAGAGCCCACATGCTCTGGAGCCTGCACGCCACAATTAGAGAGAGAAAACCCACATGCCATAACTAGAGAGAAGCCTGAGCACTGCAACAAAGATCCCGCATGCCGCACCTAAGACCCGACACAGCCGAAAAAAAAAAAAAAAAAAAGAATATATCCGTATCTTGCCCAGTGTTGCTCCAGATAACCCTGGAGTTAAGCACAGAACCTCCACAGACAAATCCAAGTTAACCCCATCCTTACTTAGTTATCAAGGCTTTCTCCACAATATGTGTTGTGTGAAACCTGACAAACATCACCTCACCCAAGTGAACACAGTCAATGTGAACATTGATAAATCATGTTGATAGTATGTACTACTGATACGATGTGAAGAAAATGACGCTTTACCTCTGTGGTCTTCCTCCCCAAAATTCATAATAACTCCAGTCTAATCATGAGAAAAACACCAGAACAAACTCAATAGAGGGACATTCTACAAAATATCTGACCAGTACTTTTCAAAACTGTCAAGATCATCAAAAAAGAGGAAAAGTCTGAGAAACTGTCACAGCGAAGAGAAGTCTAAAAAAACAAGACATCTAAATAATGCCTCAATATTGCTTCATTAATTGTAATAAAAGTACCATGCTAATAATGTAAGATGTTAATAATAGAGGACATTGGGTATGGGGTATTGGGAACTCTCTGTACTACCTTCTCAATTTTTCTGTAAATCTAAAAGTGTTCTAGACAATCAAGTCTTGAAAAATACAAGCAACAGAAAAAGAGAAAGCATTTGCAATATATAACACAACAGATTTTTACATGGAATGTAGAAATAACTTCCATAATCAATGAGGATAAACAATCCAATAGAAAAATTGACAAAGGATATGAAAAGGCACACAGAAGAAATACAGTGGCCAATAAACATATGAAAAAGTGCTTAATCTCACTAACAATCACAGAAATGCACATTACATTAAACTAACAATAAGACTGTTTTTCCCTCAACAGCTTAAAAGACTGATGATAGGCAGTCTTAGCAAGGATGTGAGGAAACAATGAAAATGTATTCATATAAAACTTGTGTAATTAAATATGAATTAACACGAGTGAATTTTTAAGAAAACTCAGAGAAAAAAAGGCATTTTCCCTTTGCCAGACTCTAAAGAAAAATATGACTCAAAAATGATGAGTGAAAAAAAAAGTGATGGGTGGATATCCAATGGCCAACAACCACATAGGAAGGTGTTCCGTCTCATTCATCATCAGGGAAATGCAAATTAAAACTACGATGAGGGCTTCCCTGGTGGCGCAGCGGTTGAGAGTCCGCCTGCCGAGGCAGGGGACACGGGTTCGTGCCCGGTCCGAGAAGATCCCACATGCCGCGGAGCGGCTGGGCCCGTGAGCCATGCCGCTGAGCCTGCGCGTCCGAAGCCTGTGCTCCGCAACGGGAGAGGCCGCAACAGTGCGAGGCCCGCGTACCGGAAAAAAAAAAAAAAAAAAAAAAAAACCTACAATGAGATACTATCACATACTAGAATGATTGACCTTACTGAATGTTGATGAAGATGTAGAGCAACTAGACTGTCAGTGGAACTGGCACAACCCACTTTGGAAAACTCTTGGACTGTATCTATTCAAACTAAACACGCACCTGTTTTAAGGCCCAGCAATTCCACTTCTTGGTAAATACACAACAGAAGTGAGGGCTATGGTCACCAAATGACAAAAATGTTCATGGAAGTTGTATTCACAGTAGTTACAAATTGGAAACAACCCAAATGCCCATGGATAGCAGAATAGCTAGATGGTACAGCAACCAAAAAGAACTATTGCCACATACAATGTAAATGAACCTCACTGACTTATTGCTGAGAAAAAGAAGTCAGATGCAAAAAATAAACCATATTGTATGGATCCACTTCTATGAAGTTCAGGATAGGCAAAATTAATCTAAAATTATAGAAATTGGCATAGTGACTGTGCGGGTGGGGGATGTCCCCGGGAGGAGGCTTGAGACAGCCTGATGGGAGGAAAAGATGCTCTGTATCTGCATCTGGGTGGTGGTTATTCAGGTAGAGACACAGGTAAAAACTAATCAAGTGCACAATTAAGTTGTGTGCGCTTTACTTGTAAGTTATAAAGGAGGAAATATGTGAGTCTTTGAATATGGGATAATTACTACAAAATGAGTCATTTGACTGTACTCACTGTATCATGTAGAGATCACATTTCAAAAGGAAACATTAAAACAAAGGAATAATACATAAAATGTGGTCTATGGAATATTATTTAGCCATAAAAGTGAATGAAGGTCTTCCTTGGTGGTGCCGTGGTTAAGAATCCACCTGCCAATGCAGGGGACTCGGGTTCAAGCCCTGGTCCAGGAAGATCCCACATGCCTCGGAGCAACTAAGCCCACGCGCCACAACTACTGAGTCTGAGCTCTAGAGCTTGCGAGCCACAACTACTGAGCCCGCCTGCCACAACTGCTGAAGCCTGCGCACCTAGAGCCTATGCTCCGCAACAACAGAAGCCACTGCAACAAGAAGCCCGTGCAACATAACGAAGAGTAGCCCCTGCTCGCCACAACTAGAGAACAACTAGCCCCTGCCATGCGCAGCAACAAAGATCCAACACAGCCAAACAAAAATAACACTATAAAAAAAAAAGAAAGAGTGGGGGGAATGAAAAATGGATGAATCTTGAAAATATTATGCTAAGTGAAAGAAACCAGACACAAAAGTCCACATACCTGTATGATTCCATTTATATGAAATGTCCAGAATATGCAAAGGCACAGAGACAGAAAGGAGATTAGTGATTTCCAAAGGCTGGGGGAGGGAGGAATAAGGAGTTTCTGTTGGTAGGCATGGGGTTTCTTTTCAAGGTGATGAAAATGTTCTGGAATTAGATAGTGGTGATGGTTGCATAGCTTCACAAATATACTATAAACCACTGAACTTTATGTAGGATGAATTTTAAACTATGTGGATTATATCTCCAAGAGAAAACAAAAACAAAAACAGAGAAATAGCTTCAGAAATCCAAGGAAAATGGAATAAGCAGGGCACACTCTGTCATCAGGGTCAGCTTCATGGGCATGTGGACTGTGCAGCCATCAGAAGGGCCCTGTGCTTGGTTCAATGCTCTGCTATTATTGCCTTGAAATTCTTTTTTTTATATAATTTGAGATGTAATTGACATATAATACATGTGAATAATAAATGTCAATTATGTTGGTTTCAGGAGTACACCATAATGATTTGATATTTGTACCTATTGCAAAATGATCACCATAAGGAGTCTAGTTAACACCCATCACCACACATAGTTACATTTTTTTCTTCTGATGAGAACTTCTAAGATCTGCACGTTTAGTAGTCATCCATAAAAACGAGTTAAAGCTTGCCATTTGAGACAACATGGATGGACCTTGAGGACACTATGCTAAGTGAAATAAGGCAGACAGAGAAAGACAAATACCTTATGATCTCACTTACATGTGGAATTAAAAAATAAAAAACAAGCTCATGGATCAGAGAACAGATTGGTGGTTGCCAGAGGCAGGGAAGGGGGGGGTGTAAAATGGGTGAAGGGAATCAAAAGGTACAAAGTTCCAGTTATAAAATAAATAAATCGTGGTAGGGAGGTGTGAATCTCCTTCCTTAGCAACTTCCAAATATACAGTATTATTAGCTATAGTCACTGTGCTGTACATTACATTCCTAGGACTTACTCATTTTATAATTGGAAGTGTGTACATTTGAAATTTTCAATAATTTTTAACAGGGGCCCGTATCATAATTTTGCACTGGGCCCTGAGAAGTAAGTGGCTGGTCCTGTGTGTCAGGAAGATGTCATCCTTAAGTGGCTGAGGCTGGTGCCTGCTTTCGGAAGTGGGGGCTGGGGAGGGGGAAGACACACAGGGAAAGCGTGGGACCGCTTTTCCTTCCTGTTTGGGCCTGAGAACTTGGATCCCTGGACACTGGATCCAAGGGCTGCCTTTCCATTCCCAGGGCAGCCTGAGGATAAGACTGAGGATCCAGAGGAGCTGCCTGGGTCCCTGTGCTGACCCAGAGGGCACAGCTTGCATCTGCTGGGGATGGGGAGAGGTTGCATGGGGGGCAGAGAAGGGGCTCCAGTGCAGGGGGAGGGCCAGGACAGTGGCGAGGAGTCATCCCCAAACATGGCTCCCAACGCAGAGCATCCCATCTCCCTCAGGGTGCTATGGAGGGGGTTCCTGCAGCAGTGAGCAGGGGGCCCACCAGATGAACCCCAAGTCCCTCCAACTGCAGATTCTATGAGGATGGAAGTACTGAGGGGCCAAGACTGAGGCGTTGATTGATTTCTTCTAGTGAGTTTAAAGCTAGCAACCCAACACTGAGGAGGTTACCGAGGGAGAGGACCTGAAAGGCTCCAGGCAGTTCCTCTGCAATTAGTGTCTCTTTGCTGGGTGATGCTGCTGATGCTGATGAGGGTAAGGCCCTGGGATGGAGAAGAAGGGATAGCCCCAAAAGAACCCTGCACTGGGAATTCCCTGGTGCTCCAGTGGTTAGGACTCCTTGCTTTCACTGCTGAGAGCCTGGGTTCAATCCCTGGTTGGAGAACTAAGATCCCAAGAGGTGCAGCCAAAAAAACCCTGCTGTTTCTTGAGGGCAAACACAGGGCCTGGGCACATGGCTACTGCCTTCTGCACGTGGCAGCTTAAGGAGCAGATATATGGAAAACTGCTTTTTTTTCGTTTGTTTTAGATTTTAATTAAATTACACAGTCTCGGGGCTTCCCTGGTGGCGCAGTGGTTGAGAGTCCGCCTGCCGGTGCAGGGGACACGGGTTCGTGCCCCGTTCCGGGAGGATCCCACATGCCGCGGAGCGGCTGGGCTCGTGAGCCATGGCCGCTGAGCCTGCGCGTCCGGGGCCTGTGCTCCGCAATGGGGGAGGCCACAGCGGTGAGAGGCCCGCGTACCGCAAAAAAAAAAAAAAAAAAAAAAAAATTACACAGTCTCTTTTGTATCCACCCATCCTCTTATGCACTTTACTTGTTTCTACTAATCCATGACAATTTTAACAAAAAGTTTATGAAGACATACAAATCAAATTATTTAATAACTAGAGATGCTGATTATTTTCAAGGTTTCAAAAAGGCATTTATTGAGTGGTTAGTATAAGCCAAGCTCTGTTCCTGTGGCTTAACCCTCACAGCCTTATCAGTCAGTGAATATAATTACCCTGTTTCACAGAAGGGGAGATGGAGGCTTAGGGACTAGGTGTGATTGGTAGTGAGCAAGGGACTTAGTCCATCAGTCTGGGTTCACTTTAACTTCCACATCTCGTTGCCTCCTTTTAATAAATTTTCGTATTTTAAAAATTTTCATCAACAAGGTTGGAGGATCATCTCTTGCTGCTGGAGTCTTCAAGTGGAGGTCATGGCCCTGGTGTGGGGGCAGGGAGGAGCAGGAGAATCCACCTAGCTCTGCATTGACACACTCTCCACCCAAAGCAGGACCAGGTGCAGATGGCATTCCTGGTCCCAGGTGCCCTGCCAAGAGGTTTGGAAAGCCTGGGGTCTACAATCATGCTTTCAGCTTATGGGTTACAGAACCAGTCCCTGTCACCACTCCCTGCTCAGTTCCCTGGTTTCCTCTCCATTTCCATTTATCACATCCTCTCAGAAAAGAGACCGATGTATAGGGCACCTTCTTCCCTAATTTAGGCATTTCCAGTTCACATGAGTCCTCGACCAGGCCTGGATGAGGGATGGGCTGGGCTGTCTCACTGAGAAGGGCTTGCAGCTGCTTTGAAGGACACTCCCGCCTCCTTGAGCCATCTTCCTCAGACACTGAATGAACAGGTGGGGCTGGAGCTGCTGGGAGTCCAGGAGGATCAGCTCATCCACATTCGTATCCAACACTTCTCCCACTGCCCACTACAGAATGGCTAATCTATCCTGAGAATACTGCAGACTTTAATTTACCAGTCTTCAAAGACAGGGTGTCAGTTCTAGTCTAGATATAGACCTAAGAGAAAAGAGTTTTTCACCATGTAGGGGGCATTCCTCAGATCCAAACGAGGGATCTCTGAAAGCCTTACGAAGGTAAACTCCAACACCATTTTCCTGGGGTCTTCCCTTGGAGTATGGCCAAGAGAGAGATTGTGCCAAACCCCAAATCACTCTGCTCCTCTTATCAGCTATGTGTGCCCTTGAACATGTCACTGATCCTCATGGTGTCTCTGTCTCATCTGTAAGGTGGAGATAAAGAACAGCCTCAGGGTTGGTGTGAGAATGTCAAGAGCTTAGGGAAGTACCTAGAAAATAGGGAATGCTCAACAAATATTAGTTACTACACTGCTGCTGTTACTTCTACACTCTCATTCAAATGCCATGACATACGCATCATCTACCTTCCTTTCTCTCCTCTGGATTTCCAGAAACAGTTTTCTGGGGGTAAGGAATTGGTAGCTGATAGTAGTTCTCCATCATACCCTAAACCAGAAAACTTGGTCCTATGAAGTTTACTCTAAAATGCATTATTAATCCACTCACTTCTCAGCACTGCCACTGTCACCACCTGGCCCGGGCTCTGCCATTATCTCACCTGGATTTCTGCAACAGCCTCCCAACTGGCATACCTGCTTCTATTCACACAAGAACAAAGATGGTCTATTACAAATATAAAATCAATTCTCTCTCCTCTCCTCTCTTCTCTTCTCCCTTCCCCTCCTCCTCCTCTTCTTCTCTTTCTTCTTCCCCTTCCCCTTCTCCTTCTTCTTTATCTCTCTCTCTCTCTCTCTTTCTCTCTCTCCCTTAAGACCTTTTTAAAGCTTCCCATTGTACTGAGAATAAAATTCAAACTCTTTGGCCTCAAAAGCTCTGTATCTCTTTCTAGCTTCACTTGCCCCTTTTCCCTGACTAACTCTGTTTCAGCCACCCAGGTCTTCCATCAGCTCCTAAAGCACAACAAGTTCTTTCTAGCCTCAGGACCTTGTCTCTTCTTACTCCTCTCCCATTATCATGGGAGAGCTCCTTCTCAACCTTCAGGTCTCAGCCTAAGTATTAGCTCCTTTCCAGACCTTTCCAGACCATCCTGCCTAAGTGTGTTCCTTCAGGTGCATCTTTATCTCAGCTTCTTTTACACTTCAGAGCACCTGTAACAGTCAGCTATTGCTGTGTAACAAACCATCTCAAACTCTATGGCTTAAAACCACAATCCTGTATTACCACTCATATCTGCAGGTTGGCTGGGCTCAGCTTGGCACAGCTGTGTTCCTCAGGGGAGGGCTGTGGGTTGCTTGCGGAGACATTTCTGCTCCACACGTCTCTCATCCTCCTGCTGGGACCAGACTGGTATGTTTTTCTCACTGCAGTGGCAGAGGAACAATAGAGTAAGCAGAAATGTGTGAGATCTCTTAAGATCTAGGCTCAAAACTGACACACTGTCACTTTTGTTGGAAAGATGAGATACTGAGTAGTATCCTGGGAACCAAGAAGGAACTCTGAGATGGAAAAACAAAGCAGGTAACTTCATAAAGTGAAATTATGAAGTTTATCATGTGTAACTCACCTACAGGCAGGATTAGGCAGAGGATGATCCAGAGGCATTCAGAGCTGCAATCTGCTCTACCGAAAGGGGTACAGGGGGATTTAAAGAGGCTAAAGCTAAAAATAGAATCTGACTACCAAGGGAGAAGCATGTCTGCTCTGACAGGAACCAGGAGTTTTCCCTCCCCCTGGGGGTCTCATGACCATTAACCATTTGTATCAGCAAAAGTCATTCTTCCAGTTTTCATATCAGATGAAGGGAAGGGTAAAAGTTGATAGGGAACTCATCTGGCTAGGGCACATTCCTTGAGAGTAGCTGAAGCTCAGTCACAGAGAAAGGGGAGGGGGTAGAACTGCTGGCCTAAATGGAGCTGACAAAATGGAGTCTGTGTGGTTCAGCCACACCCACATTCCACTGTCCAAAGCAAGTTTTATGCTCAAGCCCAAAGTCACATTTTTGTTCCTCCCTTCTCCACTAGAATGTAAGCTCTGAGCAAGCAAGACACTTGTCTGTTTTATGTATCTTTACCTAGATCAGTGTCAGGCATGTGACAGATGTTTTTTGTTGTTGTTGTTGTTTTGTTTGTTTGTTTTTTGCGTTATGCGGGCCTCTCACTGTTGTGGCCTCTCCCGTTGCAGAGCACAGGCTCTGGACGCGCAGGCTCAGCGGCCATGGCTCACGGGCCCATCTTCCCGGACTGGGGCACGAACCCGTGTCCCCTGCATTGGCAGGCAGACTCCCAACCACTGCGCCACCAGGGAAGCCCCAGTGACAGATGTTTTTAACCAGTCCCTTATACATTTGAATGAACTTCTGAACCAGAAGTCTAACAATTGTCCTATAAAACCATCATGACAGTTGGCTTTTCAGAAATACCTCTTGCTGGAGATGGACTTGACACAAACTTTTGCTTAAATGGAGTTCTTTATTAATCATGTGCAACTACATACTACTTGTCAGCAACTGCTTTGGATATGGTCTACGAATTACAAGAGCCACTTCAAGGTCCAGAATGGCAGAGAAAGCCCATGAAAGTGGCCCTGACCAGAACAAAGACCATGTAAGGTATTTTCCACCCTGGACATGGCAGAACCAATAAAGTTCAGAGCAGAGCCCAGCCCCAAACTCTCCTGGTCTCAAACCTGATTATCCTTTAGAGAAGGGAGTGGGAGGGGGCAGAGGCAGCTACAGGGTGAGTTACAAATGTTGATGGGCCTCCCCTTGCACCTCTGAGGAGAATGGGGTCCACAAGAGGTTAACCGTCATGGAGAGCATCTAGGAGGGTGTGAAAACCAGCAGTCTTTGGAGTGAAGAGGCCCAGCTAAGCTAGTGACCACACCATGCAATTTTGGATAAGGCTGCTGACCTCTCTGTGCTTCAGTGTCCCCACATGAAACATGACACTAAAGCCCTTGCCAACCCAAAGGACAAATCAAGAGAGATGCGCTGGGTGAAGCCAACCCTTCCACTGGAATCACGCGTCCCCATCCAGGCTCAGAACCAGTGATTCCAAAACTTTTCAGATTAGACACCTGCTCAGTGACATTCTTAATATATACTAATATTTGTTTATAAATTATATACATGTACTTTTAAATATTAATGTTAGTGGCCTCTTGCACTTGCATTATTCATATTATCTTTGATCTATGTTTTTTGCAGTGATTTTTTTAAGCCTTTTAGGTTTTTTGTGAGGGCTTCAGCAAAACTAAAAATAATAGCTGCTGCCACTTATATCGTCCTTACCAAGGCAATTTTCTGAATATTTTAAAGGAATTTAATCCCTGTAGCATCATCATGAGATGGGTCTTAATATTATTCCCATTAAAATGATGAAGAAAGTGGACAGAGAGTAACCCAGGGCTCATAATAGCAGAATGAGGATTCGAACCGGAACAGTCTGGCTCAGAAAGCATCAAAACACACCAGGGATATGTCAAAAGCTTTATGTCCCGAACACTGAGCCCAGGGAAGTTGTCACCAGCAGCCTCTCCACGGTGTGAGGCTCTCTTGCACTCCCAGGATGTGCCTTTCCCTTCACTTTGTGCAAAAAGATATGGGGCTGACACACAAACCAAATAAGGACACAAAGATCAAAGTGTCACTATTTTAAGAATTTTAAAAATTCAATTATTTCAATTGAAATGGAGGTTATAGTCCTGTCTTTTCCTGCCCCACTTTGGAAGCCACTGCTCAGAAGAGGTGGGGGAGTGGGCATAACACAGCGTCGGGACCACCAGAGGGCGCCCTAAACCACCGGCCCTAAAGGGCAAGGGCCTAACCTGTCTGCAGCACTCACGACCTGAACGCCTGTAACGAGGCCATCTGCCGAGTTTGCTTTTCGCATTCTCATTAGCTATCAGGCTCACCCAGTATGAAAGATGGGCCTGTCTTTCTTAGCTCCAAATCCTTCTCGGGGCTGGGGCTGGGCCTGGGATAGGGAGCCTGGCTGTTACTCTCCGCTAATAGCTGGGTAGGGCAATGACAACGAAATCCTCAGGGAGTCACAGAGCTAGGAGGTACCATCAGGGAGCATCGCCTTCACCTGCTGCCTCCACATCTACCACCTCCTGGAGATACGTTTTTAAACACCTTTTTTTTTTTCTTGAATTTTTGAATTTTATTTTATTTATTTTTTTTATACAGCAGGTTCTTATTAGTTATCCATTTTATATATATTAGTGTATACATGTCAATCCCAATCTCCCAATTCATCCCAACCCCCACCCCCCACTCCATGCCACTTTCCCCCCTTGGTGTCCATACGTTTGTTCTCTACATCTGTGTCTCAATTTCTGCCCTGCAAACCGGTTCCTCTGTACCATTTTTCTAGGTTGCACATATATGCGTTGATATACGATATTTGTTTTTCTCTTTCTGACTTACTTCACTCTGTATGACAGTCTCTAGATCCATCCATGTGTCTACAAATAACCCAGTTTCATTCCTTTCTATGGCTGAGTAATATTCCATTGTTTATATGTACCACGACTTCTTCATCCATTTGTCTGTCAATGGGCATTTAGGTTGCTTCCATGTCCTGGCTATTGTAAATAGTGCTGCAATGAACACTGGGGTGCATGTGTGTTTTTGAGTTACGGTTTTCTCTGAGTATATGCCCAGTAGTGGGATTGCTGGGTCATATGGTAATTCTATTTTTAGTTTTTTAAGGAACCTCCATACTGTTCTCCATAGTGGCTGTATCAATTTACATTCCCACCAACAGTGCAGGAGGGTACCCTTTTACCACACCCACTCCAGCATTTGTTGTTTGTAGATTTTCTGATGATGGCCATTCTAACTGGTGTGAGGTGATATACCTCATTGTAGTTTTGGTTTGCTTTTCTCTAATAATTAGTGATGTTGAGCAGCTTTTCATGTGCTTCTTGGCCATCTGTAAGTCTTCTTTGGAGAAATGTCCATTTAGGTCTTCTGCCCATTTTTGGATTGGGTTGTTTGTTTTTTTAAATATTGAGCTGCATGAGCTGTTTATATATTTTGGAGATTAATCCTTTGTCCGTTGATTCTTTTGCAAATATTTTCTCCCATTCTGAGGGTTGTCTTTTGGTCTTGTTTGTGGTTTCCTTTGCTGTGCAAAAACTTTTAAGTTTCATTAGGTCTCATTTGTTTATTTTTGTTTTTATTTCCATTACTCTAGGAAGTGGATCAAAAAAGATCTTGCTGTGATTTATGTCAAAGAGTGTTCTTCCATGTTTTCATTGAAGAGTTTTATAGTGTCCAGTCTTATATTTAGGTCTCTAAACCATTTTGAGTTTATTTTTGTGTATGGTGTTAGGGAGTGTTCTAATTTCATTCTTTTAGATGTAGCTTTCCAGTTTTCCCAGCACCACTTGTTGAAGAGACTGTCTTTTCTCCATTGTATATCCTTGCCTCCTTTGTCATATATTGGTTGACCATAGGTGTGTGGGTTTATCTATGGGCTTTCTATCCTGTTCCATTGATCTATATTTCTGTTTTTGTGCTGGTACCATATTATCTTGATTACTGTAGCTTTGTAGTATAGTCTGAAGTTAGGGAGCCTGATTCCTCCAGCTCCGTTTTTCCCCTCAAGACCACTTTGGTTATTCGGGGTCTTTGGTGTCTCCATACAAATTTTAAGATTTTTTGTTCTAGTTCTGTAAAAAATGCCATTGCTAGTTTGAGAGGAATTGCATTTTGATTTCCTCTTTGATTTCTTCAGTGATCTCTTGGTTATTTAATAATGTATTGTTTAGCCCTCATGTGTGTGTGTCTTTTACGTTTTTTTCCCTGTAATTGATTTCTAATCTCATAGCGTTGTGGTCAGAAAAGATGCTTGATATGATTTCAATTTTATTAAATTTACTGAGGCTTGATTTGTGACCCAAGATGTGATGTATCCTGGAGAATGTTCCATGAGCACTTGAGAAGAAAGTGTAATCTGCTGTTTTTGGATGGAATGTCCTATAAATATTAATTAAATCTATCTGGTCTATTGTGTCATTTAAAGCTTGTGTTTCCTTATTAATTTTCTGTTTGGATGATCTGTCCATTGGTAGAAGTGAGGTGTTAAAATTCCCCACTATTACTGTGGTTACTGTTGATTTCCTCTTTTATAGCTGTTAGCAGTTGCTTTATGTATTGAGGTGCTCCTATGTGGGTGCATATAAATTTATAATTGTTGTATCTTCTTCTTGAATTGATCCCTTGATCATTATGTAGTGTCCTTCCTTGTCTCTTGTAACATTCTTTATTTTAAAGTCTATTTTATGTGATATGAGTATTGCTACTCCAGCTTTCTTTTGATTTCCATTTGCATGGAATATCTTTTTCCATCCCTTCAACTTCAGTCGTGTGTGTCCCTATGTCTGAATTGGGTCTCTTCTAGACAGCATATATATGGGTCTTGTTTTGGTATCCGTTCAGCGAGCCTGTGTCTTTTGGTTGGAGCATTTAATCCATTCATGTTTAAGGTAATTATTGATTTATATGTTCCTGTTACCATTTTCTTAATTGTTTTGGGTTTGTTTTTGTAGGTCCTTTTCTTCTCTTGTTTTTCCCACTTAGAGAAGCTCCTTTAGCATTTGCTGTAGAGCTGGTTTGGTGGTGCTGAATTCCCTTAGCTTTTGCTTGTCTGTAAAGCTTTTGATTTCTCCATCGAATCTGAATGAGATCTTTGCCAGGTAGAGTAATCTTGTTTGTAGGTTCTTCCCTTTCATCACTTTAAATATGTCATGCCACTCCCCTCTGGCTTGTAGAGTTTCTGCTGAGAAATCAGCTGTTAACCTTATGGGAGTTCCCTTGTATGTTATTTGTCGCTTTTGCCTTGCTGCTTTCAATAATTTTTCTTTGTCTTAATTTTTGCCCATTTGATTACTATGCTCCTTGGTGTGTTTCTCCTGGGGTTTACCCTGTATGGGACTCTCTGTGCTTCCTGGACTTAGGTGGCTATTTCCTTTCCCGTGTTAGGGAAGTTTTCAACTATAATCTCTTCAAATATTTTCTTGGGTCCTTTCTCTCTCTCTTCTCCTTCTGGGACCACTGTAATGTGAATGCTGTTGTGTTTAATGTTGTCCCAGAGGTCTCTTAGGCTGTCTTCATTTCTTTTCATTCTTTTTTCTTTATTCTGTTCTGCAGCAGTGAATTCCACCATTCTCTCTTCCAGGTCACTTATCCATTCTTCTGCCTCAGTTATTCTGCTATTGATTCCTTCTAGTGTAGTTTTCATTTCAGTTATTGTATTGTTCATCTCTGTGTGTTTATTCTTTAATTCTTCTAGGTTTTTGTTAAATATTTCTTGCATCTTCTCAATCTTTGCCTACATTCTTTCTCTGAGGCCCTGGATCATCTTCACTATCAGTATTCTGAATTCTTTTTCTGGAAGGTTGCCTATCTCCACTTCATTTAGTTGTTTTTCTGGGGTTTTATCTTGTTCCTTCATCTGGTACATAGCCTTCTGCCTTTTCATCTTGTCTATCTTTCTGTGAATGTGGTTTTTGTTCCACAGGCTGCAGGATTGTAGTTCTTCTTGCTTCTGCTGTCTGTCCTCTGGTGGATGAGGCTATCTATAAAGACCTTCTTTAATGATTTCAGGGTGAAGCATCTGTCAGTACATTCTGCTTAAAAAAAAACCTCTAACCCACACACTCACACATCATCCGAACCTCTGTGGTTAGTGTGAATGACTTTTTGCTTTGGGACTGCATTTGATCACCCTAACCTTGACTCTCCAAGGTGTCCTCTCAGGCTGAGCGGATGCAGAATGTGGAAGTGGTGAGGCAGAGTGTGAGGTAGAACAGGGGGCTAGCAAGCAAAGCTTCATCTGCTGCTCCCCATCGTTCGTATTACTGCAGGAACCAGTGCTTTCATTACTGCCAGAACCATATATCCCCCCCACACCTCCCCCACACACACACATACACACCCCCAACCCGGGAAAAATTGTCTTCCAGGAAACCAGTCCGTGGGGACTGCTGAGGAAAGAGCTCTGACAGGTTCACTCCCCCTAGGCCCAGGGACTAAGAGTGTTATTAACCTCAGCATTATCTGCATCATCTTGTATTCCTTTCCACCAAGGGGAGGGCAATGTCAAATCCCAGAAAATACCCTGCGTGAGTTTGCAGCATTAGAAGTCAGGGTTTTATGCTCATGCAAATAGAAAAGACCAGTCATTAGTTCATTCAGTGCAACAGAGAAGGATGTCTTGACCATGAGGAATAACAGAAGTGAAGGAGACTGAAGAGAGCTCTGTTTTCTGGGAGCTTCCATTTTAGAGGGGGAGACAGACAACATACAAATAAACAAGAAATGTTCTACAGAGCTGAGTGAAGTTGATGAAACAGACAGATAACAAAGCACTGAGGAAAGGTTGTATCTTGATTTGGGATATTGCTACCTGGATGTATACATTTGCCAAAACTCTCTAAGCTGTACATTTAAGATAGGTACATTTCATTGTATGCAGATTTTATCTTAATAAAAAAAACTTTCTTAAATAATGAAAAGAGTGACTGGAGAAGGAAGACATTACTGGGGTGATCAGGATGGCCTCTTTGCAAGGAGACATCTGAGCTGAGACTTGAAAAATGAGAATGAGCTAGAATGAGAATGAGCTAGTTAGCTATGGTAACTATGCAGCCAAGACACTTCAGGAAGAGAAACCCATGTGTCCAAATGGCCCAAGTTGAGAATGTGTTGGTGGCATGAGAAGGAAAGTGTGAGCAAGGGGAGAAGGAGGACAGGTGTGTGAGATGAGTTTAAGGAGGTAGCCAAGGGCTGGTGATGAGGACCTTGAAGACTGTGTAGGAGTTCATTGTAAGTGCAGTTGGAAGCCAGTGGGGGACAGCTTAGAGGAAAGAGAGCTCCCAAGCCTGATGGGCCCCAGGGCCATCTCCAGGCAGAGTCTATGGAAGAGGGAGGAGGAAGCAGCCAAGACGAGAAGCTACCTGAGAACTAATGGTAGGAGTGGCCTGGACAGCAGGTAGGCAACTGGGATCCAAGTTGTCTAGGGTGGGCATTGTGGCCACAGGTGGAAAATACAGCAGGGAACATGCAGGACCTAGACAAGTCAGAAAGATCCAGGTTCACTTGGCGGGCTCTGCGGCCTGGAGTGTTCTACAAGTGGGCACCAATGTATGACCCCTGAAATGAGCCCCTGGAACAATTGAAAAAAGAATCAGAAGAAAAAGGACAAGGCTGAATGTCACAGCAGGAAGGGCACTGCCCAACCACTGGCCTGAGCTCCCTATATGCCCCCTCCTAGGAGTCCACAAGCCATCTTGTGGACACAGCCTAGGAAGTCCAGTGTTCCAGGAAAGAAAAGCCTGGTTGGTCCCTATGGTGCATAAATTAGTCCCTGAGTCTGCAGAGCAAAGGATTTCTCTAATGTGGTTGGGTGACAGAAAACTCAGCAGTGTGTCCCCAAAATGCCTGCAGTCATTATTTCTGTCTGGCAGATACCTTTGGGTTGTCAGCTGTGTTCTCTGAGGAGAATGGAGGAAATCACCTCAAAGTTGCCCCCGAAAACCTAAATAACCTGGACTACTTAGAGAAAGAAAACCTAAGCTGAATATCTGAGATGGGGCCATCTGTTGTAATCTGAGAATGGAGGCAACCTCACCAAGGTGAAACAAGTTGGAGCTAACTGCTTGGGCCGGAGCAAGAAAATAGAAGGGCAATTTCAGCATTTCATTCAGGCTTGCAAAGAGAAGGGCTCCTCCCCTGGGACACACTGTCTTTCCAGAGATGAAAACACCCTCTTTCTCATCTCTCTGTGTCTGGGGTCTTAATTGATTCTAGTGTTAAATGAATGACAGAGGAAAAGAACCAAAGCTTCCTCAGTTCACTAATTGCTTTGGGAATTACCCATAATTTTTTGGTGGCCTTGAGATGGCCTAGAAGAAGGGAATGAGCTTTGAGATGTGTGGGTGCTGGGAGCTGGGGGTCTGGGGTCAGCCTTGCCTTGGTCTTGTTTCTCTTATCTTTGTTTTTCATGGCTGGGCAGTGTTCCAGGCTTCAAAGTTATGCATTTTCTTGTCTGCTAAACAGGGTCATACAACCGACTGTGGGCATCATTTTTTTCTAACTTCACTTTTTCCAAAGCAGTCCAGGCTTTCCATAGTGTAGTAGGTTGAAAATTCCCCCCAAAATATAAGGTCCTGATCCCTGGAACCTATAAATGTTATCTTATATGGAAAAAAGATCTTTGCAAATGTGATTAAGTTAAGGATTTTGAAAGGGGGAAATTATGGTGAAATATTTATGTGGGCCCTAGATAAATTCCTGGAATGGAGGAGAAATGGATGCCCTTTCTATTTAGGGCATCCAGGAAATTGCAAGATGAAGAAATGCAGAAACAAGTTTACAAAAGTGTGGAATAGCTTAAATATTTACATCTAACAAATTGTCATTTTTTTCTTTTTTTTACCTTGAGAATAGGAAGCATGTATTTCTTTTTTTATTGGAGTACAATTGCTTTACAACGTTGTGTTAGTTTCTACTGTACAGTGAACTGAATCAGCTATATGCATACATATATCCCTACAACAACTTCATGTAGCAGACATTGTTCATATCGCCTGCTATTTCTGTGTACATACACCTGACTACTAACAGCCAGCACCTGTGTCCCTTGGCCACCAGAGTCTGTTCTGCCTGTGTACACTGCAAGCCAGATATGCCGGGGAATTAATGGATCCCCCTCTCCCAAGAGCAGCCCCCTACCAATGCCTGATGAAAGTTGGTGTATAAATACCCCAGCTCTCTCACCCTTCAGTGGGAGAACTCTGAGGTGTGCTCTACCCTGGCTCCCAGAGGTCTGCTGTGGGATTGAGCTGTAGTTGCCCATAGTGGTAACTTAACTGATAACGCACCCTATATTGGCTTCCTTCCCTTCCCCACTCCACTTCCAGTCTTTCTTGGAATCACCTCCCAAATAAACTTCTAGTCCTCAAATCCAGGACTTAGAGTCGCCTTCTGGAGGAACCCAAACTAAGACACTATTGTATATCATCTAGTGATAGTGTTAAAAGCGTATATTTAAGGCCCTGCATTAATTTGAGCATGAGCCAAATGGCCCTGCTGGTCCTGGTGGAAGCTCCAGATAGGAGGTAGAGCATTAACTCTGGGTATGACAGGTCAAAGCAGACCCAAGCCATTGGTTTGAAGATGCTAGAATGTGTAACCAGTATGGAAAGAGTCACTGGTGTGAAAAGGACCACATGGGCCTCTGGTCAGTCATGTAGCCAGATGCCTACAAGCATCTCTCTACAGATGCCTCTTGTAGAGAAGAGGCACTCCCCTGCTCAGGCCTCAGGAGAGAATGATGTTCTGCTTCCTCCCCACCTTCCAGGGCCCTGGGGCACCCAGGTGCCTAGCTGAGCGGGATGGGTTGTATCCTATTGGATAAGGGCTTGCACTTCAGCCACCACAGCTGGAATGGTGGAGATGCAGGTGCAATGATAGTAGCAATGGGATGAATCATAACTTTATTCCAGGGAGGAGGTGAGTCATTGGGACTGGGGTAATCAGAGTCTGGAGAGGCCATCCATAAAGTGTCTGCTCCATTGCCTGTTAGGGTTTAGGATTGCTGACTCATTAATGTCAAGTTTATTAGAGTTGTTAGCATTAATGTCACTGAGACTGGGAAAGTCAGGCTCAATAGATCTAGGCTCCATTGAAACTGTTTCAGGTTAATTTGGGTTTGGGATAATTTTGGGTCAATTAGAATTGTTTAGGGAATCTGGAATTTAAGTGTATTTAGGATTTCTTGGGTTTTTTATGGCCTTTTGGACTGAAAGGGTTTAGAGTCATTTAAAGCAAATTTGGATTTTAAAGGTGCTATAGGGAGGTGTAAGGTTTAAAATCTTTTACAGTCTATTGTGATCCTTAGGGTCATGTAGAGCTGTTTGAGTTAGTTTAGGGTCACATGGGATAATTTGGGGCTTAGGATTTTAAGCATCATTTAAGAAACCTGAGGATGTTTAGTGCTGCTTAGGATTTAGGGTCTAGTTTTGTTTAGGATCTTTGAGGACATTTTAGAATGTAGGGTTGTTTTAGTTTTCTTAGGATCCTTTGGGGCCATCCAGGTTTATGTGACTTCTCTCCTTGTTGTTCAGAGTGTGATTTGTGAACCAGCAACAATGGCATCCCCTGAGAGTTTGATAGTAAGACAGGGTCTCAAGCCCCACCTCAGATCTACAGAATCAACATCTTAACAAGATTCCCTCAAGCAGGCCTCTCTTCTAGCACAGTGCAGCGTCATGTGGGACCATTGCCAGTCATTAGAGCTTTCGGGTTTTTAGACACATTAGCCATTGGGTCATTGAAATTATTGGATTCTTTAAAGTCCTTAGAATTAGGGTCATTTTCATCATTCAGGGTATTTTATGTATTTAGAGTTAGGATCATTTAGGAGGCAAAATATTGAAGGTCTTCTAGATATTTCCAGTGTTTAGCTTCTACTTGGATTGCTTAGAGTTTTGAAGGATGTTTTATATCATTTGGCATCATTTAAAGTCATTGACATTCACTTAGGGCTTAAGTCATTTTGAGTAATTTACTTCTCTTCAGGATCTTCAAGATTATTTGAAGTCTTAGGCCATTTCAGGTATTTAGGATCACCAAGGGTTTAGGATCATTTGCAGTAATTTATGGTCCATTTGCAGTGATTTGTGGCCCATCGGATAGTTTGGGATGTTCCAAAGTCATTTTAGGGAGTTCCCTAGTGGCCTAGTGCTTAGAATTCCAGGCGTTCACTGCCATGGCCATGAGGCACAGCCAGAAGCAAAGAAAAGAAAAGTCATTTTAAGAGGGATTATAGTGATTGTGATAAAGAATTTGGGTCAAGACCTTGAGGTTGTTAACCTTGGTGGTCTTCGCATTTTGAGGTCTTTGTGTTTGGGGTACATCTGGATATTCATTTGTTCATTGCACAAATATTATCAAGGTGCCTACCAAGAGTCATGTCCTACTTTGGGTGTTGAGGTTACCCTCATAGAGTTTGGGTTCTAGTGGAGAAAATAAATAAATCAACGATGCCACCTGAAGTTCAAAACCACTGGCATGGAATTTACAAGGATCTTCAGGATCCTCGAGTTTTTCTAGGGTGGGGAGATTCTAAGGGCATTTTAGGATCACTTAGGATCATTTGAGTTATTTTAGTATTATTTATTGTTGGAAGAGTGTGCATATGTTTTTAGGGTGCTGGTAGATACCTGATTAAATTTATCAATTTATTTGATAATTATCTGAGTCACTCCAGGAAGAATCTTCAATGCCACTATCCCCAGACATTATCTTCCCTAAAGCCCTTGGGAAAAGTACTTTGAGGGAATGTAGGTCAAACCTGCTGGCTCAGACCTCCAGGTGCATGAGACAGGATCGGGAAATAGGGAGTGTCCTGTGTGCTAGAGTGGGGTGAAGCATACATTTATCCAGAATCTACCATAAAAGGCTTTGATTAGCCAAGCAGGCCTTGCTTCTGGTACCCAATTCTTAATAAAGAGAACTTCAGAATGTGAGAAACTGAAAGCAGAGCAATCTGATGGTATATTCTGGTGAACCTCAGGTTTCCAGAATTCATGATAGGCATTTTTTTTCTCCTTTTGAAAGCTTTTGCTTGTCCAGTTCCTGAAAGGAGCATTGAGAGTACAATTAGAAAGTGAGTTTGGTGTCCAGTGTGACTGAGACTAAACACAGGGAGCTCCTGAGTTTCTTACAAGGAGACTCCATCCTTCAGCACAGTCAAGACATCAGAGTGGCTGGTTTTCTCAAAGACCTTAGAACTATGGATGTGATCTTTCCATTCTGGTGTCTGTATGTGTGTGTGTGTGGTGCGTGTACATCGCACACACACACACACATATGGTTTTGGCATATAGAGACTGCATTTCAGTTGCACGATGGGCCTCGTGTTACAACGGGATTTTGAAGTCTTGTGCTTAGAGAAAACTGACACTGGCAGGGAGATGAGAGCCTAGCTGGCTTTAATCCTCTGGCCATTGTTTTCATTGTTTTGTGTTTTTACATTTACATGTGCTTTTGGACACACTAAACAGGAAATTTTAATCCAAAAGCCAATGTAGGGAATTCCCTGGCAGTCCAGTGGTTAGGACTCTGAGCTTCCACTACAGGGGGCACGGGTTGCATCCTTTGTGGGGGAACAGAGATCCCCCAAGCCATGTGCCGCCAAAAAAAAAAAAAAAATCCAATGTAATAAAAGCATAAAGAAAACATAATCTCACCACTCCAAGGTAACTTTTTCAATAGGCTTTTATATATAGGCCTGCAATCATACTGAACATGCAATTTTATTCACTTTATGTAATGTTTTCCAATGTTTCTAAATAAATGTATAATTATACTTTTAATGGCTGCATAATACCCATGTTTATGGTTTTTATTTTGCCTGCAGCATTATCACAGAAGGAAAGAAGAAAGAAAGAAAAAGTCCTACTTGGCTTTGGCTTTTTTTTGATTGAGGTATACCTACTTGGCTTTTTATTGGATTAATTAGATCAATTTGAAGAGAGTTGCTATCTTTCCAATTCATAAATGAAGTATACCTTTCCATTTTTAAATTTTATTTTATGATCTTTTATTGCTGATACATAGAAATAAAATTAATTTGTATATAGTCACATTGTTTTAGCAACTTTGTAAAATCAATTTATTGTTTCTAATAACTTCTCTCTAGATTATTATGACCACTTTAAATTCAACTTTTATTTGTTGGTTTCTTTTAATGGGTCATGGATGTTGTAGTTTGCTCTTTTTGCTTAGTTAACTTAAGGGTTTTGGCCAAACTACTTATATTAATTTTTGTGACGACTCATGTTATTGCCAAAATTTGGTGAAGGAACTTTTTAAGTTAAACAATACATTACATTTCTGTAAGTATGTCCCTTGCCTTTAAAAATCTTCCTTTGGGGTCATTTTGGATTCCAGGCTTTTTATGGCCCCAGACATTCAATATTGGCTATGTGTGGGAGTTCTCATCAGCATTTTGTTCCTGAAATTACACTCCAGACATCTCTGGGACATAATTATTCCCATTAGTAAGACAGCCCACGCTGTCCTGTTCCTTCTGATCCAAGCTTTGGCACAAGCTACCCTCCGGGAGCCCAGGTTTCTCTCAGTGGAGGATATTTTAAGAGACCCAAATATAGGTGCTGCTGATCCCTTAGATGGTTCTGCAGACACGGGTAGTGTGACATTCAAAGTCACAAGTTAGTGCTAATGTATCCAGTTTTAAAACTCCAAAAGAAAAATGGATTTTGCTCTAATGCAAGAACATTTAAATCAGCATTATCAAAACAGTGATATATAAAATTTCCATATTATATTCTGCCTTCCACCGAAACATGGGTTTAGATTTCAGTTCTAGCCTAAAGCTTAAACTTAACATTTAAATTCCAAATTACAGCTTTTCTTAAAAATTTCACATATTAAAATTGTGATAAGCTGCCTTTTGGCCAATGCATAGAGTGACCATATATATCATCCACAATGGGACATTTTGAGAGCAAAAGGGGGTGCTATTAATAGTTACACTAGAGCAACAGACATAAATTGGAATTGTCCTGAGCAAACCAGGACTTACAGCCCCTACCAATCAGCCCATAGTTTTAAAACTTCTAAACTTATGTACTTATAAAGTATATATTTATAAGGTATTATTTCTATAAAGTTAATTTACATAGTTATTGTTATATAATTACTTAAATAAAAGTAATCATTTTTATTTTGTTTGGTTGGGTTTTTTTCTCCCCTGCATTCCCCCCACCTCCTATTTTTCTTGGTTTTAAAATGAAAAGAGCAATGTCAATTTTATCCAAGTTCAATTTTCAGTAGGTTTGCTTGCATCTAAAGCATTCCAGCAAAACCTACTCAAATGTATTCAGAACTTTAAAGTCTGGTGCTCACAGCAAACTCCATTCAGTAAGAGCTTCATTACCTAAAATGGATACCAATAAATTATTTCATAAAATCTGTTTTCATAAGGCAAGACAAAAACTGCCGACTCCTTTGGCAGCGGCTATTAGTATTTGTTGGGTGACTTCAGGCACTCTTAAATTCTATAAAGTTTACTGCCTGATTTGGGGTCTTGGTGGGGCCCCAAACAGACCATTTGTCTTTTGTTTATGTTGCCTACATCCACATACTGTACAGTACAAAAACCTCACTGCCTTGGAAGTGTTACCTTGGAAGTGTCTCCTCATCTATTTCACTTAGTTTAGTTAATTCAGCACCTAAAAAGCTACTGCTTGGAGTGAAAACTCTAAATGTAAGAAATCAAAACAACAATTAAAGGGGAACCACCATTATCCAAACTTTTCTCTCTTTTTAAGTACCTATAAGCATTGTTCGGCAGCATTGATAAAAATCTTGTCTTGGTTGCTACCTTTTTCTAGAGGCCAAATTATGTTGGTCACTTTTTATGCTCCATAGCCAGATTTCCTAGAAAGACAACTGTCAATCACATATTTTAATGTTATGAACCAGCCACACAACCTCTCTCTGTGTTAGAGTTCTCCAGAGAAACAGAACCAATAGGATGGAGAGAGATGATAGATAGATAGATGATAGATAGATAGATAGATAGATGATAGGGATCTACTTTAAGGAATTGGTTCATGCAATTGTGAGAGCTGGGAAGTCCAAAATCTGAAGGGTAGGCTGGCAATCTGGAGGCCCAGAGAAGAGCCAATGTTGCAGCTGAAGTCCAAAGGCAGACTGGAGGCAGAATTCCCTCTCCCTCAGGTGAGTCAGTGTTTTTCTGTTACAGCCTTCAATTGATTGGATGAGGCCCACCCACATTATGGAGGGTAATTTGCTTTACTCAAAGTCTATTGACTTAAATGTTACTCTCATCTAAAAATACCATCACAGCAACACCCAGACTAGTGTTTGACCAAATATCTGGGTACCATGACCTAGCCAAGTTGCACATAAAATTAACCATCACACTTGTCTCACACCATAGCGTGGAACTTGGGCCCTAGTCTAAAGGTCTTAGGCTTGGCAACCCCTGGGGGGTTGTGCCTCCAACAGAGGCAAGCCCAGGTCCCCAGACCCTGACAGTGGCTTGGTCATTTTACAGATGAGGAAACCAAGTCCTAGAAAAAGGTTCAGTGAATTGGCCCCAACAAGCCAAGGGTAGAGTTAGGACAAAAATCCAGCCTCACTGAATAGCTGTCCCCAGCTGTTTCTACAATTCTTGGCTCCACCAGGGCCTGAACTCAAGATTCAAAGGGAATTTTCTCATTTCACTTCCTTTTTGGAACATTAGAACCAAGTCAGAGTGCCAGTCAAACCACAAACTCTGAAAAGAAAATCAAAGCGTCTCCTGGATGCACCTTCACTTTCCCATCCCCAACCCTCCTGTGATGCAGCGGACACGCACACACCTGTCCGCCGGGGACTTCTCTTTGAAAGTGCTTTATTCAACAAGATCTAAGTCAGGTGCTTTAAAACATATCAAAATGTTACAGAAATTCACAGCTCCCTACTGAGGACTTGCCAAGTTACATTAAGATACCTAAACACATCAGTTTATAACTTCAGAACCAAACATTGAACGAGGTCATGTACCATTGCTCGAAAAGCAAGTTATGATTAAGGAGAAAGATACTTCACAAAGCTAAATCAAGTGAGGAAACCCTTAAGAAACACTAGCAGTAACACACCAGGAACCATCAGCCTGGGAAACAGGTCTGCAATCGCCGGGGAGACTCCACAGGAAAACTGAGGCTCTCCTTTCACAGCTTGCCCATGTCTGGTGCCTGGCTATAACACAGGGGGCGCTGTGACCTCCCATGACAGGGTAAACACTGTCAATTCCCTCTGAAAGAAGGGGTGCCACATTTGTCTTTATTTTTACCTCTCTAGGAGATCATTCTTCATCTCATCTGCCTCCAACAAGACTTTGTGTAAAACAATTTTCAGAGGCTTGACTCGAGAATCTGTACTGCTGCAACAGGTGTTCAAGGAGATCTCTGCCTCCTACCTTGGCCCTCACATCATGGTTTTGTCACTATGAGGCACTGGAATTCCTTTGTTCATATAGGAATTTCTCTTGGAGATGTATCTATGGTACCATGTTCTCTGTGCTACAGAGTTTTGAAATAGTTTTATTTTTTAAAGAGAGCTTCTCTTTCCTTAAGAGAGCTTCCTGCTTTTCTCTGGTCCATTTCTCCTTCCAACCTCCTAACACTGAAATAACAGCCCAACTCCAAAGAAAAGGATTCTTGCCAAGACATGTTTGCATCTGAGAACAGTTTGTTTCTTGAGTGTTTTTGTTTGTTTGTTTTGGTCTTTATATCCTAAAGTCTTATCTACAGGGATAAAATGTCTTTATCTGGAGGTCCCTAGGAGAAAGTATTGTTTTCTTTCTGGTAGAGAGGAGGGAAGGGTGAAAATATTTCTCCTTGAAGTCTCAGACCAAAACCTCAACCTCAGGGCTCAGCATTTGTCACAGGGGTAGGTGGCTAATCCGAGATTCTCCCACCTCAACCTCAACTCACAAAGTCCACAAGTCTGGAGACCAGTGTACACATTCCTCACCAGTTTGCACAGGCAAACCTATTGTTTGTGCTTTTCAATCCCTCCCCAAGGTAACCACTCCCCCCCACCACAAAATTTAACTCCTCACCTTCCCACTAATGTGATGACTAAGAATGTGACCTTGTGCTTAATTCCATCATCATCAGGGGGACTGGATCCCCTTCCCAACGATAAACTCAGGTTTTTCCTTCATTTGATCACCTTGTAACATAAGCCCCTGGAAAAAGACTCAGATGTGGCTATGCCGCTTTTCACAAGTGAGGAAAAACCCTGTAAATTAGCCTTTTTGTTCTTCGCACGATTTCAGGTTCATTGCACACAATTACATAAACCCACACAAATCAGTCCAGGAGTTCAAAGCTGCAAGGCCATGTGATACCAGTGAGAAAATCCAGCTCCACATCACAGCAGAGGGTCTCTATTTCAGTTGCTGCTATTTCAAAGAACCTTTCCAAAATTCCTGACTGGGTCATTAGTACGTGAGAAATGATTTCTAAACAGGGTGAGCCAAAATGGAAAAGTGCGGCCTGCATTAAGTGGAATGTATCATGTAAGATGCGATTTCCCCTCAATTCCATCCCAACCCCCCACCTTTAAAAAGCCAAGTCTACCTCAGTATCACTTTCTGAGAAAGCGATCTCGCAAATCTGACATTTTGCAACACTCCCATATTTACCACTATCATATTGCTAGTGCAAATTAAAGAGAACTTTGATAAACCAAAAATGGCTGTCCAATAAAAGTTAGCCATTAGTAATTTGCTTTGTGGAAAATTTTTTCCCTAGCCACTCAAGGAAGATTACTGGGGCCAACAAAGGCTTTGAACATTCAAAATAAAAATAACCGGAAGAAAAGTTTTCCAAGTCATTTCTCAAATGCAAAACTCAGGAAGTATGTTTGCATTCACAAAACTGCTCTTTCCCATCTGTAACAAAGGAAGCCTCTCCCCGGGCCCCCATTTTTTTCTGTGCATTTTGCAGAAGCCCACTGAGGTGTATGATTGAGGCTAAGGCCCTCCAGATTTCCAGTCCATCCCCCACAGGGCTGGTGGCGCTTCCCACAGAGGAGATAAGCTTGCTAAGAGACCCTCAGCAAAATGCCAGGTAGCAGCATGCCATCCTTTTGAAAGTTAACAGTGAGACTACATGGAAGCCACAGGGGCAGGTAGGGAGCAAGGGTGCCTGGGCAGGAACAGCTCTGCTGCAAAGGTCCACTGTCCTTGCAGGCACGGATCAGTGGCTCTTCTTTCCTCAACTGCCCAGCTCTCCAAACCTTCTTTGGAGAAGAGGTGGAGAACAGATGGGGAGCTTCCCTACCACAACAAGGCTCAGTGTTAGGAGCTTCTGGCCTTGCTTGGTTGACCTCCACAGCCAGGCACCTGCTCCAAGCATCTATCTGTCGCTCTTCAAACAGTATCCGTTGTACTGGAGCTGAGCTACCTGGCGATCTTACCAATGGGGGCCCAGAAGGACAGACTCTTCCTGCCCTTCCCCCTCCATTGGAATCTCTCTAAAGATCACCCAGGTGGCTGCTCAGAGAAGCTGAGAGAGAAGCTCCATCCTATCTACACACTCTCATGGGGCAGCCCAAGAAGTATCCCTTAACCCCACACTTGGTCAGTAGCAGGACAAGTCTTCATTCTTAGAGTCCATCTCCACACACGACGTGAGGGCAACTTGCAAAAATCCAGTGGTTGTAAAGTATTAAGCCTTGACTTTGCAAACGCAGGGCCTCAGCTCCAAGTGCAAGAAGACCACTGGATATGAAAATGGGCTGGGTTTACAGGCACCTGTCATTCTGCGAGGAGCCTCCACATTTCTCTAAGGAGGGAAACTTCCCAGCCATACAAGACCAGGTGCCATGTACAAACCAGTGAGGCCTGTTTCATAAGATACTTCTTTCAACTCAGGGAGGCCCCAAAGAGTTGGGGTCATCAGCTTGGCATGCTGAGACAAACATCAGGCTCCCCTATCTCCTAGAGGTAGCCAGGGAGGTGGGGGCGGAGGCAGAATCCATTCTTTACTGGCATCCACACAGACCATCACATATGTCCTTGTTATTTAAAACAATTGAAGTTTCCAGTGTAAAAACCTGTGGGCTTATTGCATCTACCCCACTGATGGTTTATCTTTTTCTTTCCATCAGAACTGCCCCAAGGGCATGGTTTGTTAATTAATTTGTTAACTGCCAAGGATCTCACACTTGCAGATCCTTCCTAGGGATACAGGGAGAGTATCTATTAACATAAAAATACCCCAAATGGTGAGTTTGCTGGGCCTACTTCCCCTTCTAAACACAAGCAGACATGTATGGCTGCTCCCTGGCACTTGAGGGGAGAAATCTTTTCTTCAACCTAAAACCCCTCAGATCGGTGACTCCTCTGATTTTCCTGCCCACAAGCAGAATATCTGCCAGCCTCATAGCACCTGTGCTGGCTGCTTGGAATTGAATTGCATGTGAATATATCATGTGGGCATGTGGATGTGTACCATGTGCACACACACGTGCACACACACATTTTGGGTTCTTCTTATAATAAAAATGGAAAGTCCTCGTGAGTAAAGGAAAGGAGCAGGGAAAAAAAGGTCAGGGAGTTAGTTGTCTGCTGGCTTCTCCATGGTGGTTTGGGAGCTGGAAAGGTTTGCATTTAAACGTTTCCATGGAAGGCGCCCAGCTTCATGTGAGTCTTCTCAGGTCAACAATGCCCTCCACGGCGTCTGGATCCCCTCCCTGTGGCTCAGATTGTTGCTGGGGTCTCGGCTATCTCCTCCAGCCTCTGCCGAATCATTAGCCGGAGCACAGTGTACCTGGGGACAGAACAGCTTCGGTGGAGAGCAGAAAGCAACACACTCCTTCTCATGACCCTCCCCCATCACTTGGGTCACAGTGTGGGCCAAGTGTCCCAACCCTTTGCTTCTCTCACTGGCCCACTCTTGAACCACTTCGTTACTTGTGTTCATTTCCACAACAGGATGAAAGGGACTGAAGAGGTTCACTCCAAGCTAATTATTTTACTATGATTAAAAAGTCTGGAGAAGAAGAATGAGAAGGTGAAATAACAAGAACAGTAATAGGGATTCCCTTTGTTGAGTGCTTACTATGCTCAAGGCACTATGCATAGAGTATCATATAATCCTCACCTAGGCTGGACCATATGAAATTGCCATTACTTTTACCACTTTGGGGGAGCCTACAAAAATGACAACTTCATAAGGTTCAATCTAATATCAGTATCTGCATTTTGCCAAAGACACTACAGCAACTACCAGGCATGGAGTCCATGGCTTAGTGGTGAGTATGGTTTTTTCATCCCTTCCCTGAATTATGGTAATTCAGATACTGGAGTGGGCACTGTTAATGCAGGGCTAACGTGGCTTTGCACTGCACAGCAAAACTATTTTTAAAGTTTGGCACATAGTAAGTGTTCAATAAATGTTAACTGCTATCATATTATTATCATCAACACAGAAAATGTAGCATTGACTTTAGCGGCAAAAAAGAATCATTTTTTCTGCCATATCTATGAAACGCAGCTCTACTTTATGACTAAACATGACCAAAAAATAACAAAATCCTCCCCAGAACGAAGTTTTAGTACTGGACTTTTCAACCCAAATGCAATTTCCAGAAGAGAAATGTTAAAAAGGGAGAAAGGATGTGAGGAAGGGATTTTAGGGTTACTCTACTTAAATTTCCACTGCCGAGACAACCTTCCTGAAATCCTTGGAACAATTTTATGTCCCACATCAAAATGAGAAGTTGAACGAGAAGCAGAACGACCAACACACCGATGTTTCAAGTCCCCACCTGAGATCTGAGATCTGGCATTGTCAATGGGAAGCCCCCTGAACACAGTCCCAGGCCCAGATGGCAGCTCCTCACAGCCCCTGCAAGGTTCCTGAACGGAGACTCTTCTCACTGAGGCCTCAGGAGAAACCCAACCAGCCACCTCAGGGGCTATGCTTACTTGCGCATCAGCTTCTTTACTTCCCGATCTTCTTCCTCTTGGAGCTTCTGAATGAAGCTTTTAAGGACAGGCATCTCAAACTTTATATACTGAGCCACCTGGGGAGAAAAAAGTAAGTCTGGGGTGCAAGACCCCTCCCAGCACTATTCTAATTTTTTTTGGCATCTCTCTCATATAAGGCACAAAGCCTTGGGAAATCTATTTCTGCACTAATCCGGGATTTCCTCAAAGGCAGGAGCCAAGCCTCATTCTTCTCAAGGCTGGTATAGAGTCTATGATGAAGATCACTTCATTTACATGATAACTTCATCTCATATCTTCTCATTTTTCATCTCATGTATCCAATCCATGAGAGGTGATGTCAAACATAGAAAAGCACTTTCTCTTGTCAGGCATGCGGAGAAGACTGGAACACATAATATTCAATAAACCTCTCTGCTCTCCCCTAAGAGAAATTAAGGAACCACAGCTCAGAATGATGATTTGTGCCTCAAGGCTCAAACAGGCATCCAAATGTGAACTGCCTCCTGAGAGGCTATAAGCCTGGGGGTGGCTCCCAGGTGAGCTGAAGTTAAGCAGCCACTCTTCCTCCCTCACCAGAACCCTCACCCTGTTCTACCAACTCTTCTCTGTGGGAGAAGTATGTTTCTTCATGCTGTTAATGGTGGGCTCAGCTATGTGACTTGCTCTGGCCAATGGAATGGGTGTGTGGATGTGATATACATAAAATCCAGGTGGGGGCTTCAAAGGAGCTTACATGGTTTCTTGCATTCCAGCCATCTGCCATGAGAAGCATACCTAGGTAGCCACTGCCTCTTACCCTCGGTCTCTGAATAAGACATGCAATGTTTACCTGAACTGAACCCACAATCTAAAGCAGAACCGCTGCTACCAGCCTACAGAATCTGGAGCAAGAAAGTAAATGTTTACTGTTGTAAGTGACTAAGACTTGGGGAAGTTTGTTGCTATAGCAAAAGCTATAAAATCACTGCTAACTCCTTGAAGTTGCTTGGAAAAGGTATGCAGAAACTTTTCAGCCCTCTTAAGTACCCCAGAAAGCCTCAAGAAATTTATTCCTTCTATGGAAATCATTTTGTGCCTGAGCTTTCTTCCAGTTAACCCCCACAGGGCACACCCTCAACCTAGCTTCTGCATTCATTATTGTTTCAAGAAAACCTGGTGTTGAGAAATAGCAACAAAACAGGGCCTGGTCATTGGTCAAAAAGCCAAGCTATACCCCAGTTGTAGTTTACCCAACCAAATCCCCCACCCTCCGGGGACAGACATCTGACTGAAAAGGGACTCACATCATAGGTGACTTCCTCCACCTGGTCCTTCTCCATAAGGAACACTTTGGAGACTTGCTCACATGGGCCCTGGAGGATCCGGGCAATCAGGGGGTAATCAGTGTTCTTCAGCTTCTGTTTCTCTGGAACCACACACAGCCAGGAGCAGCCCTGAGTTGCCTGAGGCCTTTCTCACCTTAAGTGGTTGTCAACTCAAGGGCCCAAATGGATCAGGCACCTCAGGAGATGTAGCCATACAAGTCAGGAGACTGATTTGTGAATGAACAATTCAACAGTTCAAAGCAACTGTTACCGCTCCCGTACCCCTCAACAATACTTCCATGCCTCAAGCCCTTTGGAAGATGCTGCATTGGAGAATCTGGTTTTCTCTGTGCTTTGAGAAAATCCAGTTCTTTTTTTAATAGGCAGTTATGTTTTAGGGTTAGTTTACTGACCATATATGGCATTCCCCGGTGGACTCATCCAGCAAGCTCACCAGCCTTGGACGCAAACAACATTTGGAAGTTTCCAAAACCCAAGCAACAAGCAAATGAGGCAGAGATTTTTTTTTTAACTTGCTATTTTGAGTTAATTAAAAGTTTTAAGTATACTGTGTTCTTTATACTTACCACCACTGGTATGGACCACATACAAAGCAAACTCTTCCGCTGAGTTCTCAATCTGAATCAGGAAGGAGCAAAAGATACTTGCTGAAAGCATATATTTACATATCCTAACTGTGGCCATTTCTTCTTCTTGAACACTGCAAAGCTAAATAAATGATAGGCTCTTTTGAGGGGAGGGCTATTTATCTACAGCATTTAAAGGTGGTGAGGAAATGGGGTGGTAACATTATCAATAATGATAGGTAATAAGAGCTAACATTCATTGCACCATGCCAGGCACAGTTCTAACAAACTCTACATGTTTTAACTCATCTAACATGACAACCCAGTGAGAAATAAAATATTGCTTGCCATATCAGTAAACAAAGGATGTCACAGTCATCAGCAATTGCAGCCACCTCCGATGGTGAGCTGGTGAGCCCTGAGACGACTCAGGAAAGAAACAAAGAATACCTGCCATCTTGCAGCCATCAGACTGCAGCCACTCCCAACGGTGAGCCCTGAGGAAACTCAGGGTGAGAAGACAGGATACTGGCCCCCAATAGCTAAGGTGTGTATCAAAGGAATGATTTCAGTAAGCCCAGACTCTTGCATCTTTCCATATGTAGGAAAACGCTAAATTCCTTAACTTGAGATATCTGATTTTCTTTAATTAACAATAATCTTTTGACATTCAGACTACCTGCCCTTTGTTGCAAAACTCCTATGTATCCTAGCTTCCCCTTCACCTCCTTGGAGCAGTCCTCCCAGGGTTACTTGAGATGCTGCCTTCTGGGTTTGAAGTCCTAAGAATATTCGCTGAATAAAACATAACTCTCAACTTTTAGGTTGTGCAATTTTTTTTCAGTTGACACCAGTAATGGGGTCCTGTTAACCTTATTTTACAGATGGTGAGGCAGAAGCACAGGGAGCTTAAGTCACTTGTCCAACTCCTCCAACCAGCAGGTGATAGATAGAGATTCAAACCCAGAGCCTATGCTTTAAACCACTAGGACACACTGGCTTCTGTTAGAAATAAGAATACCTGGTTTCCAAAAGACTTAGAAGGGTATTGTGGAAAACATACAGAGCAACAGGACTTCAAAAACACTCATGCACTATAATTTTCACATCTATTGAAGGCTCATCAAAGTAGGTTCCCCAAATGCACAGAAGTCGATATGTGCACGGAGCCCTGAGCCAGTCATCAGGTCCAGGGTCCTTCTCTGGAGGCCCATAAAGCACCTGAGGGCTGGTGCTTCTCAGGCTTCAGTGGCACCAGAATCCCAGTAAGCCTTGTGGAACAGGTTCCCTGGTCTCATCTCCGAGTTTCCACTTCAGTGGGTCTGATCTGGGGCAGAGGGAGGCCTGAGAACCTACTTTTCTAACAAGCTCCCAGGTGATGCTGATGTCGTGGGGTCTAAAGAACCTAAACCTTCTCTGTCCTGTGCCCCCCTACCACACACTCTCCATAGCCCCCACCTCTACACGTCTGGGGGCCCCAAGGCACACATGCCACTGTCTGAGGCCAGCCAGCAGAGGGAACTTGCCTTAAATTTGTTGAGCAGCAACTTCAGGACCTGTGGAGTGGTCATGGTGCTGTTGATGCGGACATTGGTGATGGAGCCATAGGCCGGCGTGAACACCGACGTCTGTCAATAGAGGGGTCCAGCTCAGAGTGGGTGTACAGACAAGGATGGGGCACTAAAACCCAGGTGTCCTGGCCCTGTTACCTGGGGTAAAGGGACAGGGACAATGGCACTCAACCTGTGCTCCCTGAGGGTCCTCTGTCCCTTACAACATAGAAGCATTGGGCTTTGATGTCAATAAAGAGCCCTGGGCTTTGCCTAGCTCAGGAGCTCGCGCCCACCCCACCGCAGGAGGCTTGAGGGATCTGAGCTTGCCAAACGGTAGCGCTGAGGAGGGAAAGAGGACCAGATAAGGGAGGCACTCCCTCCAAATAAAACATGCACAAAGCCCCTTCTACTACGACTTCAACATGAGGAGGTCTGTGACCACTCTTCCATGATGCACTTGTTTCTGGGGCCAGATTCAAACCAAGCAGCAGGAAGGAAGAAGAGTCAGCTAGCTTGGGGTGGGGTGGGTGATCTGAGTTCTGCAGCTCTGTTTCAGGGCAGCCCTTAACTCACAGAGAAGTCAGGCCACATAGCAGCTGGAGGCACATGGTGCAGAAAGAGAGTAACATGTGGATGGGGGGGTTTCTGATGAGGGCTGTTTGTGGGGTCATCTCGCATCTCACCCACTGAGCCAGGAAGAAAGGGTGCAGGGCACAACCATTAAAAGAATGACACAGCCATTAAGAACAGGATACCACAAAAACTGGTTAGAACCTACTAGGCCCAAGATGGCAGAAGATTTGACTTCCAGTAGACCTTCACCTCATTATACACTCATTGTAATATATTAGCATCTAAATGACACACCCACTGGTGCCATGACAGTTCCGAGGTCGACCATAAAAGGCCAAAAAGTGGGTGGTGGCCCAATTCATGGAAATCCCCACCCCTTCTCCAAGACAGAATACTCCTCCCACTTATTAGCCTATGAAATTACCCAGCCCATAAAAACTAACCACCCCCACAGCCCAGGGCTGCTCTCATATTCCCGAACGACCCATTGCCTTGGGGCCACCGGACTCGCCTGAGACCTAGGACATGACCATCCTCTTGCACTCCATTTTTTCCTACAACACCATCATTTAGGAGGGCTCCTGATCAGGAGGCCCTTATCTCTCTCAGAGCCAGCAGAGCCTGCAGCCCACTCACGACCCAAAGACTGAGTGGCTTCCCAGGAGTCTGCAGCCCTGAGGTGGCAGCTGCCCAGGAAGGGGTTTTGCCCCCACTGGAGCTGGCGCTTGCCCCCTGCCACCCTATCGCCTCTACCTTGTGGTTGTAGAAATGGCCGTTGATGGAGAAGCGGTGGCGTCTGATTCGCCGCTGGTCGCTGGGTGTCCTCACATTGCCACGACGACGTACCCCAACATCACTGCGTGTGCGCATCAGTTGTGGGGTGTCTTCCTGCAGGGACTTCAGGGCCCTGGAGTCTGGGAAGGAAGGGAAGATGAGCTCTGTCTGCTTGGACCTGGGATGTGGCAGTGTGCACAGAGTACCCTCTTCCGGACCTATGCTACAGCACCTACAGCTTCCTCAAAAATATATTTTATAAAAACAGTATTTCCTGCTGGGGGAAAAACATGATGCATAACTTACCAAGAAGCAGTACAGTGACAAAGTTCAGAGCACAGACTCCTAGGTTCAAACCCCAGCTCCACCACTGTCATTGTAGGGGAGCAAAACTTGCTACCCCCGAATGTCTCTGGCATGCTGAAAACAATCAAGCCCCAAAAGACTGATAACTGAAATATAGCCTGCTATATCAGTAAACAAAGGATATCACGGTCATCAGAGATTGCAGCCACAGGCGATGGTGAGCTGGTTAGCTCTAAGGGGACTCAGGACGGAAAAGAATACCTGCCATCTAGCAGCCATTACACTGCAGCCACTCCCCACGGTGACCCCTGAGGAAACTCAGGAGGTGAAAACACAGGATACTGGCCCCGGATAGCCGAGGTTCCTATCAAAGTAATGATTTCAATGAGCCCAGACTCTTGCATCTTCCCATACACAGAAAAGAGCTAAATTCCTTAACTTGGGATACTGGTTTTCTTTAATTAACAATAATCTTTTGACATTCAAACTACCTGCCCTTTGTTGCAAAACTCCTATGTATCCTAGCTCCCCCTTTGCCTCCTCAGAGCAGTTCTCTCAGGGTTACTTGAGATCCTACCTTCCAGGCTTGGAGTCCTAAGAATATTCGCTGAATAAAACATAACTCTAAACTTTTAGGTTGTGAACAATTTTTCAGTCAAAAAACTCAGGAAGAAACTCTGCCTTTTCCCCTAACTGCCTAAAGAATTTAGATAGCGGGCTTATTACTGGACTAGAGTTATCACCAGAGACATCTGCAAAGAATATGGGCTAAATGTGGCGAGGGAAACTCTTAATCAGAGTCCACCCTGTGTCACACTGTCTTTGCAGGCCCAGCAAACATTTGTTTACCAAACGTTTGTTTTCCATCTCCATGTGAATTGCCTTCCTCCCCTGAAGTCCCAAATCACTACCCCCAACATCCTCTTTTGTCTTTAGCTGAAGATGGCAGTTAAGGTGAGGGCATCATCAATCGGGAAGATGGCGGAAGAGTAAGACGCGGAGATCACCTTCCTCCCCACAGATACACCAGAAATACATCTACACGTGGAAAAACTCCTACAGAACACCTGAACGCTGGCAGAAGACCTCAGACCTCTCAAAAGGCAAGAAATTCCCCACGTACCTGGGTAGGGCAAAAGAAAAAAGAATAAACAGAGACAAAAGAATAGGGACGGGTCCTGCACCAGCGGGAGGGAGCTGTGAAGGAGGAAAAGTTTCCACACGCTAGGAAGCCCCTTCGCGGGCGGAGACTGCGGGTTGCGGAGGGGGAAAGCTTCGGAGCCACGGAGGAGAGCACAGCAACAGGGGTGCGGAGGGCAAAGCGGAGAGATTCCCGTACAGAGGATCGGTGCCGACCGGCACTCACCAGCCCGAGAGGCTTGTCTGCTCAGCCCGCGGGGCGGGCGGGGCTGGGAGCTGAGGCTCGGACTTCAGCGGAGTGCAGGGAGAGGACTGGGGTTGGAGGTGTGAACACAGCCTGCAGGGGGTTAGTGCACCATGGATAGCCCGGAGGGAGTCTGGGGGAAAGTCTGGACCTGCCGAAGAGGCAAGAGACTTTTTCTTACCTCTTTGTTTTCCTGGTGCGTGAGGAGAGGGGATTAAGATCGCTGCTTAAAGGAGCTCCAGAGACGGGCACGAGCCGCGGCTAACAGCACGGACCCCAGAAACGGGCATGAGACGCTAAGGCTGCTGCTGCCGCCACCAAGAAGCCTGTGTGCGAGCACAGGTCACTCTCCACACCTCCCTTCCGGGAAGCCTGTGCAGCCCGCCACTGCCTGGGTCCCAGGATCCAGGGACAACTCCCCCAGGAGAACGCACTGCGCACCTCAGGCTGGTGCAACGTTCCACCAGCCTCTGCCGCCGCAGGCTCGCCCCGCATCCGCACCCCTCCCTCCCCCGGCCTGAGTGAGACAGAGCCCCCGAAGCAGCTGCTCCTTTAACCCCATCCTGTCTGAGCGAAGAACAGACGCCCTCAGGGGCCTACACGCAGAGGCGGGGCCAAATCCAAAGCTGAGCCCCAGGAGCTGTGCGAACAAAGAAGAGAAAGGGAAATCTCTCCCAGCAACCTCAGAAGAATCAGATTAAAGCTCCACAGTCAACTTGATGTACCCTGCATCTGTGGAATACCTGAATAGACAACGAATCATCCCAAATTGAGGAGGTGGACATTGAGAGCAAGATTTATTATTTTTTCTCCTTTTCCTCTTTTTGTGAGTGTGTATGTGTATGCTTCTGTGTGAGATTTTGTCTGTATAGCTTTGCTGTCACCATTTGTCCTAGGGTTCTATCCGTCCTTTTTTTTGTTTGTTTTTTCTTTAAAAACATTTTTTTTCTTAATAATTATTTATTTTAATAACTTTATTTTGTTTTATCTTACTTTATTTTATTTTATCCTCTTTCTTGCTTTTCTTCCTTCCTTCTTTCTTTCTCCTTTTTCTCCCTTTTATTCTGAGCCGTGTGGATGAAAGTCTCTTGGTGCTGCAGCCAGGAGTCAGTGCTGGGCCTCTGAGGTGGGAGAGCCAACTTCAGGACACTGGTCCACAAGAGACCTCCCAGCTCCACATAATATCAAACGGCAAAAATCTCCCAGAGATCTCCATCTCAATGCCAGCACCCAGCTTCACTCAACGACCAGCAAGCTACAGTGCTGGACACCCTATGCCAAACAACTAGCAAGACAGAAACACAACCCCACCCATTAGCACAAAGGTTGCCTAAAATCATAATAAGTCCACAGACACCCCAAAATACACCACCAGACGTGGACCTGCCCACCAGAAAGACAAGATCCAGCCTCATCCACCAGAACACAGGCACTAGTCCCCTCCACCAGGAAGCCTACACAACCCACTGAACCAACCTTACCCACTGGGGACAGACACCAAAAACAAAGGGAACTACAAACCTGCAGCCTGCAAAAAGGAGAGCCCAAACACAGTAAGGTAAGCAAAATGAGAAGACAGAAAAACACACAACAGATGAAGGAGCAAGATAAAAACCCACCAGACCTAACAAATGAAGAGGAAATAGGCAGTCTACCTGAAAAAGAATTCAGAGTAATGATAGTAAAGATGATCCAAAATCTTGGAAATAGAATAGAGAAAATGCAAGAAACATTTAACAAGGACCTAGAAGAACTAAAGATGAAAGAAGCAATGATGAACAACACACTAAATGAAATTAAAAATACTCTAGATGGGATCAATAGCAGAATAACCGAGGCAGAAGAACGGATAAGTAACCTGGAAGATAAAATAGTGGAAATAACTACTGCAGAGCAGACTAAAGAAAAAAGAATGAAAAGAACTGAGGACAGTCTCAGAGACCTCTGGGACAACATTAAATGCACCAACATTCAAGTTATAGGGGTTCCAGAAGAAGAAGATAAAAAGAAAGGAACTGAGAAAATATTTGAAGAGATTATAGTTGAAAACTTCCCTAATATGGGAAAGGAAATAGTTAATCAAGTCCAGGAAGCATAGAGAGTCCCATACAGGGTAAATACAAGGAGAAACATGCCAAGTCACATATTAATCAAACTGTCAAAAATTAAATACAGGGATTCCCTGGTGGGGCAGTGGTTGAGGGTCCGCCTGCCGATGCAGGGGACACGGGTTCGTGCCCTGGTCCGGGAGGATCCCAAATGCCGCAGAGCGGCCGGGCCTGTGCTCCCCGGTGGGAGAGGCTGCAGCAGTGAGAGGCCCGCGTAGCACCAAAAAAAAAAAAAAAAAAAAAAAAAAAAATTAAATACAAAGAAAACATATTAAAAGCAGCAAGGGAAAAACAACAAATAACACACAAGGGAATCCCCATAAGGTTAACAGCTGATCTTTCAGCAGCAAGTCTGCAAGCCAGAAGTGACTGGCAGGACATATTTAAAGTGATGAAGGAGAAAAAGCTACAACCAAGATTACTCTACCCAGCAAGGATCTCATTCAGATTTGATGGAGAAATTAAAACCTTTACAGACAAGCAAAAGCTGAGAGAGTTCAGCACCACCAAACCAGCTTTACAACAAGTGCTACAGGAACTTCTCTAGGCAAGAAACACAAGAGAAGGAAAAGACCTACAATAACCCAAAACAATTTAGAAAATGGGAATAGGAACATACATATCGATAATTACCTTAAATATAAATGGATTAAATGCTCCCACCAAAAGACACAGATTGGCTGAATGGATACAAAAACAAGACCCATATATATGCTGTCTACAAGAGACCCAATTCAGACCTAGAGACACATACAGACTGAAAGAGAGGGGTTGGAAAAAGATATTCCATGGAAATGGAAACCAAAAGAAAGCTGGAGTAGCAATTCTCATATCAGACAAAATAGACTTTAAAATAAAGATTATTAGAAGAGACAAAGAAGGACACTACATAATGATCAAGGGATCAATCCAAGAAGGAAAAATAACGATTGTCAATATTTATGCACCCAACAAAGGAGCACCTCAATACATAAGGCAAATACTAACAGCCATAAAAGGGGAAATCGACAGTAACACATTCATAGTAGGGGACTTTAACACCCCACTTTCACCAATGGACAGATCATCCAAAATGAAAACAAATAAGGAAACACAAGCTTTAAATGATACATTAAATAGACGGATTTAATTGATATTTATAGGACATTCCATCCAAAAACAACAGAATACACTATTTTCTCAAGTGCTTATGGAATATTCTCCAGGATAGATCATATCTTGGGTCATAAATCAAGCCTTGGTAAATTTAAGAAAATTGAAATTGTATCAAGTATCTTTTCCGACCACAACGCTATGAGACTAGATATCAAATACAGGAAAAGATCTGTGAAAAATACAAACTATGGAGGCTAAACAATACACTACTTAATAACGAAGTGATCACTGAAGAAATCAAAGAGAAAATAAAAAAATACCTAGAAACAAATGACAATGGACACACGACGACCCAAAACCTATGGGATGCAGCAAAAGCAGTTTAAGAGGGAAGTTTATAGCAATACAATCCTACCTTAAGAAACAGGAAACATCTCGAATGAACAACCTAACCTTGCACCTAAAGCAATTAGAGAAAGAAGAACAAAAAAACCCCAAAGTTAGCAGAAGGAAAGAAATCACAAAGATCAGATCAGAAATAAATGGAAAAGAAATGAAGGAAACGATAGCAAAGATCAATAAAACTAAAAGCTGGTTCTTTGAGAAGATAAACAAAATTGATAAACCATTAGCCAGACTCATCCAAAAAAACGGGAGAAGACTCATATCAATAGAATTAGAAATGAAAAAGAAGTAACAAATGACACTGCAGAAATACAAAAGATCATGAGAGATTACTACAAGCAACTCTGCCAATAAAATGGACAACCTGGAAGAAATGGACAAACTCTTAGAAATGCACAACCTGCCAAGACTGAATCAGGAAGAAATAGAAAATATGAACAGACCAATCACAGGCACTGAAATTGAAACTGTGATTAAAAATCTTCCAACAAACAAAAGCTCAGGACCAGATGGCTTCACAGGCAAATTCTATCAAACATTTAGAGAAGAGCTAACACCTATCCTTCTCAAACTCTTCCAAAATATAGCAGAGAGAGGAACACTCCCAAACTCATTCTACAAGGCCACCATCACCCTGATACCGAAACCAGACAAATATGTCACAAAGAAAACTATAGGCCAATATCACTGATGAACATAGATGCAAAAATCCTCAACAAAATACTAGCAAACAGAAACCAACAGCACATTAAAAGGATCATACACCATGATCAAGTGGGGTTTATTCCAGGAATGCAAGGATTCTTCAATATAGGCAAAGCAATCAATGTGATACACCATATTAACAAGTTGAAGGAGAAAAACCATATGATCATCTCAATAGATGCAGAGAAAGCTTTCGACAAAATTCAACACCCATTTATGATAAAAACCCTGCAGAACGTAGGCATAGAGGGAACTTTCCTCAACATAATAAAGGCCATAGATGACAAACCCACAGCCAATATCATCCTCAATGGTGAAAAACTGAAAGCATTTCCACTAAGATCAGGAATAAGACAAGGTTGCCCACTCTCACCACTCTTATTCAACATAGTTTTCTTAGTTTTAGCCACAGCAATCAGAGAAGAAAAAGAAATAAAAGAATCCAAATCGGAAAAGAGAAGTAAAGCTGTCACTGTTTTGTAGACGACATGATATTGTACATAGAGAATCCTAAAGATGCTACCAGAAAACTCCTAGAGCTAATCAATGAATTTGGTAAAGTAGCAGGATACAAAATTAATGCACAGAAATCTCTGGCATTCCTATACATTAATGATGAAAAATCTGAAAGTGAAATCAAGAAAGCACTCTCATTTACCATTGCAACAAAAAGAATAAAATATCTGGAAATAAACCTACCTAAGGAGACAAAAGACCTGTATGCAGAAAATTATAAGACACTGATGAAAGAAATTAAAGATGATACAAATAGATGGAGAGATATACCATGTTCATGGATTGGAAGAATCAACACTGTGAAAATGACTCTACTACTCAAAGCAATCTACAGATTCAATGCAATCCCTATCAAACTACCACTGGAATGTTTCACAGACCCAGAACAAAAAATTTCACAATTTTTATGGAAACACAAAAGACCCCGAATAGTCAAAGCAATCTTGAGAACGAAAAATGGAGCTGGAGGAATCAGGCTCCCTGACTTCAGACTATACTACAAAGCTACAGTAATCAAGACAGTATGGTACTGGCACAAAAATAGAAATATAGATCAATGGAACAGGATAGAAAGCCCAGAGATAAACCCACGCACATATGGTCACCTTGTCTTTGATAAAGGAGGGAGTAATATGCAGTCGAGAAAGGGCAGCCTCTTCAATAAATGGTGCTGGGAAAACTGGACAGGTACATGTAAAAGTATGAGATTAGAACACTCCCTAACACCATACACAAAAATAAGCTCAAAATGAATTAAAGACCTAAATGTAAGGCTAGATACTATCAAACTCTTAGAGGAAAACATAGGCAGAACACTCTATGACATAAATCACAGCAAGATCCTTTTTGACCCACCTCCCAGAGAAATGGAAATAAAAACAAAAATAAACAAATGGGACCTAATGAAACTGCAAAGCTTTTGCACAGCCAAGGAAACCATAAACAAGACCAAAAGACAACCCTCAGAATGGGAGAAAATATTTGCAAATGAAGCAACTGACAAAGGATTAATCTCCAAAATTTACAAGCAGCTCATGCAGCTCAGTAACAAAAAAACAAACAACCCAATCCAAAAATGGCCAGAAGACCTAAATAGACATTCCTCCAAAGAAGATATACAGACTGCCAATAAACACATGAAAGAATGCTCAACGTCATTAATCATTAGAGAAATGCAAATCAAAACTACAATGAGATATCATCTCACACCAGTCAGAATGGCAATCATGAAAAAATCTAGAAACAATAACTGCTGGAGAGGGTGTGGAGAAAAGGGAACACTCTTGCACTGCTGGTGGGAATGTGAATTGGTACAGCCACTATGGAGAACAGTATGGAGGTTCCTTAAAAAACTACAAATAGAACTACCATGTGACCCAGCAATCTCACTACTGGGCATATACCCTGAGAAAACCATAATTCAAAAAGAGTCATGTACCAAAATGTTCATTGCAGCTCTATTTACAATAGCCCGGAGATGGAAACAACCTAAGTGCCCATCATCAGATGAATCGATAAAGAAGATGTGGCACATATATACAATGGAATATTACTCAGCCATAAAAAGAAACGAAACTGAGTTATTTGTAATGAGGTGGATGGACCTAGAGTCTGTCATACAGAGTGAAGTAAGTCAGAAGGAGAAAGACAAATACTGTATGCTAACACATATACATGGAATTTAAGAAAAAAAAAATGTCATGAAGAACCTAGGGGTAAGATGAGAATAAAGACACAGACCTACTAGAGAATGGACTTGAGGATATGGGGAGGGGGAAGGGTAAGCTGTGACAAAGTGAGAGAGTGGCATAGACATATATACACTACCAAATGTAAAATAGATAGCTAGTGGGAAGCAGTTGCATAGCACAGGGAGATCAGCTCGGTGCTTTGTGAGCACCCAGAGGGGTGGGATAGGGAGGGTGGGAGGGAGAGAGATGCAAGAGGGAGGAGATATGGCAACATATGTATATGTATAACTGATTCACTTTGTTATAAAGCAGAAACTAACACACCATTGTAAAGCAATTATACTCCAATAAAGATGTAAAAAAATAAAAAAATAAAATAAATTTCAAACACAGACACAAATATAGGTGAGGGCATCAGCCATTTTGGTGAGTTACTCAGTTTTTCTGAGTAACTCTCCCAAGTTTACATGTCATTAAACTTTTGTTTGATTTTCTCCTGTTAATCTGTCTCATGTCAATTTAATTCTTAGACCAGCCAGAAGAACCTAGAAGGTAGAGAAAACTGTCTTCCTTCCCAACACCATATATCACTAACTCTCTGTGCCTCAGTTTCCTCATCCATACAATGGGGATAACAATAGCACCCACCTCATGAGATTGTTGTGAGGGTTTAAATAAGTTAATTCATTTAAAGCACTTAGAACAATGTCTGCACAGGATAAGCACGATATAAGGACTTGCAAGATAATGTCGACCTGACAGTATCTAACAAAATTGCAAATGCACATAGCCTCAGATCCAGAAATTCGATTTCAAAGAATCCTACAGACACTGACAAATGTGTGAAATGAGACATGTATAAGGACACTCTACACTTTTGTTTGTCTAAGAGACTAAAGATGACTTAAATGTTTATCAATAGGGAGCAATTAAATTATCATTTTTTTCATACAATGTAATACAGCAGAGCTGTAAAGAATGCAGAAGTTCTCCATGGGTTTGTATGGAACAATCCTCAAGACAAACTAATAGAAAAGGGATGTGCAAAATGCAGCCATTTACATTAAAATGGGAAGAAAAGAAATGACATCCAACCATTAAGCTTTGTTGATGTGTATTTCCTTGTGCTTGCAAAGAATATCTTGGGAAGAATGCCTTCAGTTTGCTTCTAGGGAGGGAAACTCAGTGGGTGGATGAGATGGGAAACTTTCAATTCTTTTTTTTAAATAAGTTTTGAATATTGAACCATGTGAATTTTGTTTTCAAAACATAAGTAACAGTGTACAACATTCATCACATCAGTCTTCACACAGTCAGCCCCAAACTAGAGGATCCTCCCACCATGCATGTACCTGTGGGACTTGATGTCTGATCATTCTCAGGCAGGGCATCCACCTCTGAGATTGGAATGTTGGGCATGGTGAGGGGCTTCAGGATAGTGCTGGTGAGCAGAAAACAAACAAAAGGTTCAGCCCCTGCAGAAGAACGCCCCCAGTCCCACCCCACCCCACTCGTACAAAGGGAGCACTTGGCCTGTGCAAGGCTGGGTACCAGCACACAGCAGGTCACAAAGGACATGGTAGGCTGTGCTGAGTGTCTCACGAGGCTGGTCCAGTTCCTGGGCTAAGCACTTGGCAGGGAAGGGGAGTTCTGGAGGGAGAAAATGCTTGTTCCCAGTATTTGCAGCAACATGAAGTCCAGGACAGAGAACAACAAAGAACACCTGTGTGGTGCCTGTGCTGAGTTTCTAAGCACGTACAAATTCTATAGCTTATTTAGAAAACCCTAATAATGGTCATTTACTTCTAGGGACAAGATTCTAGTTCAGACCCACTTCTGTTGGAGGAATAACTCAGAAATTGCTTCTACCATCTAACAGGAATGGAAAGTAATAGGTTGGCTGCTACAAGAGTCAGGGCAGCTTTGGAAGTGGCCCTGATGGCAGTGTTCTCAGGGTTGCTGGAGAAAGGGTCACAAGCAGGCAATCTGAGTTGAGACCTGGTATTGCTATGATAGCTGGAAAATACTCCTCAAAGCCTAAAAGTACAGTGGCAGTTCAGAGAAACACATCGAAAATCAACAGAGGATTTGGCCAGAAAGGAGACTAATATTTAACCAATTAGGACCATCCCATGTTGAGAAGAATGCAGGTGCCCTGGTAAGACAAAGCAGGACCCTGTGGGGGCTTCCCAGGAACAGACCCCTGTATCCCGCTCCTCTTGTTTGTAAAAAAGCTTTAGCCTCCTAGGCCTTCCCTGAGTTCCAAAGAACAAATTTAATCAGAGAAGTGAGAAAATGCAGAAACTAAGGAAAAGAGTCAAGCAAGACAAAATATTGATAATAACAGTTTAGCCAAAAAACAAAGTCAAGGCCCTTTAGTTCCTCCTCAAGGGCTATAGATAGTATCCTGAGCCATGTCCATGAGTTGCTTTGCAAATATTAAAAGTATCTTCTTACACCAGGTGTAAGAAGTTAACTGCATTCTGACCACAAGCAGGTAAACCCCAAACCCCTTGGAACCAGATGATGTTGACTCCTGAAATACCACCCAATTACCTCACCAGCAATTAATCAGAAGAGCATCTACCACCCTGCGACCCTCTCCCCTCACCTTGCCTTTGAAAACTCTCCGATGAAAGCCATCGGAGAGTTCAGGTTTTTTGAGCATTAACTGCCTGGACTCCTTGCTTGGACCTGCAATAAACGCAGCACTTTCCTTCACCACAACCTGGTGTCACTAAATTGGCTTTACTGCACGTAGATGAGCAGACCCAAGTGTGGTTTGGTAACACTGGGACTCAGCAGAGATAGGATAATTTTTTTTTTTTTTTGGTCACATCATGTGGCTTGTGGGATCTTAGTTCTGAGACCAGGGATTGAACCTGGGCCCTCTGCAATGAGAATGCAGAGTCCTAATCACTGGACACCAGGGAAATCCCAAGGGATGCTAATTTTAAGTGAAGACAATTTAAAATTGAAAATCTGAAAGAACTGCCTATTGTATTATAACCAGTGGGCTTCTGAGCCCCAGAATGAAACTGAGCAGAGCCTCTCAGGAATGGTGAAATTTTGGCACCCATAGCAGCCCCTTCCCACTCCCTTGTCCAAAGCACTCTTTATTGCCAAAGCAGAAACTGGTCTCAGCATGCTTCTTAACACAGTGGTTCAGGCATTCACTTTATTATAGCAGGCACTGGGACAACATTATTTACCATTCCTGAAAACTCTCAAAGTATTTGCAGGTTTCAAGAACCAACCAAGACCAGCTTGATGCCACAGGGAATGGAAAAGAAATAAGTGTATAGCATGAAAGACCCCTTAGTAGGCCAGCCAAAGGCCACATGGTCAAGTGGAATTTTAAAAATCATTTCACTTAGGAAACGGAATGTAACACCCCAGGGCCTGGGCTGGCGCTGTGGAAAGGGTTTGGCCCACTCGAAACCAAATACAGTGAAAGTGCTGAAAACAAAGCAGAGTATAAAACCGGCAAAGTTAGATGAAACCAGAGAACCTTGACTGGACGCCCTGGCGCTGATGGGACAGGCAAAGATTTTCCTCCTTAAATTCCCTTGGAAAGAAACCAGATCAGTAACAGGCTTTGGCCACACTGTAGGTTTCTCTCAACTTTAGCAAAGAATAGATTTGGCTGTGGAGTTTAACAAAATGTTCAATGGGGTCAACAGAAAGGGCTTGGTTCTTATTTAAAACAGAAAAAACATCACTGTGGTTTGGCTGAACGGTTGACGCACTCCACCCACGCTCTGGCCCCAGGGCATTCAGTATCAGCAAATTTTAGGATGGAACAAGGAATAGTCACTTGATCCTAAAAACTGAAGCCCCAGAAAGACAGTAAAGAGGGTGTGCCTTACTAGATGCGTTGAACTACTCATTTGGCTACAGGGAGGAACAGGCTTAGTCTTCACAGACCTTCCAGTGGGAACCAAGTAGAGGGGACCTCTCAAGACCATCACGCCACCACCCAACTCCAGGTGTGGCCTGAAGCAGACCTTGCTTGGCTGGCTTGGACAGGGCCTGACATTCTTTTTCCTCTTCCAGGTTCCCCTCAGACACAGAGAGCTTTGGACAGAAGTTTTGAGCCCTAAATGTCTCTGGGGTGGGGTCGTTCTATAAGGAGTGGTCCCAGTGGGGAGGATGCTGGGGCATCAGGTGTCCTTTCAGAAATCTGCAGACTGGGCCTGGCTGGCCACTACGATACCCCTCAGAGACTAGGGGTCTCCACGCTGGGGAAGGCATGCTGCTCACCCAGGCCTTAGTGCTTCTCCTCTCTGACTCAGCATCTCCCCTCATCACTCTGACTCTCACTCAGTGATTGTGGTGACAGGCATGGAAGCCCAGTAACACCAACATACACCCCTTTCTCCTCATCCCAAGTCGAAGGCAGGGGGCAGTGGGAATAGGAGCTGGGATCAAGGCTTGCTGGAAGAAGGTGGAATTTACCTGCTTGAGAATAGATGGAACCCCCAGATACCCCTGGTCACCCCCCAGTCCCATCTCTCTTCACTCACCCCTGAGCTCCTAAGTTACAGCCGGAGTGCCAAGAGGAAGAGGATGGAGGAGGGCGAATGCGTTCATTGTCATCCTGCATTTGTAGACGAATGGGCCGGCGCAGCCCCCAGGAGATGTTCAGCAGCCCCTCCACGATGAACTCATCTTCTTCCTGCCACAAAACAATTGGCAGGGTGAGCCCAGAAAAGCCTCAAGGAAGCCAGCACCAGGTTCTTGGGGGTAACTGACAGCATCCTTGATGTGTCCAGCTGGGTGCACCCAAGTTACAGTCACACCCCAGCTCCAAGACACTCTCTCCACTTGTAAACTACCCTGAAGGCTCTGAAGCTGACCTCAGAGGTCAGGGCAAAGTTGCCTCAAAATTCATAGACATGTGCAAATTATAACAATGTTTTTTTGTTGTTTTTATACTAATGACTTTAAAGAAATTAACTACATTTTCTTTTCTTTTTAAATTTATTTTTAGCTGCGTTGGGTCTTCGTTCCTGTGTGCGGGCTTTCTCTAGTTGCGGCGAGTGGGGGCTACTCTTCATTATGATGCATGGGCTTTTCATTGCGGTGGCTTCTCTTGTTGTGGAGCATGGGCTCTAGGCTTTAGTAGATGTGGCACACAGGCTCAGTAGTTGTGGCTCGCGGGCTCTAGAGTGCAGGCTCAGTAGTTGTGGCGCATGGACTTAGTTGCTCTGCAGCATGTGGGATCTTCCCAGACCAGGGCTTGAACCCGTGTCCCCTGCATTGGCAGGCAGATTCTGAACCACTGTGCCACCAGGGAAGTCCAATTACATTTCTTAAAGTATGTGAGACTAACCCTGCTAACAGAAGCAAGAGCTAAAACCTTAAACTAGCTACTTTCCCCTCCCCTACTATGGAAAGTGATGTGTCTTTAGCTATAACATGTTATATGTTAATCTGACCCACTGGTTGAAGGAGATTTAAAGTAATATTTCCTCAAGTTTGTTTAACAGAATACTAGCTCCTCTACCAGATCAATTGTTACCTTAAAAAGAGTATCCTGTGATCATGAGTTGGGAGATGATGTGTTAATCAGATTTCTTAACAGCAGAACTTCCCAGGCCAATAATTAGCTAATGTGCTACATAACAACTCTCCAAGAGGTGAATAAATCCTGTAAGAATTCCAACTTTATACTCAAGGGTTGTTGACTGATAAGAATTTAAATGTGAAACCCTTCTAAAAACATTTGCATGTTTTATCCCAAAGAAGTGGATCTCACTAATCACCATAAAACCTTTTAATCACCTATAGGACACATCTCAGAAAAGCTGTTTAACGACCAAAATCTTGCTAATGGTCCAGCCACTAATTAGTAGAGGGTTTGAGGACAATGCCTAAAGGGTCAGGTTTTCTTTCTAGAGTTTCAGAAAAACCTTTCTGAACCCATGTTTTTTTGTTTTTGTTTATTTATTTATTTATTTATTTATGGCTGTGTTGGGTCTTTGTTTCTGTGTGAGGGCTTTCTCTAGCTGCAGCAAGCAGGGGCCACTCTTCATCGTGGTGCGCGGGTCTCTCACTGTCGCGGCCTCTCTTATTATGGAGCACAGGCTCCAGACGCACAGGCTCAGTAATTGTGGCTCACGGGCCCAGTTGCTCCATGGCATGTGGGATCTTCCCAGACCAGGGCTTGAACCCGTGTCCCCTGCATGAACCCATATTTTATAAGCAGGGCCATGACCTGATATCTGGGCTATGGCCACATCTTCAGGACAAGCCACATAAACGAAGATGATACTTGTTCACTGAACAACTAACCCGGGCCCCAGGATCATCCTTAGAGAGGGAGGGGGTAATAAAGAAGGCAGGAGAAGAGTGCAGCAACTTTAGGGCATTTGGGGATCTTAGGGAGAAAAGCTTTATTTAAGCACAGGTCATATATGGCCTTCTAGCTGGTCAAGGTTGGCATCATTAGTTTATATCACATGATTGTAGGGCAGAATTTAACCCAAAGTAGGACTTTGCCTATGTGGTGTGGTTTGAGGCACATACAAAAAGCCACTACATAGTATTCCCAACCAGCCTGCCTTAGTAGCTGAAATTCTGCCATCTGGATATCCGTTTGTTTCTATGAATTAAATCCCCATGGCTTGACAACCTGAAAATGTGTTTAGAAGGGTATTACACACAATTTCTTATCGGTCAAGGACATTTGAGTATATATTACTCCACCATCTATCTGAAACAGGCTTTACAGAAATGGATACAGTATGAATAAGCTTAGATTCAGGATGCGGGCTGGGGAAAGACAGATGGATAACAAAGAACACTCCAAGAAGGCACTCGAGGAAGGCTGCTGCAGTTGTGGGGAAGGGCCAAGAGTTACCACCCAGAGCTTATATAACTTGTCCAGGTTGCTTCAGCAATAGGACATGGGCCCAGATGTGTCAACGTAGAGGACTGTGTGAAGTTCCTGAATTGCCCCAAAGCAGGAAGGCTGCTTGAGAGTTAGCTGAAAGAGTCATTTCATGAAAGGGAGGGTTCTTTTTTTGAGGCTGGCGCTAGCCCAGCCACACAGCCGCAGCAATGTCTCCAGAACAGAAAAGCTCATCCTTTTTAGAACAAATTTGGGCCTGGGGTCTCCTTCTGAAGAACTCTAGGGACTCCCAATAACATCACTAGCATCGAGAGGCTCCTCACTGTGGCAGGAGAGGCAGGGACTCTCAGACCAGGAGACATGGAGACAAAGACTGGGCTGGCCACCAGGGAAGGAGCCTCACAGATCTTCCTTGGGACTCCTTACCTCACGATGTCGGAGCTGCAAATTCTGGCCTTCATAGTACAAGTTGTAGGTCTTCAGATGCAGAAGAAGTTCGTTCCTTAAGGGAAAAATACAAGAGGTGTCACAATCTCAGGTGAAGCCACTTATAATGCAGTTATTCCCTCTTTTTCTCACCTCTAAGCTGGCCTTCAGTCATTCCAGTCTGGGTGTTTGTCTACATGTGTACATATACACATACACACACCCAGAGTTCAAGGTCAAGGTCAAGAGTAAATACTACCTAGAACAGACTGGATGTAAAGAGCAACTCCAGAAAACCAATGCAGGTCTGGTCTGCTGACAAAGGTTGGCATCTCTCACAACACTCCCCAAACCCAAGCTAAATATGCAGGCCTTAATAAATCACAGATTCATAGAGGCAAACACACTTCAAAAGCCCATAGACAGGATTTCTCCAGCCTCTCCACAGCATTTCCTCCCTCACACATGCTGTGAGTGAGGAGGGGACAATCACTACAAACCTTCACAAGACTCAGAAACTCCTAGAATTTCAGAAAGTTAAAGGGACAGGCCTGGGTCCCACTGACTTATGCTTCATTGACATGACCTTATCATGTGTTTAAAAATTTACTGACTCCCGGGCTTCCCTGGTGGCGCAGTGGTTGAGAGTCCGCCTGCCGATGCAGGGGACATGGGTTCGTGCCCCGGTCTGGGAAGATCCCACATGTCGCGGAGCAGCTGGGCCCGTGAGCCATGGCTGCTGAGCCTGCGCTCCGCAACAGGAGAGACCACAACAGTGAGATGCCCGCGTAAAGCAAAAAAAAAAAAAAATTTACTGACTCCCATCAAGAGTGGAACAGATGAATAAAGGCAGCTATGGCCACACAATGGAGCAGCAATGAGAATATGAATGAACTACACATAACACGGATGAATCTCAAAGATATTACGCCGAGTGAAAGAAGCCAGACACAAAAGAGCACATATTGTATGATTCCATTTATATGAATTCAGAATTCAGACAGTGGTTCACCTTTGGGAGTGGTGACTAGAAGTGGGCATGAGGGGGCTTCTGAATCCTAGCAATGTACCCTTCTAGGTGCTTTTATCTTTTTAATCTATTCTAGGTGCTTTTAGTTTATAAAAATATTTTTTAAAAACCTTACAAGGCCTCTAAATACTGGTTTCCAAGTGGCCCCCCTGGGAGCACAGCTCTACTAAATGTGAGAGAGCATGTCACACCCTTTGTGATCAGAGTGAGAGCTGTCAAACCTGAAAATGCTGTGATCAAGTTTTATCTGGAAGTGAATGAGGGGAGGCCTGGGAAGGGCTTGAGGAGGCTGAGGTGTGTTCTTTTGCCTATACTCAGGCAAGAGGCAAGGGAGTTCCGTCCCTCTAAGTCCAGCCATTCAATGGAGAGATTTGGGGCCACACAGGAGGTCAAAACTGGCTGGAAACTCCAAGAAGTTCCAGACAAGTTAAACCTAGATAAGCTGGAGTGAATTAGCAAAAAATGTGACTCCAAATAACCTAAAACAAAAGCTGTTTGATACTTTGGAACACAAAGATCTGAAACTAGGATTTAAAAGTACTGGTCAGTAGAAGCCCCAGGGGAAATCCATCAGTGAAGAGATGAGTATGATCCACAGCTCACACAACGGTGTGCCTGTGTATGGCCAAGTGTGTCTAAAGGAATTCAAACAATTTGGTCTCAAATAAATTAAACATTTCATTAAGATAGAGAAAAATATGTACAAATCCCTGTGCTGAATGTAAAAATATATCTGCAAACTTATAATTTAAAAAAGTCTATTTTGGCTTAGACCCTGCCATATCAGCAAAAATCTGAGTTCAAAAGACTTTAGTGCATATAATGCAATGAAACTGTCTCCTGCTATTCAGGGGGCACCTGTGCCCATTTTAGCCAGAACCCCAGCAGCACAGGGACACAACCCAGCCAGGACTTCCCTGGGGTATACCACAGACAAGACAGTGAGCAGCCAGCACCAACTCCTCCTCCTGGAAGCCCTCCAGGACATCATCTCTTTTGAACCCCTAAGGGTGCCATGTCCTAAAGACCTCCTTAACTTCACTCTCTACGGCCAGGCTCTGGGGGCATGTTTTTTGTGTTTTTTTTGCGGTACACGGGCCTCTCACTGCTGTGGTCTCTCCCGTTGCGGAGCACAGGCAGCAGCAACCTTGCTGATGCTCTCACTAGTCCACACTCAGTTGCTTTCTCCTTCTCACACACATGAGCTCCTCTCATGCACAGAGGAGGCTCCTCTGCCAGTGGCTTCCATTGACATGGGACTGGCCACTGCAAACACAATACCATAGCAAAAAATCTTACTTGGAAATGTATTTATCTTGTCCACATGGGACTAGGGAAGTTTGGTGACTGTAGTCCATTCTTCCTTTCTCTTTTCATCAGACGAGAGGCCTATATTTGAAAGGTGAAGACAGAGGTTAAAGTCAGGTTGTGTCCTTAGGAACTCAGCAGACCATGTACCAGAGGCGGGGAGCACATGGCTCTCTGTCCCTGCCCCAGATCCATAGCTCGAGCAGCCCAACACTGACCCAGGGCCAGGGAAATGCCACACTGCTGGCTGCTGCCACTGCTCGCCACAGCCTCTGAGAAAAATCCCACTTGATCATGGTGTATGATCCTTTTAATGCACTGTTGAAATTCAGTTTGCCAGTATTTTGTTGAGAATTTTTATATTTTCTTTCATCTAGTATTTCAACCTGCAGTGGGTTTTTTTTTGTTTTTTTTTTAATTGTAATGTCCTTATCTGGCTTTGGGATCTGGCATTGTAAAATGAGTTTGGGAGTGTTCCATCTTCTTCAATTTTTTGGTAAGAGTTTGAGAAGGATCAGTATTAACTCTTCTTTAGATGTTTGGTAGAATTCACCAATGAAACCATCCGGTCTTGGGGTTTTTCTTTGTTGGGAGGCTTTAGATTGCGGATGTTCAATATCACTAATCATCAGGGAAACGTAAGTCTTGCAAACTATTATATAAAGGATGGATAAACAACGACGTCCTACTGTATAGCACTGGGAACTATATTCAACATCGTGTGATAAACCATAATGGAAAAAATATGAAAAAGAATACATATGTGTATAACTGAGTCACTTTGCTGTACAGTGGAAATTAAATACATTATAAATCAACTATACTTCAATAAAATTTTTTGAAAAAACCACAATGAGATATCACCTCACATTTTGATGAATGGCTATCATCAAAAAGACATGAGACAACAAGTGTTAGTGAGGATGCAGAGAAACTGAAACACTTGTGCACTATTGGTGGGAATTCGTAAAATGGTGCAGCACTGTGGAAATCAGTATGGCAGTTTCTCAAAAACTTAAAAATAGAACTGCCATATGATCCAGCAATTCTACTTCTGGGTACATACCCAAAAGAACTGAAAGTAGGACCTTGAAGAGATATCTGTACACCCATGTTCTTCACAGAATTAATCACAACAGCCAAAAGGTGAAAGCCACTCAAATATCCATCAGTGGATGAATGGATTAACAATGTGGGGGGGATATATATATATATATATATATATACACACACACACACACATATATATGTGGGGGGCATATGTATATATATATATATAATGTAATATTATTCAGCCTTAAAAAGGAAGGAAACCCTGTCACACATTACAACATGGATGAACCATGAGGACATTATGCCAAGTGAAGTAATCTAGTCACCAAAGGACAAGTACTGTATGATTTTACTTACATGAGGTACCTAGGTCAAATCCATAGAGACAAGAAAGTAGAATGGTGGTTGCCAGGGGCTAGGGAAGGTGGAATGGCAAGTTACTATTTAATGGGTATAGAGTTTCAGTTTTGCAAGATGAAAACAGTTCTGTGGCTGGATGACAGTGATGGCTGCACAACAATGTGAATGTACTTAATGCCATTGAACTGTACACTTAAAATGGTTATGATGGCAAATTTTATGTGTGTTTTGCCACAAATTTTTTAAATGGAAAAAGCAGGCAGAAAATCAGTGTTATAGTGACACAATGCGAAAAGGATTCAACCCACTGTTGCTGGCTTTGAAGTTGGGGGAATCGGGTGCAAGCCAAGGAATGTGGGTGGCCTCTGGAAGCTGGAAAGGACAAGGAAATGGATTCTCCCCTAGATCCTCTAGAAAAGAACACAGGCCCTGCCAAAACCTTGATTCTAGTCCAGGAAGACCCATGTCAGACGTCTGACCTACAGAACCAGAAGATAATAAATTTGTATTGTTTTAAGCCACTAAGTTTTGGTAATTTGTTACAAGAACAACAGGAAACTAATACAAAGGTGCCCTAAGGAAGGGGTATAAGTGGGAGAGGGGAGTGGAGGGCAGAGTTCCATTCAGAAAATTCATACCCCACCTGTATACCCAAAAGTGGTACCCCAAGAATACAACTGTTCTCTCTAAATTTTAATTTTTCAATTCTTCAAAAAAGGGAAAAAAATCATAAAATTTGGAGTATATATGTACTGCAAAAAAAGGAAAAGGAAAGAAAGTCAGACTACTGAGAAAGTTTTTCTTTTTTTCTTAAGTGACAATTACCATAACTAGTGAGTACCCATTTTTTTAAAGCACCTCTTCTATGCATATGTAAATGTATATGTTCATTTATTGTGTGCCTAAGATGTGTCAAAGCTTTGCGTTTACTGATGGCAGTTCAACAGCAAGTAAACTGGCACAGCCCTGCCTTCAAGTGTACATAGTCCAGCAGGAGGGGATATGAGGGGAAAGACAATTCTATCGAGGAGGGCAGGTGCCACAGCAGCACACAGGAAAGGCACCTGATCTGGACTTGGGTGGGGTCCCAGGAGCTTTCTGGAGGAAGTGAACTCTAAACTGAGACCTCAGTGATGAGACAGAGCTGGCAAAGGTGAGGGGCAGAGTGGTCCAGGCAGGAGCATGCACCAGGATGGGGTGGTGTGTGTGCTGGACCTTGACCATATGGAGGAGTTTGGACTTTGCAGTACAATGGGGGGTGTGGTAGGCTGAATAATGGACTCCAAAGACATCCAGGTCCTAATCCCTGGAACCTGTCACTGTCACCTTATATGGTGACAGGGACTTTGCAGATGTGATTAAATTAAGGATCTTGAAATGGGAAGACTAACCTAGATTACCTGGGTGGGCCCTAAATGTAATCACAAGTGCCCTAATAAGAAAGGCAGAGGGAGATTCTACAGACAACCTCAGCAGAGAAAGATATTTGAAGATGCTATGCTGTGGATGAAAGGTGGAGAAAGGGACCATGAGCCAAGGAACACAGCCAGAAAAGGCAAGCAAATGAAATTACCCCCACAGCCTCTAGAGGGAGCGCAGCCCTACTGACACCTTAGTTTTGGTCCACTGAAACCAATGTCAGACTTCTGGCCTCCAGAATGTAAGTGAGTATATTTTTGTTGTTTCAAACCACCAAGTCTGTGATGATTTTTTTATAGTGGCAATAGGAAAACAAGAGGAGTTATAAGGGAAGGTTGTGATCTGAGTTGAATTTTGGAATGATTATCACACTCTGCTGTCTACTTTGAGAAAGGATTGGGGAAGAAAACAGAGGTAGGGGGACCAATTGAGAGGCCTGTCCCAGGGAAGCAGGCAGTGGGGATGGAGTAACAGAGTCTAAAGAGTTTAAAGAGGTAGAGAAAAAGTCATGATCCATCAATAAAAAGATTTGGAAAGGGCCAGATTCGACATGGGGGTAAAGGCAGAGTCCAGCACGATGCCTGGCTACTGGTGAGGATAGCGATGAAGGTGGCCATGCACAGTCACAAGCACTGGTGTGAGGAACACGGGCTGAGTCTGAGGCAGGGCCATGGAACCCCGTGATGCAGATGACAAGAAGCACAGCCAGGCCTGCGGCCCAGGAGAGTGACAGTGTGGAGCTCCCAGGGAGGGAATCCTGGCTTGGCTGAAGGAAGGGAGGTCAGGAGAGTGGCAAGATTACCAGGGAGAGAGCAGGGAGGGCTGAAGGGGCAGGGCCAAGGGCAGGGATTCAAAGGACCCAGTAGGTCAGGGATGGGCAGAGAAAAGATGAGTCCCTATAAGGGGAGAGAAAACAGGAGATGCAGTCTCCTGGAAGCCGAGAGAACAGGGGGCCCTGAGAAGAAGGCCAAGATCAGCAGAGCCAGGAGCTGGTGGTGGGAGCCCAAGGGAAACCCAGAGGGGCCTCTGATTTACCACACAGAATCATGGGGGACCTCGGCCAGAGCCAATGCCAAAGCTTGGATGGAGTAGAAATCAGATTAGTAGTGCCTGGCCATTGACAGACCTCATCCTGAACATTCAGGTCTTTCTCCAGCCAGGGAAATATCCTATACTTGCTTTGATTCCTGCTTCTCTTCCTTCCATTCTTGTTTTTTCTTCTGCAATGTCTCTATCCCCTCTCTCCAGCACTATACATACATACATACATACTTACATATATCCCTGCAGTTATCCTCCAAGTTTCGTATAATTTTTACTCACAGTCTCCACCTCCTTATTTTCCCCAGAATTCTACAGATAATTTTCTAACTCACTGATTGGATTTTCTGCAGGACTCTCATTCACTGCCTCCATAATAACCTATAATTTGGTAATTTTGTTTTGGATCTGAAAGCAATCTGTCCTGCTCCCAAGACAAATCCCTTTTGACACTACATCCTCTTAAATCTACTGAAAGTACCAATTAGAGAAATTAAGTCTTCTCTGCAGTTACTAAAACTATTTGGTACTTGAGGAAAACAGGCAGATTAATGAAACAATATCACATACAGAAATAGACCCAAACATATTTGGGAACATAGAATGTGTGCTACCTTTCTAAATAGCAGAGAAAAGATAGATTAATAAAACAAAATGTTGCCGGAGAATTGACTGGCCTTTGGAAAGGGGGAGATGCGGAATCTAAATCCCTACCTTACTCTTCCACCAAAAGGAATCATAAATGAATTAAAAACTTAAACATTAAAAACATAAAATGCTAGAAGGAAATGTAGGGAAATTTGAACTGGGGAAAACTTTCTTGACCCAAAATCCAGAAGGCATGATGAAAAAAGAAAACTGGATACCAATTTGTAAAAATTTTAAGCTTCTGTTTAGAAAAAAAGTTTACCCTATCCTGAGTCAAAAGGCAAATGACAAATTGGGGGAAAATATTTACAATACATATTATGAAAGGTTAATCTCAATATGTAAAAGTCTTTAATAATTCAATAAGAAAAAGACTACACTCAATAGAAAATTTGTCAAAGCACATGAACAGATAGTTCACAGAAAAATAAATACAAATAGTTAATAAAGATGTTCAATCTCCCTTATCACTATTTTTTACTTACCAGGTTGATATAAATCTTCAAGTAGTCTGATGGCCCAAATGTGGGAATTCTCTAAAGCTCTGTCTACATATTGAGTGACTTCACCAAGGCCATTGTTATAAATCTGACCTATAGACTCACTTGGCCCAATCTTTGTCTTCAACCTGACTTCTCCCCACCTTTTTTCTTACTTTTACGTTTCTTGGGTTAGGAATGTTAGGAAAATACTTACACAGCCGACCACATTGTTGAACTGAAATTACAGGTAGCTGATTCTAGGACCCAAACCCTCCTTTGTCTATCTCAAGGACAACAACTGCATCTGTCTTCATAAACTTTCCAACCATCACCACAAATCACTGGCTACCTCCAGCCAGCTGGAGAGGGAAAAAAAGCCAGCTACATTTACATACACTTTAAGGCAAACAGTAGCAGAGCAAACAAAAGGCCGGAAATTTAGAGTTCAGTCCAATATTGCTTAAGCAGAGTATTGTTCTCACACAAGGAAGAGTCAGAGGAAGAAGGTTGATGGGGCTGGGATCCACATTCAATTGGACACTTCTGCCAAGGGTGCCTGCCAATATCTACAGTCTCGAAGAGAGGGATTTGCTCAGCTAGCTGGCTGCAATTCTTCTGCCTTCTCTGTTATTATCAAGAATTTATGAAGCCCTCCTGGACTCCACAATGCCTTGTAAGGATCATTTCCAAGCATCGCTTCCACATTGCCTTGAGAATATAGAACCAATCTTCACCATCTCTTTGAAGAGGGGAAAGCAAGACAGAGAGGAAGGAGGGTGCTTCCCACATCAGCCAGCATCTCAGGCACAGAACGGAGACAGCTCACTGCTTCCCGTACAGAGAAAGGAGGAGAGACACAGAATGGGACAGGAATGAAAGGGCAGATTTGACACAAATAATCTTTGATGTGGAGTCACTCTTTGGAAGTCTAAAACATATTTAAACCTACTGAACCCCCCGTGAACGTGGCCATTTAGCCCTCAAGACTTCTAGATCAGTACAACTTCTCTTTAGAAAAACTTTAAAAGATAAAATGTGTATTGAATGTCTACTAACTACAAAGCATGTCTGCTAACATGTCTGGAGATGTGAATACCACTGGGCTTGCCAAGTCAGGACATGAGCCTCCTAGTCAACTAGTTACAGTGGAGACCTGTTGAGGCCACTAACCAGTCAGTCCTCTCTTCTGGCACCACTTCATGCCCTGGCATGTTCTGGGTTCTCCTCAGCTCCATTAAATGCCTGGGCAATGCCATGCAGCCTGTCAGCAGAACCTAGCACTTCCCATGTGAAGACCCATCCACTACTTCCTGCCTGTTCCCAGGACAACTTGAGGGCACAACCATCCCTAAGATCCAAGAGAATGTCTTGACAAAGGGAAGGTTCCTAAGCTATTGAAGATGATGACATCCCAGCTACAAAGAACTTTCTACGCCTGTTTTTCATGCTCTGTGAGTGTGCCCATGCTTTTCAGACCCAAACAAATTCACATGTTCCCTAGACCCGGATCCAAAACTTACCTCCTCCTACAAACTGTTCTCGCTGTCCCTGGGCAGTGTTGGGGGGATAGGCACCCACACCTCAGCCTGTCCTTCATCACAGCACTTATACCACCACACAGAAACCATTCATTTGGTGTTTCTTTCCTCTCCTAGGCCTACAGCTTTCTCTCTTTGGACCCCCCAGCTCTCACACTGTGCCTCTCTCCTGCAAATATTCCCATTCTCATTATTAATTCTTCAGCGGAGACAGTGGATTCAACAGTCAGCCCAAAGAAAGCTAACCTGCTGTCTTAGGTTAGGGAATTCCTAGAGGCAGAGGTCAAAATGAGGATTCTTGTGCACATGAGTTATTAAGGAATTGATTTCAGGAGAAACCTGTAAGGGAGTGAGGGAAGAAGGACTGGGGTGGGGAAGGACCTGGAGCCCAGCCACAGCCTGATCCCATGGGAGCTCTAGGGCGTGAACAACCCCACCGAATTGTCCCACCCTAAGACAGGCAGGCCAGGCCTTTGTACCCCACGCTAGTCAGTCGCTGGTTGAGAGCCACCTCTGGGAGGAGGGGGTGAGCACCCAGGCATTATCCTGCAAGAGAAATTCTCAAGACTAGGGAGCAACTGAGACCTGTCGGCAGTCCACACCCATAACAGGCAGCAGATAAAGGGGGGGCTTCCCTGGTGGCACAATGGTTAAGAATCCGCCTGCCAATGCAGGGGACACAGGTTCAATCTCTAGCCTGGGAAGATCCCACATGCCGCGGAAGCCCGTGTGCCACAACTACTGAGCCTGCGGTCTAGAGCCCACAAGCCACAGCTACTGAAGCCCGTGTGCCTAGAGCCTGTGCTCTGCAACAAGAGTAGCCACAACAAGAGAAGCCCACGCACTGCAACAAAGAGTAGCCCCCACCTGCTGCAACTAGAGAAAGCCTGCACACAGCAACAAAGACCCAACGCAGCCAAAAATAGAAACAAATAAATAAATAAGTTTATTTAAAAAAAAAAAAAAAAAAGAATCCGCCTGCTAATGCAAGGGACATGGGTTCGAGCCCTGGTCCGGGAAGATCCCACATGCCACAGAGCAGCTAGGCCCGTGAGCCACAACTACTGAGCCTGCGCTCTAGAGCCCACGAACCACAACTACTGAAACCCGCATGCCTAGAGCCCGTGCTCCACAACAAGAGAAGCCTGCGCACGTAACGAAGCGTAGCCCCCACTTGCCACAACTAGAGAAAGCCCGCAGCAGCAACGAAAACCCAATGCAGCCAAAAACAAATAAATTTATTTTTAAAAAAATAGGTAAAGGGGATCTGGGTGGGTACCAGTAGCGGCCACGACACTTGCTCCACGTTAGGGCTTGAAGCTCCTGGCTCTATCACCTTCCTCTACCCACTCTAAAGCTGGGACAAAACAGCTGCCTGCACAGGATCTCCAGGTGCAGTCGGTACAAGGCTGAGCTGCAGGAATGGGGACAGACTTGCCCAAGTTCTAGACCAGTCAAAATCCTGTAGCTACCCTGTAGCTGTTGCACAAAGGATCCTTTCCTCTTTCTTTTCACAGAACCGTCCCCCCGCCCCCCACCACTCCCAGGTGTTTCCAGCCTCCCCAAGAATAAATGAGAGGCCAGCCAGGCTCTTGAAATTAACCAGCTCAGTTTCCTGTGATGAGGGCAAGCATTAAGTCCTCAGGAAGCTTGAGGAGGTGGGAAAGGCATCAAAGCTCTGTTCAAAGAGAGCAGAAGCTCCTCTGTTCTTAGCTCTTGGTTCCTCCAGACTCCTGTGCCCTCACTCGCTTTCTGTCAGGGAGCCCAGAGAACACACTGAAGTTATCTGGTCGCAGAGCATCCCCAGGAGGCTAGCTAATCCCTACACAGTTTCTGTTCCAGCCTAGAGACCAAGTGTCTCTCATCTTATTGATCAACTGGAAAGTCCCCAGCAGGCAAATACAGAACAGAAAGGGGGGCCACCCCTGGCTGGAAAGTCCAGAGTGAGATGAAGAACCCCTGTGGTGTTTTGTTTGCTTTCTGTTTCCTAAAGGGTCTTTCTGATTGCATAACAGGAGCCAGGCCCCACCCCACTCCCACCTCAGCTCCAGGGTAGGATGGGGGGTGCCGGAGCAACAATTAATTTATAGGACCCAGGCAGTCCCAGTCTCTAAGAAAATATAACTAGGAGAGAGAGACAGGATGGGAAAGGGGAGGGCTTATTCCATGAAGCATTCCCAGTGGGGCAAACCCCACAGAGCCACCCCCTGACCAGCGAGAAGGACATGCACTTGGCAAGCCTCAGCTGAAACCAAAGTGGGAAGGAGTAACAGCTGAACTCAGGACACACATCTCAGAGGTTCTAATTCTGGGTGCTCATTAGACTCTCTTGGAGGGGGAATGGGGTAGGGGGTTAATTTGAAATTCCTGATGTCAGGGCTGCAACTCAGACCAATTTCATCAGACCCTCCGGGAGGAGGTCCAGCCACAAGCATTTTTAAAACCTCCCCAGGTCATGACAATGTACAACCAGGGCTGAGAACCACTATGAAATCTGATGGGGATAGAGCTGTGTAAACTGAGGACACCCCCAAATGCATCTCAACGAAGCCTTTCAAGAATGGAAGGAACAGAATTTTCTGAAAGCAAACTGAGTTGAGTCTTTAGTGCCCCCCTTCCCATTACTAATATTTCAAAGGGGAGAGGGGACAGTGCAGAGCATCCCCGAGGATCAGTGTGTACAGGCACAGAGCTGATGCAAGGGGCCCCATCACCAAACCAGGGCACCACACCCCAGAAGCCAGGGAGCCAGCTGCAGGCCCCAGATGCAAAGGAAACACTAGCTAGGGGCCTGCAGCTTCCCCTTTTGGGGCCTCTCCCCACCTCTTCTCTGAACCCTGGTCGGCCCTGCCCTCTGGGGACGATCTGGAGCTCTAGGGCTGGAGAAGAAAGTTATCTGACACGGTGCTTCACACTATCCATGGCTTCATGCTATCCGAGGCAGCATCGAAGACCGCCTCATCAGGTCTCCTGAGGGCCTGCTTTGTAACCAAGCAGTGGGAGAGGAGATAGTGCTGGCCCCTCCGCACTTCAGCCTCCTCGTGTGGGGGCAGGAAGAAGTGTTGATGGCAAACAGGAAACCCCAGCCCTACTGCGCCACACAAGGAAGGAGACTTGAGCTGCGACCTGGGGCGCTGCCAAGATCTAGAGATTACAAGAGATTCCACCTGAGCCTGTCCTAAACATGGGCAAAATTCGTGCTGCCTAGGAAGGAAACAGCATACTTTGCCTTCCATCTACATGGTTTCTTCAATAAAAGGCCCACTTACTGGTCAAACCCATGTGCCTCCTCCATCCCTTTCCCACCCCGTGTCCAGGCCCCCAGGGAACCACCCACATGGTTCTCAGTCACTCTGCTCAGGAAAAGAACATCAAACAGCACCAAAGGGAGAGATAAGGTCAAGTGTACTGGGTATATGTACTCTACTTCCTCAGCTTTATTGTGAATGTGAATACAAAGCTTTGCCCCTCCACACCCCAAAAGGACGTTAGAGGTTAGGGAAAAGGGAGGCGAAGGTATTTGGGAAGAGGTTGGCTTGTCCTGCCTGAGGAGGGAGGGCACTTAACGTGGAGGCAGGTAGCAAAGAGAACTAACAGAAGACTAGTCAAAGGAGGCCCTGGTCTCCTGTTTCCCTCACAAATAGGGAACAGAACAATCACAACAGTATTACTATGTTAATAATAAAACAACAAGTGTGAATAATAGACAACTACCAGAAATGCAAGCTTACTACAAGCTAGATATTACCTGCTTCGACTCATTTAATCCCCGTAACAACCCCATGAAGAAAGAAACAATAATATTCCCATTTTGTAGATGAAGCAACTGAGGCACAAAGAAGTGAAGTAACTTGTCCAAAGACACACAGCCAGGAAGAGGCAGAGCTAGAGTTCAAACCCAGGACTGTCTGATGCAAAGCAGAAGCCTTATTTAGTACAGCTTCTCTTGAGGTGAATGGGAAGAAAGAGTTTTCAGCTAAAAGTCACCTGACCTGGCCATATTCTAGAGAAGTGTGTATCAGAATCCCCCAGAGGGCTCATTGAATACAGATTCCTGTCCGCCTCCTCCCAATTTCTGATTCAGTACCTCTAGAGTGGGGCCTGAGAATGTGCATTCCCAGCAAGCTCCCAAGGGATGCTGGTGCTGCTGGTGACAAGACTCTAGAAGCCTTCTCCTATTCCTTACAAGAACCCACAGGGAAGACTTTATTTTTATCACTTTAAAGATGAGGAAACAGAAGGTCCCGGAGGTCAGGTGAATTGTCCCAGGTCACAGAGCTGACATGATGAGGCCAGTGCTCCTTCTGTGGTGCCCTGGCTGGACATGAGGGTCTCCGAGTAGGACAGGCAGCTGGAGGCTGGCTTCAGCTGCTGGCCACAGCCCTGGGGAAGGCAGGTGAGTCAGTGACTGGCCTGGCAGACAAGCTGAAGGGAAAGCAGACTTTGCAGGAGCCTGGGATGGAGATCCCATCCAGGGACCCAGGTATTTGCAATGTTACAGAGCCACGAATCCCCAGACACATCTCACCCTCTGTCTAAAGAACAAGCTACCCCCTACACTCATGGGCCCCAAAAACAGCCTGCCCCCCTCTTTCTGGAAAAAACCTGGGTGCCTGACTGACAACAGGTACGAGACCCCTGCTGACAGGCAACCTCACTTCTATCTCAGGAGGCAGTCTCTGTCTGGTCCACCTGCCAGATGAGGACCTGAGATTCAGCAGGACAGGTGGCCAAGCTGGGCGCCCTCCTGCCAGCAGCAAGGTCTGCAAAGCCCCAGCTCCTTCCACTGACAGCTGGGTCCTTGACCCTTCTTGCTTAGGCCTTCCTCACACAGGTGTGAGTCCCTCAGTGTGGCTGGGGAAGATCTGAGGGAATGGTCTCGGGATGCCTGCCGGGAAGGCCTGCCTCCTACTCTCACGCCAGCGGGCAGGTGGCCAGGCGAGTGACCCCGAGAGTCACAACAGTCACCCCCCGCCAAACGATCATTTCGCGGGCCCAGATGAGCAACTACTTGTTTATAGGGAAGTCCCGTCAACATCCACAAGCTTTTGACTTCAGGACGGATATTTAGAAGGAAACCTTAGCCTCACAGGGGTTGAGCAGGGTGTTGGAATGGGGCCAAAAAAGGCATAAAGGAAGCAAAAACTCCAGACAGAAGAAGCGGTATGTGTGTGGATGTGTAGGTGTGGATGTGAGTAAATGTATAGATGTAGATATGTAAGGGAGAGTGTGTGTGTAAATGTGTCCGTATGGGTGTGAGAGAGCATGCAAGTGCACATATGAATGTGTGGTATGGGTGTGTGAGGGAGTGTGTGTGTGTGCAAAGAACTTAGACTCCAGCTCAGAGAACACAAAGACCCAGAAAGCGAACCCTCCAGTATCTACAGGCCCCAGGGAAGGTCCTGGCCACCTCTGCCTCCCTGATGGAAGGGAAGCAGCGCCTCTGTCATCTTCAGCCAGAGGGACCCTGCCCAGATGGCCCCTCACAGGATAAAACTCAACAAAGTGCAAAACTCCATGTAACTGACTTGGCATGAGGAAAGAGTGGGAAGTTAGTGGAGGCATACAAGACACATAAGACTAAGCATTCCTTCACCTGCATTTCTCAAAACCGAGGGCTATTTTATGGGGTATTTAAAGTCCTGCCTTCAGAAGGGCAAATTAAGCTTTCCTCCAGCCCAATAACTGCAAGGTTTAAGTGGAGCCCTGTCCCACAGGGAGGGCCCAAGTTCTGTGTCACTCTTCATGCTCTGAGCCCCCACTCGCCGTCAGCTCCAGGCACTGCTGGCTTATCCTGGCAGGTGAGGAGGCCGTCTCCAGTTCCCCACTTCCTACAAGCACAGGTTTCTTTCTGGCCATGCTTCCTGTTTACTAAGTGCTTCTCTGAAACTCATCTCTGACCTCACATCCCCTTCCTAAGGGAACCCCAGCAGCTTCCCTTTTTTGGTGTTATAGGCTGAGACTATGAGCTTTGTGTGCAGATATCTTAGGGTTTCCTCTCCTTGCTACCCAGGGCCAGGATTGGAAACCCAAAAGCCCAAAGCGCTGGCCTCCTCCACCGCCAGAGACAGGCACGTTCCTCGCCCTTGAAAGCTGTAAGGAAGGCGAGCGGAGGAAGGGTCAGTGTGTGCTGAGCCCTCCCCTGGGGTAGCCACTGTGGGGCATCTCACATCCACCCTTTTTTAACCTCATTAATGCCCTACAACAGGTGTGGGGAAAGCTTCACATAGCAGATCTCAGACCCAGGAGAAACAGCTCATCCAGGGGTTTCCAGAACATTTCCAGGAGGCTGAGGGGAAGTTTTCCACAAAACCACACTCACACCCTCCTCTGCCTGTCCTGCAACCAGCTGACTAACCCTAAAGAAAAATCAGCACCACGAAAAACTAAACTTTTCAAAATGGACTTCAAAGACTGTTTCCGTAAAATCTTTATACTTCCCCCACTGTCTGGGATTAAAAGAGCAGCCTTCTGCTGGGCAGAAAGAAAACAGGCAGAGCCAGGTGAAGAAATTTCCAGAGAACACAGTAGGCACATCTGTCCTCCCAGACCTACATTCTTTCACCAGCTCGCTGGAGGGTTGGGGCAGGCTCTTCTGGGAGATTGCTTAATGAGAAACTTAACAACATTTTCCACAGAACAAGACATCCCAGAGTAAAGCCGCTTGACCCACTCCCATGACCCCTGAATAGAGCCACACAACCTAGTATCCAGTTTCTGGGTACCAAAGCTTCCTGACCTCCTCTCACCTCAGGCCAGACTGAAACACACATACATACCACCTCCCCTGCCCCCACCCCTCTGCACCATGTTCCCAATTATCCTGTCATATACACAACCCACCACATGCACAAGAGATCAATCCTTGCCCCAGATATCTGAATAATCAACCGTAAGAGCCTATGTGGAGCCTTAGGAAGAGGGCACTGACTATCTGAGGCCACTACCCATCTCCCCAGAGTTCTTAGGATCTCATGGATTCCACCAGTTAAAGTCCTCCCTGCATCCTGGCAGGCTGACCCTGCCTGTGGACAAAGGATTCAGCAGCCATACCCACAGCTGCCATTGGTGGGTATTTAGTAGGTTGAGTTGAGCCACAGGGTCAGAAATACACAAAGGATGCTTAAAATAGAAAGGCTGAGGCTCTCCTTCTCAATCTTTAAGAAAGATGGTCTCAGCAACATGACTTCCACCTGGTTTGGACCTCACTGCATGACAGCTGTTAGGTTTGAGGCACAGTGAACCCCAAGCACACCCTTTCAATCCCACCACCACACACAGAAAACCCTGGGATAAGATGATTTGCCAGCAACCAGCAAGCCCCAAACGTGATTAGTTCTGAGGCCCACTGGTCATCCACCTTTGTCCTGCCAGGCTGAGATGGAGGTCAGACGCTGACCCCCACCCCAGGTAATGGCGGCGGAGGCAGCAAGGATGGCCAGGACCTTGTGGCCCAGCCTGAAATGACAGTACCAGAGACCAAGCACCACAATTCTCTCCCAGGTCTTTCTTGTTCCTTTCCTTTTTATTACATAAGTAAAACAGACTTTTTTAATTTTAAAAATATAGATAGGCAAAAAGATTAGGATCCACAAAAGGACAACTACTGTGCAATTGCACTTTTATAAGAAACCTAGAATAGGGAAATTCATGAAGACAGTAAGTATAATAGAGGTTACCAGGGGCTGGGGTGCGGTGAGGGAATGGGGAGTTAATGTTCAATGGGTACAGTCTCTGTTTGGGATGATGGAAAAGTTCTGGAAATGAATAACGGCGATGGTCATACAACACTGTGAATGCACTTAATGCCACTGCTATGGTCTGAATATTTGTATCCTCCCCGAATTCATATGTTGAAATCCTATGATGGTATTAGGAGGTGGGGCCTTTGGGAGGTAATTAGGTCATAAGGGTGGAGCCACGAATGGGATTAAAGGAGACCCTTCCAAGCCCCTTCTGCCATGTGAGGATATAATGAGAAGTCTGCATTCTGGAAGAGGAACCTCACCTGACCACGCTCACACCCTGACGACTCCCAGACTCCAGAACTGTGAGAAATAAATTTCTGTTGTTTGTAAGTCATTCAATCTGTGGGATTTGTTATATAGTATAGCTCAAACAGACTAAGACAGACACTGAACTGTATACTTAAAAATGGTTAAAAAGGTAAATTTTATATTGTGTATATTTTACCATAATAAAAAATCGAAAATATTTTAAAAAGTTAAGATCAAAATTCCACCACTCAGAGACAACCACTATTAACATTTTTCTATATATCATTCCAGAGGCAAATAAGTGGATGATATGATATATCTTACAAAAATAGCACATTGTTTGGTAACCTACTTTTTAAAAAGTATCCTCTTTTCCCATGTTAACAGATACACATCTGTATCCTAAATTTTTTGTAGTCGCATGGTATTTTAATGTATAAATACACCATGATTAACAATTTTACTATTTGGGGGCATTTAGTCTCCGTTTTTGTTGTTGTTATTATTATTATAAAAAAACGCTGCATGGGACATCCCTTATGCACATATTTTTCTTCATGTGTCCAATTATATCCTTAGGATAAGAATTCCTATGGGTGGAATTGCTGAGTCAGGGACTCCCTCAGGAGGATTATCAATGGAGCACTGTGAGTAAACCCAACTAGGAATGCTGAATTCTGTCATACAGAAGTCTCTTCTTCCACATGGACTTTTCTTGGTTTCCACTTGGGTGTCTACAGCATTGCATAGTGGTTCAGGAAAGTAGGGCATATCCTTTCCATATCCTCCTTACCCACTCCTCAGGCCTCCTCTGGGGACACATCATGCCTACGTCATTAAGTGAAACTGGTACACAAGGAAGGCAAACATTTTACTGGGATAATTCTACTGAAATCCCTTGTGCCAGCAGAAAAGACTAAAACTTTAGGATGGCCCAGTGCTGGGTGCCCCATGGTGGGCAACCTAATTGTAGACATATGAAGGGTTTTCTTTTGTTAAATGTTGTTTTGTATTGACAGAAGGAGAATGCAATAGACTCTTCCTGAGGAGACCAAGGGCCAGAAGGGACCTGTGGAATCATCTAAGCCCTGGCTTTGGAGATGGGGAAACCAAGGCCCCCAAAGACTCAGAGCACTCACTTCAATAATCTTTAACTGAACCTCAGAAGTGTCTCATACACAGTGATTCAGCCAGTTCAGGGCACAGTTGAACATACCGTAAATATTGACACCTAGTACAATTGGCTGCACAGCGCAGCTTGTGGGATCTTAGTTCCCTGACCAGGAATCGAACCCGCGCCCCCTGCAGTGGAAGCACTGGAAGCCTGTAGTCTTAACCACTGGACCGCCAGGGAAGCCCCCCACCTAGTACAATTCGTATCCTCCTCACCCTGTGGACAAACTCGGAAATTAAGATCACTGATCACATCCCAGCCCAGTCAAGGCCAGGTGTGTGCTAGAGCTGGCTCCTACTGGCTCTCAAGCCTCTCTCTCCAAAGTATTATAATTCTCTATGGTCCACCAAAACACCCATTCCCAAATCCATCATAGCCCCGTCGGTACTACTCAAAGAGCCAGCAAATGTTTGCCTGAATGCTTGCTGTGTGCCAGGCCCCTGTCTGAGCACGTATCACAGTGAGATAGTTATCATTTCCATCATACAGCTGAGGAAACTGAGACTCAGAGACTTTATTTTTTTTTCTTCTCATTTTTTATTCAGTCAACAATATTTAAGAGAAATCCAAGATATAAAAGGCACTTTGCAGGATGCTACCAAGGTGAGTCAGTCAAGGACTCTGCTCTCAAATTTCACAAGGTGAGAGATAGAGAACAATGAAACAAGAAGGAAAGGGATGGGCAAAATGTGGGATGAGAAGGCAAAAGATGGGGCTGTACTCCCATGGGGCATAGTCAGGGAACAATTCCTGGACGCAGTGACATTGGAAGTAGCTGGAAATGTGGCCCCAAGCTTTTCAGCCCTGAGTAGGTCCTGCTGGGTGGTAGGAGTGTTCTACTTTATCAGAACCAGGGTTTATCTTTTTTTTTCCATTATGGTATATTACAGAATACGGAATATAGTTCCCTGTGCTGTACAATAGGACCTTGTTGTTTATCCATTCTATGTACAATAGTTTGCATCTGCTAGTCCCAAACTGCCAGTCCAATCCTCCCCCTTGACAAGGTCTATTCTCTTTGGAGACTCAAAGACTTAAAATGACTTTTTAACTACAGACTAAAGCCTTAGGTTGGTTTCCCCCAGAAGTTGACCATAAGACAAGGATTTGAGGACTTCCCTGGTGGCACAGTGGTTAAGAATCTGCCTGCCAATGCAGGGGACACAGGTTCAATCCCTGGTCTGGGAAGATCCCACATGCCGCAGAGCAACTAAGCCTGTGTGCCACAACTACTGAAGCCCGTGTGCCTAGAGCCCGTGCTCTGCAACCAGAGAAGCCACTGCAATGAGAAGCCCGCACACCACAACGAAGAGTCATCCCCGCTCACCACAACTAGAGAAAGCATGCATGCAGCAATGAAGACCCAATGCAGCCAAAAATAAATATAAAATAATAAATAAATTTATTTAAAAAACATAAGAGAAAAGTATTTAAAAAAAAAAAGACAAGGATTAGAGTGCAAGCTGAAAGGGAGTGGGAAAGTGAAAGAGGGAAGGGAAGGCAGCCAATGAAGGGAGACAGTTATTACTGTTAGCAACTGGGATATGGTTCTACAAGGCACCTCTGAAAGACAGCATGGAATATGCCTCAAAGTTACCCCAACAGAGAGGTGAGGGAGTTGGAGTATTTATACACTTTCTCCCATCACTCACTGGTTGAGGTCAAGGGAACACAGGAAGGATGTTGACAGCATCTATTACATTGCCCAATATCATGCTGCTAGAAATTCTGAATGCCATTCAAACTCCAAATCCAACAGTTCTTTCATTTCTCTATAGAAAGGAGCAGTTAATCAAACTAACACTATGGATAAAGTGTTATGCTGGTAAAAGTAAACCTATTTGCCAAATCACTTCGGATTAACATGTCCAAGGAAATATAAGGTACCTTTTTGCTAATTTTTATCAATATAAGGAATAGAAAAAGCCATTCTAAGTCACTTTGCTCATCTCACGGGAATTAACCAAATGCCCTTCCCTGCCCACTTCTTCAGTGAGAGGTTGCCTTCTTTAGTTCAGTCACAGCTGCCTTGGGCAATTCTACAGCCTCAAGCTGTCATCCCGAGCAGCTGCATCAACCTCTGATTACAGGCTCCAGAGTCTACCATCCAAGGGATGATTAAAAAATGACCCTCTGGCCACCTAGCCAATGGAGTCTGGAAGATGTTCCTGTTTACTGTGCCCTGCTCCCCCACTGCCTCCTGCCCCATCCCCTCCCCCACCACATCCTCCATGGGAATCCACAAATAGCCAAATAAATGAAGCCTTCAGTCATGGGCCTGTGGTAGCTTATGCAGCCTCAAAGATTTATTTACAATTCTTCTGGAGAGGCAGGGAGGTGTTTAAATAGCACAGTGTGTCATTGGGATAAATAACGACCAAATTGTGAAGAGTGGTGGGAGGGGCGGGGAAGTGTAGAAGGAGACCACTGCCCTAGTTTTACAAACCCAGCTGTAGCAGCTCTCCGCAACTAGAGCTTGAAGACAGAGACTGTACGTCTCTGTCTCTTAGTGTTCCATTCTAAGAACACTACTGAGACCTGCCCAGTTTCTCACTCTGGGCAGAGGAAAATGAATGTGGACAAATCCTGAGACTGCTCTTGGGATCATCCAGTCTCTCAAGTTCTCCAAGGGATTCTCTGACAATCTGGTCCCCCCTCCACACCTCACCTCCCAGTGAGGACACTTCCTGCCAAAAGTATCCTAGAGAAGACTGAAGGACATAATTAGGCCAAGGTCCTTTTGTACTTTGGTGACAGGACCCCCTTCTGGCAAGGCCCGCAGTCCAGCTCTTGGCACTCTAGCATAGGTGCCAGAATACTTGGTCCTGGACACCTCTCCAGCCAAACTCTGTTGGCCACTCCTAAGGCGCTCATGCACAGAAGGCAGACAAAAAGCTTGGCTCCAGGAAACAGACCAAGAAATCAAAGCAAAACTCGGTAGCTGAGTGGTCCCAGGTAGGCCAGTGCATCCAAGAGTGACGAGGAGAACTGAGGGGCTGAAAACGAGGTGTAGGGTTGTCAACCATCCTGGACCAACTCCTAGGATAACACAAACTGGAGAGAGGGCCTGAACCCAGAACAGAAGCCATGCAGAGATGCAGAGAAGTGGACTCTGGGGCAGAGTGAGACCACCCTCAGGAAGGCGGGGGTGCTGCCAGCCAGAGGTACAGCAGGGACAGAATACTGCACAGGCCCTGGCCCACTCAGCCAGGTGCAAAGGGCACATCTTCTACCTTCCCCTGGAAGAGGGTATGACTAGGGGCCCCAGATCCCCTGGCCTTCTCTCAGCCAAGCTCCCCAAAAGTATCCCTCATCATTCTAACCAGATTTCACCAGCATAAAAAACTAGGACAGAGGAACATAGGATATGCCTAGGTTGCACTCCAAAGATTATCCTATCCCCCCTGCACTCCACCTCTGCTCTCCCTTCTCCTGAAGGAGGAGCAGGATTCACCTTCCAGCCTTCTCAGCACAGGGAATCCTGAATCGAACCAGCCCAGACTCCCAGGTGCCTGGGCAGGTTGCATGCTCTATCTCCACCTCCTTGTCCCAAGGCAAGAACTACCCTCTTTCCAAAGCTACTGTCCCTTTCCGAGCACAGGCATCATTTGAGGTCCTCTTCTGTCCCCCTGAGGCCCACCCGACTGCAGCAGCTCCCAGGCATCAGGCTGACCTGTTCAGAGGAGAAAGCACAGCTGGGGCCCACACTCATGGCCATACTCCAGGGTCTCTGATCCCAAATGGGCACCTCACAGGCAGACTCCACATTCTCTGAGACACTGCATTTGGACACAAGTTTGAAAACAAAAAAGCAAAACAAAACTCCTCAAACTACCCAATATAGCCACTGAGAAGTTTCTTTAATTCTTCAGACCACCTGCAGAAAAATTTCCCAGTAAGGAAATGTGGATTGGTGAATAGAATAAATCCAACCCCAGATTCCTCAACCAGATGCTTAGGAAAGAAGGCCCCTGGCTCTGTCTCACAGCTGTTTAAAAGAATCATTGTTTCTAATTCTTTCCTCCCATTGTACCAAGATCAACTGTGGCAGGAATTGTTATTTGTCGGCTCATTGGTTCATACATTCATTCATCACATGTAAAGTACTTACTATAAATTTGGCCAGTTCTAGACATGGCCTCTGTTCTCTGGGAGAACAAGTTTTAGGGATCCAGATTCCACACACCTAGAAATAAAGTGCATCGCAGCGTTCAGAAGCCTGGCGCTCAGCTCCTCCTGTCACTGAGGCGCAGAGGTGCGGTGGACAACCCAGGACCCACGGAGCGCCCCAGGGTAAGATGGAACCCTATATCTCCCTGTCAGGCCACCGTGCCTCTCTGCTGTCCCCAGGGATCTCCCAGCTTAGGAACTGAGTGCAGTGCAGGCACTCGAAATGCAGAAGTGGCCGAGGTCGGCCCAAGGCACTTGCCTCTCTGGCGAGAGAGGATGCAAAGCCGAGAACCAGCGACCTCCGGTATCAGCTCCGGAGACGGGCCGCGAGCCGGCAAAGGGGAAGTACAACGAGGACCCAGGGCCCCCGCGCATCCGGCGCCCTTCTGAAGGCCAAGGGAGGCTCGGGCGCCGGAGGTTGGAACCCGCCTCCAGGGAATCGTCGGTTGAGCCGGGAAGAACAGGACCAGATTAGGATCGGACACCCCCCAGGACACCCCCCGATAAGGGTCGGGGCCTGCCATCCCTGCACCTGCCCGCCCGGCACCTTCTAGCCAGGGCATCCCGGGGACCCCGGGGATAGGGTGGGGGCGCCTTCCTGCAGCCGCCCTCGGCGTGGAGAGAAGGAAGGACGCCCCAGGAATCGGAGGGGGAGGACGAGCCTAGAGCCACAACTTTCTCCCGCGGAAGGCGGGCAGGCTGGGGTTCCTCACCTACGCGGCCCCTGCGGAGTCCACACGCCCGGGAACCCCCAGTGTCTGGGGAAGAAGGGAGGAGAACAGGAGCAGACGAGGACTGAGGGGCTGACTTGGACGGGGCAAGGGACACTGCAGGAAAACTTTCGGCAAGGGGAGAGAGGACCGCCCAGTGCACCACACCTTGCGCCCCGCAAATCGGGCCCGGAGCCTCGCTCCCCGCGGCCCGCGGCCCGCGCCTTGCCTGCGTCCGGAGCCGGCTGCACCTCTCGCGCGCTGCGGGGACCTTGGAGTTGGAAAGTGGGGGTGTTGCGGCCGGGGACGGCTCCAGCCAGCGTCTCGGTCAGCGGTCGGCGGGCCCGGCTCCCTTACAGCCCTGCTGAGCTTGAGGCAGCCGCGCGATTGGGGGTCGGGCGCCCAGTCCCCCTCCGCCCCTCCTCGCCCTCTCTCCCGCCCCTCTGCCTTTATCTACCCCAATCGGATCTGACCGCCCTCCCTCCCCCTCTTTCTTTAGCTCACCATCTCTCCCTCCACCCCTCTTCCCTGGCCTTTCTTCTTCCCCCTCCTCTCCCGCCCTCCCTCCCCCCCGGGGGGGCGGGGCTTCTCCCCTCCCTCCCAGACAAAGCTGTAGCTGCTCATCCCCTGCGAGTCCGGGCTCAGGCTGCCAGCGCCTCTTCCGGCCTGGGGTGGAGGGGTAGAAGTGAGGGGGTGGGGAGGATGAGCTGGCTCACTCACCCCATTCTCCGCGGCCTTCTCCAAAAGGGATATAGTCTTGGCCCGAGCCCCTTGGTTTGCTCCGGGCGGTGACAGCCACTCCCAGAGAACAGTCACGCTGCCCCGCGGAGCCCACGTCGAGCGCCCTGGATTCCCCAGGCAGAGGATACGGGGTTTTTTGATATGGGATTTTTTTCTAACACCTGCTTATTCCAAAAAGGGTTTGAGCTGAGCAAGGCCCCTTGGACTTCGCGGGCTGGCAGACGTGACAGAAATGTGAAGGAGGCCAAGTTTCTTTGTCCTCCTCTCACCTCCCCCTCTTAGCCATCCCTGGACCTCCAGGGCCTCTCAGTATACACGGAGCCCTAGAGCACCCCAGATTTGGGGCGCCCTATTTGTTCCCTCGCTCTTATCACAACTGTCCCCCAACATACATACTCCAACCCTGCAGGGTCGGTCCCCATGCCTTTCAGCGTGGAAGGGGGACTAAGGATTAATGGGTAGACAACCCTCAGGGTACAGCTGGGTCAGCTCATCCCTCCTGGAAGCGAAACATTCTTTACAAATTCATTGTTTGGATCGTGGAATGTGTTTCCCTTAGAAACAATGTTGTAAATGGTGACCTGCTTCCCAGACTGGCCACAGAAGTTTTTTGAACCCAAAATGCAGCTGAAGTTTGGTGGTGAAAACTGTGTCAGCTACCCCAGAACAAGGAGACCACTGATCAACTATAGAAAAAAAAAAAATTATCTTCTGGTGCTTTCTGGAGCTATAAACAGAAAGGTCAATTATTAATTCCCCCTCCCCCACCCCAAATTTTGGAGTTACTACTCTGTATTAGTAAGCTTCTTTGCTTTGCAGGTAATAAGAGCACACTCAGGGGAACGTATTATGAGGACATGGGGATTTCCCTACAACCTCAGGGTCAGAACTGCAGGGAGAGCTTGGTAAGAAGCAAACCTAGAACTTGAAGGGCTTCCAGTAACCCAGAAAGTCTTCTCTGAGAAGCCAACTTTTCTCTTTCACCATAGACTGGCGTTCGCTGCACCCCAGACACATGGCAAAGGGTGGCCATCACTTCCATCACTGGGGCTTAGAGCTCCCTGTTGAAGAAGGCAGCCAGGTGGAACTAGAATCCCTTAGTCTCTACTCCAGTTTTCCAGGACAGCAACTCATTGGCCCAGTTTAGGTCAGGTGACCATCCATCGTCCAAATGAGCCTGCCAGGAGTCCTGACCTGTTTAAAACAAAATCCATTCCTCTCCACTTAGAGTCTCCATCTTGGTGAATAAATTGATTGATTAGTTCAAGACACCAGAAAACATCTTTTTTTTCATCAATTTCCCCATACAGAAAGCACAAGAGAGAAAGGAATATGCCTTTATCCTTCAAGGCAGTGTAGGGCCAATACTTCTGTAACAGGGGTAATATATTGCAAATATTAAACTGCTATATTAAAGCCTCCTTAAACCATGTTTTCTTGTAGACTTCCACCCCCATGGACTAAACCAGGAGGCACATGGCCCCAAAGAAGCAGCAGAAAAGTATTTCTAGAGCCATCCTCTAGTAGAAATACAATGCATGCCACAGTTGCAATTTAAAACTTTCTAGCCACATTAAAAATAATTTTAAAAAGTGAAATTAATTTTAATAATATATTTTATTTAACCCAACATAACCAAAATATTACCATTTCAATGTGTAGACAATATAAAAAAATATTCATGAAGTATTTTATATTCTATTTTTGTACCAAGGCTAAAATCAGGTGTGTATTTACACTTCAAAACATCTCCATATGGATGTTAAATTTTGAAATAAAATTTCAAAAATTTAAAAATACTTGATCTGTATTTAGGTTTTATAAAATCTTCACTTGAAAAAGTATATTCACATACCCAAGTTGTTCCAACATGCTTAAAAGTTTCCCAATAACTGAATTATCAGTTTTTAAATTTAAGTTTTAATTAATTAAGTTTACATAAACTTAATATTCAGTTCCACTAATCACATTTCAAGTGCATAAGAGCGACATGTGGCTAATAGCCACCATATTGGGACAGCACAAGTTTAAGAGCAAAGAGGTCACTGATGAACTTGAGTCTCAAAGCCAACTTCCCAAAGTTCCCTGGTGGTCCAGTGGTTAAGAGTCTGTGCTTCTAGTCCAGGGGGTGCCAGTCGGGGAACAAAGATCCCACATGCCAGGTGGTGCAGCCAAAGAAAAAAAAAAGCCAACTTCCCTTTTCTCTTTAGCAAAACAGTGACAGAAATATCAAGCATGGTCAGAGAAAATGATTTTCCACATTCTTTTATGCCCCCCTATAACATCTCAAGAGGCAGACTTTGCCTACCTAGATCAGAGTTCTACTTTATGCCTGGGAAGAAGCAGGAGATGCAGAGAAGTGGGGAGGCCAAAAGCCTACCCTTAAGTACCCAGGGGATTCTGGGAGAAGGGAGGAAGAAGTGGGGGACATAGTAGGAAATGCACCTTCTTCATTTGTGACTTCGACCAGAGTGAGAAGATATGTTGATGGACTGAAGGGAGTTCTGGGGATAAAATAGAGGAGATTGCCACACTGGCTGCCTACCTCTTTCTCCCCAGTTCTCAGACACTCACCTGGGGTTGGAGGGCAGCCTCATTAAGGTCAACTTAGTGGATCGCTTATGTTACATAAAGGGAGGGCCTGGGTTTTTTTCTGGGGTCACCCACAGTTCCTGCATGGCCTAGACCCGATGCAGGACCAGAGGCCTCAGAAGAAAGCTAAATTGTGAGCCAAAGCCCTTCTATAGGGCCTTAGTTTGAGCTCCCTCAAAAGCAGAACATGAGACAAGAACTTGGGTGCAGGTCGTTTACTTAGGAGTTGATCCCAGGAAGCAAGAGAAGACAGGGAAGGAGGAGAAGCTAATAAAGGATATACAACTGGCACTCCATTCCTCTGGGGACCCTCTAAGCACCTGTGTAAAATGCCCCTCAGAATTGTTCGCTCTGAATGTCAGGGAGCTGGGGATTTATCAGCTAACTCTCATTCCCCACTAGTTGAGGATTATTCCCAGGAGAGTTTACCTCTTCTTACTTCCTGGTTGTGTGGATATCTTTGGCTTCGAGGAAACATCTGAGGCAGAAAAGCTGGAGCCACTGCCATTGGCACTTGAGGTGGGACGAGTTACTGTGCCTGGAGCTGCCCACCACAGCTAAGCCAGGGTGAGAATTGGGCTGAGGGGAGGCGACACAGGACACACAAATCATCTGCTCTAAGACCCAGCATGAAGAGGGCAAGTTGACCCTGGAGGCTGGCAGGACAACATGATGGGGACTCAGAGGGAGCAATTGGTGAGGGCTGAGTTATGGTTAGGGAGGACAGGGAACACTACAGAGCTCCGAAGGAGCATGGATCACCCAAACCATGAGGTACACAGGCTGCAGGCATCAGCAGAGTATGCCAGCCAAACACTCATGAATGGGGCCACCACCCCTCAGCATGCTGCTTTCAAAGGTATGGTACAAAGCAAGCCCTATTCAGGGGAGCCAAGAGAACTGAGGCACCAGTCTCAAATGCCACTGCAAGAGAAGGTAAGACAGAATCTCCCCCAAAGATCTATCTTGGAGAGAACTGGGAAGGGAGGAAGAACTTGAGAGAGTTTTTAACCTAACGAGACCAGCAGGACTTTTAAATTATTGCGTCATACTCCACTTTGTCCCTCTGCTATGTAGGAGGTGAGAACCTGCAAAGGAAGATCCAATGAGTTAATAGAGAAATAAGGAAGCCTAGGTGAGGTCTGTCCCTGGGACCTGAATATACCTGCACATGTCCGGCACACTAGCATAGTGGTCTAGCTGGAAATATATTTGTTGGAGAGGTGAAAAAGGCCCCCCTTGGAGATAATTTTCATTCTAGAGAAAGAAGAAACCAAGTTCGGCCCAGTAACAAAGCTTTAGTTGAAAGAAGGGAGATGAGAGATTGTCTCTCAGCTCTGCCTCCAACCTGAGTCCCTGGACACATAGTGAGCGGAGGGGTTGAGAAGATAGAAGAGACTCTAAGTTATAACTTAGAGGAAAAGACTGTTTCATGATATTCAGGGATATTCTGGGGCCTAAGCAGCCATGCTTGGTGACCCTGCTGCTAAGTAACATTTAAGGGACCAACACTCCAACACTCAGCTTCTCTACTTCAAGGGCCTGGTATGTTGACAACATTACCCAGAAAGTGGTAGATGGATTGCCAGAATTGTTACAATTATCCCCTTCCCTGCATACACTTTGCAGTTCCTCTCACAAAGAGGTGGAGTCTACTTCCCCACCTTGAATCTGGGTTGACATTGCTGCTTGCTTTGGCCAGTACAGTAGAATGCGGCAGAAGTCATACCATGCCTTTTCAGAACCTGGGCCTCAAGAAGCCTTGCATTCTTCTACTCTTTCTATTGTAACATTGCTCTGCCATGTGAATAAGCCTGCGCTAGCCGGCTGGAGGATGGCCCAGAGCCAAGGCAGTCCAGATGTTCCATCCAAGGCCCCAGACATGTGGGAGAGTCCAAACAAGATCAGTAAAGTCCCCTACCCAACCTAGAGTTGACCACTGATGCATGAGGGAGCGCAGCTGAGTCTAGCCCCAATAGCCAACCAATAAAAGCATAAGATAAATAGATGGTTGTTATTTTAAGCCACTAAATTTGGGATAGTTTGTTATATAGCAGTAGCTAACTGTTAAAGAACTTAACAGGATTTTAAAAATAGTAACTATATGAGGTGATAGATTTGTTAACTAACCTTATTGGCGTAATTCTTTTATAATATATATGTACATCAAATCATCGCCCTTAAACCTACAAAATGTTATATGTAAATTATATCTCAATAAAGCTGGAAAAAAAGAAACACAAAAAATGAAAACCTTTAATGCAAAGAAAAAAAAAAAGAACAGGATGAAGTGTCCATGGCTGACATGACTGGGCTATTGGTCGACACCAGTCTGGAGACCTCTGGATTGTTTATGAGCTTGTGAGAGAGATGCATCTGGGGAACTCTCCTCCCACATACACCCCACCTTCCCAAAGCAATATTTTGGGAAAGCAATACGCTTTCAAAACTGTATTGATAGATATTTACTAGACATCAATGGTATGCAAGGTGCTATGCTAAGCATGATAAAAAATAAGAAAAATAAGAATAATGAAGCTAAGAAAAATATTAGGCAGCACTTAGTTTAATAACATCACTTGGCAGGCTCAGAAATTGAGACTTAGATAAATCAACTCACTACATCATATGGTTGCAAGAAACAGAAGCCATTTGAGCCAGCCTAGGTAGAGTAAGACTGTTTTTAAAGAACCAAGAGTTTCTTGCAGAACTCATGGGAAAGAAGTGAACCAGGTCCAAGATGAACTAGAATATGACCTACAGGGTTCAATCTGTGTGTGTGTGTGTGTGTGTGTGTGTGTGTGTGTGTCTGTCTGTCTGTCTCTCTCTCTCTCCCTGCTTCCTCCCTCTCTTCCTCCTTGTTTCTTGTATTGCTATCTCTCCACATATGTGCTCTAACTTCTGCCCAAATGGCTGCCTTTATCCCAAAGTCTACATGCACTTAGATCCAGCAACCACCATCAACATACTCTCTCTGTGGCCAGCAGCAGGGTAGGGCCAGGATGTGAGATGGGTCAGTGTTCTCAAAATGGGGAGGGGTGGGCAGAGGGGAAAATATTTGAAGTCTCTACTGAGTAGTCACATCTTCTGTTCATCTCCCACCTGTTGACGCTTACATGTCTGGCAGCCCAGGTTCGTGGCAAGGCTTGAGGGCCCATCTCCATGAAGGCTCCACTCACCCCATCACTTACTCAGTGCTCTCACTGTACTGTTTCAAAATGCATCTACAAGGACCACTTTCTTGGATCAACCAGCCCAAGAACAAAGTTGTCTTATTTATCAGTTCATCTCCTTCTCCATCTGCCACAATACATATCTGATGAATGAAAAAAATGAGTACTCAATACATATCTGATGAATGAAAAAAATGAATCCCATCTCCTTGTTTGCCAAGTTACAAGCATTAACTCATTTAATTCTCATCTAACTCTAGGAGGAGGTACAATTTTTATCTTCATTTTATAGATGAGGAAACTGAGGTAACTAGGTAACTTTCCTAAGATTACAGTCAGCAGGTGCCAGAGCTGGAATATGAACCTGGGAAATGTATCTCAAGTCCCTCTCTGAATCCTTGTGTTTTCTTCCTCCTCAGCCAAGCCAGTCCAGGCATGGAGGTGACACCCGCTGATCCTCCCCCAGATTGCTAGCCTTGATGGTGTCATAGGTGGTACAAGATTGTCTTCTCACTTTGAATGTTGCTGTGCTGAAGTTTGTAGCCAGCCTGTTTGGGGGCTGGGAGGATAGAATGACCTTTTTTCTGGGTAACCAAAGGAAACTTTATCTTTGAAATATAATAACATTAATAGGATATGTTTGTATTAGTTGGTCTATTCCTTTAGCAATTAACTCATTGAATGTTTACAGGGGGCTCCCAGGTGCCAGACATTATTTTAAACACTGGGGACATAGCAGTAAATAAAAAGGACAAAAATCCCTGTCCTTATACCTCATGGAATTTACATTTTAGTGAAATACTTAAAAGGCAAAAAAAAAAAAAAAAAAAAAAAAAACCGAAAAACCCTATATCCATTTCTTCAGAATATAGTATGGCCTTTTAATCTACAAATTTGATTTTTTAATTTAGGAAATTTTTCTTAATTTTTATGTTTGAATGCCAATTAAAACCTGAAACCAGATGGGGAACCTGAGGCTGGCATATGTCGTGGGGTGGGGGTAGAGAGAAGGTTATTGTTTCTTTGCAATCTCTACAGTGATGGGCACTGATAGCCTTGGGAGCATCACCTTGTAGTCCCTGGAGTGAGAGTACTCTATTTCAACTATTAGGATTATGTTTACAAAACAAAACATAAATGTTATAAACCATTATGACGTAAAAACTATAAAACTAGTGAAAGTAAGAATTTAAGTATCCTGATTTGTTCATTTTATATAAAAAGGAAATGAAAAGATGTTTAAAGTAGATAGTCCAAATAATAGAGATGTAAATGAATTAAAATTGTCTGGTACTCACTAGATAGCAGTTTGCAGCCAGAGTAGGGTCTGCGTCTTTGGTGGTACTCTGAGCTTGAGCAGCACTGATATCAGTTAGTGTGCTGGGATCAAACATAATGAGCAACCTGCCAAGGGCTCAACTGTCTTGCACAAAGAAGATTTGTTTCATATAAACACATTCATTCATCCTCATGGAGAAATTAAGCATTAGAAGTAATACTAGTAATGACCTATCAAAACTGAGGAAAGGAGAGAAAAGAGGTGGAGTAAAGTAGAAGCACGCTGATTTCATCATCACTTGTGGAGATTCAGTTGATATTGTCCTAAGGCAGGAAGATCAAATAAATTATATAAAAATTTGAGTACTCTTTTGTACTATTTGAATTATTTGTTCCATATGCGTATATTAACTAGTCAAAAAATTAAAAGGAAAGGCAGTTTTATGGGATGCAGGGAGCGGGGAGGGGAGAGAGGGAGTGGGGTGACCTGCTGGTTAAGCAAGTCATTTAGATGCTGGTAGAGATTGCTGAGGTGTCTGAGATGCTGCCTCCTCTCTAGGTTTATATCCAGAAAGATGGAGGTAGACAGTAAGACCCTCAGATGTCAGACCAGTTTGGGATCTGAAAGTGGAGAGGAACTGTGCCACTTTTTATCAGGCACATGGAGTATCCTGGTACCCATGGCACGGTGGCTGCTTAAGCCATCTTCAGGAGTAGAGGGACCTAGTCAGATCCAGAAAGCACCTGGGGATTACAGGGAGTGTGGGAGACAGCCAACATTTTCCACACCCCAGAGACGGCTGTGCAAGCCAGATGGGAGAAAACTGAGGGACAGGAGAGTATCTCACATTTGGGACAAGAGGACCCACAGAAAGACAGTGGTCTGGTCCATGCCAGGGACCCCAAGGGAACTCAGACATCTTGTGGGAGCCAGGATGGAAAGATGCTGCACCCAAAACCAGCAGTATACTCACTTAGGCACAGATGTCGCCTCCCACCCCCAGTTGCCAAGATGTTCCATAAGCCCACCACCACAAGCAAAACTGAGATGAAAGCCTACGGAGAAAGAGAGGCATGGAGCAGGCAGGAAGGAAATTTTCAGAATTAGCTGAATTTAACCTGTAATAACCAAGTTTATCAGAAATTAACCAACATGTTTTCTGCTATTAGTCAAGTAGGAGTTCAAAGTAGAGATTAAGTTATACTTTTTAAAAAGTTTCATGTGTTTGACCAAAAAATCCAGGTGAGAGAATGAGATAAATGTTTTCAATCTTCACCTCTCCAAGTATGGTTCGTGGACCAGCAGCACTAACATCATCTAGGATTTGGGTTAAAAATATAGAACCAGGCCTCAGGCCATGTTCAAGTTTAACAATAAGGCCAGGTGGAGGGCTACCCTAGCGGCACAGTGGTTAAGAATCCACCTGCCAATGCAGGGGACACTCGTTCGAGCCCTGGTCCAGGAAGATCCTGCATGCCGTGGAGCAACTAAGCCTGTGCACCACAACTACTGAGCCTGCGCTCTAGAGCCCATGAGCCATAACTACTGAGCCCACGTGCCACAACTACTGAAGCCTGCACACCAAGAGCCCATGCTCCGCAACAAGAGAAGCCACCACAATGAGAAGCCCGCACACTGCAACGAAGAGTAGCCCCCGCTTGCCGCAACTAGAGAAAGCCCGCATGCAGCAACGAAGACCCAACGCAGCCAAAAATAAGATAAATAAAATAAATAAATTTAAAAACAAAACAAAAACAATAAGGCCAGGTGCTCTGTGTGCATGCTAATGGTGGAGACCCCTTGCTTTAATAGTCTCGGGTGTTATACGGAAGTGCCTAGGAAGGCAGGACTACATGTGTAAGAGTAGACATTCCAGCATGGAGAAGGACATTCCAGGCAGAGCCATGAACAGACTGGGCGGGTCAGAGAACAGTGTGTGGTCCAGTGTGGCTGGAACAGAAGGTGGGAGGTGAGAAGTACTTTAAGTTCTGCTTATGCAGCCAAGAAACAAAATTCAAGACGACCCTGGTTCCTGTGGTGTTTCAGTAGCACAGTTCCCTTTTCCCTACGTGTGAAAGTTCTCCAAACTGCAGGGCCGGAGGGTGAGCCAATGCCACCTCTCTCATGGAGATGTACAGTGACTAGGAGGAGCTTGCTGGGGGAAGTTTCTTGGAGAACAGACATGCTCTCTTGGCCTTTCAAGATACCTCTGGAAAGCCAAGGAGGGGAGGGCAGGACAGCCCGGCCATTGGCCTGTGTGAGAGGCTGACCCTCTGCCCAGAGGTGGACAAATCTCTGCAGTAGAAAGCCAACTGTCAGGGCTTTCACCACTTTGAGGCATTGATTGCCGCTCTTTCCCAGCCCTGGACCACCCCACCTTCCTCAATGCACAGGGATGCACAGAGAGCAGCATGCAGCACATCCTCTTCCACACTCTACCTAATTGCTTTGCTAGGAGACTTCCTGATCCAGCAAGGATACCCAGGCCTTCCTGCTGTGCCCCTGATGGAGACCAGGCTGGGGCTGTCCAGGCTTTCCGACAACCTTAACCTCTTCCTCCCCAGACCCAGACCATCAGGGAAGGGGTAGGAGGAGGGTCTTGAAGGAGCTAAATGACTGGACAGAGAATGTTACTTCTGACATACAGCCAGTTGGCTCTTGTCCTGAGGGAATGGTGAAAACAGTGCCCAGGCAAGCAGGGAGGAGGGTGCAGGGAGATGGGCACAAGATGAAGCAGGAGAGGCCAAGTCATGCCCTCTTGTATTGCAGGCCACAGTGAGGAGTTTGGGGTTTCATTCATATTGTAATGTGATGCCCTTAAATAATGGATTTATTTTAGAGATTAGCCCTTGCATCTTTATGGGAGAAGCTGGTGAGGTAACATCTGTAAGAAGACCACTGGAGGATTAGAAAAAAGTCACAAACCAGGAACCACAAAGCAAGGGAAGTGAAGAAATCTACAAAAGGCTGTGCCTCTGTGCTCAGTGGTAAACCTAGGTCAGCCAGTGCAGGCTGAAAAGAAAAGCTGGACACAAAGTGGGGGACAGGAAGGACAAATGGGAACCGCAAAAGATGTACCAGAATATGTGAGGACAAACCGGAAGCTGTATTTGTCTTTCACAATCTGTGGGTGACCTGCAGAAGCTGGTACGCTAGCCTCAGAGCTGCATTTGTCATGTGTTGGGACAGTTGGGACAGCTCTACTTCATGCTAAAGAACTGACCCTCTGTTCTACATTCTCTCATCTTCCAGAGACCAGTGGGCTAACCAGGGCATGTTCCTCTCCTGGTGATGGCTGAGGCACAAGAGAGCAAGCCTCACTACACAAGCACATCTCAAGTCTTTGTCACGTTCCACTGGCCAAAGTAAGTCACATGGCCAAGCCCAAATCCAAGGCATGAGAAGTACACTTCACCTCTAGTGGGAGGAACTAGAGTCACATATCAAATGATGCGAACTCAGGGTGGGTGAATAATTGAGAAAAGTGATATAACAAGTTTTCAATTCTACCAGTGGCAATACTAGGTAACACTAATCAGTGTGACCAGAGGTAACAGTAGATATGCAGAGAAGAGAATAGATTCAGGGGATGGTTGCAAGCCAGGACCAGTGGGATTTGGTGAAAGATTGGATATGGGAGATGACAGAATAGGAGGAATCATAAGTGAGTGCAGTGGGGCTGGAGGAGATGTGTATTTCATGGACATACCAGTTTGAGAGGTACCTATGGTTGTGTCAAGTAAGCAGTTGGCTTTAGGGGCTGGAACTTGGAGACAAGGTCTGGGTAAAGGTTTAGAATGGCCAGTCATCAGCTTATCAAACCTACCAGAGGGCTTTGTGAAGTATTTGCTTGTGGCCATAACCTGAGACACCATGCAAGATCTGTCCTCATTTCCCCAACCTGACTCCTTCAGATTTCATGTGACTAAGTTCAAGGGGCACCATACTGCCATGTGAGATGACAATTCTCTCTCAGGTTCAAAGAAGCTGAAAGGAGGATATAAACTCTGCATTTGGCAGGAAAGAGGAAATTTGTTCTAGTTTGTTTGTTTGTTTTGAGAAAATTATTTGTAAAAACTTCAGAGTACTATACAACCTCTCCCTTTTCCCACCTCTAGGCAGAGGCACCTGTGAAGTTCAGTGATAGCTGTGAGACTTTGGCTTCCCTCAAATGCAGACCCCAAGACATAGATTCAAGTGCAAGTTGCTTAGACAAGAGTGGGGAGTGGGGAAGTGAAGGAGCCCAGACTAAGGTATATGGAAATGGTTGTACCTGTAGCAGGTTCAGAGGCCCTTTTCAGAGACAAAAGACAACCTGGATATCATCAGCTCTGCAGGAAGAGTAGCCAGAAGTCTGAGCACATGCTCAGACTAGGACATGGACCCCCCAGGCACTGTGCTGTGGCCCTTCACCCTGTGGAAGCTGGGGGCAACTCAGAGTGTGGGAGCCTGCAGAGGAGCTGTGCTGAACAGGTCCTAAGCAGGACCGAAAAGTCACCTACAGGACTGCTTGTACTGGAGAGGACTGATGAAAAATTTTAATAGTTTCTCAGAGTCAAGAAAAGAACAGTTGGGCTTGCCTGGTGGAGCAGTGGTTAAGAATCCACCTGCCAATGCAGGTGACATGGGTTCCAGCACTGGTCCAGGAAGATCCCATATGCCGTGCAGAAACTAGGCCTGTGTGCCACAACTACTGAGCCTGCACTCCAGAGCCCATGCACCACAAGTGCTGAAGCCCACGTGACTAGAGCCCATGGTCTGCAACAAGAGAAGCCACCACAATAAGAAGCCCGTGCACTGCAACAAAGAGTAGCCCCTACTCGCCTCAACTAGAGAAAGCCTGCACACAGAAACAAAGACCCAATGCAGCCCAAAATAAATAAATAATATTTAAGAAAAGAAAAGAACAGTCACTCATAGACAAAATGTTTCATTTTTGCATATATTCAATTTGCATGTGCCACCTTAGATGTTGATACAAGCCATGGCCATGGTGAGAATGTGCATTCTGAAGAGAGAATAGTCCCAAGATGGGGTCTGTTAGTTGGAGGTACGAGCTTCTCCCTTAAAATCCTTTTGTAACTTCTCACACCTATAAAATTACGTCCTGAAGTCTCCTATGTCTTTGTTTGGCTTCACCAAAGAGCCGATTCTGTGTATTAATTAACTACTGCTACATAACAAATGAAGGCTGGACTGGGGCTGGAGAATCCATTTCTAAGAAGGCTCACAGGCATGACTGTTGGCAGGAGACCTGAGTTCTGCCTCATAACATGGACCTCTTGATAAGGCTGCTTGAGTGTCCTCACAAAATGGTGGCTAGCTTCCCCCAGGGTGAATGGTCCAAGAGAAAAAGGTGGAAGTTGTAATGTTTTTAATGACCTAGCCTCAAAAACACACACTGTCATTACTATTGCATTGTTTAGGAATAAGTCATGAAATCCAACCACACTCAAGAGGAGGGAAATTAGCTCTACTTTTTTCCTGATTACCTATTATTTTTCTTACATCTTTATAGGAGTATAATTGCTTTACACTGTTGTGTTAGTTTCTGCTGTATAACAAAGTGAATCAGCTATATGTATACATATATCCCCATATCCCCTCCCTCTTGAGCCTCCCTCCCACCCTCCCTATCCCACTCCTCTAGGTGGTCACAGAGCACTGAGTTGATCTCCTTGTGCTATGCAGCTGCTTCCCACTAGCTATCTATTTTACATTTGGTAGTGTATATATGTCAATGCTACTCTCTCACTTTGTCACAGCTTCCCTTCCCCACCTGCCCCCCATGTCCTCAGGTCCATTCTCTACATCTGCCTCTTTATTCCTGTCCTGCCCCTACGTTCTTCAGAACCACTTTTTTTTTTTTTTAGATTCCATATATAGGTGTTAGCATACAGTATTTGTCTTTCTCCTTCTGACTTACTTCACTCTGTATGACAGACTCTAGGTCCATCCACCTCACTACAAATAACTCAGTTTCGTTTCTTTTTATGGCTGAGTAATATTCCATTGTATATATGTGCCACATCTTCTTTATCGATTCATCTGATGATGGGCACTTAGGTTGTTTCCATCTCCGGGCTATTGTAAATAGAGCTGCAATGAACATTTTGGTACATGACTCTTTTTGAATTATGGTTTTCTCAGGGTATATGCCCAGTAGTGAGATTGCTGGGTCACATGGTAGTTCTATTTGTAGTTTTTTAAGGAACCTCCATACTGTTCTCCATAGTGGCTGTACCAATTCACATTCCCACCAGCAGTGCAAGAGTGTTCCCTTTTCTCCACACCCTCTCCAGCAGTTATTGTTTCTAGATTTTTTCATGATTGCCATTCTGACTGGTGTGAGATGATATCTCATTGTAGTTTTGATTTGCATTTCTCTAATGATTAATGACGTTGAGCATTCTTTCATGTGTTTATTGGCAGTCTGTATATCTTCTTTGGAGGAATGTCTATTTAGGTCTTCTGGCCATTTTTGGATTGGGTTGTTTGTTTTTTTGTTACTGAGCTGCATGAGCTGCTTGTAAATTTTGGAGATGAATCCTTTGTCAGTTGCTTCATTTGCAAATATTTTCTCCCATTCTGAGGGTTGTCTTTTGGTCTTGTTTATGGTTTCCTTGGCTGTGCAAAAGCTTTTATGTTTCATTAGGTCCCATTTGTTTATTTTTGTTTTTATTTCCATTTCTCTGGGAGGTGGGTCAAAAAGGATCTTGCTGTGATTTATGTCATAGAGTGTTCTGCCTATGTTTTCCTCTAAGAGTTTGATAGTGTCTGGCCTTACATTTAGGTCTTTAATCCATTTTGAGCTTATTTTTGTGTGTGGTGTTAGGGAGTGTTCTAATTTCTTTCTTTTACACGTAGCTTTCCAGTTTTCCCAACGCCACTAATTGAAGAGGCTGTCTTTTCTCTATTGAATATTCTTGCCTCCTTTATCAAAGATAAGGTGACTATACATGTGCGGGTTTACCTCTGGGCTTTCTATCCTGTTCCATTGATCTATATTTCTGTTTTTGTGCCAGTACCATACCGTCTTGATTACTGTAGTATAGTCTGAAGTCCGGGAGCCTGACTCCTCCAGCTCTGTTTTTCTTTCTCAAGATTGCTTTGGCTATTCGGGGTCTTTTGTGTTTCCATACAAATTGTGAAATTTTTTGTTCTAGTTCTGTGAAAAATACCATTGGTAGTTTGATAGGGATTGCATTGAATCTGTAGATTGCTTTGGGTAGTATAATCATTTTCACAATGTTCGTTCTTCCAATCCAAGAACATGGTGTATCGCTCCATCTGTTTGTATCATCTTTGATTTCTTTCATCAGTGTCTTATAGTTTTCTGTATACAGGTCTTTTGTCTCCTTAGGTAGGTTTATTCCTAGGTATTTTATTCTTTTTGTTGCAGTGGTAAATAGGAGGGTCTCCTTAATTTCTCTTTCATATTTTTTGTTGTTAGTGTATAGGAATGCAAGATATTTCTGTGCATTAACTTTGTATCCTGCTACTTTAACTAATTCATTGATTAGCTCTAGTAGCTTTCTGGTAGCATCTTTAGGATTCTCTATGTATAGTATCATGTCATCTGCAAACAGTGACAATTTTACATCTTTTCTGATTTCTTTTATTTCTTTTTCTTCTCTGATTTCTGTGGCTAAAACTTCCAAAACTATGTTGAATAATAGTGGTGAGAGTGAGAAACCTTGTCTTGTTCCTGATCTTAGAGGAAATGGTTTCATTTTTTCACCCTTGAGAATGATGTTGGCTGTAGGTTTGTCATATATGGCCTGTATTATGTTGAGGTTTGTTCCCTCTATGCCCACTTTCTAGAGAGGTTTTATCATAAATGGTTGTTGAATTTTGTCAAAAGCTTTTTCTGAATCTATTGAGATGATCATATGGTTTTTATTCTTCAATTTCTTAAAATGGTGTATCACATTGATTGATTTGCATATATTGAAGAATCCTTGCATTCCTGGGTTGAATCCCACTTGATCATGTTGCTTGATCCTTTTAATGTGCTGTTGGATTCTTTTTGCTAGTATTTTGTTGAGGATTTTTGCATCTATGTTCAACAGAGATATTAGCCTGTAGTTATGTAGTTATGTAGATATGTAGCCTTTTTTTGTGACATCTTTGTCTGGTTTTGGTATCAGGGTGATGGCAGCCTCATAGAATGAGTTTGAGAGTGTTCCTCCCTCTGCTGTATTTTGGGAGAGTTTGAGAAGGATATGTGTTAGCTCTTCTCTAAATGTTTGATGGAATTCGCCTGTGAAGCCATCTGGTCCTGGGATTTTGTTTGTTGGAAGATTTTTAATCACAGTTTCAATTTCAGTGCTTGTGATTTGTCTGTTCATACTTTCTATTTCTTCCTGGTTCACTCTTGGAAGGTTGTACTTTTCTAAGAATTTGTCCATTTCTTCCAGGTTGTCCATTTTATTACCACATAGTTGCTTTCAACAGTCTCTCATGATTCTTTGCATTTCTGCAGTGTCAGTTGTTATCTCTCCTTTTTCATTTCTAATTTTATTGATTTGAGTCTTCTCCCTTTTTTTTTTGATGAGTCTGGCTAATGGTTTATCAATTTTGTTTATCTTCTCAAAGAAGCAGCTTTTAGTTTTATTGATCTTTGCTATTGTTTCCTTCATTTTTTTCTGATCTGATCTTTAGGATTTCTTTCCTTCTGCTAACTTTGGTGGTTTTTCTGTTCTTTCTATGATTGCTTTAGGTGTAAATTTAGGTCATTTATTTGAGATATTTCTTATTTTTGAAGTAGGATTGTATTGCTATAAACTTCCCTCTTAGAATGGCCTTTGCTGCATCCCATAAGTTTTGGGTCATCGTGTTTTCATTGTCAATTGTTTCCAGGTATTTTTTGATTTCCTCTTTGATTTCTTCAGTGATCTTTTGGTTATTTATTAGCATATTGTTTAGACTCCATGTGTTTGTATTTTTTACAGTTTTCTTTTTTTTTTTTTACTGTAATTGATATCTAGTCTCATAGCATTGTGGTCAGAAACCATACTTAATACGATTTCAATTTTCTTGAATTTACCAAGGCTTGATTTGTGAACCAAGTATGATGTATCCTGGAGAATATTCCATGTGCACTTGAGAAGAAAGTGTGTTCTGTTGTTTTTGGATGGAATGTCCTATGAATATCAATTTAGTTGATCTGGTCTAATGTGTCATTAAAGCTTGTGTTTGCTTATTTATTTTAATTTTGGGTGATCTGTCCATTCGTGAAAGTGGGGTGTTAAATTCCCCCACTATTACTGCATTACTGTCGATTTCCCCTTTCATGGCTCTTAGCATTTATTTGCCTTATGTATTGAGGTGCTCCTATGCTGGGTGCGTAAATATTTACTATTGTTATATCTTCTTCTTGGATTGATCCCTTGATCATTATGTAGTATCTTTCTTTGTCTCTTGTAATAGTCTTTATTTTAAAGTCTATTTTGTCTGATATGAGTTTTGTTACTCCAGCTTACTTTTGATTTCCATTTGCATGGAACATCTTTTTCCATCCCTGCACTTTCAGTCTGTACGTGTCCCTAAGTCTGAACTGGGTCTCTTGTAGACAGCATATATACAGGTCTTGTTTTTGTATCCATTCAGCAAGTCTGTGTCTTTTGGTTGGAGCATTTAACCCATTTACGTTTAAGGTAATTGCCAATATGTATGTTCCTATTACCATTCTCTTAATTGCTTTGATCTTGTTTTTGTAAGTCTTTTCCTTCTCTTTTGTTTCCCGCCTAAAGAAGTTCCTTTAGCATTTGTTGTAAAGCAGGTTTGGTGGTGCTGAATTCTCTTAGCTTTTGTTTGTCTGTAAAGGTTTTAATTTCTCCGTTGAATCCGAATGAGCTCCTTGCTGGGTAGAGTAATCTTGGTTATAGGTTTTTCCCTTTCATCACTTTACATATGTCCTGCCACTCCCTTCTGGCTTGCAGAGTTTCTGCTGAAAGATCAGCTGTTAACCTTCTGGAGATTCCCTTGTATGTTATTTGTTGTTTTTCCCTTGCTGCTTTTAATATTTTTTGTTTGTATTTAATTTTTGATAGTTTGATTAATATGTGTCTTGGCGTGTTTCCCCTTGGGTATATCCTGTATGGGACTTTCTGCACTTCCTGGACTTGATTGACTATTTCCTTTCCCATGTTAGGGAAGTTTTCAACTATAATCTCTTCAAATAGTTTCTCAGACAGTTTATTTTTCTCTTCTTCTCTGGGACCCCTATAATTTGAATGTTGGTGTGTTTAATGTTGTCCCAGAGGACTATGAGACTGTCCTCAATGATTTTGATTCTTTTTTCTTTATTCTGTTCTGCAGCAGTTACTTCCACTATTCTATCTTTTAGATCACTTATCCGTTTTTCTGCCTCAGTTATTCTGCTATTGATTCCTTCTAGAGAATTTTTCATTTCATTTATTGTGTTGGTCATCGTTGTTTGTTTGCTCTCTAGTTCTTCTAGGTCCTTGTTAAACGTTTCTTTTATTTTCTCCATTCTATTTCAGAGAATTTTGAAACATCTTTACTATCATTACTCTGGATTCTTTTTTAGGTAGACTGCCTATTTCCTCTTTACTTGTTTGGTCTGGTGGGGTTTTACCATGCTCCTTCATCTGCTTGCATATTTCTCTCTCTTCTCATTTTGTTTAACTTATTGTGTTTGGAGTCTGCTTTTCACAGGCTGCAGCTTTGTAATTCCCATTGTTTCTGGTGTCTTCCCCCAGTGGGTGAGTTTGGTCCAGTAGGTTGTGTAGGCTTCCTGGTGGTGGGGACTGTTACTTGTGTTCTGGTGGGCAGGGCCACGTTTGGTGGTGTGTTTTGTGATATCTGTGAACTTAGTATGACTTTAGGCAGCCTCTCTGCTAATGAGTGGGTTTGTGTTCCTGTTTTGCTAATTGTTCCACATGGGGTATCCAGAACTGGAGTTTGCTGACCATTGGGTGGAGCTGGGTCTTAGGCTTGAGATGGAGATCTCTGGGAGAGCTCTCGCTGATTAATATTACATGGGGCTGGGAGGTCTCTGGTGGTCCAAAGTCCTGGACTCAGCTCTCCCACCTTGGAGGCTCAGGCCCACCACCTGGCTTGAGCACCAAGACCCTGTCAGTCTCATGGCTCAGAAGGAGAGGAAGGAAAAAAAAAAAAAGACAGAACCCCAAAACAAATGGAAAATGCAAAACTAAACAGACAAAATCACACAAAGAAACATACACACACACACTCACAAAAAGAAAAATAAACAGACAGAACCCCAAGATAAATGGTAAAAGCAAAACTAAGACAAAATCACAGAAAGAAACATATACACACACCTTCACTAAAAGAAAGAAAAAAAAAGGAAGAGAGAAACCAAATCAATAAACAAACCCACACATAAAAACAATCATTAGAAACTATTTAATATAAGCATAAAACCAAAAACAAATCAAACTCAGAAAGCAAACCCCAAGTCCACAGTTGCCCCCAAAGTCCACTGCCTCAATTTTGGGAACACTTGTTGTCTATTCAGGTATTCCACACAGGCAGGGTTTACCAAGGTGGTTGTGGGGATCTAATCTGCTGCTCCTGAAGCTGCATGTAGAGATTTCCATTTCTCTTCTTTGTTTGCACTGCTCCTGGGGTTCAGGTTTGGTTTTGTCCCAGCCTTTATGTGTAGGCAGCCCTCAGGAGTCAGTTTCCCACCCAGACAGGAGGGGCTTAAAGCAGCAGCTGATTAGGGCTCTCTCTCAGGCCAGGGAGAGGGAGAGGTACCGTAGTCACAATTGGAATGTGGGGCATACCTGGGGCAGCAGAGGCCGGCATGACATTGCAACAGCCTGAGGCACGCCATGTGTTCTCCCAGGAAAGTTGTCCCTGGGTCTCAGGACCCTGGCAGTGGTGGGCTGCACAGGCTCCCGGGAGGGTGTGGGTAGTGACCTGTGCTTGCACACAGGATCTTTGGTGGCAGACGTGGCAGTGGTAGCGGTCCATGCTCGCCTCTTGGATCTGAGATGATAGCCGCGGCTTGCACCCGTCTCTGGAGCTCGTTTAGGTGGTGCTCTACCTTCTGTGGGCAGACGGAAGGAATCCCCTCTCTTTGCGCATCCCAAAACAATGGTCTCTTGCCTCTTAGGCAGGTCCAGACTTTTGTCGGACTCCATCCCGGCTAGCTGTGGCGCACTAGCCCCCTTCAGTCTGTGTTCATGCAGCAAACCCCAGTCCTCTCCCTGGGATCTGACCTCCGAAGCCTGAGCCTCAGCTCCCAGCCCCCCCCCCCCGCCCCCTCCAAGGGGTGAGCAGACAAGCATCTCAGGCTGGTGAGTGCTGGTCGGCACTGATCCCCTGTGCGGGAATCTCTCTGCTTTGCCCTCTGCACCACTGTTGCTGCTCTCTCCTCTGTGGCTCCAAAGCTCCCCACCCACCCACCCCCCACCTCCACCAGTGAAGGGGCTTCCTAGTGTGTGGAAACTTTTCTTCCTTCACAGCTCCCTCCCAGAGAGGAAGGTCTTGTCCCTATTCTTTTGTCTCTTTTTTCTTTTGCCCTACCCAGGTATGTGGGGATTTTCTTACCTTTTTGTAAGTCTGTGGTCTTCTGCCAGCATTTATTAAGCGTTCTGTAGGAGTTGTTCCACATGTACATGTATTTTTGATGTATTCGTGGGGAGGAAGGTGATCTCCACGTCTTACTCCTCTGCCATCTTGAAGGTCTCCTGATTACCTCTTTGAACGGTTTTCTTCTTTTTTTGTGTATACAGATACATTTTTGATGTGTTAACTAGAAAACCTGAAGAAAATGCCATCGTGTTTCTCATTATCACATCTCTAAGTCATCATGTCATCACTTTGGATGCTGCTAGCAGTCACTGTGTGTGAGAAAAATGAACTGTAGCCCATGTTAATATAAGGCCATGTCCTTCCTAGCTCTACCTTTTAAGGAAGGAGTGTCAAAGAATTCTGAAATCACCACACCCTGAGAAAAGAATTTTGATGCAGGTGGTTTCTTTGGGAGGTAATCCTAGGAAGCATCAGTGAGGGAGTAGCTAAGTGGATCAAGGGGGAGAGAAAGGCCAATTAAAGTTGCAATAATAAGCAGGCTACCCCTGTGGGTAATAGGAACTCAATTATACAATTTGTCTGAGAAACTGTGTGGACTATGCCTTAGACTTATCCCATTGGATGGTGGAAGTTTAGGGCATTTCCCACCTATACCAGTCCTGCATTGGTTGAGGCTAAATCCCCGAATCCACCACTTCTGTGTACACCTGCTTTCAATTGAGCAAACTCTCATGATTTCCAAGTTTTAAGCGGAGAAAAAACAAGATGTACAGTTGCTTAAGGTGGTAGGAAGCTGTCATTGTGCTGGAAAATACCTTCTTCCTCTGCAGCTGTAGGTGAACTCAAGTGGGCTCAGTGATAGAGATGATGTTGGGGCAGCAACATATCTCCTACAGCCTACAAAGCTGCCCATTTATTAGTCCTTGCCTAAGCCTCCATTTTCATGACTTACTTCTCTCTGGCTCATACTTTATGCTCCAACAACAGTGAAGTGCTTGTCACTCCCTACATCTGCTCCCCTATTTCACACTTCCTTGACTTTGCTCAGTCAGCTGTCAGACCCCAATGTGAGCAAACAATTATTTACAGCACCTAGAAAGATTTAAGTGCAGCACAAAAAGATTCTCTGGAAGTAAAATATTATTGAGCTTTATTATGAATATTTACATACACAAAGTAGAAAGCACCATGAATCCCCACATGCTCATCGTACAGATTCAGCACATAAAGATTTTGCCACATATGCTTCATTTATCTTCTTTTCTTCTCTACTGTTTTAAAGCCAGTTCCATACCCATGTTCTGTCACCCCTACATACTTTAGTATGCATCTCTAATATGCACTTGCTCTTGTCTAACCACAATTTAACATTTGCTTTATCTATCCAAATTTTTACATCATGAAAGTATTTTAAAGTTAATTCTTTAAAAAATATGGGCATCTTACCATCTAATCACAGTTATAAATATGTGATTTTTAAATTAAAATATTCAGTAAATGAATTGAAGGATGGCCAATGTCAAGATTTGAAAGAAAGAATTTACACGGGAAAAATAATCAAAATGGCATCACACTTTTGATCTGAAACACAGGTAGCTAATAAACAGTGGAATAACATAATGATAAAAAACCCCCAATAAATCCAGCAACCCAAGAAACAGCTATTCAACATAAATATCACTGACATGTGAGGGTAAAAGAAAGATACCTGTGGATATGAGAGGCATCAGAATGTACTGCACCTTAGGAAAACTTTCAAGAAAGGACTCTGTCCAAAAACAAATGAGTCAGAACTGAGATTTCAAGTTGAGAGATGGTTCAAAAAAGAGGAAACAGTGCTGAGCAATGGACCTTTCAAAATGCACACTGCTAAATCTAACAAAATAATATACTGTGTGAAATTGTGCAGTACAAATACTCAGGAAGGAATTACAAATAGCAGAGACAAACTGCAAGAATACAAGTAATCAGCTGGAATGAAGAGTTTTAGGAGTTACAAAGTGACAGGATTTCAAAAGTAAAAGCTTTCTAAATGTCTAATCTTGGAAGATGGGGAAATGAGAGTATTATGTTTGTCTCAACTTATTGAAGAGAGAGGATGGGAGTAGTGAAAGGAATGATTGGTCTCTTGTTTTCATAACAGGATTATATTTGTTTAATTATAAAATCTGGGAAAAGTTTAATGATATCCCCTACCTAACTGGGAAGAGATGGGGGAGGAATGTTGAGATTAACACAATTTTATTCAATTAACAAAATTTTTAAAGGTAAAATAGATACAACAAAGTACATAATAAACAAAATGAAGAAGGAATAAAATTAAGAATATCAGCTAATACAATAAGTTCAAATAGAATGAATTATCCCAAGAAGGACAGAAATGTCAAAAAGAGTTAAAATGTAAAAAATGTGGCTATATGCTGTATAAAAACACAGTTGAAATATAATGATAAAGAATGACTAACAATAAAGGGATGGGAAAGAGATACCAAGTAGATACAAATACCTCTCTTCCTTGTATTTATTAGTGACTAATAAAAGTGTGGTAATTTTTTTTGTCTGCGTTGGGTCTTCACTACTGCATGTGGGCTGTCTCTAGTTGTGGTGAGCTGGGGCTACTCTTCCTTGCAGTGTGCAGGCTTCTCATTGCAGTGTCTCTCTTGTTGTGGAGCATGGGCTCTAGACACGTGCTTCAGTAGTTACAGCACACAGGCTCGGTAGTTGTGGCTCGCAGGCTCTAGAGCATAGGCACAGTAGTTGTGGTGCATGGGCTTAGTTGCTCCGTGGCATGTGGGATCTTTCCAGACCAGGGATGGAACTCATGTCCCCTGCATTGGCAGGGGGATTCTTAACCACTGCATCACCAGGGAAGTCCCCAGAGTCTGGTAATTTTGATACTGAACAACATGAAATTTAAAATTAAAAGCACAAAATAGAATAAGGAAGATCATCATGATAAAAGTCACACTTTCTAAAGAAGATAAAACTATAAATATCAGGTATAAACAGGTAAACACCAAACAACGTGGAAACTAAAGATATAGAACAAAAATTACTAGAAATGTGAGGAGAATTCCATTTAAAAATTATTGTAGAGATTTAAACAATTCTTTTTTATTTTGACATGTCTAATAAATGTAAACTGAAGGCAATAGAGTAATTGTATAATACAATCAACATACTTAAATCTTTTGAGTAAAGGATAATTTTTATATATCCATGACTCATTTGTAAAGACTGATCCTGTGTTTGACTACATTTTCTAATTATAATTCAATAAAATTAGAAATAATTAAGTAACCAAAAACTTTACTACTTGGTAATTAAGAAATAGATTTCTAGGGCTTCCCTGGTGGCGCAGTGGTTGAGAGTCCGCCTGCCGATGCAGGGGACACGGGTTCGTGCCCCGGTCCGGGAAGATCCCACATGCCACGGAGCGGCTGGGCCCGTGAGCCATGGCCGCTGAGCCTGCGCGTCTGGAGCCTGTGCTCCGCAACGGGAGAGGCCACAACAGTGAGAGGCCCGCGTACCGCAAAAAAAAAAAAAAAAAAAAAGAAAGAAAAAAAAGAAAAAAAGAAATAGATTTCTAGATATCCAAGGAAATTAATATAGGAATTAGAAACTATCTAGAAATCAATGAAGAGGAGAACGATTCATATAAAAACCTATTAGCAGCAAAAAACTGTATTCAAAGGAAAATAAATATACACTGTATAGCCTTAAAATTTCATTATTAAGTTAGAAAGATAAAGGAATATAGTGATCAGTTTTTAAAAATTAGAAAAAGGCAAAAAATTAAAGCAAAAGAAAATAGGAAGAGGAAATTAATAAAGAAAATTTGATAATGAAGAAAGAGATACAGAAAAGTGTAAAATAAAAATTATCAAAGAATATTTATCCAACACTGTATAAATACATTTGACTGTATAAATACATTTATACACTGTATAAATACATTTGAAACTTAGAGAAAACAATTTTCTAGAAAAATTGACCCCCAAAGTAGAAATTTGATTAGACAAATTAATTATAATAAAAGAGAGTAGTGATTAAAGCTCTACCACTGAAACAAAAAGGCACCAGAACTAGATGGATTCACAGCCATGTTTATTTACCTCTAAAGAAAGAAAATCTTCAGTGTTATTTAAATTATTTTAGGTCATGGACAAGTGATTGAAAGCTTCCTAATTTCTTTTATGAAGCCACAATAACCTGAACACTCAATTCTGATATGACAGTACAAATATTAAAAAACTGTAATCAATTGTCCTTGTGAATATGGCTGTAAAAATCTTAATGATTGTTAGCAAGTAGAATCCAGCCATGTACCTGGAGTGTGACACTGTGACAGTGTGTGCTGCATTTCAGGAATGCAAATCTGGTTCAAAATCAGGAACCCCGGCAATGTAATTCCTTACAATAAATTAAAAGACAAGACCATGTAATAAATAATTAAATGGTGAAAAGCTATTTGATAAAAATCAGCAGCCACTCTTAATTAAAATGCTAAATAAAACTGGAAACTGTTTAAATATATAATAAAGACTATTTACCAAGATTAAGTGACAAATATTCTAAATGGACAAACAACCTAAATCAGCAACTACAGAGGATGCCCAACATCATCATTATTATTCAATACCATCTTGGAACTCTAGTAATTGCAGTATGACCAGAAAAAAAGAAAAGAAGGGCTTCCCTGGTGGCACAGTGGTTGAGAATCTGCCTGCTAATGCGAGGGAAACAGGTTCGAGCCCTGGTCTGGGAAGATCCCACATGCCGCGGAAGAGCTAAGCCTGTACGCCACAACTACTGAGCCTGCACTCTAGAGCCCACAAGCCACAACCGCTGAAGCCCGTGCGCCTGGAGCCTGTGCTCCACAAAAGGAGAAGCAGGGCTTCCCTGGTGGCACAGTGGTTGAGAGTCTGCCTGCCATTGCGGGGGAGGCGGGTTCGTGCCCCGGTCCGGGAAGATCCCACATGCCGCGGAGCGGCTGGGCCCGTGAGCCATGGCCGCTGAGCCTGCGCGTCCGGAGCCTGTGCTCCGCAACGGGAGAGGCCACAGCAGTGAGAGGCCCGCGTACCGCAAAAAAATAAATAAAGAAAGAAGAAGCCACTGCAATGAGAAGCCCGTGCACCGCAATGAAGAATAGCCCCCACTCACCGCAACTGGAGAAAGCCCACATGCAGCAACGAAGACCCAACGCAACCAAAAATAAATAAATTTAATAAATTTAAAAAAATAAAATCTGACTAATAAAACTAAAATGATTAAGAAAAGAATTTAGTGAGCTAGATATAAGATAAATATATAAAAATAAATAACTGATCTATACAATACACACAGAGAAATAGATATTGAATAAAATATTCCATGTATAATAGCAAAAAACTATTAAGTTCTTATGAACAAATCTAATGAGAAACATAAGATCTATGTGAAGAAAACTTTAAAATCTTTTTAGAAGTCTTAAAAACAATATTCCAAACAAGCAAAAGGACATAGCACATACTTTATTGGGAAGTAATAAATAAATATAATGTAATTCTAGTTAGAATCTTAACAGGGCTTCTTAGGAATTGGATAAACTGTGATTAACACAATGTTAGCACAGAATAAATAAATGCCTGAAGTCTACCTAGCACTCTCTGTGCCACAGCCTCCAGTTCAACTCCGACAAGACAAAAATCTCTAGCCCTATAGAGACAGTGGAGCATTGAATCCTCATTACTGTTTCCCAAAAGTATGCTGGGAAGGATGGGAACAACTGCAGATTGTTCAAGAGCAATTTCCTAAGCTTCATAAATATAGAAATGGCTGCCTTCACAAAGAGCCAAAAGGACCTGTGTCCTTGACCACATGATGCAGAAATGGGACCTCAACTGTGGTAGGCAGTTAGATTTCCAAGAATTTCTTAACCTTCTTGGTAGCATGGCCATGGCTTGCCATGACTCCTTTATCATGGCTACCCATTCCCAGAAGCAAATCTGAGGAGCCCTTGGGCCTGGCCTCCAAACCCACCCTCTTTATTTCCAGCTTCCCAATCATCATCTCCTCATAGCCCCACACATAACCTGAGCCCAGCATACCCACCATCCCATGCAGGCCACTCCTGCTGGTAGTGATGAAACAATATAGTTTTGTTTTTTTTTTTAGAAAATAAAACCCAGTAAATATAAGGAAAAGAACAATAGGCATGGATTTACCTTATTAATGTAATAGAACAGATAGATAAATTAGTGTAATAAACAATCATAAAAATAAATTCCAGGAAGGCAGAGGAGTAAGACGTGGAGATCACCTTGCTCCCCACAAATACATCAAAAATACATCTACATGTGGCACAACTCCTACAGAACACCTATTGAACGCTGGGAGAAGACCTCAGACTTCCCAAAAGTCAAGAAACTTCCCATATACCTGGGTAGGGCAAAAGGAAAAACAGAGACAAAAGAATAGGGACGGGACCTGAACCTCTGGGAGGGAGCTGTGAAAGAGGAAAAGTTTCCACACACTAGGAAGCCCCTTCACTGGCTGAGACGGGGGCTGGGCGGTGGGTGGGGAACCTTCAGAGCCACAGAGGAGAGAACAGCAACAGGTGTGCAGAGGGCACAGTGGAGAGATTCCCGCACAGAGGATGGGTGCCGACCAGTACTCACCAGCCTGAGAGGCTTGTCTGCTCACACGCCGGGGTGGGTGGGGGCTGGGAGCTGCGGCTCGGGCTTCAGAAGTCAGATCCCAGGGAGAGGACTGGGGTTTGCTGCGTGAACATAGCCTGAAGTGGGCTAGTGCGCCACAGCTAGCCGGGAGGGAGTCCGGGAAAAGGTCTGGACCTGCCTAAGAGGCAAGAGACCATTGTTTCGTGGTGCGTGAGGAGAGGAGATGCAGTGCACCACCTAAACAAGCTCCAGAGATGGGCATGAGCTGCAGATATCAGTGCGAACACCAGAGACGGGCATGAAAAGCTAACGCTGCTGCTTCAGCCACCAAGAAGCCCGTGTGCAAGCACAGGTCACTATCCACAGCTCCCCTCCCAGGAGCTTGTGCATCTCGCCACTGCCAGGGTCCCGCGATCCAGAGACAACTTCCCTGGGAGAACACACGGGGCACCTCAGGCTGTTGCAACGTCACAAAGCCTCTGCTGCCACGGGCTCACCCCACATTCCGTACCCCTCCCTCCCTCTGGCCTGAGTGAGCCAGAGCCCCCTAATCAGCTGCTCCTTTAACCTCGTCCTATCTGGGCAGGAACAGACGCCCTCAGGTGACCTACATGCAGAGGCGGGACCAATCCAAAGCTGAAACCCAGGAGCTGTGCAAACACAGAAGAGAAAAGGAAACTTCTCCCAGCAGCCTCAGGAGCAGCGGATTAAATCTCCACCATCAACCTGATGTACCTTTCATCTGTGGAATACCTGAATAGACAATGAATCATCCCAAAATTTAGGTGGTGGACTTTAGGAGCAACTGTAGACTTGAGGTTTTCTTTCTTCCTTTATATATATATATATATATATATATATATATATATATATATATATATATATATATATATATATATATATATATATATATTTCCTTTTTCTCTTTTTGGGAGTGTGTATGTGTATGCTTCTTCTTTGTGTGATTTTGTCTGTATAGCTTTGCTTTTACCATTTGTCCTAGGTTCTGACTGTCTGGTTTTTTTTTGTTTGTTTGTTTTTTTAGTATGCTTTTTAGTGCTTGTAATCATTGGTGGATTTGTTGATTGGTTTGGTTGCGCTCTTCTTTTTTTCTTTCTCTTTTTTATTACTTTTTAATCTTTTATTTTTAATAATATTTTTTAATTTTTTATTTTAATAACTTTTATTTATTTATTTATATTTCTTTCTTTCTTTTTCTCCCTTTTCTTCTGAGCCATGTGGCTGACAGGGTCTTGATGCTCAGGCCAAGTGTCAGGCCTGAGACTCTTAGGTGGGAGAGCTGAGTTCAAGACATTCGTCCACCAGAGACCTTCTGGCCCCACGTAATATCAAACAGTGAAAGCTCTCCCAGAGATCTCCATCTCAACGCTAAGACCCAGCTCCACTCAACGACCAAAAAGCTATAGTGCTGGACACCCTATGCCAAACAACTAGCAAGACAGGCACACAACCCCACGCATTAGAAGAGAGGGTGCCTAAAATCATAATAAGTTCACAAACACCCCAAAACACACCACCAGTCGCAGTCCTGCCCACGAGAAAGACAAGATCCAGCCTCATCCACCAGAACACAGGCACCAGTCTCCTCCACCAGGAAGCCTACACAACCCACTGAACAAAACTCACCCACTGGGGGCAGACATCAAAACAACAGGAACTACAAACCTGCAGCCTGCTAAAAGGAGACCCCAAACACAGTAAGTTAAGCAAAATGAGAAGACAGAGAAATACACAGCAGTTGAAGGAGCAAGGTAAAAACCCACCAGACCAAACAAATAAAGAGGAAATAGTCTACCTGAAAAAGAATTCAGAATAATGATAGTAAAGATGATCCAAAATCTCAGAAATAGAATGGAGAAAATAAAAGAAACATTTAACAAGGACCTAGAAGAACTAAAGAGCAAAAAAACAATGATGACCAACACAATAAATGAAATGAAAAATTCTCTAGAAGGAATCAATAGCAGAATAACTGAGGCAGAAGAACAGATAAATAACCTGGAAGATAAAATAGTGGAAATAACTACCACAGAGCAGAATAAAGAAAAAAGAATCAAAATCATTGAGGAGAGTCTCATAGTCCTCTGAGACAACATTAAACACACCAACATTCAAATTATAGGGGTCCCAGAGAAGAAGAGAAAAATAAACTGTCTGAGAAACTATTTGAAGAGATTATAGTTGAAAACTTCCCTAACATGGGAAAGGAAATAGTCAATCAAGTCCAGGAAGTGCAGAAAGTCCCATACAGGATATACCCAAGGGGAAACACGCCAAGACACATATTAATCAAACTATCGAAAATTAAATACAAACAAAAAATATTAAAAGCAGCAAGGGAAAAACAACAAATAACATACAAGGGAATCCCCAGAAGGTTAACAGCTGATCTATCAGTAAAAACTCTGCAAGCCAGAAGAAGTGGCAGGACATATTTAAAGTGATGAAAGGGAAAAACCTATAACCAAGATTACTCTACCCAGCAAGGATCTCATTCAGATTTGACAGAGGAATTAAAACATTTACAGACAAGCAAATGCTAAGAGAATTCAGCACCATCAAACCTACTTTACAGCAAATGCTAAAGGAAATCCTCTAGGCAGGAAACACAAAAGAAGGAAAACACCTACAAAATCAAAATCAAAACAATTAAGAAAATGATAATAGGAACATACATATTGGTAATTACCTTAAATGTAAATGGATTAAATGCTCCAACCAAAAGACATAGACTAGCTGAATGGATACAAAAACAAGACCCATATATACACTGTCGACAAGAGACCCACTTCAGACCTAGGGACACATACAGACTGAAAGTGTGGGGATGGAAAAATATATTACATGCAAATGGAAATCAAAAGAAAGCTGGAGTAGCAGCTTTCTCATATACTCATATCAGACAAAATAGACTTTAAAATAAAGACTATTACAAGAGATGAAGAAGGACACTACATAATGATCAAGGATGAAGAAGATATAACAATTGTAAATATTTATGCACCCAACATAGGAGCACCTCAATACATAAGGCAAATGTTAACAGCTATAAAATGGGAAATAGACAGTAACACAATTATAGTAGGGGACCTCTAACACCCCACTTTCACGAATGGACAGATCATTCAAAATTAAAATAAATAAGGAAACACAAGCTTTAAACGACACAATAGACCAGATAGATATAATTGATATTTATAGGACATTCCATCCAAAAACAACAGTATAAACTTTCTTCTCAAGTGCACATGGAACATTCTCCTGGATAGATCATATCTTGGGTCACAAATCAAGCCTTGGTAAATTCAAGAAAATTGAAATCGTATTATGTTTTCTGATCACAACGCTATGAGAATAGATATCAATTACAGAAAATAATCTGTAAAAATACAAACACATGGAGGCTAAACAATACACTACTAAATAACCAAGAGATCACTGAAGAAATCAAAGAGGAAATCAAAAAATACCTAGAAACAAATGACAATGAAAACACGACAACCCAAAATCTCTTGGATGAAGAAAAAGCAGTTCTAAGACGGAAGTTTATAGCAATACAATCCTACCTCAAGAAACAACAAACATCTCAAATAAAGAACCTAACCTTACACCTAAAGCAATTAGAGAAAGAAGAACAAAAAAGCCCCCACAGTTAGCAGACGGGAAGAAATCAAAGAGCAGATCAGAAATAAACGAAAAAGAAATGAAGGAAATGATGGTAAAGATCAATAAAACTAAAAGATTGATCTTTGAGAAGATACAAAAAATTGACAAACCATTAGCCAGACTCATCAAGAAAGAAAGGGAGAAGACTCAAATCAATAGAATTAGAAATGAAAAAGGAGAAGTAACAACTGACATTGCAGAAATACAAAGGATCATAAGAGATTACCACAAGTAACTATATGCCAGTAAAATGGACAACCTGGAAGAAATGGATAAATTCATAGAAAAGCCCTACCTTCTGAGTCTGAACCAGGAAGAAATAGAAAATACAAACAGACCAGTCACAAGCACTGAAATTGAAACTGTGATTAAAAATCTTCCAACAAACAAAAGCTCAGGACCAGATGGCTTCACAGGCAAATTCTATCAAACATTTAGAGAAGAGCTAAAACCTATCCTCCCCAGACTCTTCCAAAATAGAGCAGAGGGAGGAACACTCCCAAATTCATTCTACAAGGCCACCATCACCCTGATACTGAAACCAGACAAAGATGTCACAAAAAAAGAAAACTACAGGCCAATATCATTGATGAACATAGATGCAAAAATCCTCAACAAAATACTAGCAAACAGAATCCAACAGCACGTTAAAAGGATCATACGCCATGATCAAGTGGGGTTCATCCCAGGAATTTAAGGATTCTTCAATATATGCAAATCAATCAATGTGATACACCATCTTAACAAACTGAAAGAGAAAAACCATATGATCATTGCAATAGATGCAGAAAAAGCTTTCAACAAAATTCACCACCAATTTATGATAAAAACCCTCCAGAAAATGGGCATACAGGGAACTTACCTCAACACAATACAGGCCATATATAACAAGCCCACAGCCAACATCGTTCTCAATGGTGAAAAACTGAAACCATTTCCTCTAAGATCAGGAACAAGACAAGGTTTCCCACTCTCACCACTATTATTCAACATAGTTTTGGAAGTTTTAGCCACAGAAATCAGAGAAGAAAAAGAAATAAAAGGAATCCAAATCGGAAAAGAAGAAGTAATATTGTCACTGTTTGCAGATGACATGATACTATACACAGAGAATCCTAAAGATACTACCAGAAAACTACTAGAGCTAATCAATGAATTTGGTAAAGTAGCAGGATATAAAATTAATGCACAGAAATATGTTGCATTCCTACACACTAATGATGAAAAACCTGAAAGAGAAATTAAGGAAACACTCCCATTTACTATTGCAACAAAAAGAATAAAATACCTAGGAATAACCCTACTTAAGGAGACAAAAGACCTGTATGCAGAAAACTATAAGACACTGATGAAAGAAATTAAAGATGATACAAACAGATGGAGAGATATACCATGTTCTTGGACTGGAAGCATCAACATTGTGAAAGTTGGTATACTACCCAAAGCAACCTACAGATTCAATGCAATCCCTATCAAACTACCAATGGCATTTTTCACAGAACTAGAAAAAAACTTTCACAATTTGTATGGAAACACAAAAAACCCAGAATGGCCAAAGCAATCTTGAGAACGAAAAATGGAGCTGGAGGAATTAGGCTCCCTGACTTCAGCCTATACTACAAAGCTACAGTAATCAAGACAGTATGGTACTGGCACAAAAACAGAAATATAGATCAATGGAACAGGATAGAAAGCCCAGAGATAAACCCACACTCATATGGTCACCTTATCTTTGATAAAGGAGACAAGAATATACAGTGGAGAAAAGACAGCCTCTTCAATAAGTGGTGCTGGGAAAACTGGGCAAGTACATGTAAAAGTATGAGATTAGAACACTCTCTAACACCATACACAAAAATAAGCTCAAAATGGATTAAAGACCTAAATGTAAGGCCAGACACTATCAAACTCTTAGAGGAAAACATAGGCAGAACACTCTATGACATAAATCACAACAAGATCATTTTTGATCCACCTCCTAGAGAAATGGAAATAAAAACAAAAATAAACAAATGGGACCTAATGAAACTCAAAGCTTTTGCACAGCAAAGGAAACCATAAACAAGACGATAAGACAACCCTCAGAATGGGAGAAAATATTTGCAAATGAAGCAACTGACAAATGATTAATCTCCAAAATTTACAAGAAGCTCATGCAGCTCAATATCAAAAAAACAAACAACCCAATCCAAAAATGGGTAGAAGACCTAAATAGACATTTCTCCAAAGAAGATATACAGATTTCCAGCAAACACATGAAAGAATGCTCAACATCATTAATCACTAGAGAAATGCAAATCAAAACTACAATGAGATATCATCTCACACCAGTCAGAATGGCCATCATCAAAAAATCTAGAAACAATAAATGCTGGAGAGGGTGTGGAGAAAAGGGATCACTCTTGCACTGCTGGTGGGAATGTAAATTGATACGGAGGTTCCTTAAAAAACTACAAATAGAACTACCATATGACCCAGCAATCCTACTACTGGGCATATACACTGAGAAAACCATAATTCAAAAAGAGTCATGTACCACAATGTTCATTGCAGCTCTATTTACAATAGCCTGGACATGAAAGCAACCTAAGTGTCCATCGACAGATGAATGGATAAAGAAGATGAGGCACAGATATACAATGGGATATTACTCAGCGATAAAATGAAATGAAACTGAGTTATTTGTAGTTAGGTGGATGGACCTAGAGTCTGTCATACAGAGTGAAGTAAGTCAGAAAGAGAAAAACAAATACCGTATGCCAACACCTATATATGGAATCTAAAAAAATGTGGCTCTGAAGAACGTAGGGGCAGGACAGGAATAAAGAGGCAGATATAGAGAATGGACCTGAGGACATGGGGGGCAGGTGGGGAAGGGAAGCTGTGACAAAGTGAGAGAGTAGCATTGACATATATACACTACCAAATGTAAAATAGATAGCTAGTGCGGTGGGATAGGAAGGGTGGGAGGGAGGCTCAAGAGGGAGGGGATATGGGGATATATGTATACGTATAGCTGATTCACTTTGTTATACAGCAGAAACTAACACAACATTGTAAAGCAATCATACTCCAATAAAGATGTTTAAAAAAATTCCAGAAGCATTAAACATTTAAATATAAAAAATTAAATAATAAAAATGAAGAGTGACAGCTTTCTTCCATTGTTGAGCCCTGATGGTGTGGTGGTGAAAAAGGAAGGCTAGAAGAAGGTGGAATCTGGGAGATGCCCTTCCACCAGGGAACTAAGGGTCTTGAGAAGTCTATTTTGCTGGAAAGTAGGCCTGTTATGGAGAACACTTTCAGCATATTTCAAAATGGTTACTTTCCTCTCTTCTGCCAGAGGTATGAGGTGTTGATTCTATGAAACCCAACTGCCACCAGATTCCTTATAAAGTTGATGGGGAAACTTCTGCTTATATCTTGGAAGTGGCCCATAAAGAACTCTGACAAAGAGCGTGTCTCTTTAATATGTTTTGAATAATTTCATCTTTTTGGTAGGTGTACTAAGAGTCTAGTTACTTACGTGGCTTTATTGGTGACACAACAATTTTAACAAAGCAAATAAAAACTGGTATAGAAATATAAAAAAAAAAAAATCAAGAGTGAAATCTTAGACTACACATGCAACCTAGGGGTGGGGAGATTATCATAACCAAAACAGGAAACACACTTTGCTCTGGAGACGCAGATAGATATAGTTAACTATATAAATATCAAAATTCTTTTTCCCAAATTTATTTGTCTATTGACTTTATTTCTAATATTTCTTGCCAAGAAACAGTAAGACAAATAAATTTGAAAAAATAATTGCAATACAGATAAAGAGTTAACTATCCATAGTATACAAAGAACTTTCACAATATAAAAGATAACCTAAAAGAAAAATGAGCAGATAATATGAACAGATAGTTCATAGAAGAGCATATTGATATGGCTGAGAAATATAAAAAAGCTTCTCAAACACATTACTGGTCAAGGAAATGCAAGTTAAAGTACAATGAGATATCGTTATATTTATTAGACTGAGAAAAATTAAAAGAAAAATAATATCATTGCTGGCAGAGATGGATGGATGAGGGTAAGGTATGCACATACTATGCTATTGGAAATAGAATTATTGTAGTTTTTGGAAAGCAATCTGTTTACATCCCTTAAAATTTAAAACACACTCTTTAGCCCAGCAATCTCACTCCTGGGAATATACTTTATCATTTGTTAAAACCTAGGTACTAAAATGATTATTGTAGCTATGTGTGATTGATAAAACTTGAAAATCCCAATATCCCTCAACTTTGAATAAACTACAGTGAATCCCCAGCTAGGAATATTATGAAACCATTAGGAAAAAATGAATTGGAGTGATGTCAGCTGACTTAGGGATTTCCGCAAGATATTGTTGAGAGAACAATGCAAGACGCAGAAAATTTTGTATAAGATGATCCATTTTTTTTGTAGAGAAAAGAATCACAAAACATGAATGAGTATGTGGGGTTGATGCATGTGTGTGTGAATATGTAGATAGAGATAGATATTTACATGGGTATATGAATACAGAGAAATGTATGAATGCTCGCTAACATGCGTGAGTAGAGCAGTGCTGAAGGACAGGCAGAGGAAGAAGAGAATGGAAGAGAAGCAGCAAACAGAAAAGATGGAAAGAAGTCTGCACTAAAAAGAAATTGGTGTGTAGAAGATCTTGTTTATGCTAAATTGTATCTCAATGCATAAAATATCAGGAAAAAAGAAAAGATAGATCTGTACGGTCCCATCTGTAGGAATTCTGATACTATATTTTAAAGTGAAAAAAGCCAGTTGTAAGGGCTTCCCTGGTGGCACAGTGGTTGAGAGTCTGCCTGCTGATGCAGGGGACACGGGTTCGTGCCCCGGTCTGGGAAGATCCCACATGTCGCGGAGCAGCTGGGCCCGTGAGCCATGGCCGCTGAGCCTGCGCGTCCGGAGCCTGTGCTCCGCAACGGGAGAAGCCACAACAGTGAGAGGCCCGCGTACTGCAAAAAAAAAAAAAAAAAAAAAGCCAGTTGTAGAGTATAGTATGCCACTATCCTATTTCAATAAAAACAAATAGGTATTGAAACTAACACAACATTGTAAATCAACTATACTCCAATATAAAATTTTTAAAAAAACCAAATAGGCAAGTACAACCCTTGTACAGTATACATGTATTTATGATTCTATGAGTTTGTTTAACAAGGAGAATACTGTGAAAGGATACACAGGGGGTAACAATGGTTACTGCACAGTGTGGAGGGGGATAGTTTTCACTTTTCACTTCTTTGTATTGATTGCACTGTTCCACTTGTCACAATAAGCATGTATTACTTTGATACCTTTAAAACATCAATAAAGAAAAAAAAACCCTGAAGTAATAATGGGTTTCTTTTTCTCTCCTTCTTTGTTCCTCCCTGAACATCTGGCTTGGAACATAGCCCAGTGCCCCACAAGCTGCCCCATCCTATCCACTTCACATGCAAGCGGACATCTGAGTCCCATAGGTAGAGGGAGTTGAGGTTACCTCCCACAAAAGTCCCCGGAGGTAGTCAAATGCAGGGAGTGTGTCTGGATATCTGTGAAGTTCTTGGAAAATTCTGGGCCACTTAAGAATTTGGCTGTTCTAGAGAACAGAGGAACTAAGGATGGAGCCCACAACTCTACTGATTGACACACCCAAGTCTCAGTTCTGGCCTGGCCAATCCTTCCAGTTAAAGCACCTACAATATGATTATAGCTCTATAAAAATATCTGTGTGTGCCTGCAAGGCCAGGAGAGAAATTGAGGAGGAATGAAACCTAGCTTGTTGAGGCTCTATATCTTAACTCCTATAGTCCTTTCTAATACTCTGGATGAGTATTACTTCCATTTTAAAGAGAAGAAAACAGAGGACCAGAGTTTAAGGAACATGCTAAAGCCTATACAGCTGGTCAGTTGTTAGGTTGAAGCTTGTGAATTGCTAGTCTAATTCTAGATTGTTTTCTCCTGCTCTCTTTTTTTTTATTGTGGTAAAATAAACATAATCTTTACCGTTGTAACCATTTTTAAGTGTACACTTCAGTGGCATTAAGTACATTCATATTGTTCCATCCACCTCCAGAACCTTTTCATCTTCCCGAACTGAAACACCACCTCCATTATCACTATTTTTTAAATATAACAGTCTTGAGATATAATTGACATACAATTCACCCATTTAAGGTATGTAATCCAACATTTTTTTAGCATATTCGTAGAGTTGTACAACTATGATCACAATAAATTTTAAAACATTTCCGTCACTCTCAAAAAAAACCCTGTACCCATTAGCGGTCACTCCCCAATTCCCCCAGCCCCTAATCTACTTTCTGTCTCTTTAGATTTGTCTATTCTGGACATTTCATGCAAATGGAATGATATGATAGGTGTCCTATAATTTTAGATTGTTTTTGATCTACAAAATCTCTAACAGTTAGGATGTAGTTTTTGGCTGCTACAACAGAGGCCCAAATAATAATGGTTTAAACAAGTGTATTTCTCACTCATGTCAATGTTTGGGCTGCTCTCTCTCATCAGTTTAGGCTCCTTCTTTCATATTCTCCTGCCCTCTCAGGTGTTGTCCTTGTGTAAATGGACCAAGTCAGTTGGCCACCACTTCTGCTTTTTAGTAATGGGAAGGAGAGGAGATGAGGGTAAACATCTACCCTTTAAGAACATAACCCTGAGGTTGCACATTTCAGCCTTGTTTACAGCTCACTGGCCAGAGTCTGGTCACATGATCACACTCAGCCTTACAAGCAAGGCTAAGAAGTATAGTCTTGTGCCCTTCTGAAATTCCATGACCATGGAAAAATGGGGGAATAGATCCTGGGGGAAACTTAGTGGTCCCTGCTACAGTGGGAAGAGGGCTTTCCAAAATTTGAGTGTGGATCCGTCTACCTGCAAAGCTCATCATCTTATCCTGAACCACATTAAAAATGGTTAGGATGCTACTTGAGGTGAAATATTTTTATTTTTCTCACAGTTTTCTATTGGGCAAGAAGCTCATTCCTAGGAGGACCTCTCTGAGGGTCATTCATCCTGCTTCAAACTCATTCCAACAATTTTCCCAAGGCCACAATGGATCACCTGCTGCCTAAGAGGTAAAACATAACAAATAAATGATATGTATGTGTTCATATATATATATTACACATGCACACACATACAGGTACATTTATAAGAGGCTCTCTGCTACCTGTGAATCTCCAAAGACAGTTGCTTCATAGGTGATACAAATTGGAAGTTTGAGGGTCAGCGTCTTCATAGGTTGGAAGGTTGGGACAGCAAGGGAAGAGAAGTTTTCTTGCCCCTTATGCCAGGCATGTGTCTGGAGATAGCACTGGCCCAATTCAGGCAAGGGCTGCCTTGGTGTGTGTGTTAGGGGGAAGGGAGTGACGAGAGGGTGGTCACTATAGACTTCTGGGCACTACTCAGTGGCAGATGCCTAAATCTCACCATCTGAGAGTCATTCCTCACCATGGTTATTTTTCCTCCCAAGGATGGAATGTTCTGGAAGATTTCATCCAACAAGCCATGTCATTTATTAGGCAAAACCTTCCTATACAGGACAAAAGGTGTATTAGCTTCAGCACTTTCATATTTTTACTGAGATATATTTGGCTACAACTGTTATTTTAATGTTAAGTACAATTTGAGGAAGTGCAATGTTTTATATTAGTATTAGAGGAGTACAGGGACTTTCCCATTTCTTAAACTCCAATATTGCTGAATACAATTATAATACAATTTTCACTACTCAGCCATAAAAGGGAATGGATGGACTTGGATGGTCTTATGCTAAGTGAAATAAGTCAAGTAGAGATAGACAAATACTATATGATATGTGGAATCTAAAAAATACAACAAACTAGTGAATATAACAAAAAAGCAGACTCACAGATATAGAGAACAAACTAGTGGTTAACCAGTGGGGAGAGGGAAGGGGGGAAGGGCAAAATAGGGTTAGGGGGTTAAGAGGTACAAACTATTAGGTATAAACTAAGCTACAGGGATAAATTGTATAATACAGAAAATATAGGCAATACTTACAATAACTGTAAATGGAGTATAACCTTTAAAAATTGTGAATCACTATACTGTACACCTTTAACATACAATATTGTACATCAACTACACTTCAATTAAAAATTGTAATACAGTTTTCATCCCTTTGAAAAAAGCATTTATATAAGTAATTTGTATTTAAAATAGTTAGAAAATACAGAAAAATAAAAAGATAGAAAAAAAGGAATAAATGTAACCTGTAACCCCACTTCCCAAAGATAATGATCAAAAGTTTTGGAGTATATTTTCATTTCTTTTAAGCACACATTCACATAAATATAAAGGTATTTGTAATAAAATTGAAATATGAGATATCTTTATTGCTGAATAAACAAGAGTCTGGTAAATGGATGCAGATGGAACCAAATTGAAGAAAAGTCCAAGGAGAGGCCAACTCAAAAGGCCTAAAGGATTTTAATTTCAAGTCATGGGCTTTGGGGGAAAAAGTAACTAATCAAATCCACCATAAGTCCTATTGCCGAACAAACAGAAATCTTCTTTAGTATAAACAGTCGGGAAAAAAGAAAATCACCAAGCACATGAAAAGATTCAATAGTCAAAAAAAGTGTCTATTCTGAAAGAAACATTTCCCAATGAAACAAACATATGACATGGGAGAAAACTTTTAAGCAAAGTTCCTAAGATACATTTTCAGTGGACTTGAGAGGTTATTGCATCTATGAAAAGATCGCATCATGGAAGATTGTGTTTTAATTTGAATTACCAATTACAAAGCCCAAATTTAAAAAGGGAATGCCCCCTAATAAACTACTGGATCTGGAAATTGAGATTTCATGGCTGTAAACATCACAAAAGGAGAGACCACATGCTGCCTGATGGAAGGACACACAATCACTTATAAAGTAGTGCTTCCCCCACCCCAGGCAAAGGAATATGTTTGGGGGGAATGCACTCAGCACCTCCTGCAGGAAACTACAGGACAAATAAATTGCTCAACAAAATAAACTTCAAGGAAGGAAGAGAGAAAGAAAGAGTGAGAGAGCAAGAGAGATGTATCAATCAATATCAATGGCAACGTGTGGACATTATGTGGATCTTGTCTCTAGCATTTATGAGACAACTGGAAATTTGAACACTGACTAAAAATTTATGATATTAAATAAACACTGCTAATTTTTTAAGATAATTGTTTGGTTTTTTAAAAACTATCTTTTAGGAACTTCCCTGGTGGTCCAGGGGTTAAGAATCTACCTTCTAATGCAGAGGACGCAGGTTCGATCCCTGGCTGGGGAATTAAGATCCCACATACCGTGGGGCAACTAAGCCTGCATGCCACAATGAGAGGGCCCGCGTGCTGCAACTACAGAGCCCATGCGCTCTGGAGCCCACGCGCCACAACTAGAGAGAAGCCTGAGCACCGAAATGAAGAGCCTGCACACCACAACGAAGAACCTGCATGCTGCAACTAAGATCCGATGCAGCCAAAATAAACCAATAAATAAATAGGAAGGAAATTTTTAAAAAACCTATCTTTTAGGGGTAACTACTGAAATGTTTATAAATGAAGTGAAATGTCTACGATTTGATCAAAACAATGGGGAAGGGAAAGTTGAGGTATGGAGACGAAACAAGAGTGGCCAGCTGTTGATACCCATTAAGCTGGATGATGGGCACATGGGGGGCTATTATGCTATTCTCTCTACTTTTGTGCATGTTTGAAAGTTACTAAAACAAATTGCTCAAAAATTGCGCTAGAAACATGAGCAAGAGGTTGGGTATTCCAGAAAATCAAGTCAGTGACTTAGATCATTGCACAGGAAATTCTCCCAGAACTTAGAGGAAATGGAAAAAGATAGAACGAGTGAAACTACATGAAACTTAGAGACGTGGGAGATGCAGTGTGAACATAAAATCAGAATTCCAGAAGAATGCACGAACAGAACCAACAGGGGACAAGCAATAAACTTCATTAAAGAACATGTCCATTATTGGTTTCTTCTCTAACTAACAAGTTATTTAGCAATATTTTATACATCCAAATACATAGAGATTTTAAAATTTATTAACTTCTAACATTGTGTATAGTTATGGAACATGTTCCATATGATTTCTATTTTTGAAAAAATTTTGAGGCTTGCTTTAGTGCCTAGAACACGAACAGCTTTTAGAAACATCCTTGAGTGCTTGTGAGGAATGTGTACTCTCTAATTGTTGGATGCAGAATTCTAAACATGCCCTTTGGTCACTTAACCTTGTTTAGCTTTTGTCTGCCTGACCTATCAAAGGGAAGTATTGGAACCTCCCACTGGCACGTGGACTTACCAATTTCTTCCTGTAGTTCTGTCCATTTACACTGCATAAGTTTTGAGGCTATCTGATTAGGTGCATGTGCTTAATATTGACTCCTCTTTGTAAATTGAACCTTCCTATCCTTTTTTTCTCCCCGCTTTTGTTTATGCTGTGCAGCTTGCAGGATCTTACTTCCCCGACCAGGGCTTGAACCCAGGCACACGGCAGTGAAAGCACTGAGTCCTAACCACCAGGGAACTCCCAGAACCTCCCTATCCTTAACAATTTTTTTTTTTGTCTTAGGATTTGTCTGAAAATAATATAATAGATGGTTAGTATTTGCCCCATGTGATTTTTCCCCCATTCTTTTACTTGCAATTTTGCACATCCTTATGTAAACCAGTCTCGTGTAAACAGTGCTTCTAAACATATCTGTGGTGAAGGAGCAATTGGTTTTTGTTTTTCCCAATCCATTATAGGTTAAGACTTTTGTAAAATATACCAAAAAATTAATTTCTAGAATTAGACATGCAAACTACAAGCCAGATATTTTAGTATTAGATTCCACACACATAAAACTATAAAACTTTTATAGTTTCTAAGCCACTATCAACTTCTGAACATAAGTTGCTCCAGCCTTCAACAATCACAGCCACACTTTTGAGCTCAGTGTTGTAAACAGCATATTATCAGGATTTTGTTCTGTTATCTGGCCTAACAAACTATCTTTTAATTGGCAAGTTTAGTCCATTTACAGTTAGGCTTGTTATAGTTGGTACATTTGGGCTTGTTTCTCTCATCTCTGTAAGTCTCCTCTCTTCTCCCATCACCAAGTTGATATGGCCTGGAATTATAATTTGAGCACATTATGGGTATTTTTTTCTTTCCTTTGGCCTTCACTACATTTTAATGACCAGGTGTTATATAGACTGTTTGTGTCCACCCAAATTCATCTGTTGAAACCTAATCCCCAGTGTGTTGGTATTAGGAGGTGGGGCCTTTGGGAGGTGATTAGGTCATGAGGTTGAAGCCCTCTCGAATGGGAGTAGTGCCCTCATAAAAGAGCCTCAAAGAGCTTGATCTTTTGCCCATTCCACCACGTAAAGACACAGAGAGAAGATGGCTATCTCCAAATCAGGTCCTCACCAGATACCGAATCTGCCATGCCAATATTTCTAGCCTCCAAAACTGTGAGAAATTTTTTGTTTCTAAGCCACCCAGTCTATGGTTCCCTGAGAGCTGCCATAAAGGACCAAGATGCAAGTTTACCCAGATCTTTACTGCTCACCTTTCCCTCAGTTATCTCGTACAGTACTTCCTAGGTTTGTTTTTCCTCATATTTAAGTACTTCATCCAAAGTATTTAAATGAGGGCCTTTGAGTGGCTAGACATAAAATTCTAAGTTCAAAGTTCTTTTTCTTCAGTCCTTAAAAATGTAACTCCACAAACAGGGCTGCTGTTGGAAAATCTGGTGTCCATGGGTTCCCAGCTTTAAAGGGCTTCGTTTTTGCTCATTCTCTCTGGAAGCTTTCAGAATTATTTTTGTCTTTGTCACTCTTAAGTTTTACTATCCAGCAGTGAAGATGAATGAACTACATCAGTTATGTACCAACATGAAAGAACCTCACAATGAGTAAAATGTGACAATACATACACCTTTTACATAATGTCCCAAAACACGCAAAACTAAACAGTAAATTTTTAGGGATGCATATATATGGCAAAATTGTGAGAAGAAAAGGATAAACCCAAATGGGGATGTACCAGGAGAGAGGCCCATGGGGTTGGGGGTGGCAGGGCCTTTAGTACTGAAATGTGCTGTTGTCCCAACTGGGGGTGAGAACATGGGTATTCTTTTTTAAATACCTCACATATATTTTCCGCATGTATATAGTGTAAGGTAAGACATTATCACCTTGTAACTGGATGCCTAGCAGTGGCTCATAGGTCAGGATACTGGGAACAGGAAGCAGCAGGTTGAACACCCTATGGGAGTGGCTGTGGTGGTCACTATGGCTGAAACTGCCAGAGACAAACCAGGGATAGAGATGGGGATGGAGGAGTTCTAAGTTTGTTCTAAATTAAGAAGCACACCAATTAAACACTTCTGGACTTGTCTTCATACCCCACCAGGAGCCATGCCTCTGATTGAATGAGCTGTCACTCACTGCCCTCAGGCTTGGCTCTGAGCTTTTTCTGGCACCAACACTTCAGCATTTCCTGTCCCAGCCTAAATAGTCGGCCTGAAGGGCCCAAGACTGCTCTGGAGCCTTTGATTCCACTGTGTGGACACGACAGCCTTTCTGGTCCCTAAAAGGTCTCCAGCCTCCAGATGTCACTAACTTACTAAGAGACTCATAATTTCACGCCGAAGTCCAGCATGAGTGCATCCTCTAACCAAGGTCTCCCTTCCCCCTTGGGCATCCTCCCAAGGAGCCCACCGTGGTTCTCTAGCTGTGGGGGCCAATGATACTTCAACAACTGCTTTCCTCCTTTGAGTCTTCAATGTATCTAACAAAGGTGAACTTGTTGAACTAAACTTTTTACTAGTCAAGTTTCCTCCCCTAAGTGATGACTTTTAAATAATGACAGGTTTCTTTAAAGACCAGCCAAAGAAGGTATGTGAACAGCAGAACTGTGTCCAGGAGAGCTTTTATTTGTACGGAACAGTTTTAAAAATACAGAATAAAATAGCTTTATCTCTACTATTATTCACAACATCTGGTCCAAATATTACATATTTTTAAAATACTTAAACGTTTAATGAAGCCATGTTAGAAAAACAATATGAAAATTCTTTTTAAAAACTCCATAAAATAATTAGACATCTCAAAAAACAACCCCACCCCAAATACCCTCAGTATGCAAAATAAAAAACAAACAAAAATCCCAGAAAGGTATATAGCCAAAGTCAGTCACAAAAACTTAAGGAAAATATAGGCATCCCCACTGTTTTAAGAACAGTCAGAAATTTATTAACATGTCAAACAAAGGTTGTTACGAACGAACAAAAAGGGTATTAACTTGACTGTCAGTAAGACGGCACCACTGGGAAGGGTGTCCTAAGTGTTGGGAAACACACCGAGCAATTCTAAGGAGGCTGGATGTTACTAGTGTAGAGTGAAGACGAGGCACAGTCAAGAACAGACTAAAAGGACAGGAATGTGTGGAGGCTGCTGAAAAGGGATCCTCTGCGCTAATGTGCTTCACAGGTCCATGGGCAGATGCTGAACGCAGGCAAAAACGGGCAATCTTCTTGCACTACTCCAGTTGTGACTGCGGGAGGGGTGGAGGGTGGGGGAGATCCTATTCTCTGTGTCAAAATCATAAGGGGACAGAGCACAACACGCATGGCATGTGAGGCCCCAGGTGTTTCCCTAAAGCCAACAGTGGCTCCCTGGGCCCTGTGAGAGCTCAGGCTGCCACCGTGTCCAGGGGGCACAGCTGGGTGAGCACACCAGGGGGCAGCAACAGTCATGCCAGGCCTGCTGCCTGCAGCTGAGCATCCACCCCAAGCCGTGGGGGTGAGTGTGCAGGATGCTGCCTTTCTTTGCGCCAGACAGGTTCTGATGAGGCTTCCGCCACAGCTCCTTGTTCGTCTCCTATCAGGCCTGACCACTTTTGTGGCATCGATATTATGGAAGATTATAGTTGCCAACTTCAAGTCTAAGTTGCTAGTACCAATATTTCAGCAGAGACATGAATTAAAGAAATAACAACTTAGCTCATGGTCATAAAATATATGCATGGGTAAATAAAGTATACACACATACGAAAGATTCATCAATGGAGAAATTCTATCATCACATGACATTGTCATGAAAATTATCATTCCCTCCCTGGAAAACTGTGACTATTATCCTGGGTAGAAATGTTATTTTACTATATGGAAATACTGTAATATTCATGCATAAACCAGGTTGTCATCATGAAAGTCAGTATTCTACAGTATGAAGCAAATCCTGTGTGTCAATCTGTTACCATGAAAACGGGAAACCATCAGGACCCATGGTTAAGCCACTTCCCTTGCCTTGATCAATCACAAGAAACTTACTACAATCTAACATTTGAAATCATCTTAAGAAAGATTCTGTACCAATGAATCTATGTTTAATTCCCTAGTGAGAATGAGAATGGAAATCGCCTACAAAGACTGGAGCCACTTCCCATTGTGAACCATTTAGATATTTTATCAAAACCAGTGGTGGGTTCGCCCTTGCCACCACAGTGATATTGCAGCATCTACTGTCCCATTTATAAGTTTCTACTTTCCACATCAGGATCACCAATGTAAATGTGAAAACGGTGGGTAGGTGTTCATTTGGGAATTGGAGGGTGAATGCCCTGCCCAAGGACATTCACATCCAAAATATCCTAAAACATTCTATTGGCCAAAGCATAGTGGGTATGTGGCCCCAGCAATGCAAGTGGGAGGTGCACAGGCACAGACCGTGCATGGCCACTGTGTCCCCCCAAACCTCCCCTTCAGGTGTGTGCTTAAACACAAGAAGCAGATGAATATATTTTTCTTTCAACTACAGACTCATTCTGTAGCATATCTGCTAGCCAGAGGACAGACTTCCTAATCTCCTGTCCCCTTCCCCCACCTTGGACAGAGAATCTAAGTTGGCCCCAATGGAACAAGAAAGGCAAAAACCCTCTTTTTCCAATAGGAGGTGTGGGCACAGGGCTTCTTTGCACATTTGAAGGCTTATGGAAAATATCGCCCCAGACCAGCAGATCTGAAACCTCTCAATAAGCCCAGCCCAGGAGAGTTTTCAGAAGGGAGAGGATTCCTAGACATCTGAAGCACATGCCCTGAGTGTTACCCACTGGGAGGGAAGATTCCTGGGTCAAGTTAAGCTGAAAGGAACTTGTTCCTGAATTACCAATGGTTCAGAGGCTTTCATTTGGATATTTGGTCCTTCTGCTCATCTAGAGAGCTAGAATACTGCAATCTCTGGGATGTTTTACAATTTTCCCCATTGTTCAGAGGAGAGAAATTGGAGATGCTGAGCAAAATACAAATAGAAGGAACTAAGCAACTAAGGGGACAACTAGGGCTGTCAGCCTCGAGGGCTTACCAAGTCAAACGGATGAAAATCATTTAACCAGTGTGCTTCTAAAGTAAATATGCACCAAATACACTTCAAAAAACCATACCATACAAATTTAAATTTAGAATCTAAGTTCTTTACTTAATCTGCAAGAAGGTCTTGGCAAAACAATGCAGTGGCTCTGAAGTGTTCTTGCCAGAATAGGCCTTAAAGCCCCAAACTTTACAGGAATCAAGGAGGCTGTAGTGACACAGTAATGCTGCCAAAGACATCCCAGTGTGGTAAGCTGAACCAGTTGCGGGCGCAGGAAGTTCGCCATGTGCTCACTGCCTGGTAAACAACCAGGTAAATACTTAAGAAGCACTACCTCAAGAAACGAGGTCACTCAGGATTTTTCTTTGATTGCAAATTTAAAGCCAAATTCAATAAAAGTCATTTTTATCAGAAACAATTTAATATTATTAATTAGAATTCAACAGAGGGGGCCTGCCAGCTGCTCTTCTTACTACCTTCAGCAATAACTTAAACAGGAAAGGCAGCATTTGGCCAGGGGATCTAATCTTCCCCTCTGCAAAATCAAAATCCAGTGGACATTCAACATGGCAACTCACAGAAAGTCTCCTTAAGCCTTAACTGCCAGATATGAATGGCAACACAACTGCAGTGATTAATTTACCAGGAGGCCGCACCATTCAATATGGCGGCTGTTTGTCACCTGCCCCAGCTTCCCTTCTTCACAAAACAAATTCACTATAACTTAACCCATGGTTTCTGGGCTCTGGTCCAGTAGTCAGTTTTGATAAATAGATTAAGCATTATGTATTTACACTTTCATGGTATCAAGCAATACAAAACACAACCGCAATAATGGTTACTGGCCTTTAAGAGCCAGGACAAGCTTCCCTGACGGTGTCTACAGCTTTACAAATGCTGGTTCCTTTCTTAATGGGGGATAGGAGGTGAGGAACAAGTAATAGGGATGTAAGGTAAGAGGGTCACATGGAAAAACACTGATTTCAAAAATCTATAGTCAATAACATTAAATAGGAATAAAATCTTGTAATAATAGATACACACAACAATAACTGACATCCACATGTCAGCAGAACCAAGACTCCCATAAACACCTGCTTGGTGCCCTCATGGGCACTCTATACCCGTCACACCAGCCAGGAGTGAGAAATGCCAGCTAGAGTGTCTCAGCTACTAGTAAACAAAAAGAGGCCAATATGAGATGTGCTGGCCCAGCTTGGGCCAGGGTGGCACCAAGAAAGTGTAGTTGAGAATCAGATACTGATTTCAAGGTACCTTCCCTTCCCGTCCAATCCCCCAATTTCCATTCTAATTATATCTGTACAGACTTTACCCATGCACAGATTTGGGGATAGGGTAAGCATGTCACTGTTTTCAACTGGCCAGCAGCCACCTCCTACAGGAGTATCAGGGAACACAGAATCTCATTTGACAATGCAAGGATACTGGTGTCCCTTGACCAGAGGAGGTCTTTGCAGGTGAAGGTCCTGGTGCTTCCAAGCACAGAAAGCCCCTGGACCCTGGAGGTGGCCTGTAAGAAAGCTAGCACAGGGTATTAGAAGGGGACTGAAAACAAGGAATCGCTGTGGGCTTTAAGCATCCACTCCCACGGGAGGACAGGAACTTCAAATTCAGTGACCACGGCCAGCAATGGATGCTCTCAAGGGCAAAGGGTCAAGGGCTTAAATAAAAAGATAGGTGAGACACCATATTAGACAGGATCACAACCCACAACAAAAAAGCTACTTGAAATCTGTCTTAGCTCTGGGGTGGACAATGTAAATGCAGATCTACAAACATATATGTTACTGCTTGTTACTCAGCAAGGAACTACAGGTTCATGCCTCACTGCGGCTGGGCCACAGGGCGAGCTACGGCTATACTGTGGCCTGCGAGTCTTCATCTGAACTCCGGCTGTTAGTGCTCTTCCTGAGGCCTTTCCATGTGTAACCTGCAAAGGTTGGGCTGATGGGTAAGTAGCTGAAACATCTGTATTTTTTAATAATGTTCATGCCAAATGGCAAGTCGTAGGATTCCATGCCATCAAGAGACTTGCTCCCTTTGCCCACGCCCTTCTTCCATTTCCTGATTCCCCTTTCCTCTGGAGTACCTGTGGAACACACACACACAACAAAACAAAAACAGAACAATGGAATGTTTAGTTAAATAGTTCTACCAAGAATTGAGATTCTCCACTGCTGCTGTCTCATAGATTGAAAGGAATGGGATGACACAAAGAACACTTGAGGAGTAGTTGATGCCCAATCCAGAAATCTAAGAATCACTAATCCCTCAAAAGAACCACTTCTCTCTAAAACGCCGATCTGATCTTGCAAAATGGGGCCCAGAGTCATTATTACATCTCACAATGCCTTCACCACTTGGTCATTGCACACCCACCCACCACTCATCCAGACATATCACTTTTTATACTGTTTTGCTCCATTTCAGTGGGTGGGGGGTGCCTTTGTCACATATTCCCCACTTGTTGTGCTCCTGTGAGGATGAATTGCCACTGGCATAACACTCTTGGCAATTTTGTACCCTGACAGATGAGTCAGGGAGAAAGATCTGGACCTACAGGGTTCAGCAACTCCTGGACTCCTTTTCAAAAACCTTTCCAGTGCAGAGAGGAGCACTGGCACCTGCTTTTAGCTACATGGGAGCCCTAACAATGTACTTCTCTGCCTGAGCCTGGGTGTTGAGCTTGACTCTATGGTGCAGGGCTTAGGAACCTCTCACATATAAGCTATGCTCTCCCATGGGCATTTCAGTAATAAAATTGACTTTAATTTCCATCTGCCTGACTCCTTTGTCTCTCTCTCACTTAGTGCTGACTTAGGAGAGAAAGAGGATGTTACTGGCCTCCCACAAATCGAACACCTTCCACCTATTCATGTGTGTGATTCCTTCTGCCAGATGTGTTCACCTCTCGTGCCCCTAGTAACCTCTTCTTGATTGAGGCTTTTTGGAGGTAGGTTACGGGCAAAATCTCAATAAAACCTTCAAGCTCCAGAATAAACATCATCCTTCCGTGACAGCGGATGAATCTACCAGTGCGTCCATGGCAGCACTTTACAACGATACAAAGCAGCCTCCTCTAGGAAGCTGGGAAGGCCACAAGGCAGGGCCGACATCACATCCTAGTCCATCACCCAGCACTTGGCATAGAACGCACCAGCTGTGAAACAAGGGCTATGGGTGTTGGAGAGAGAGCTGCCTCCATACATCTCTCAGGCACTGGTCCTGGCAGTGGCCTGCCTCTGCAATGACTCATTTAAAGGACAGGCTCCACAAGAAGTGCTGCCCACTGGTAGCAGCTGGCTCAGGAGTGTGTGAACAAGTCAATGAAAGCCAAACTGCAGAGCTCCAGGCAAGGTTGAGCAGAAGGGCAGACAGCTGGAGCATGCTTAAGGCATCCCGCTGCCACTTCACCATATGCAAGGAATTCACCTGCTTTTTCTTAAATGTAATTCAGCAAGAAGGAAAAAAAAAAAAAACTAAGTTTGTTAGCAAAAAAGTGATTCATGAAAGGTGGCTGAAAGTGTCATCTTAACCACTTTAGAAAAGACAGTTTTAACCAGTGATTGCTTTGAACTGATTCACTCTTCCTGCTTCCCATATTTATTTGTCAAAAAAAGTAAGTCACATATGTAATAAGCATGTTTGATATATACCACATACCTGGGATGGTGTTATCCAAAATAAAAGCCACACAGCCTCCTACAAACATAGCAGTTGTGAGAAGAACATTCAACACTTGATCGATTCCTGTTATCCCTGAAAATGACATAGCAACTGGTCACTGCCAGCCAGAATAGGCCTGCTCTTGACTTAGAAAGGAACACTGGGGTGGACACTAATTGCCAGTCCGTCAATACAGTGCATAAAAGTGTAAATTTCTGCTATGCATGTGTAGATAAATTTTTGCCAGTAACATGTTAAACTACTATGAATGCTTTCAACAATAATCAAAAGTTATCTCCATAAGGAAAATTCCTAACAATGGTTCACAGATGATAAATCTAATACAGTGAAGTTCAACCTGTAATGAACTATGAAGACTTTGGGGGTGGAGGGTGGTGTTGTTTGCAGATTAAAAAAAAATCAATATAAAAGATGGCTGTTGTAAGGCTGAAAATTTTACAAAGTGAATAACGAGACAACAAAAATATTTGTGGGGTCAGCAATCAAACGAAGGGCTTCAGAATTCTGGGTTACTAATTAGTGCTTAGCTTCTTTTAATTAGGAGCAACTTTATTTCTAAAGATGTTATCACATGAATGAGATAAATTAAGACAGAAGTTCACACACTTTCTATATTTAAAAATATAATGATCCTCAACAGAAAAATAACATGTTTGGTGAGAATATGGAGAAATAGAAATCACTGTGTCCCACATACCTGGTGGGAATGTAAAATGGTTCACCTGCTATGGAAAACAGGTGGTTAGGAGTGCAAAGGGCTTCCAGATAAGCTTCAGCCAAGTGGGATTTAAATGAAAAACATAGATGAACATTCAACAAAATGATTCCTGAAGTTCTAAAGTACCCTCCAACTGGTGATGAGCTGTTTGTGAAGTGCTGGCTGTGGTTCTAACTTCCCCACAAGATTCAAGGCCTGTTTTCCCTACCTGTGACGAGAGGGTTCTGTCTGAGGTAACTTGGAAGGACAAGCCCAAAGAAGATTGAAAATCCAAGCACAAAGAGGTTCCGGGAAGAATTTAAATCAATGAACTGCAGGTTAGAAAGTCCAACAGCTGTGATCATTCCTGGAGAGAAAAACATTAGACCACAAGTTCCATTATCTCACCTATGGCATGGATGACAGATACACTGTTGAAGACAGACTCCCTACAATGTCCTTTCTTGGTCCCATCAGAAACAGGTTGGGAGACTGTGTAGTGACAGGACAGGGACCAAAATGTGACCACCTGGGTCTCTGATCCAAATGACCCTCGGCCTAGGCATTATTTGGGCCTAAATAAGGGGCATAAACATCACACTATGCTTTTTTTAGACCAGGCAAAAAACTAAGGACATTGGCTCTCCCTCAAAAACTTGATTCAAACAATTTCAATTACATTGGGAAATGCACCCAAATATCAAGTCCCTGATTACTATAGCTGAATGGCACAGAGATCAAATCGAGTCCCATCGTAAAAATGGTCAGTTTTAAATGGCCCAGAAGGGAAGATATCTGAGTTTAAATCAATTAGAAATGGCAACTAGAGGGAATAAAATTTAATTTGATTTTTCCTAGCTCAATTATTCTACCTTTAACATCAACTCAACTCAGAAAGTGATATATTGTTTATATGTTTTTAAGGTATATCCTTTTGTATTTTAAAAAAGAAATTTATCGTTACCTTCAATCTCACTGAAGGGATTCCTTAGCAAATGTGAAGAAAGAAAAGGAGCCTGAGAAGGAAGCCGGCTATCAAGGAAATGGAATTTTACCAAAGAGAGTACAGAAGAGGGCGCCAAGCACAGGATCCGGGAGCGAGGCGAAGAGGGCACTGAACTTTCCAATCATGCCTAACGCCAGCATGAGTGCTGCACCGTACTGTATCACCCGACGACTGCCAACCTGTGGGACACACAGAGGGCAGAGACAGGCGTTAACCTTGAGGCCCTCCAGCAGCACACACAAGTACTCAGGCCCCGCGGGAAAATGTGACAAAACCCACAGACAAAATCTGGATTACTCTTAAAACTTTTAGTTAAGAGGGTTCAGTCTCATTTCACAATGAGGATTGATCTCAATACTCTAAACACATAAATATTACTATAAACACAACTAGAGTAAAAAGATTACCACCACTTTTTCTTGTTCCCATCCCATCCGGTTCTTGCCAGAAGCTGACCGTTCTGCTCTCCTTGACTACGGGGATCCTGGGGCTCAGCCTTTGCGTCTCCGAGCCCTGGGCAATGTCACCTCAGTGTGCACCTGCTCCTGCACTCTGGTCCTGGGTTTCTAATGCCCACAGTCACTGGCCAGGATGATCTTCTAGTGTCTCAAATGCAAAAACTACACTTGGCCCCTGCTTCTCTTCTGGGTTCTGGCAAATCAGACAAAACCCCCAAACATTTCTGGAACTACTTTTCCTCCTGGTGTATTACTCATTAGAGGTGGCACAGCCTGGAGACCAAAGAGTGCAGGAGCTGCCTGGCTCCTGTCTCTGTTCCACCTCTAACTATGAGACAGGCATTGGCCTCTCTGGGTGGCAGGATCCTCATCTCTGTAACAATGAATGGTGTGCTTCTGCTTTGAGGATTAAATGAGATGCAATATAAAATAGTCTGAACAGCACCTGGGAAGCATTAGGTTATTTGACAGCCTCCCACCTGAAATTGCTGCCTCTGGCCTTTCCTCTGCCCACATGTCCTCTCCACTATGATGGAGTGACCTCTTTAACATCGTGACTTGGGAGGTCAGTCCCCTGCCTAAGTCTTCGGGTTCTCATCCCCCTTCTGGCCAGTTCTCAGACACATCCTTCAAAATACAACCCCAATGCTACCTCTTCTGCAAAGCCTTCTTTGATTCCAAGGCTTGGCTTCCCCAACTCTGGACTTCTGCAGCACCATGTAAAGCATTTCCCATGTGGTCCCAACTTTATTGGTTAAGCTTGATCTCTGCCTTCTAGAAGCGTTCATCTAGTCCACTGTCACCCAGGTACCGAGAGATGGAGCTAGCACTGGGCTCAAGAATCCTACACTGTTGGCCCCTACTCTGTGCTGCCTCTCCCAGGAAAACATCCTGAGGACGTAAACTGGATAAAAGAGGTTCCAGAAACGGAATAGTGTCCACAGGGCTTTATGTATGACTTACAGTGAATAGAAGATGGCTACTTAAATTTTAAGTAACTAAAATGAAATGAAATGTATAAGTCAGTCCGTCAGTTGTACTAGTCACGTTTCAAGTGCTCAGTAGGCATGTGTGGCTGGGGGCTCCCACAGGGGATAGTGCAGGTACAGAACATTTCCACTATTGCACTGTTCTACTGGATGATGCTGGGCTGGACCTTCCGACAGCTTCTCAATGTGCCCAAAGGTCAATTTCAGAAGAAGAATTGAATCTTTTACTGAGCTGTCCAGCTAGAATCAGTCACAGCTGACACTGGAGCCTAGCGTCCATTACTCCAATTTACAGTTCCTCCCATTATACCACCACTATGTTCAGGGGAGCGGTGAAAAGGTCATGCAAACTGGCAAACGGAGCAAAAGTGACTTACACATGATTAGGAAGGCTTTCATTTACAAATAGCTTGTTTTTCAGCATTTTCAAGGACCTACTACGTGACCAGCACTTGGGAAACTGGGATGGGGGGCGGTGGTGGATACAAAGATGAGTAAGTCACAAGCTATTGATAAAATAATTGTACTGTTGCAATTGTTATGTTGCGTGGGAGTCCAGTGGGAAGAGAAAACTCTGAAAAGTTGGGGAGGGTTCCCTGGAGATGGTCTTGAGGCATGAGTTAAGAGAAAGAGCAACCAGACAGAGGGTTCCACCTCCCAGCAGGGTCAGGCCAGTTAGGTGTGCAGGGGGGAGGGCTGAGCTGGCCCTAGGGATGCCTGAAACAATAAATCTTTTATGAAAACCATGCAAGGAAGGCTGATCTGCCTTAGATGCTGTCCAAAAAAAGCAGCAAGTTAGCCATTCTTCTGTTCAACAAACATTAAGTGAGTGCCTATTACACATTTCTGTTCCAAACACCAGAGACACAGCCCTAAAAATCCCTGCCCTGCTGGTGCTTACATGGAGCCTTCACATCTCCTTTCTCCACTCCCTGGAATCACCTCCCAGACTCCCTTCTGATCTCCTTCCTGAACTGTGGCTTTGCCTAGGGCCACTGAAAAATCGACACTGCATTTCTGACTTTCCAAAGTGTTCAACAGGGTGGTATGCTGCAGAGGAGAAATGACCTCCCTCTGGATACCATCAAAGAGATAGTCCAGCCAGGGAAGATGGTGTTTACTCTTCCTAGAAATAAACTTAGGGCTAAATATCATATAACAGTATCTCTATTTTGCTTACTTAAGCACATGCTAAGTGTTTTACATCAAGTTATTAATTCCAAAACCTTGCGAGTTGTCTTTATAGACAAGGGTATAGAAACTCAGAGAGGTGACGTTTCTTGCCCGTGGTCACTTTAGGAGAATGTGATGGAACCAAGGCTGGATCCAAAGCAGCCACCTCCCTACCATGTCATGCTGCCCTTCTCTGTGGGACAGACACTGGAACACACTCAGCAGAGAAGTCCTGCACATGGAATCCAACCCATTCAACCTTCAGAACTTCAGAACACACAATGGGGTAGGCAGCCTCAACTCTGATCAAATAGTTAGAATGTCCATGTCTGTACATGGAACGCCATAACTGGATAAAGGATAGCAAACAGTGGAGTTGCCAGGAAATGGAGGTAGAGTCTCTGGAAGAGCCACATATCACCCTCTTTCTATTTGTTCTGGAAATCTGATACAATGGTCCAGACAGTGGTGTCTGGAAGAATTTCATACAGTGATGGAAACGTTCTGTATCTGTGCTTTCCTGTGGCCACCAGCCACATGTGGCTACTGACTACCATATTAGATAACACAGATCTAGATCTAGAACTGTCAGATTTCAGATCTGAGTTCTAATCAGAAAATGACTGTCCCAAGTCCTTCAGCTGGACAAGAGGCAGAATACTGCCTATAACCTTGTGCTTCCTTTTTCCTGGGCAGGAATCTTCCATCAGCCACATGGCTCAGGCCACAGAGAAGTTTCTGGTGCAAGTCCTACTTCCCCACCCCAAGGCATCTGTGTAGATGGCTCAATTATACCCCCTTGTGAGTCAGGGCAATGGAAACCAATTCCAGGGCTGATATTGCTCTCAAATGGATAAGGCCTTTGCCTAGGGTAAATGGGTCCAAAGGGATTCTGAGGTAAGATCAATTGGCTCAATTAAAAAATGCAGGCAGGGTGCCTTTTCAGAATAAGCTAGCACTATCAAAATTATAATAAAGATAATTATTCCCCAAACCATCTCAGTCAAGTTTTAGAAGGAACCTTAATGACAGCACTACTTACTCCCTACAGTGACCTTGGTTAAATTATGTGATGATGTGTTTTAAAAAGGTGCAGAAAGGGAGCTGGCTTGTTAAACTGTTTCCCCAAGAGTCCCTCCATCTATAATAATTTTACTACTCTGTTATTTTGGATTAGTTATATGTCTACAGGCTCATGGCAGCAAACTGGCTAAAAAGTGAGTGGCTTATGCCCCATTTGGTGCCCATTTGACCCTTCCCTTAGCTCTGTATGCTCAGCATCTGCTCTCACCATGGGCAGCAATAGGACCCAGGCATCCTGGAGGAAGTGCCCATCAGGCAGCCCTCACATGTCATGTGCCAGGAGCAACAGGCAGCAGGTGGGGCCACCACCAGCACACCTGAGGCTGAGCTCTGTGATGGCCTGGCCAACTTTCAGGAAATCAACCAGCATGTCAGGCTTGCACAGTGCATGCCCTGCTCCCTTTCACTTGGATTTGCAGTTACAATTAACCAAACTAAGTATCTGGTTTCTTTTTATCTGGTTATATAATCTTGCAGAGGGCTGGAGGAGGATTTCTAATTTTAAAGAGGTCAAACAGTTCTAGAAGGCTCCAGCCTACCCCCAAGTTCTCAAGTTCAGGAGGAAGACCTCTGACTCATGCAGGCCACCCTAGGTGGTGAACCAGTTCTAACGGTGTCTAGCTGTGCAACATACAATGGACAGGGCCGAGCTGCATTCCTCAACACCCTGGGCAAACAGCAAGCTCTGGCCCACAGCAACTGGGATATAAAATTTATTTGCTAGTAAATTTGAAAGGCCAAGAAGTAGCCTCCTTTTTACTGAGGCTGGATTGTGGTGTCTGTGCTTGGAGTGGGGTGGGGAGGAGAGACGAGTGGGGAGGACTTCAGACCCAGGCACTGCTTCAATCTGAGTGACTCGCTGTGGCTTGTGCTGCCACTTAACTCCACAACCGATTTCATCTGAAAGAGAATGATGCTGCTGCAGTTTGAAAACTGTGTTACTGTAAGACTGATTTATTTGTAATGAGTAATATAATTTGTCATCTAGAACTAGTGCCATCTCCTAACTGGTCTCCTGTTTCTACCCTCTCTCCCGCCCACCATGTTCTTCTTTCATCATAGCAGTCATAGTGATTCTTAAAAAAAAAAAAAAAATCACATCAAGTCACACCCTGCGGCCCCCTCTTCCACGCGGCCCCTGGCAGCCTGTAGGGCTGCAGGACCTGGCCCTCAGCTACCCCAAGAACCTTATCTGCTCTTACCAGGCCCACTCCCACTTCCCTCTCTGCTTCCTGCCCCACTAGCCTCCTTGCTGATCTGCAGAGTGCCAGCCTGCTCCTATGATAGGCTTTGCACTGGCGGTTGCCCTGCCGGAATGAATGCCCCTCCCCAGGTACCTGCACAATTCCCTCCTTCAGCTCCATCAGGTCTTTGCTCAAAGTCATCTTCTCAACGAGGCTTAGCCTGACTACCCGATTTAACACTTACACTCCTGATCCCCCACCCTGCCCCATATTTCTGTCATACTTATTATGCTTACTATTTATTGCTTGTCTTCCTCTGCTAGAATCTAAACTCCACAGACGATGGAGATATTTCTCTTTTTTATTCACTGATGTATCCCAAGTGCCTAGAACAGTAGCCTAGCAAAGGGTCAGTGCTTAATAAAAATTTGTGGAATGTATGAAGGAATAGCACCAGAGTGCCTGCCTACCCAGGTCAGTCAAGGCGAAAGAGACCTCTATCAGCGTTCCATAAACCCATCAATGAAAAAATAAGAGATGGGGAAGAAGATGATCTCGGAATTGGAGGCCATCCTTTTGGAACTCACAGTGGCCAGACCAATCAATGAAATGGATCAACATTTAGAGGCCCAACCATTTAATTAGAAAAATATTTGTACCTTAGTAATTCCCAAAACTCCAATGTTGGGACTGGATGAAGTAGAGCCATTCCCAGTACCAAATATGCCATCGAGAACACAGGAGAGACCCTCCACGAAAATCCCCCTAAAACGTAAAGGAATGGGGGAAAGAAAAACATTCATTCCATGGGAGAAATACTCTGAAATACACTCTAAATGGTTGTGACCCAAAGGCAGGGTCCACAGACCTGAAGCCTCCACACTCCCCAGGAGGGGTTAGCAATGCAGACTCTCAGGCCCCATCCCAGATCTGAAGACCTGCATTTTAACAGTATTCTCCATGCTCATTCAACGTTGAGAAGTACATCTCTGAACCACACATCAGACACAAATGTTTAAAAATTATTCCAAATTAAAAGATTTTAGCCAGAAATATAAAGTCATTTGTTGGAATCTAAGACAAACATGGGTCATCCATTGATTTGATTCCTTTCCTATTACTATATAGTTTTATCAGAAAGGAAATGCTTTGTAATTTTGTAAACATTAGAACTTTTAAAAGAATCAGTATATAAGTAATTTACTCATATGCAATAACTCCATTAAAGAAAAACAGAAAAACCAGGACTCTAAACCCCAACAGAACCAATGCAAGAGGTGCTAAGACACCAGCCCTTTGGATCTCATCACACACAATCCCTTCTGGAAGGGCGGCAGCTGGCTGGGAAAGGCGGAATGATCTGGGCTATTTTCTCTTCTCTGCAGCTTCCATAGGGCCCAATTTGCCCCCAGCATCCAGAAACTAAAGACCAGATGTGCTGAGAATATAAACCCCACAGCTCATAAACCTCTAGATTCTACAGACTTCATTTATTCCTGCTGCTATCTCTCTATATATGAATTGTAACTGTGAATAGAACAGCTGGGAAAACAAGAAATCAAAGGGGACAATACATCCATGACCCAAACCAAGCACAGAACAATGGCAGTATCTGGTACTTGTTTTGGTGAGTTTAAGGTCTGGAGTGATCTCACAGAGAATGTCTTATACAACTGTTACCATGAGGAAGAAGGGTGGGAATTCTGCTCCATATTATGGATGAGGAAAATCAGGGCAAAATGGGGGCAGTGACTTGTCCAAAACAAACAGCCAATAAAGAGCCCTGGTGCTTGGCTACTTCATGTTGAAACTCTTGGTTATCCAAACCAAAGAGCGAAGTATGAGGCGCTGGGCCCGATGAAGAGCTCGTTTTTTCTCAGGAACGCACCTGTTTATTGCATGGATGGGGGGCGGTGGGGCACAGGACAGCCTTGCACAGGCGTAGTAGTCCCCGATAGACTCGATAATACTGGCAACGACCGCACTGAGCATGCCGATGACACCAGCCGCAGAGATGGTGGGCAGTCCCCATTGAACTAAGGAAGGAAAACAAGCATGAAAGCCTCATGAACTTTCTTAGAGAGGCAGGCAAAAGTTTTCAGGACGTTGAGTCCTTCAGTACGTTAGAGGACTCTACAAGAGCCACTCAGATTTTTGAAGCTCATGGAAACTATTTATTTTTACACCTAGGTCATCTAGTGCACTATATGCTTGGGAACAGTTTCTGAGTTGGATGAAGACAACCATAACCAGGATTGATCTGCTTTATTTAAAAGAAGAAATTGTTTGGCTGGAAGAGGTGGGTGCTTCTCTTCTTGCTTCAAAGCCACACTCAGTGTCTGTTAAATTACAGTTCAACACAGCCTGCTTTGTTGGCATAGGAATTTGTATGAAGAGGATTTTTACAAGCATGATACAAAATAGTGCTCCTGCCCAGGGGGTGGCGTCAAATGAAAAATCACCAGCTAAATTTAAATCCCAACAGTAAAGCATGGCACAAAGTATAGATAACCCTTCTCTAGTATAATTCCAGCACTTTTTTTTTTTTAAGTAAACCATGTTATGGAAAATTAAAGAGTTTCCTTTAAGAAAGCAAAGCAAAGTCCCCAGGTAGCTTCATTTTGAGTATCCTATCCAGATTTAATTTTTAGTAGGGTTTTTTTTTTCTTTAAAAGTATATCTATTTGGATACCAAAAACCATTGATCTTATTTAATAAAAATAGCATGAGGAACCTTCACTGTTAGAACGAATAGACTTCTTTGTAAAGTACCTAGACCTTCTTTCCCTGAACCATTAGTTATAATAGAGCTACTAAATAGAAAGGACAGTGAAAAAAGAAATGTATAAAATGTTATCTTGTGCAGGGGCCAACAGTGTACTGAGGGATCAGAACACTAAAAGATCTTGGAACCAGTGCAATGATTAGACTTCAAATGAAGGCAATCCAAACCAGGTCACAATGAGTACCAGTTACGAAGTCAGGAAGTAGCACAGTCCCTATCCAAGAAGGGCCTGGAGAGCAGGAGACAGGTGGAGAGGGCGTTCTGGGTAGGCAGCAGCCTGAGCATCAGTGGATGGATGCAGCTGGGCAGGAATAGGCTAGTGCTCAGCAGAGGAGGGTGTGCAGCATGGGGCAGGTAGGTTTGGAAGGCCTTGACCAGCCCCCTGGAGGGGTTTGGTCTCTGTCTCATAGGTAATGGGAGCAACCACAAGTTTGGGAAGAAAAAGATGACATGTAAAGTAAGATGTGCAGAATATGCCTGGAGTATATGTGTAGACAGAACTTTTCCTGCCTGGAGCTCACTTTACCCTGTGGGAGCTGACCAGGGGGTGCAGAGGCAGCCTGTGGTCACGGGTTCAAGGTGCAGACCCACCAGCAACTGGCTTGGTCAACATCTTGTCTCTGGATTGGTTTGGAATGGATTCTTCTCATGAAGATGATTTCTTTATCAAGCAACATTTTGTGTTTTCTAGATAACCTTTTATATGGTTACCTTTGCTGATGTAGCACTGTGGTTTCATTTTAGTATCTTGATTTTGGGGGTTGGATTTTTGTTTCATTTTGCCATTTATTATTTTTCAGAAATTGACTTTTATTTTCTGTCTTTTTACTTTTTTACTGCTTTCTTATTTTTTTCCCCTTTGCCTGAAGTCCTTATTTTAAAAATATTTATTCCATTTTCTTCAACATTTAAAATTTGTAATCTTAATTTTTGATCCCTTTTCCTTCAGATTATTTATTTAAATTTTAAACCTGCTGGCTTCCAGCCTTCTATTTAATTCTGTTATTTCATCTTTCCTCTTATCTAGAAGCTTTAATTTATTTTGTTACTTTATAGCAGGTTTCTCAACTCGGCACTGTTGACGTTTTGGACCAGAAATCTGTATTTTAACAACTAATCCAGGTAATTCTTAGCATATTAAAGACTAAGAACCACTGCTCTAGATATATGAAAACTTGTCTCTGGATTAAGCCAAATCATTAGAGAGTACATAAGACTACATCCTCTGGCTCTGGAAGTAGCTCTTTATCTAGGGGAGCTCTGGCAATAGAGAAGCTGGTGGCAGTCAAGGGCTGTTGTCAAGAGGAGCCAGACAGCACTCTCTGCTGTCATGACATTAAGGTCCTGTCCAACTCAGTTATGCCTCCTTGTGCATGGGCCCCGTGGTACCTGAGCAAAATCTCTCTGGTCTTTTAACACACGCACAGCTGGTTCTCCTGGACACCCCACTCTGTGTTTCTATTTGTGCTCATCTTGGGAGCCACATGCACAGGCAGCGAGGACCACCCCGCATGTGCCGTGGGGGCTTCCTCCTACCTGCCCTCCCATGCCTCCCCTGACTCCCTCACCAATCGACTTTTAAACTCACTTTATCTCAGATTACATGTATGTTTATGAACCATGTACTGGGGGGGAATGGGGGGATGAATTTGTGTATACATAAATACATACTTATACCATATAATCTGATGAGAATGTTTTTTAGAAAGACTAAGCTTTTTACAGTGTTTGTAAATGTGTCAAGATCAGAAGGAACAACTGCCAGCATCCTTATCATTTAACATGCTTAGAACAGTTATCTTTTCTTTTTTTTCGGCCATGTCATGGCATGTGGGATCTTAGTTCCCTGACCAGGAATTGAACCCGTGCCCCCTGCAATGGAAGCACAAGAGCCCCAGCCACTGGACCTCCAGGGAAGTCCTTAGAACAGTTATCTCTAACCCAGTCTTAATATCCTTGGCTTTTCCTCCTTGTCATAAAATATGAAAATGTAACTGCTGGACAGGGGCATAAATTGGCACAACCCAACTAAGTTCAGGTTTCCATTCTAATAAAAACCTTAAATGCCAGGAACAGACTCTTTACAATACAACAACAAGCATGCAATCATCACTGGGTTCACACCAATCACTTTCGGGGCTGGGGTCTAGAAAACGCTACACATGAATCCAAGTGATACCTCACAGATGGGGACTGTACATCCCTGCCACCTGGCCAAGAGTTACCCAACACTGAAATTATAACATAAGATCCATCGTCCATCCATTTGTGAATGAATATTAGTTTACCTGACAGCTGTGACCAAATTAAAAAAAAATTATAGCTACCCATTAAAAGATTATACAAACTCCATCATGCTTGAGCCATCTGCTAATCTTCAGGCCCCTCCCACTCAAGTCTGTTCATTTCAGTGGCTTGGGTACTGTGCAGCTCTGTACTTGCCTTTCTAAGCAGCTGCCCTCAAATCCTGGCCACCAGAGATCAAATCTGGCAAGAGACACCTTTATGTCTGGGATTTTCCCTTAGTGGAACCAAAAGAAACAACCAGTATACCTGAGAAGGGAGCTGGTTAGTCTCTGTGTGTTAATTATGGCCCTCTGGGGACAAAGCCTCCTGCCTCCCTTTTCTGTGGTCTAATCCTCTAAGGGCCAGAATGGTAAGACTTCCAGGGCATGCTCTGGGACAAAGAAGGCCTTTCGTGTTGGAGAGCCTCCTGCCAACTTCCAACTCCTCTAGGTTGGGCCCTTGTGGGCTCCTGACCCCTCTCGGCCACCAGAATACTTACATGGGTATGGGACCTTAAACCACGGGGCTACCAGAAGCACACCCTGCCTGGCATCAGTTCGAGCGTAGAAGCCGTACTTCGCGCTATCAGGAGGGAAGACATCTGTTACTGTGAAGATGAAGCAGAGCAGCCAGGACACAAGGATGGCCAGGATGATCTGAAGTGGTCAAAGGAAAAAGCTCTGTCAGGCCAACAGAAGTGGTGGTTGTTGGCAAAAGACGCCTTCCTGCAGTCGGAATATCATACCCCAGAGCCCATCATCATCAGTACTTTGCAGAAAAAATACATAAGGGATCTGCTTAGAAACTATTCCTTGAATGGAATCACATTTAGAGAGAGCAATTTTATGTAGTGAAGTGATTTAGTCCGAATCTGGCTAGTAAAATAAGAATAATGGATAATGGGCCTGAAAAGGCCACATGGAGTCAGACCTCCCTCAATTCCAAGGACAATCAATGTCCTCTCACATACTGCTAAAAGGACTCCAGCATTGGAAACTTCCACTGCTTTTAAATTTTAGGTCCATGGTGATTTGGATGGTCATTAGTACCCTGATATCATCACACAGACATGGTCCCCCCAGGATGACCTGCTTAAAACCCCTCTTCTCATATAAACATTTTACATATGAACCAAAGGCAATATTGCCAAAAAAAAAAAAAAAAAAAAAAGGTGACTACTCACAGGGAACATTTTGAAAAGCTGTAACTTGTATGCAGTCCATCCTTTCTTGGATTTGTAAATTGGGAGAGGAAATTTAACATTTCTGGCATATTGAGAAAACAGTAATACTAGGAAAATTGTCCTGAGGAGAGAAAGAAAATGATCTAGGTTAAAGGCTGTTATATCTGTGTTAAAAATAATACTCAAATCTTCAATGGCAAAATTGACCACACGTGTTCAACTCATTTCTCTACAAAGCTGCTCGTCCTCTATCATTTGGGAAATCATATTTTTTGGAAATGATTTTTAGATCTTAACATTTCTAGATATGGAAATGAAATTGTCATGTAAATGCTTTCGCTAAATATTCCTTAATAGAATAAGAAAACCCAAAGAATGTACACACTGATAGGAAAATCTCACACTATGTAAGGGAAAAAAACAAGATGCCAGATACAACATACTGCACAGCATAATTACAACTATAAATTAACTAAAAAGCAGCTACCACACAAGAGTGCATGTACACACACACATGCATGCATACAAACAGGTAAGAAGGACAGGATCCAAAATGCTCACAAGGATTGGCTTCAGGTGGCAATGTGATTTGTGACCTTTTTTCCCCCACTTTTCTGTATTTTCTGATTTACTTGTAAGGAACATAAATTACTTTTAAAAAGCAAAAAGTAAAACTTCAATATTTAAGAAAGCTATATACAGTAGAATTCAATATTAATAATAATATTCCTGAGAGGTTTCTGTGTCAGACATTACACATAGGTCTTCCTGCCCATCATCCCAGCCTTCTACGGCGGCTTCTATAACCATCCACTTTACAGAGAAACAAAGCCAGCAGTCCAAGATCATGCAGCTACGTGGGCCAGAGGTCTAGCTCTACAGCCTGGGTTCTGAACTACCTTGCCGCACTGTTTGTGAAGGCAGGGATGCCTGGGTTGACTCAACAGTTTCTCTCTACCGAGTTCCACACTCTTGACCCAGGTACACTGAATGCTGCAGGAGGCAGGTCGGCTGGTCACCCCCCTGCAGCAGGACCCAACACAACCTCATCTGTCTGGTGCCCCATGTGTGGCAGGTGTGGGATGGCTTCCCACCGCTGAAATGATGAAGGAGTACAACAATATGTCTCATCACCCATAGGGACTCATTCTTTCCCTTACAACCTGAGGTAGAGGTGGCAGGAAGAGTTGATTCTCAGTCAAAGTTAAGCTTAAGTGTTCCTGGGCGCAATTCTAATTGGTGAGATGGAATTATCAGTTTCATTAAGAGCTGGTCAACTGCAGCTTCATGGTCACATTCCACCTGAGGTGTTGACTGCAGCCAGCCACCACTCTACCATCTCCCCACCTATGCAGGCACTTTGCTGACCTGGTACCACCACAAAGTCATCAGACCAGTACCAGTTCAAGGATGAAAACATAAATGGTGCCCAAGTTATTCCAACTCCCCCAGGAAGGTGAAGTTTAACAAAAACCAATATGATAATGAGGGATACTAAAACAGGTGTATTTTAAACTTAGACCAACGTAAAATTTTCATGTCTTAAAAAAGTTATTGGTTTCCTTCCAAAGTATATACTAAAATCCAAAAAAGCCTGGTATCTATTATTACTGTTATAATTATTGCAGACAACATCCCACCTGACAGTTACACCTGCATTATGGTGTTCACTTTTCAAAGCACGTTTAAAAATGGAAAGGAAACACATAACAGAATACAAGGAAGGTCACCCAGATCTCAGGCTCAAATATGGCAACTGAAATTAAGTGAACTGGGCAGGTGAACACTACTCTTCTATTTTTATCCTCAAATACACTTGTGGGGCAGGTAGGGCAGGTAGGGCAGGCAGCCCCACTGCAGAGAGGCAGAAGCAGAGGCTCAGCAGTGGGTGATGTGTCTGAGTTCATAAGACTTGGCCTAGCACATAAGGGACAGGATCTGAGCCCGGATCCTCAGGCCAGGGTTCTTGTCCACCACATCAGGTGTTTTCCATCTCGTTACATTTTGTTTGTTTGTCTACCTTTGTTTTTTTTTGTTTTTTTTAGGAGTGTGTGTGTGTGTGTAGGGTGTGTGTGTGGGTGGGTGGGTGGGTGTGTGTGTGTGTAGGGGTGTGTGTATATGGGGGTGTGTGTTGTGGTTAGGAGTGTGTGTGTGTGTGTTGTGGTTAGGAGTGTATATGTGTATGTAGGGGTGTGTGTGCTGTGGTTAGGAGTGTGTGTGTGTGTAGGGGGTGTGTGTTTGTGTAGGGGTGTGTGTATATGGGTGTGTGTGTTGTGGTTAGGAGTGTGTGTGTGTGTGTGTGTGTGTGTAGGGATGTGTGTATATATGCGCGTGTGTGTGTAGGCGTGTGTTATAGATGTCTGCCTTTGTTTTAACCTTACCTATATTATGCAAGCAATGCATACTAAGATGTAGAAAAATTATAAAAGGCTGATAAGCAAAAAGAGAAAAAATCTTGAAGACTACTCATCATCTCACATTGGGCGATAAGCATGCAGCATTCTGGTCTATCAATTCCCAGGGCTTTTTAGAGCAGCGGTCCCCAACCTTTTTGGCACCGGGGACCGGTTTTGTGGAAGACAATTTTTCCACAGACGGGGGTGGGATGGGGGGTAGATGGTTCAGGTGGTCATGTGAGCAATGGGGAGCGGCAGGTGAAGCTTCGCTCACTCGCCCGCCACTCACCTCCTGCTGTGCGGCCCGGTACCTAACAGACTGCGGACCAGTACTGGTCCGCGGCCTGGGAGTTGGGGACGCCTGTTTTAGAGCATGTCATCGGGTCCCAGGCACCAGGATTAGAGAGGGAGACAGGACTATCTGATGTCATCCTTGCCCCTAGAGCACAAACAGGTCATCATTTGGACCAAACTCGAATCATACTTTACATGCTGCTTCCCAACTAGCTTGCAGCCTCAGTTAACACCCTCACCTCAAGAGATGGCAACCTGCATCAGCACCTTAGTGGCTGCTTAGCATTCCATCTACTGGATGTACCACATCTTATTTAAACATGTCCCCTAAGGTACGACATTGGGAGCAACAGAAACAACTGCAATGAATCATCCTTCTCTGGTACCAGTCTGAATGTCTCCTTATGACAAGTTCCTAGGACTAGAACAGATCTGTCAAACAGTGAACATCTTATTAAAAAGTGTTTGATACAAACTGCTAAATATATACAGAAAGGTTGGGTGAATTTACAATCCCACACAGAGACCAATGTCCATCTGCTAATGTGACCAACAAGGGCTTAATTTCCAAAATATACAAACAGCTCATACAACTCAATAACAAAAAACCAAACAACCCAATTGAAAAATGGGCAGAAGACCTAAATAGACATTTCTCCAAAGAAGACACACAGATGGCCAACAAGCACATGAAAAGATGCTCAACATCACTAATTATTAAAGAAATGCAAATCAAAACTACAATGAGGTATCACCTCACACTGGTCAGAATGGCCATCATTTGCAGTGGTTAAGAATCTGCCTGCCAATGCAGGGGACATGGGTTTGAGCCCTGGTCTGGGAAGATCCCACATGCCATGGAACAACTAAGCCCGTGTGCCACAGAGCAACTAAGCCCGTGTGCCACAACTACTGAGCCCGTGTGCTGCAACTACTGAAGCCTGAGTGCCTAGACCCCATGCTCCGCAACAAGAGAAGCCCCTGCTCACCACAACTAGAGAAAGCCCATGCGTAGCAACGAAGACCTAATGCAGACAAAAATAATTAATTAATTAATCTTTTAAAAAAAGAATGACCATCATTAAAAAGTCTATAAAAAACGAATGCTGGAGAGGGTGTGGAGAAAAGGGAGCCCTCCTGCACTGCTGGTGGGAATGCAAATTGACGCAGCCACTATGGAGGTTCCTCAGAAAACTAAAAACAGAGTTGCCATATGACCCTGCAATCCCACTCTTGGGGATATATCTGGAGAAAACTCTAATTCAAAAAGATACATGCACCCCAATGTTCACTGCAGCACTATTTACAATAGCCAAGACATGGAAATAACTTAAGTGTCCATAGATAGATGAATAGATAAAGAAGATGTGGTACAGAAACTAACACGATATTGTAAATGAACTATACTTCAATTAAAAAAAAAACACGTACACTTAAAAAAAAAAAGATGTGGTACATATATGTAATGGAATACTACTTAGCCATAAAAAAGAATGAAATAATGCCATTCGCAGCAACATGGATGGACCTAGAGATTATCATACTAAGTGAAGTAAGTCAGAAGGAGAAAGACAAATACCATATGATATCACTTATATGTGGAATCTAAAATATGACACAAATGAATTTATCTATAAAATAGAACAGACTCACAGACATAGAAAACAGACTTGTGGTTGCGAAGGGGGAGGGGGGAGGGGAGGGATGGACTGGGAGTTTGGGATTAGCAGATGCAAACTATTGTATATAGAATGGATAAACAAGAAGATCCTGAGACTTCCCTGGTGGTCCAGTGGTTAAGACTCCATGCTTCCACTGCAGGGGGCACGGGTTTGACCCCTGGTCAAAGATTCTGTATGCCGCGTGGCACAGCCAAAAAAAACCCCAAAACAAACAAACAAAAAATAAAAAAACAAGGTCCTACTGTATAGTACAGGGAACTATATTCAATACCCTGTGATAAACCATAATGAAAAAGAATGTGTATATAAGAATCACTTTGCTGTACAGTAGAAATTAACACAACATTGTAAATCAACTATACTTCAATAAAATAAATTTTTTAAAAAAAGAGTGTCCATTTGCTACTCACTGCAACACAGGGTCTTATACTTTTAAATCCCTACCAACTTCATCAATTTAAAAAACTGTATCATCATTTATTTTAATATTCATTCTTTACACATGAGAATAGGTATTTCAGCATTGTTTGCAACAGCAAATATTTTAAACAACGTGCTCGAGTATCAACTGGGGAATGGTTTAATATAGACTATTTCATACTACTTAACATTGTGCAGTTGTACAAAGAATGAAAAAGACCTAAACACATTGTCTTGGAAATGTGACCCCGACAAATTATTGGGATGAAAAACAAATTGTAAAATAATGGTAAAGCTGTATATGTGCACATGTTTGTATTTCTGCATCAATAATATAAAATATGGAAGGATAAATACTACACTTTTGTTAGTTATTCATGAGAAGATTTTTTAGAGGGATGGGGGTGTGTGGGAGGGACCATTACTTTACTTTAGATTTCTGTTTAATTATTATTAAACCTCAAAATCCTAGAATTTCAATGAATTTGGGGGTACAGACAAAATGAGACTTTTCTTGAGCATTTGGTGATGGTACATGGCAATTTATTACACTATTCTACTTTTGAATAGGTTCTAAGTTATCCACAAGAAAAGTAAACAGAAAATAAATATTCTCAGGAAAAACATGGGACTTATGCATCATGTTAGAAACGGCAGGTACTGGTTCACCACATTTCCTCTTCCCTGAGAGTCTGTCTCTAAATGCCACATCTATCGGCTGACTCAGGAGCCCATGTTGACCCAGCACCAATACCCCCACTGCTAAAACGTTCCATATGAATATGCAATTTGATAACCAGGGAGGGCAACCCTTTTTAAACACTAATTGGTTTATTTGTATTTCTTTTTTTCTGTTAAGTGGTTGTTCGTACAATACCCTTCATTCATTACTCCACCAGGACTCTCTCTCCTTTAAATTAATTGGTGAAACTCTATGAATTGGGAACATTAGCCTTTCTTGTGGAGTTTGTTATATATTTCCAGATTCATTTAAAATTTAGTTTCATTGGTTTTTGATATGAGTTTTAAATTCATCAGTAGTAAAATCAATCTTCCTCTTTCCATATCTGCTTTATCTAACCTGTTTTTTTATGATTAAACACTTATGTAGGTTTCCTTGTAGCATTTTCATGGTTTTATTTTCTGTATGTAAGTAATTGAAATGTATTTCTGATATAAACCAGAAATCTAGCTTTTTTCCAAATAATTATCTTCCTACACAGTTCTCCCATTCCTCACTGATTTTGAATATGACCTGCCATCATATACTAAATATTAGTTTTTTTATTGGTTATGTTTCTAGCCTTCCTATTCTGCTCTACCAATGTCCACCCTGTCTCAGGTCACAGTGTTGTTATTAAATTCTGGAATGTGTTTTAATTATTGTTAAGGGCAAGTCATCATTTCCTTCTCCCTGACTTTCTCTGTATTGATCCATATTATTTTATTTTCTTGTCTTACGCATTGGCTACACATCCAGAACAACTCTAAATGATACTGATAATAAACATGCTTATCTCAGTTTCTGATTTCAATAGGCAGGCCTAATTTAAGTCTTTCACCATTAATGTATGGGGCATTTAAGAATCTTATTTATCACTGCTAACAGTTTGCAGTAGGGATACAGGTTGAACTTGATCAATTTTTAAAAATTTGTCATCATGATTTTTATTAATAAAACCCACCAGAGACCTATAATGAATTTTATTAATAAATTTTCTAATATTTAATCATCCTTGAGTTCCTGAAATGATAAATACATTGCCCTTTTATTATATTATCTATAGCAGCGTTTTCCCAAACCATGTTCCAAGGAACATTCTTTTCAGATTATGTTTATAGATGTAACACTTCAAAAATTAAGTATGTGCAGAGCTGTCTACTAAGGCTCTTTTCTGAAAGTTTTCTATACACTTACATCTTAGAGATTGCACGGAGCCTTACAGTAGACAAAAATGCTGAGCTTTAGATGCTACTACCTGAATATATTTGCTCAGGGTTTTACACAACCCCAGGAAGGAAAAAGTTGGTCCAGGATCTCCCTTTTGCATTAGCTCTGTCAGGATTTGCCATTAGGATAGAACTGTGAAGTTTCCCTTCTTTTTCAAAGCTCCAGGAACAGTTTAAACAGTGCAGGAATTCTCTGTTCCTTGAAGATGTAATACACTCACTGTCTAATCAATGGAGCACATCCTTTAGGAATTAAAGTCCTTCCACAACATCTTGACGTTTCTTCCCATGGTCAAGGGTGTGCTCACACCTCCCGACCCTCCCCCTTCACTTATTCACAATGTTCTCACTGAACGCCTGCCCTGGGACAGATGGTGAACCAGGTGCTGTCGGTGCCATGGTGACTGCCCTCATACAGCTGATATCCCAAGCACAAAAGAAGAGCTCTGGAAACTAAAAAACAGGAGAGCAGAAATAAAAACCTCAATGGAAGGAGTCATAAAGCTGAGGAAAATTCCTATGAATACAGAAAAAAGATGAAGAGATGGAAGACAGGAGAGGAAAGTTAAGAGGACGACTTTGGGAGGACCAACATTCTAGAAGTTCCAGAAAGAGAGAGACAAGCAGGGATGGAGGGGAGGAGGGCATCTTTGAAGTAATTCAAGATCATTTCCCATGAACACCTGAGATTCCAAAGAGAAGAGGCCAAGAGTGCCAAGCCCGAGATGTAAACAGACCACCAAGGGGCAGCATGTGAGGTTTCCGACATCGTGATGACAAGACCTAAAAGCTTCTAGAATTCCAGCAAAAGGAGGAGACAGAAGAGGTGGCCTTGAAGACATAATGGCCAAGCATTTTACAGGACTGAGAATGGACAGGAAGGGAACAAAAAAGGAGCTGGAGACCAGTTTGGAAGTGATGGCTGGGAGTGGTGGCAATGACAGTCCAGAGGATAGACTGGGGATTTGTTTGTTCTGGAGGTAGGACAGAATGATGGGCTGTACGTGGGGAATGAGGAAAAGTGAAGAAAGAAGGATGACTGCAGGGCTTCTGGCTTAAGCACCTGGGTGTGTGGCTGTGCCACTGAGAGGACGACAGAAGGAACTGGTTTGGGGGCAAGGAGGGAATGAAAAGTTTGGAGCTTTCTTCCTTTGAAGTTTGAAATGTCTTGTGTAACAGCAAATGGAGAGGGCAAGTCAGGGGTTCGATCTGTAAGTCTGAGTTCAGAGACCTGGGCTTCAGGTTCCTGTGGAAGCCACCAGCATAATGCATGTCTGTTGATGCCACGAACTGGATGAGATGTCCCAGGGGAAGAGCATGTGGACAGGAGGAGGCCCAGGACCAAGTTCTGAGGAGCCCTAATATCCAGATGTCAGGGGGAGAAGGAGTCAATTTTGATTATTTATCAAATGAAACAGCTGGGAAACCACCTATTCTATTATTCTTTTTTTTAAGTTTCGGGGCAGGAACGCAGATTCAACACATCTTCCCTGGAGCTGCAGTTTTATCCCTCCCTTTGTGCGTGCATTCCTTTCTCACCTTAATTAGCCCTGCCAGAAGCCTATCTATAGTATATGTTTGCCATTCTCCAAAGAACCACCTTTGGGATGTATCACTTCTATTTGTTTCATGTTTTTTGTATCTTTACTAATTCTTTCCCCTGCTTTCACTGTGTTCATTTTTTATCATGTTTTTCTAGTTTCTGGAGATAAGCTCTTCATGTACTTCATTTTTATTTGACTTTTCTTGAGAACAACTGACTGCTCTGTGTGACCAGTGCTGTTATCGTCATCATTTGCTAAATTGTCAGCAATTGTGAAATTTTGAGTTCCTCTCTGAGTTATTTACAATGGTGTTCTTTTGCTTCTAAGTCGTTTGGGGGTTTTGTTCACTCTTTTATTATTGGTTCCTAAAGTTTACTGCGTGATGGTAAATACAATTTCTCCTTTTTGGAACTTACTGCATTTCACTGAGTGAACATTCTTATGTGCCTTATACTCACCCATCCTGGTATGGAAATATTGACAACCTTTGGTGAAATGAGAAAATTAAGAGCAACACTGGATATTTTCCTATACCTTAATTTATAATGATACATGGATTACAATTATGCAAGGATCCACTTTATTTGTAAACCATGTTCTAACACAGAGAGGCAGAATTAAGTGTTATGGGTTAAGTTCTAGTCAGACTATTTGGGTTTTGAAAACCATCGTGGTCACTTACTAGCTGTGTGACTCTAGGCAACTAACTCCGCATCTTTGTCCCTCGATTTCTTTAGCTGTTAAACAGGGATAACACTGGTACCTATCTTAATTTATAATATATACAACCAGTGGTATATAACACTGATGCACAGGCTCAACAAGTACTGCTTGTTATTTAATAATTACAGAACATTTTACAAAGCAAAACAAAAACAATTAGAAATCCTCTTGTATTGTTATTAAATTTTTTAAGCAATTTTACTGATCGGTAAAATTCTAGTCTTGGAACCATTTCCCTATGATATGGTCAACTCTTACATATGCTCTACAGATACACACAGAGAATGTGGGTTCTATCTGTGGTATATAGAATTCTGTGGCTCTAATAATCTTATAAAGTCCTGGATGTCTTTACTGACATTACTTAAAAAGGGGTAAGTGACATCTTTAATCAACTTCAAGTACTGTGCAAAAGGACTGGCACTGACTAGCAGGACTCTGGAAGGAGTAACAGCTTCCTGACAGATGTGCAGAGCTATCTGGCCGAGGAGCCAAATCACCTTTGATGTCAACACACCTCCTGCAGCATCTCTGTCTCCTGCCAGTCTGGAAGTATTTTTGAGTCTCATCTAAAGGATTCAGCTTCTTGGTATTCCAGCTCATGTGTATGAGACTTGGCATGACCACAAAAGTCAAGAGTTAATGGTGTCACCATCTTACTCCCATCCCAAAGTTTAAAACCTTACAACCCTCCCTCTACACATCACTGCCAAATCTGTCTTTGGAATACCTTGGCTGCATGTTACTTCAATAATTCCCTGGCATGAAGCAAATAAAGTTTAAACTACCAGACTAATCTTAATTTAAGTGTCTCCTGAAGTTCATATAAATGTTCAAAACATTCAAAGAGGCTGTCCCTCAGTGTTGGGAAGAGGGGAGATTTTTACTGTTCACTTTTGAGTGGTCTTGGAACACTTACAGCATGGCAATGCCCCAGTGCTTCCCTGCTCTCTCTCCTGCCGCCTGGAAACCAGAGAGGCCAATGAGGGCCACCGTGGGTGTGATGGTCAGGGGTCCGATGTATTTCAGCAGAGCCCCAGGCAGGCCTAGGAGGCCTATAACCACTTCTATCAATGAGGACATGATGATGGCTCCCTGGATCTGAAGCAAGAGAGGACACAGACGTAAGAGCAAGCTGCTTATACATCACACACTCTAAATGTCACCTGCAACGACAACTGAGAATTCTGTAAGACACCAAGTTATTATATAACAGGCATAACATAGCTGGAAAATTCCTGGCAAACCCCAAAAGAAACCAGTGGGGGTTACTGGGATCTAGCAAACTTAAGTATAACCTGACTAATGTAAGAGTATTACAGAAATGGGCACTGGACACGAAGTCAGCTTGCCTATTCTCACTGATTGAGACAGACATAATTTATAATTCTCATTTAAGACACAACATTCATAACCAGCCTCAGAAGAACAATGCAGTACAAAGATTCTTGACTTTAAAAAGTAAGTCGCTGCAGGACATTCAGAAGATAGTGTTATTGACAAAAATTCTAAAGGAATGTTTCTACTGTGCAGAATGGCCATATCTGTGTTAATTCTGAACTAATGGTGAATGATCTTATAGGTTTTGGAAAATCCGGATAAACTGTCAGCTGTTCTTCATACCTAAGGACTCCTACGCCCTGTTCTATTCAAGTACACTGAAGAAGACAAGTGTCTTTAATTCCTTCCACCAATACAGGCAAACACTGAGGCCAGAATAAATAGTTTTGCAACCTATCGACTCTGTGGCTCCTTCCAAAGGGAGCTGTTATGCCGGAGGGTGTAAGCAGACAGGTCTGTGGGTACACATGAGGAGAGGAGGAGAAAGGAGGATGGAAAAGAGGGTAAGAAACAATACTGTCTGGTCACACAAAGCATTTCTGCATGCTTTATTTTACAGTGATGCCATCTACATTTACTTTAACAACAGAAATGAACATGTCAGTACCTGAAACAGAAAAAGAGCAACTGCAATTTACTGGTCACGACCAACACTGAAAATAAGTAGAAACACAAAGAAGCCATAAGCAGACAATGTTTATCTTTTACCTCGCGTATCCGAGGATACCAGATGTGTTCTGTATGTAACAGCTCCGTTGTTCCATTGGCAACCAAAACATCTTAAAAACAAAAACAAAGACAAAATTTTTCTTGGAGTGACACTGATGTTTCACGGGACATATTCATTTCACTCTTTTTAAGAAGAATTTCCTCCCTGTTCTAAGTATATTTGTATAAATACTCATCCCTAAAATTCAAGTTACAACACTATGGCATATCATACTGAGAGGTGGATTCCCCCATTGCTAATTTAACCAAATTTATTCATCAACAAGCGCTCCCGGCTTCTCAAAAGCTGACTGAACTAGTGATATACATTGCTAGTCCCAGCCTAATACAAAGACCAACCTTTGCAAGCAGCTCTTTGACATGCCCAATAGCAAGGTTGCCTGATTGAGATTTTAAAAACCTAGATAAAACAGAGGCCCTTTTCCCGTTCCTAAATCAAATCAGTGGTCACAAAGCAACTCCTAGGAGCAAGGAAGGAAACGAGGGCTAGAAAACTTTGCTCCTATAACCTAAAAATTTAACAATATTTTGAGAGTACAACAGGTCTATGTGATTTCCTCAAATCCCCTATCTGATCTCTTCCTGACCTTACTGGGTTATTTAAGGATCTTTGCAATCACTATGAGGAGAATGGGAGGGGGAATGAAAGTCATTTGCAGAAAACCAAAGCAGCCAGATCCTTAAAAAGCAGAGATGTTTCAGAGAAGGGATGCTATTGCAGCAAAGAGAGTTGTTTAACTGGTGGTTCAAAAAAATCCACTGAAAGAAAGAGGCAGAAAAATAGCACAAATATTTTTCTATTCTTTCCCCATATTTATCAATTTCATTAGCACAGAGAAATGAGGTCCTTTTCTGGTCCTTACTTGCTTTGGGGTTAGGGATGAACAAGTGGATAGAGAGAGACAGAAACATGATCCACAGATTGGAGCGTTCTAAGCTGTTTGTTGGTTGTGTGTTCTGTGCCTGATTCCAGAAAGGATTTAACACTGCTGGGGGCAGCACGCCCAGGCCTCCCTTCTATCACCTGCATTAAAGGACCCCAATGACATATGTGGAAATAACTGCAATTACCTGTGGTGTTACATTTCCATTTATCTAAAGACAGGATGGCTCGAGCAGGGGCCAGAAATGCAAAAGCACTGGCCTGAAACAGGGGTAACCTAAAAGAAACGAGACCAAAACCATGATCACGGCATCAGGAACTACCGAGGTAGTTCACTATTTGACAGCTTAACAGTCTTTTCCATAGACAAACAGCACATGAGTAAATGCAGGCACACCTGGAAGAAAGAGCCCCAGTCTGCAAAGATGTCCTCGGCCACACAGCCAGAGATGCTGGCTTCTCCGTCCTCCCCTCCTGCTGCTCTCCCCACAGACAGCCCCAGGGTGGGCCCTGGGGGAGCTCTGTGGTCAGTGCCAGCACCCCAACACCAGCCCCTGCCATCACCACCTTTCCCCTTGGGGGTGGGGGATGCGGGCATTTGGATGTTTCTGTCCTGCTGAGCTTGTGAGCTCCTTATTAATAAACATCAGTGTACATCTTCTATTTTACCATCCTCCTCCTCTTCTTTCTCCTCCTTTTCAAATTCTTGTTGGTTATCATGGAAAAAAATCTATCTCCCCCTGTCGTTCCATTTTGTAAGTCAAAAACTGCCCTAAATCACTGAGGGTAAGCATTAAAATCACGTGAGCTATCTATCTATTGAGGAAAAGGAAAACTGTAAGTTACAAATCAACAGTAGATATAATATTCTTCTTAATCATAAAAAATACTCAAAAGTGCTCGAACTCTTATTTTCAAAGGACCCAGAAAGCTTGCAGACTCTGTTAAATTTCCTGCCTCCAATGTCAAACTAAATGCAGAGATCCTCAGATGCCATCATTCAATCACATTTTAGATACTTCATATTGACTTTATGAACACTGGTACTACTCAAATTCAAAAGATTTTGTCATTTATTATTAGAGATGTATAATGGGCTAACATGGGAACTCAATCACTATCTTTAACATTACTTTGCGGGTAAAATATGAAACTAGCCTTTGGTTAGCAAGGTTAGGAACTCCTAGATGTCCAGATCATTCTTAAATACTCCTAAGCAGCCTTGAATCAGTGTCCTGGCCAGCAGGATAGGAAGCCAGCATGCTCTCCTCTGAGCTGGCAGCATATTCTGCCCTGAGTGATACGGTAACTGGACTGAGAAACAGTGGCTCTGGCTGAAGGACATGTAGCCGCTTTACAAGTCCAGAGCTGGTACACACTATTCTGAGCTATATGAGGGTTAAGATTCTTTTGTTCTCCTGGCCATTTTAATCCTGCAATGAAATCAATTGAGAGATGCTGGCTTTAAGACACAGAGGCAGGCTGCACAGTACAAACCAGATGCAATGCTAGCGGCCACTCCCATGGGCATGCCCTCCACAACCATCCATTAATAAATTACCTGTTGGAGGGGCCTGGCGCATAGTACCATCAAAAGTGGAGTGAAGGTCCCCTGAAGTGGGAATGTATAGCAAAAGGAAAACGCTGCTTGATTTACAAAAATTCCTTAAGCACGATTTTTCAGAAATGTACTGAAAGGGTAAAGGGAGGTCAGCATCTAATCAGGAATGGATGCTACTTCAAATGGTCCAAACAGCATCTGTTTTACTATCATTTCATGTTTCAAGCAATGTAATATGGATTAATATGGATTGCATTTAGAAATCTCATCCTTAGGACCACTGCAATCAACCCTGCATTGGTGACTCACTGGATGTGGGAAAGTGAAGACTGGCTCTGGGCTCCACTCCCGGTGACATGAGTCTCAGTTTGAACCTGCCTGTTGCCTGGGCACCTTTCAGGGAGTGCATTTTATGGCTTTCACCATGACCAAAGGCCTTGAGAGCACTGCTGCAAAGGAGCTCACTTACTTTCACACAACCAGGCCCCTGGGTTCCTTTGAAAGTGGGTGCTAACAGAAAATTCTCACATGTGCTGCCCCAGACAAAGTCTCCCAAGATGACCTGGTAAAAGATGCACATGCCGGCTTATGTGTTCACTCTGCAGCTACGCACACTGCCTGCCACAAGCAGTTCTGGCTGAAAGACAAGCAGCAGGCTTACAGTAAGTATCCCAGCAGTGAAGTGTGGTCTCCATAACTGGCAGCATAAATCAGTGGCTTGACTGAAATATTCTTAGGGAAAGTTGCAGCGAGAGCACACTACTTCATTAAACAAGAGCTCCCCTAAATCAAAATCAACAAAGTCAATTTTCCAAAAAAGAGATTTGAAGATGATAAAGCACTTGATATTCTCAGCTGATAAAGTGGCTTTTCAGGCACTTCCCCAGCATGAAGCTGGTCAATTCCTGGGGCTCTTCACTCACACAATCAGCTAAACCTCAGATCCCTGGGCTCTGCAAGCAGACAGGACTGTCTGCTATTTTATTCTCTACTGATGACTGGAAAGGAAACAAATTAAACTGTGCTTTTCTTTACATAAGAGGTTAGCAAACTGGACAGTGAAACAAATCTGGCAAACTACTGTTTTCATTGAGTAGAGTTTCACTGGGACATAGCCACCCTCACTCATTCACGAGTTGTCTGTGCCTGCTTTTATGCTTCAATGGTAGAGCTGAATAGTCAAAACAGAGAAGACAGAGCCTAAAATATTCACTGCTTATCACTCTATGGAAAAAATTTTGCCGACCTTAAGTGTATCTTAAATATGTGAAGTGTATCTTAAATATGTGAAGATACCCCAAAAATGGATTTTTGCAGATGGAAGTTTTTAAAGTTAATAGTGTTGCTGGATGCCATTAAGAAAAAATCCCTGAGCAGACAGTCACCTTTGTAGTGACACATTCCCATGTCAGGCTCTAGCCCCAGGACAGCAAAAGAACCTAACCAGCCCCAAACAAGTTCTTACTGTGTTCAAAACCCTGCTGGAGGTGCCTCATTTCCTCCTCGGTGTCCAGGTGACCTGAACCCATTCCCCAGTCTAGTCTCTCACCGGCCACTTTACATGCCTGCACTCCAGGCAAGCGGTCTACTTTCTTGCCTCTGAGCCTTTGCTCATCTCTTATGTCATCAATTCATTGCTAATGCTCCATTTCTATTCAACATTGAAGGCACAGAGAAAATACCACTTCCTCTAGGAATTGTTCTCGGCTCCCTTTTTGTCCAATTTTTATCTCCCCCCTTTTTTTTGAATATCACCATAGACACATGGATTCATTTTTTATTCAATTTAATAATATACTTCCATGACTATTCCTTTTAATAATTAAATTGTCTCAAACTTGCCCACAGCAGCACAGTTCCAGAATTATACCAATGTCACTACTAACAAGACTACTAAGTTTAAGACTTCTCTGTGTTTTCTTTTTCTTAGAATATATCCCATTCAGAGTGTGCAAAGTACTATGTTCTAAAGTCTGTGAATTAATTCTTTTCTCCATGTGGTCAGCAATTTGACATAAAGTTAGGTTCACTTGTTTCTGTTTGTATTCAATTTTAGGGTTTGTGTTTCTTCATCCTTTTAGATTTTATGTTTTGGATATGCTGAACATTTTACGGTTAAAAAAAAATCAAACCATATAGAGATATACCAGGAAAATGTCACTCCTATCCCCTCCAACCCCCAAATCTGACTTATTGATCATTAACCATTTTTATTAATTTCTAACTCATTCTTGTTTCTTCAAACATATACACACTCTTTTGCAACTTGTTTTTTCAATATATTCCGGAACTTACTGTATACCAGTTCATGGAAATCTTTCTTATTCTTTCTCAGGGTTGCATAGTAATTCATTGTGTGATGTATGGTAGTTTCCTACAGATAGGCATTTAAGTTGTGTTAACTATTTTCCCATTACAAATTACACAGCAATAAAAAAAAACTTTTTGTATTTATTTTGCATTTGTGGGAGTATATCTCCAGGGTAAATTTCTAGAAGTAGGTTGCTGGATCAAATGATAAATGCATATGTACTCTAGATATTGTAACATTCCTCTTCACAGGGACTGAATTATTTTCACTCCTGACAGCAATGTGTAACAATGCCTGTTCTCCCACAGCTTTGCCATCAGAGTGGCTTGTCAAAATCATTTTTTGGGGCTTCCCTGGTGGCGCAGTGGTTGAGGGTCTGCCTGCCGATGCAGGGGACACAGGTTCGTGCCCCGGTCCGGGAAGATCCCACATGCCGCGGAGCGGCTGGGCCGATGAGCCATGGCCGCTGGGCCTGCGCGTCCGGAGCCTGTGCTCCGCAAAGGGAGAGGACACAACAGTGAGAGGCCCACGTACCGCAAAAAAAAAAAAAAAAAAAAAAATCATTTTTTGTTAATCTGACAAAGGAGACAAATGGTATCTCAGGGTAGCTTTAGTTTGTATTTCTTATTATAAAGTCAATTTGATCCTTTCTTATGGTGAAGGGCCATTATATAGCTTTTTATGTAGCTATTCATGTCTTCTGTCCTTTTTTTCTATACCATTTTTGGTAATTTTTAACTTTGATTTTTCAGAGTTCTTTCTATATTGGAGATATTAGAACTTATCTATATTATGAATATTTTCTCCAGTTTGTCATTTTTGTTTGTTTATGGTATATTTTTACAATGCGAAGCTTAAAAATTTTAAAACATTTAATGGCATCAAATTTATTATCCTTTTATTGTTTCTGGAGTTTGAATCCTAGTTTAAAAGTCTTTCCCAACTTCTAGTTATAAAGGAATTTGCCCTCGTTTTATTCTAATGGTTATATAGTATCATGTTTCTTACATTTGGATCTCTAATCCATTTTCAGTTGATTCAAAGAAAACTTTTAACTAAAGGCAAATCTAACCTTTATCTTCAAGTCCATGATATTCTGGTCTTATATGTAAATATCAAAATTATATAAACTATCTCAGTCAACACTTCCAATTAGACACACTCCTAGGGAACCTCAGTAGGAAGCAGCCGACTGGCTCCTCTCCCAGCTCCCAGCAGAAGGCTTCGTCCAGACAGAGCACAGCAATTTAGGAGGGTTGGCTGGGTACAATTTTGATAACCTTTTCAAGCATGATAGTATCAACTATTTCAGGTCAAAAGTTTGTTTTATTACTTAAAGATCTAGCCAGTCACAGAGAAGCATAAGGGAACTCTTTGGGGTGTGGCAATGCTCTATCTGCTGGTTGTGGTGGTGATTAAGTGACTGTACACATGGGTAAAAACTCATCTAACTATGCAAGTGAAAAAGGGAAAATTTTACTGTATGTCAATTACCCCTCAATAGATATGACTTAAAAAAATTATGTCTATAAAGTGTCTTTCTGGGAGGAGAAATGGGGGAGGATGGTAACATGGTCCTTAGAATACTAGAGTGAAGTCAAATAGTTACAAAAAACACAAAATTTAAAAAAAAAGAAAAGAGTTTCCCTCTGGGTATTTGACAAGAAGCTCTATCCTCTGCTCCTGTGTAGTGCTGCTCTATCCCTGTACAGCTTTCGCCAGGCAGTCACCTGCCTGAAAAGGAATGATAAAAGGGAGAATTAGTGGGCCAAGAGGAAGAAGATGAGCATTTTAGAACAAGTGGGAACATACGGGGCAAGTGAGATGTGACGTTCAAAGAAAAAAGACTGTGGGGAACTAAATTCATTAACCCCACATATACTAAGAGGACTTATACTCCTAGTCTCCTGGAGCATCAGAAATATTAGCAAACAGAGAAACAGCATGTTCACTGAATGGGGAGACCACCCAGAAAAGCTAGAGTTGAAGAAGTCCACCTGTGGCCATGTGGCCAAGGAGCACACCCAACCCCTGCCATGTCATCAAGGACAAGCTGCTCCATTTGGCATACCAGCCTTGCCCACTGCACCCCCATCTGCCTCACCTACACCCACCCTTCCAGAGGGTCCACTAAAATAATGAGCACCAACAGGCAAGTGTGGGCGAGTGCCAGGCATTATCTTATTTGATGCTCACTAACAATTTTATTATTATTATTATCATTTTATGGAGGAGCAAAGGAGACTTTGAGACTAGGTAACTTGCCCAAAGCCACAGAGCTGGTAAACAGTAGAATGGGAGTGACGCCACCTCTGAAGCCAGAGCCCCTCGACACAGCTGGTGAGGGCAAACCTTCCTCCAAGGTCACTACCTCCAGGTTCTCACTGGCCCCCATGTTTTTAATGTACTACCTATAATTCTTTGAGTTAAATAAACAGTAATTTTTTTTTTTACATGGGGGCAGGAAAAACCTACGACTTGCTATTAAGAGCCTGCTTAACATCACAGGCTCACTATCATCTACACAGTAATTTTAATGTTCACCCTGAATCAACTATGCCTTTGGCCCCATCTCCCAGTTTACAACAAATAGGGGGATTGTGGAACAAATCAAATACCACCACAAGGACACAATCGGACATATTCAGACCACGGGATGCTCAACGAGACAACTGGCCTGGACTCTTTAAGAAGAGGATGATGTGGAAGAAAAATGTAGGGACTGTTTATTACTAGACCAAAGAAACACAACAAACAAATGCACCACACGAACTTGATTGGATCCTAGTTCAGAGAGGTGGAGGGAATAGCCATAAAAGATATTTTAGGGACAACTAGGGGAATTAAATATAGACTGCATATTAGATGATGTAACTCAGCTTTCTCAGGTGTGGTAAACGGTTACACAGGTGACCCTCATTCTTAGGAGAGTATCTGGGGGTGAGCCATCATCATGCTGCCTGAAATTCTCAAGTAATTTAAAAAATTGCACATACACCCCCACACAAACACATATACAGGAAAAGAATGTGGGGGAAAATCCCAGTCTCCCCTACCCCTATCCAAGCACTGCATCTCTCCATTCTTCTAAATTTTATCAACAGTTAAGAGTTCAAAGCCTTATACTTGAGACTTTAAAGTATCCTGGAGCTGCCTCCTATACCGTACAGGTCCCAGAACCAAAGGAGATGGAAGACAGGGTAGCTCTCTCCTCAAGGCAGACAACTCTGTTAGAGACCAGGCTGCTGCACCAGCTACAATGACTCTCTCAGCCAAAACCCTACCTTTTCTCAGCAAAGGAATATTCTGTGTGTCTACAGCAGGCCTGTTATGGCCAAGAGAGGCTCTCAAGAAACGGGCCACTCCACCTGCAATTTTTTCTTTTGCTGGAGAGCTGAGAGAAAGGCCTCCAAGAGGCACCTGGAACAAAAAGCTGGATGTGGTCCCCAAACACAGCACCTGCACACCTCAGGGAAAGCTGGAGGTCAGCATGGTGTGCAAGGGGGCAGGGTCCATCCCAGAGGGCCCTCCTTCACCCCCAGCTATGCATAACACCCGAGGACAAGGGCTCTGGGAAGCTCAGAGCTGCTATCAAAGCTTGGTCTCTGATGGAAAAGACAACGGCAGCCTAGGTTATGCATGAACTGAGTCCTCCCCAAAGCCAGGGAGGCATAGCTGCTGCTGGCTGGCTAACATCTGAGCTAGGGGACTCTGAACCCTGCCCCTGCTCTTAGGATTTTAAAGGTTTTTTACTAATTCCTGGAAAGAGCCCAAGGGGTAGGTTGGATTGAAATCAATCAGAATAAGGTTTGATTTCAGCAATCTGAAACCTCACCCAAGGGCACTCGACAGTAAAGACCTCGTTGAAAGCAAACTGCAGGGGATAAAAGTCAAAGAAAAGAAGGAAGAAGGAAAAGGCTGGATGGGAGGAGGGGGATGGAAGAAGCAGCTGTCACAGAAACTACCCATCTCCAACAGGTGGAAGCCCTGGGAAGCACTAAAGCCACAGAAGTCACACAACTGGGGCAGAGACATATGACCTCCATTTCAAAACAAGTCATGATCTCTGGAGGAAAGGAAAGCATGTTCACGCCAGGGGAGATGTGTAGTGAAGGAAGGAGGGTCTGCAGCACACGCTGCATCAGACACATTTTCTGTGTCCTTAGCCAGCCCAGCCCATGGAAAACATGCCCCCAAAGGAGTATTTTACAACACAGCATCTTAAAGTCGGCATTCTGAGCTTGTGTTCAGGTTTGCAAAGGCACACATCTGTTTCACCCTCACGTTTTCCATATCAATTTTGGTTATTTTTATGGAATGAAACAACTTTCCAGGAACAGCATGCCACTCTTCACCAGAGTGCCCGTGTGAAACACGGAGCAGGGATGACCTGGCCACAGCCCAGAGGATGGGAATGCTTATACTTCCTACCTCGGTTCTAGACCTGTGATCATGGTCTTAGCTTCCTCACAATACAGGCCCCACCCCTCAGAGGCATGGACTATGGCTGGTCTCTAGGTCCCATGTACACACTACATCCAGTGCAAGGGAGTACTGGGTACTCAACAGGTAAACACACGAAGAAACGGACAGAACTCAGACACACATGGCAAACCACTCAGAGTTGGAAAAGTCTGAAAATCTGTCCCAGAAATCATGAAAGCTGAACATGATTTTCCTTCTGCAGCTCTCTGCCTAAGGAAATGAGTGTGAACTGCAAACAAACACCAACAAACACGTACAGGCCATCTGCAATCCTATGTCTGTGATACTGGGAATAAACCCCACTCTTGGCACATCAGCCTTTCTTTCCCACTGTCCCACCTTGATATTCCCTCTGCCCCAACTGCTTTATCTGTTTGATCCTGTTGTGATCAGGAAGTAAATGCACAAGTCTGTTAAGATGATAATTCACAGTCTACGATGAGGGTCTATGTTAGCAAGCAGCAGAATTAAAAGGCTTTTCACATTATTCATACTCTGTAACTTCCCAAATGTATTTTAGGAAGAGCTTATAATAATCTACAAAAACACAGTGATGGCAAATGTCATCCACAGGACACCTTAGGAAGAGCCTCCTGTCATTTTCACAAAAGGAAACTGGGAGCTGGAGAGGTCTTCTGTCCAGAGTCATAACGCTGCATAGGTCCCTCTAACTTCTCATACTCACTCATTTCACTCCCCCGTGTGCGAATGGGGAAGAAACCATCATTTGCCATGTGGCATAAGCTAATGCTTTACTGGAAACTGTAGATTCTGACTGCCCATGGGATTAAAGTTGATCATTACAATATTCAACAACTTGATTTTAACTAACACTGGCAATGTTGCTGCTCTGGCTTTGGTGGGTCCCCTGGAATAGGCCAAGGGATGCTCAACCCTGCCCCCGTTCTGAGTAAGTACTGGGTGCCAGAGGTGGGTCCCCACTCTACTGAGGTCTGAGTGCCAATTTTGGTCTGCTGGAAATACTAGAGGAGTGGGATATTTGGCCACTCCTGAGATCTCTGCTCTTTTACGAAACCCACAGGAAAACCAGGGGCAAGGGTGTGAGAGGTGATTCAGCTAGTAGGGGTAGCCCTGCCTCTTTGGGCACCATGGAAGGAAGGGAAGATGGGTAAAGAGGAGTTAAGAGTTTTAACAGAAAAGGGTGAAGGACAGGGAGATGCAGAGGATGGAGGAGATGGGACACATGAATAAACAGATACAGCAAACAAACCCCAGAGGTGGTGACCAACCAGGCAGGGAAGGAAATGCCTCTCACCCACCTCATCATCTGGGTTCACCTTCACACAGCAGGCCCTCAAATATATGCTGGATAAAACTAAAAAGAATGTATCAACAACAGCTTGAGGCTTTGTGGAGCTGGAAACCATGGCGCTGAGTGCCTTCTCACTGTTTCCCTACTAGATGGGAGCTGGAGGCAAGGATTCCAGGCAAGAAAAAGGTGCTGTAGCACAAAGAAGGGAGTAGAGCAAAAGTTAACTGACTCCTCTTTTCCCATCTTCCCCTCCTTCCACTGTGCTCCTTCAGGGGGAGGGGAGGGGGTAAACTGCATTGACCCAGGCTGCTCTGTTTAGGGCTCTTGTGCCCCAACGATGGGCAAGAGGGTCCTGAACGGGTGCCCTCCCATAACTGAAAGCACACACCAAAAGTTACCCCAAACTCTCCCTACTATGTCACCATTAGGCAACTGTGCCCAGCACAGCCAGGCTCAACTGTCAGTCAGGGTTAGCCTCCCTGATATGAGACCAAGGCAGAGCTGCACCTGGTACCTCCTGTACCTCAGTAAACACGTCTTTCATTCCCTCTTCAAGTCAACCAACAATTCTCAACTAGAGGCACTGCCCAAATTTACAGATGGTTTGTGCTACAAGTTCCCTGATGAGCTAGCTGTTTAGAAAAAGAATATTTCCTCAGAGAACCAGTGTCCTGTGTACACTTGAGTCGGTCAATAAAAGCTTTCTAATCCTTTCTGGCTTTGAAATACAGAACCTTGAATGCTGTGTCAAAAGAATGAAAGATGCTGCCAGCCAAATTTAACTACCTGGGCTCTAAGAAAATGAATCAAGTCCTCTCTGGAATGCCTGAACACATCTCCTTCCCCAGGTCAATAACACCCTGACTTTCCCTCAGGGGTCCCCTAAGAAGACCCTCCCTTCTGAGGTAAGGGATCTGCTCAGCATGGTGGCTGCAGGCAGTCCTGCAGGGGCTGGGGTTTTGAGAACCTCAAGAGCTAGCCAGCCCTCACAGCCTTCCTTCCATCAGCAGAACTGCTAGGGAGCTGCCGTATCCCTCCTGAGGACATTGCTTATGCCGCCAACCAGGATGCCCTAACACTGTTCTTCCCATATTCTCCTGCCCCGCCCCCCCTCAAGTAAAGGTCACCCTGAGGATTCTGACTCACTGGAATACACTCCATGATTCCCAAGCTGCCTTCTTTTCCCTCTGCCTTTGCTCCCATTTTCCTAGCAGGGAAGGCAGACTGTCTGTAATGGAGTGAGAGACAGAACTCGCATGTTTACTCTGCTGTCCTCCCCCTGAGGACAGTCCTGTCCCCACAGGCTCCACCCCTTGAGCAGCACCCTAGGGTAGAGGAAAAGGCTGCATGTGCAAGAGGGTGGAAGAAGGGGACAGGAGGGGACAAAGCAAGCCTGCAGGAGGCGGTAAGACAGGACAGTTCTTTTCCTACCTATGCCAGCTCCATACCCATTTAAGCTGGGGACTGGGGATGCAAAGCGCAGTTCTGGCATCAAGGAAGGAAACACGAATCAGCAAGAAAAGACACAAACAAAAAAGGACAAAGTGGAATAAGAGCCACATTAGAAGAACATACACAAGGTGCATGTGTGGGAATTCAGAGAGAAAGGAGGCTTTGGGAAGTCAGGGATGCTTCACAGAGAGGAGAGGGGCAAGCCAGGACTGGAAGGCTGCAGCGAAGCACAAGCACAGGATGGCAAGACAGCAGGGTGGGCTCGGGGAGGAACTCACCCCTGGGTGAGTGCAGGGAAGGGGACTGCAGGGCGCAGGGACATGGCTGGAAGGGTGGTGGGACAGAAAACAAGGGAGAAGTCTACAGGGTGGGCACATCTGTTTTTTTAAACAGGGAGTAGGGCTGTAGCCTGGTAACACCCAGGAAGATGCAAACACTGAAAAACAGCACTAGAGTAGCACACAGAGCAGGGCAGAGGAGAGTAGCCCTGGAGGCAGGGAAACCAACTAGGAACTAGTAGAACAGTCTAGGCCTGAACGTCAGGAATGGGGGCAGGGAGGGGGTACTGGAGAGAAAACTTGCCCTGCCAACTGGTGGGATGGAAGGAGCTGAGAGTGAGTATGTTTCCAGCCTGCACAACTAGGTGGGAAGCGGTGCCACCCACCTAGAGAAGAAACACAGTAGCGTTGGGGGAAGGCAGGGCAAATGCCACTAGGACACACCTCCCTATACTCCAGTCAGTCCCTCTAAGCAGCCCTAGGTGAATGGCAGTACTTAATGCTTCATGGGTGCTTCAGCATCCCCAATTTAGTGCCCCAATCTCACCTGCATCCAAAAGTTGTCTGCAGCAAAGTTGTGATTCCCACGCAGAAGAAAATGGTCCCGATGAGCTGGCTGGTGGCCCACTGGTCAAATCCCACACACATGGCATCGGCCAGCAGAAAGGGCACCGCGATGGTGCCGCTGAAGCACGTCAGGTAATGCTACGGGTGACAGGGAGACAGAGGGGAAAAGAATAAACCCTTCTTTGTATTTTTTCTGATTTTACCCTAACTTTGCCCACCCCCCTGTTGTTTTTAAAAAGTTACACACATGAAGAATTTGGTTTTTTAGATACACACTCTTATCATATGCCAAATCATCTCTGTTTTTTGCATTTCTCCTTTCCATTACATTTTCTTGTCTTATCACTAACTTGTATTATTAATTATTACTTGCATGAATCCAGACCAGCACAAAGGAAGTACTCAACACAAACACTGGTAGTGTTTTATTTATATAATTCTTACTGGGAATATTTGCTTTTTTAAAATGCTTTTCAGCATCAATTGCTAAAACCATAGGTCTTTCTCCTCTAATCTGTTAACATGAACCGTGTGGCACTGAACCATTCTAGTTAGTCATGCTAGATTTTTCTTCTGGGATTTGATATGCCAATATTTTATGTAGAATTTTACATCTATGTTCTTGAGATAATTCGTCCTTTTTTTTTTTTTTAATTCTTTTAGGTCTGGGGATTAAAGTTACAAGCTTCATTGCACAAGGCGTTTTCCATCTTTTTCTATGGTCTGGCATTGTTTAACAGCAATCAGGGAAGGGCTAGGGTCACACAGTAGCTGTGGGAATCCTCCAGAAAGAGCCCATCCCACTCTTCCTTTAGGGCCCCTCCCCCATTCCTTGTGGCCCTGGCAGGACATTCCAGCCCTCACTGCTCACTTCCCTTCCTCCCAGAGGCCTACCTGTTCAGTTCCTACTTCTGTTCTGCAAACTTCCTACGTTTCTTCCTAATAGTTCCCCATCTCTGGTCATGTTTGCCAAAATGTGCTGCTTGCAGCCCATAAAGCCTAACTGTGTAACACTAATAGGTGTTTGGTGAGGGGAAGAGAACATTCTCATCCAGGACTTCCCAGAGCTGCTCACAAGTTTAAGAGTGCTGTGCACTGTCAAGAAGGGCATGATGCACACAGGGTTTCCCAATCCTATCTGAACAGGGAAGACTACTTCTAGAAACATCTATAATATAAACATTTCAAAAAAAGAGTTTCTTGAATCTGATTCCAGATACTCAGCCCTAGGGAAATTATTTGCCAAGACCAGTCAGCTCCTTTGGTTATGTCTTCTTTGTTAGATGCCTTTCTGTCCAGGTTACCAAGTGCTTTGATACCTAAGGGGAGGGGCCTGGAAACGGGACCAAAGCATCAGCTCTCATCAGGTACAGTTCACCTCCAAGTGAATAAACCTCTCTGGATAACGGGACTGATTTTCTCAGCATGAACTGATCATTCAAACGTAAAGAATGGAAAGTGAAACCTCAAAACCAAGGCAAACACAGGCCAGGGGTATGTGTCTGGACAAAGAGGCTTCCATGTCATCCCCTTTCTCCTAAAGCCCCACTTCAATCGTAAGTGGGAAAAGGGAGTGGTGGTGGTGGTGGGGGGAGTGGGTACCAAAGATTCAGGAGTCCTGCATTAGCTTGGGTCACCTCTCGCCCCATCCCCCCACCCCTCCCCTGGCAGCTTCCCTGCTCTGCTCCCACTGGAAATTGCAGCAGACAAAGCAGACACCACCGAGGCGAAGTTTGCCTTCCTTTAAAAATAAGATTGAAGCCTCCACATTTATGCCCTGACCAACACAGCACTTCTCAGTGTCACCCATATTTCATGGCAGAACTGACGGTGACTGTGGTTGATTAACTAGGCATGAGAGATGAACATTAACCCTTTTTTTCTCTATTCTTCTACCTTTATCTTCCCTCTATTCTCCCCTTTCCACACATCTATGATCTTTTTCCCTTACTTCCATGTCACTTCTCTTGCTTATTCCCTGAACATTTTCCTTCTTTCATTCCATGATTAACCTACTCCTCCTGTTTTCCTCCTTTCACTGTTATGAAGTTCATGTTAACAATTCCCATTCAACATTCTTAAAAGAGTAATTTATATTAAAGTTGTCAATAAATAAAAAATAAAAATTGAATTTTAAATAATCCAGACAGACAATTCAAGCATCTGCTGGTGGTTATATTCCAAAGGAATCATCTTACCTGCAACCCCAGAAATATGCACAGGTACCAGGGAGGAACATCTTCTATGGTGTAAATCATGTCCGATCTCTGGGGGTCAAGACTGCCCGTGCTATCCAAGGTCTCAGCAAGAGAGCTCTGTGAACGAGAGGGAGAAAACAAGTTGTTTAATGCAAGCAAGGACTAAAGTTAACTCAGCACAGGCTACTGTTACTGAAAAACAACTTTATAAAGTGTCTGTTGCTCTCCTGTAAAATTAAGCCTTGGTCACCTCTGACACAGTGTCAAGCGCACTCACTTGGTGGGACAGTCTGCTCTCAGGATTTGGGGCTTCAGCATTCCTTCCATCAACTCACACCCAAGAGCACCCAACTTGCTCAGAGCTTCTCCCCAAGACTCGGCACCCACTGCATGGAGAGGGATGCTCCCAAGGTTGAGACCACAAAGTAATACCTTGGCATGAGCTGCCCTTGGGTAGTAACCCTAATGAAGCAATGTTACAAAATGCTAACCACTTTCCAACAGAGAGCACTAATCTGTCCCTCCTATCCCATTCCATCCCTGCAAGGAAAAAGACTTCTGTACCTAAACACGCTTCTTTTAAAACACTGCTGCTCAGACATAATGGTGAGTGAAGAGAGCAAAGGTATACAGATATGATGATTCAAATTTTGTTTTAAAAAACAGACTAAAAATGTATTTATACTTCAGGGAACTTTTTTTTTTCTTTTCCTCTCACCATTACTAAAGATTTTTTTAAATGTTAAGCCTTGCATCCTTTATAAGCCAGAATCTTTACAAAGACCAGACACTTTAGGTTATAGTCTAGACATTTCCAGTCAGCTTCAGCTTCAGCATCACTTTTGAACTCATCCAGTATCTGAGCCAAACTGAAAACTCGGGGGTTCCCCCATATACCCTCAATACTGCTGTAGTTTCTAAAACCCTACAAACAATTTCTTGGAATCCAAGATGTGCATTTTTTTTTTTTTTAGTTTTTTAATAACATAAAGTGCCTAAGAGGAAATAAAATTAAAAGATGTGCCACAAAAAAGATAAAGATGATAACATTCTGATCCTTGGCCACACCTAGCCCAATTTGTACCCCCTTTCCAATGGATTTGATCCACATTTGAAAGATGCTGACTCCTTATGTTTATCACTCAATTTTTCATGCACAGGGATTTGGGGGCCAAACACTCTTGAACGAAAGAAGTGACACAATTCAGCCTTACCTTCTAAAGCCTAAAGGTAAATATCTGATGTAAATTGACATTTTATCTAATCCAAATGTGAATTGAATATGACCTTTCAGAAAGAACTTTTTCTTCCATTCAAAAATGGATGCTGGCAGATCTGCATTATTAAATGGGTTTAAACCTATTATAAGTGTCATTTAAAATTTGTTTGTAGTGGTGGTAGAGAAAGTACATATGATGAGGAACTTGATATGTGGTGATGTACAGTAAAGGATTAACTCAGCAGGTCTGGGTTGTCCAAACCCTGCACATTTCAAAGAGAAGTTTGGCCCTTGCCTGCCACCTGGAAGATAACCTCTGTGCTCTTGGAATATCCTGCCTCTTAAGAGTGTATCTGTTTACCTGAATGAAGCCTTGAGCTGCCCTTCATAGATTATGCTAACAATGCAACTGATGATGGGGCCTTGGGCCACATGGTATCAGTTTGACTCCAGAGGGTCTGGCAACACTCCTTCAGTGTTGTCACACTTTGTTTCGGGGGAAATTAAGCACTGCTCACATGATTCCACTAGGAAGAGGACAACCGAAAGCTTGTTCTGTGTCTCCTAGACCTTGCCCTACATGTTTTTTTCCATTGATCTTAATCTGACCCTTTCTCTCAAATAGGCTGTAACCAGGAGTGTAATAGCTCTTCTGAATTCTGAGTCCTCCTAGCAAACCACTGAACCTGATTTGGGACTCCCAAATCAGTCTTGGAAATCCCTGAACTAAGTTGACCATTTGCTGACATGATGCAACTATGGATACTGGACTCACTATAAAAAGGACAATTCAACACTATCATATGACCTACAGATGGGGAATGTTACTGCTCACAAAGTAACAAAAAGAAATATCTGAAAACAGAGTATAGTAACACTACAATTACTACATTAGTACAATCTGTTACAATAATATTATACGCATTATTATTCTAATGATTCCAAAATGACTAGTTTTAACTATAAAACAGATGAACAGAAATGAAAAGACTGCATCTGTCCTCTTTCAGTCCTGGAAGGCTAAGATTAAGATGTGTACACAAACATATACATATACTGTACACACACAATTTTTCTTAGTAATGAGGGTGGTTCTACAACTCAGAAATGGAACTAATGTAAAAAGTCCACAAATGGTATTAAGAAAAAGTAGGGAATTGTGTGGTCAAGGGGATCAGTGAACTCTGTCAGAAAAATGCTGCACCACCCTTCCCAGAGACAGAAGGAGTGTGTTTGGTCACTGTGGACCCTGGTACCACATTCTGTTACCACTGCATGAACAATATGAACTCTCTTAAAACTGCAAAACAAAAAGCTCCAACAGCGAGGTTTCTTTAAAAGATGACTACATTAATAATTTGATGATATCATCTTGAACAGGCTTTTCCATATTATTCTATGGTCTAAGATAATCTAAAGGAAAAGGAAATTACCTGTTCTTCAAAGATTAGTGAACTCAGAATTCAGTTCTCTTGTTGGAGACTTCTTAAAAGATCGTTAATAACCTTTCCAATCTCTCCTATGGTTATTCATCTAGTACAGCACTTTTAAGTCACTTGTAGTCTTTTTCTCTAGGAAATAATTTCCTCTACAGCAGGAGTCAGCAAACTCTTTCTATAAAGGGTTATGCAGTAAATATTTTAGGCCTTGTGAGCCATATGGTTCTGTCACAAATACTCAACTCTGCTATTATAGTGCAAAAGAACATTAGACAATATGTAAACAAATGAGTTATAGCTGTGTTCCAATAAAACTTTATTTACAGAAACAAGTGTTGGGCCAGATTTAGTTTGCAGGATGCAGCTTGCTAACCCTGCTATAGGGTTTCAAATTGATTATCATAAAGTTGTAGTTAATATTCTCTTATACATGTTTCTTATATTTCCTTTCACATTGCTAATATGCATTAGTGCTTTCTCATCTTTCACCTTAATCAGGTCCACCAAAGATCAATGTCACTGGTCTTTTCAATAACCAGTTTTTGAGTTCTAGTAAAACATGGTTGATTGACCACATCTGTCATTTCCTCTAACTCCTAAAAACACTAAGAATAAATATGACACAAATCTACAAGGACAAAGAAAACAGTAGAAAGAGAAATGAGAATAACATATTTTGGAATATGCAAAGCATTTGTATGCGCTGTGACCCATTTAGGAGAGGGAAGGAACCTAAAACATAGGTGCCTGGAGAGGGAAGGTATAAAGAAGCAAGTTGGTTGACCAACAGAAGTCCAGAAAGGTTCTATGCTTGGAGGCACAAGACAGAGTAGGGATGGAAAGAAGATGGGATTTAACTCTGCAAACCAATCAGACACCCTGTTGCCTACTGCTGTCTTCATCCTACAAGACACAAAAATGTATTGTTTGAAGAATACAAATCAGAAACACCTCAGACTGAAGAATGCTATGTGGGGTTAAATGCAAGCGTGAACAGCGGGATCCTCATCTGCTTCCAAATGCCGGAAGCCAGGTTATATACCCACAGGAGGAGACTAGAGGATTTATTTCTAGAGGAATTGATCAGCCTCAGAGACAAGACACTGCCATCTCTAGACCCTACAGTGATAAGACAGCTTTCCCTACTCAGTGGAAAGGCCCATCAGTAGACAAACTTCATCCACACACAATGACCCTACAGTCATATTTTTTATTGCCTCACATTCCTCCAAAACTAAGAGCCAAATAAACAGAGGAAATAGGGTCCATGTAGTAGAAAGAAAACATATTGGGGGTGCGGGGGGAGAAACCTGTGTCTTCACAAAAATAAAAATATTTTGAACCTGGGAAGAGAGCACTGCCGTTTTAAAAGCTTTAATCAGCAAATAAAAACAAACAAACAAAAAAAAACAGGAAAAGAGATCTTAGAAACTGAAAACAAAATAGGAAAAAAAAATTCAACAAAAGGGTTGAAAGTCAAATATATATGCTCAAAATAACAAAAAGACAAATACTGGGACTTCCCCGGTGGTCCAGTGGTAAAGAATCTGCCTTCCAATGCAGAGAATGTGGGTTCAATCCCTGGTCGGGGAACTAAGATCCCACATGCAGCGGGGCAACCAAGCCTGTGTACCACAACTACAGAGTCCGCGCACCACAACTACAGAGTCCACGCACTCTGGAGCCTGCATGCCACAACTACAGAGCCCATGCACTCTGGAGCCTGTGCACCACAACCAGAGAGAGAAAACCCACACACCACAACTGGAGAGAAGCCCGCGCACTGCAATAAAGAGCCCGTGTGCCACAATGAAAGATCTTACATGCTGCAACTAAGACCTGATGCGGCCAAAAGTAAAATAAATAAATAAAAATAAATATTTAGGGGAGGGGGAGGAAAAAAAGTCATGTCAGCATGACAGAAGCAACCAGCCCGTGATGCGCCATCCCAAATCTTTGAGCATAATAAAAATGTTGATTAAAACAAAAGACAAGAAATAATAACAATTTTTATGGAAGAAAACAGAATATAGGAATCAAAGAAATAAGAAATTTCCAAGAACTAAAGGATATGCCTACAAATTAGAAAGATGCACTAAGTACTCAATAAATTAATGAAAAAGGATTCAGATATTTTGAAAACTCAATCAACTGTATTAAAAAATTTAAGAACAAAGGGAAATAAAATGTGAGTTGAAAGAATCTGGACAGAAGGGGGAAAAACAGAAAGATGAAAGGGGTAGGAGCACAAGAGGGAAGAGACAACATGAAAAAAATGTAAGAGAAAAAAGATTAGAGAGAAGTGATAAAGAAGGCAGACAAAGGAGATCCAAAATATGCATAATTGGAGCCCCCAAATAAGAAAACCAAAAGAAGAGAATGGAACAAAAAATAAAGATATAATTCAAGACAACATTCATTAGCCTTGAAGCTAAATATTGAAAGTGCCAGGAAAAACTGACCCCAGTCAGCATCAAAACTTATGATATGATTATTATCATATGATAGTCATTAAAGTTACTGATTATCAAAGATAAATAAAGAATAGGACAGGCAAAAAGATCAAGATACTGACTTAAAGAAAAAACCAGCCTGAGTTCTTCATAGCCACATTCAACACCAGAAAATGGGAAAACAGCAAACTATTATGATTCAATTATTTTCTTAACTTTGTGTTATAGAATTTTTCAAATATATACAAAGGTAGAAGGAATATGAAATGCCTGCCCTATATCTATCCCCAACTCCAGCTTCAAAATTTATTAGCCCTATGTTCTTCTTTAATCTATTCCCCATACCATTCCAACTTTACTGGGGTAAGGGGATGGATTATTTTAAACTGAATCCTCAAAATACATAAATTTGTCCATAAACACATATGTATGTCTCTTCAGCAGATAAAGACTTTTAAAAAGAAGCAAAATACCATTACATGCTAATAAAATTAACAATTTCTTCATATCACCTAATACCCAATGCTTTTAAAACTTTTTTCATATTGTATCAAAACTTTGTTACAGCTGATTTATTTGAGTCAGGATCCAAACGATGTCCCAAGGATTTTACACCCAGTTGAACTCTCCTTCAAGGCTAAATGCTATAGATAAATTCTCATCCAAAACTATCCCCATGATCCAGCTCTTCTCTTGGAAACTACTACTATAGTGTCACTTCTCTAACTTCAGTGAACATATCAAATCACACAGGAATTGTATGAAAATGCAAATTCTGATTCAGCAGGTCTTGGTTGGGGCAGATTCTACGTTTCTAACATGTAGGTAATGATGTCAATGATGCTAGTGCATGGACTACACTTTGAATATCAAGGGCCTAGAGGGTGAACTTCGGTCAACCCAGAAATTATTAGGGAAACCAGCAGAAGGCTTGTCTCAAATTAACTGTAGAAATAAAACTAAAAATAGGGATTAGATGTATAAAATGGACAACTAATAAGAACATGCTGTACAAAAAATAAATTAAAAATAAAATTCAAAAATTCCAAAATACCAAAAAAAAAAAAAACTAAAAATAGGGATTAGATTGCCAGAATATATAAATGCACCAAAAAGATAGTCATTACAATTAACAAAATGTGAGAGTGAAAAGGAAAAAGGCAAGCGGTAGAGTAAATTAATTGTCATCTAATATAGCTGGAAGTCAAAGGATGATACTTGAAACTAACAAATCAATTATAATGATGGGCAAAAGTAATATTTCTGACCAAAATCAGATAGTAGAGGAGAGAAAGAGCAAAAGGAAGGAAGGAAAAACAGTAATTTTGTTACTGTTCATGGTAGGAAACTAGAAGACAATGAAATAAAGGGTTAAGTATATTGTTCTATAGTTATGATTATATAGGTGTCCACTAGAATAAAGTACAGAAGTTTTTAAATATCACAACTACACACACAAATAAATAAAATAGATACTTGTCATTATCACTAAATGTAAACAGGCTAAACTCAACTATTGAAAGAACAAGATTTTAAGACCTTCTCAAAGCAAAACTCAATTCTATGCTGTATATAAGAGATACACCTAAGAATGAGCAAAGCTAAAGAAAAATGCAAATAAAGTCTTAATTATCTTCAAACAAGGTAGTATTCTAGCTAAAGAGCAATAACCAAGACAAATGTGAGTATGTTTTAAATGATAAAAGGTACAATTCACCATAAACATGTTATAAATGTTTATGTACAAATAAGAGAGAGTCGATAATTATAAAGCAAAATATCTCAGAAATATGAGAAATCTAAAAAATACCAATAATGGGAAATTAATCTCTCAATTTATGGCAGACCAAATGGCAGGCAAAAGAAAAGATGTAATAACTAATAAAATATAACCTAAATATTTAACTGTTTTCAATTATCTAGAACACAAAAATTCACAAAAAATATTTGCAAAAATTTAACCATAAGGAACACATCAATACATTCCAAAAAATAATACAAGTAACATTTTCTGATCACAATACAATAAAACTGGAAATTAAAAAAACAGACAATCAAAAACCCTCCTCCTGGGGCTTCCCTGGTGGCACAGTGGTTGAGAGTCCGCCTGCCGATGCAGGGGACATGGGATCGTGCCCTGGTCCAGGGGGATCCCACATGCCGCGGAGCGGTTGGGCCCGTGAGCCATGGCTGCTGAGTCTGTGCGTCCGGAGCCTGTGCTCCGCAACGGGAGAGGCCACAGCGGTGAGAGGCCCGCGTACAGCAAGAAACAAAAACAAAAACAAAACAAAAAAACCCTCCTCCAGGGACTTCCCTGGTGGTCCAGTGGTTAAGAATCAGCCTTGCAATGCAGGGGATGCCAGTTCGACCCTGGTGCAGGAACTAAGATCCCACATGGCACAGTGCAACTAAGCCCACATGCCGCAACTACTGAGCCCATGCGCTCTGGAGCCTGTACGTCACAACTAGAGAGAAGCCTGCGCACCACCATGAGGAGCCTGCATGCCTCAAACAAAAGATCCCATGTGCCGCAACTAAGACCTGACTCAGCCAAAAGAAAAAGAAAAACCCTCCTCTATCTGGAAATTTTTAAATGTCCCCTTAAAGGGCAAAAGGGAAGAAATATGATCCAAAATAGAAAACTATTTAGAAAATAGAAAATTTATTAGAATTAACTATGAAAATCCACTGGATATAGCTAAAGCAGTGCTTAGTGGAAAATTCATAGTCTTTGCACTTAAAACAAAAAGACAAACTAAGCATATGCCTCAAAAAATAATAGAAAATAACAGGAAAACCAATAAAGGAATAAAAAACGGATACATTAGAAAACAGAAAAGCATTTGCACTAAGTAAATCTAAAATTTAGTTCTTTTAAATTAAAAAAAACCCAACTAGCTAATCCAGGGAAATAAAAGTGGAGCAATGTGGAAGGAGAAAGGACAAGCATAAAAAATCAGAAAAAAAGTGGAAATAATCACAGAATAAAGGAATTAAAAAACATAAAAATCCATTTTGCTCAGTTCTATGTATATAACTTGAAAATTAGAATGAGTCAAATTTTTAGAAAAAAATACTTTACCAAAACTGACTCCAGAATAAAATAAGTCCCAAACTGACTGATTCCCAAAGAAGAAATAGAAATTCTCAAAGGTATGTCAAAAAAAAATACTAGACTCAGATGATTTTATAGGGAACGCTAACAAACTTTTAAATGCACACACACTCAACATATTACATGTAATATTTATGTTTCATACACAGACACAAATTCCCATGTTTTTTAAGGAAAAGAACACTCCCCCAAATCTTTTTTTTTTTGCCAAGCCGCATGGCATGTGGGATCTTAGTACCCTGACCAGGGATTGAACCCGCACCCCCTGCAGTGGAAGTGCAAAGTGTTAACCACTGGACTGCCAGGGAAGACCCTCCCCAAAATCTTTTGTGAAGCAAACATAATACCGATATCTAAACCTCCCAAAGATGACACTACCACCCCCCCAAAAAAACTTCAGATCAACCCCACTCATGAATATTAATGCTCAAATCCTAAAGAAATATGTATTAACAAAATCCAGCAATGCATTAAAAAATAATAATATATTGTGATCATACACATCAAGAATGCATTGATGGTTCAACACTGACAGCCTCAGTTGTTGCTGATCTATCCTCAATAGATCATAATGAGAGATATTAGGAGGAAAATCAAATGATCATCTCTATAACACACAGAAAGCATCTGCTCAAAATTCAAAAGTTATACTTGATTTTGAAAGATTCAATAGATTAAGAATAAGGATATTTCCTTCACATAGTGAAATGTATCTATTTAGGCCAAAACCACTATCATAATAGAGAAACTATAACCACCAAAGTCAAGGATGTCCACTATTACCCCCATTACTTTTACTGAAGGTACTAGCCAATGCTAGATACCTCTAGTAAAGAAAGTTCGTTTTCTTATTCTAGATAAGAAAGTGAAATTACAAGAATAAAAATTAGATAAGGCAAGGTAAACTTATCACTATTTGCAAATGACATGAATGTATACTTGGAAAATCTGAGTAATCAAGTGAAAACAAGATATTCAGTAAAGTAATGGAATATAAAACCAATACATAGTCATCAACAGTTTACAAGGTTTGTAGATATAATGGACAAACAAGTTTGATTACAAATAGACATGAGAAAGATAAACTACCTATCAATAAACTTGTGAAATATGAAAGACATAAATGAAGAAAACTTCAAAACCCCTCCTAAAAGATACAAAAGAAGAACAGAACAAACAGAAAGACTTATCACAGTCTTAAACATGAAGACTAAGCATCATATAGATGCCAATTTTCTCTAAGCGAATTACTAAATCTATGCAATCCCAATAAAAATACCAATAGGTATTTTTGGGGTTGTTGGGGGATGATGAGGGTGATTAGACAAGCTGATTCTACAGCTCATAAATATGATTACAAAAATTCTAAAAAAGAGCAACATGGAGAAACTAGCCCTAAAAGATATAAAACACCATTAGCCTACAATAAAAATATGGTACTGGTGCCTGAATAGACAGAACATCTAAACAGAATATAAAGCCCTGAAATAGGCCTAATTACATTGGGGATTTGGTATATGACAAAGGTATTTCATATCACTTGAGGAAAAGATGAGATTATTCAATAAATGGGGTTGGGGTACTGGGTAGCCATCTGGGAAACAAAGCTGGAGCCATATCTTAAGAGTAATTCCAAATAGATCAGGGTATTTATTAAACATAAATAACCATGAAAGTACTAGCAGAAAACAAGAAGAGAATTCCCTTATAAATTTAGAATAAAAAAAGGCCTTTCTAACCATGGCTCAAAATCCAGAATCCATAAAAGATTGACTAATTTAACTACATAATTTTTTATCAGCTCTACATGGCAAAAATCATAAGCCAAATGGTGACATCTGTAACTCCTATCAAAAAGGGCAACGCTCTCCTAGAAATTAGTAAAAAGACCAAGAACCAATACTTAAAACGGCATAAAAGATATGAAAGTACACAGAAAAGGAAATACAAGTGGCTCTTAAGCATGTGAAAAAGAGATGCAACCTCACTAATGAAAAAATACAAGATAAAATTATAGTATGACAACCAAATTGAGAGACATAGTACAAAGTAAATTGGCCCATACTATTCAGAAATGTCAAGGTAATGAAAGACAAACAACACTATGGAACTGTTCCAGATCAAAGGAGACTAAAGATACACATTAACGGGACTTCTCTGGTGGTGCAGTGGTTAAGAATCCGCCTGCCAATGCACGGGACACGGGTTCGAGCCCTGGTCCAGGAAGATCCCACATGCCACGGAGCAGCTAAGCCCGCGCACCACAACAAAGAGTAGCCCCTGCTCGCCACAACTAGAGAAAGACCACATGCAGCAATGAAGACCCAACGCAGCCAAAAATAAATAAATTAATAAAAAAAGATACACATTAACAATTAGATGCATTAAGTGATATTGATTTGGATCCTGTAACTAAGCTTTATCTATTTAACTCCTTATTATTTAGCTGTAAGGGACATTACTGGAACTGAGGAAATGAAAATTATTAAGGTTTATTTTAAAATTGAAATTAATGAAATCAACCAATTATCAATAATAATTGTATCAATGTGAATATCATGTTTTTGTTTTTAGGAAATACACACTTAAGTTATTTAGGAATAAAGGAGCATTATGTCTGTAACTTACTTTCAAACAGTGTAGAAATAATAGGTGTATATAGAGAGAATGATTTTTAAAACCATGAGATTATTCAAGATATTAAAATTAATTTTAAAAATAAAAAAATTCCACATACATTTACTAACCTGGTGAGGTATACATTATGTAGGTGGGGTGGGGACTAGCAGTGGCTCACCGTCCATGGTACAACACTCTCGGATATGTGTGCGGGCATGAGTGGAAAAGAATGTGGAATATACACACCAGACTGCCCGCTGCCAATTATGTGGGGTAGACCAAGAATGGAGGCAGCACATTTTAAACTGTTTAATACAATTTTGAACTGTTTATGTTAAACAAGTATGCTCAAGAGAACTTTGTTTTTCGAGACCAGCTAGTACCGGGATAAAAGGTAACTTAAAGAGAATCTGCAGGAATCATAAGTCAAAAAAGGTAAAAACTAAAAAACACTTAAAAAAAATACCCTCATTGTGAAGTTCAAGTCCTTCAACATCCCTAATCTAAGAGTCCCAATGATACTGAGGTCCATCCTATGGACTCATGATTGATGATTTGAGGCATTATCCTTCTCATCCTTTCAGGAAAAAAAAATCCCTTTAAGCAAATTCCAAGATGAGTATCTTATAGCTAGTATCATATTAGCCAGCATTTATCATAAGAACTTCAAGAGTTTTAATGGACATCAGAAAAGTCAAGTTTTTAATAAAATAAGTGAATACATTACAATGAATTAAGAAACCTGTGAATATGGGGAATGCAAAGGACAGGCTCTCTCGCTCTCAGTTCTCTTGTCTCTTCTTGAATGGTCCATTCTTATTTCACAGTCAGGTGTTCAGATAGCCTTTCAATGCCATCTGAAAAGCAAGATCCCAGAGGGCAGCATCCTCTGGTATGAAGTTTTCTTTACACAAATTTAAGACAGCAAAGGACCTAAACGTTTCATTTTCTTCACCTTTAAAACAGGGATAGTGATAGCACATTTCTAACAGGGTTGCTATGAGGACTAAATGTGACAGGTTGCTTAAAGCATTCAGCCAAGGGTCTGGATGCTTAGCACTATTCAACACATGATAACTCTCACTATCCTTGTCATTTCGTAATACAAGGGAAAAAAAGACCAGGAAAATAGGAAGATACTCTATTTCACTAGTATTCAAGGAAATACACACCTATCAAAGTTTAGATGGTGAAAAAAATGTTCACACAAACAATAAATGTCTAGCAGAAATGTGCTAACTTTAGTGTACTAGATATTTTTCCTGCCAACAGATCAGTAAAAGGTACAGCTACAGATGTTTAAAAACCTGAAGAATTAATGTTCTCTACTATTCATTTCAAACAAATGACAATGGAGACACAACGACCCAAAACCTATGGGATGCAGCAAAAGCAGTTCTAAGGGGGAAGTTTATAGCAATACAAGTCCACCTTAAGAAGCAGGAAACATCTCGAATAAACAACCTAACCTTGCACCTCAAGCAATTAGAGAAAGAAGAACAAAAAAACCCCAAAGCTACCAGAAGGAAAGAAATCATAAAAATCAGATCAGAAATAAATGAAAAAGAAATGAAGGAAACAATAGCAAAGATCAATAAAACTAAAAGCTGGTTCTTTGAGAAGATAAACAAAATAGATAAACCACTAGCCAGACTCATCAAGAAAAAAAAGGGAGAAGACTCAAATCAACAGAATTAGAAATGAAAAAGGAGAAGTTACAACTGACACTGCAGAAATAAAGAAGATCATGAGAGATTACTACAAGCAACTCTATGCCAATAAAATGGACAACCTGGAAGAAATGGACAAACTCTTAGAAATGCACAACCTGCCAAGACTGAATCAGGAAGAAATAGAAAGTATGAACAGACCAATCACAAGCACTGAAATTGAAACTGTGATTAAAAATCTTCCAACAAACAAAAGCCCAGGACCAGATGGCTTCACAGGTGAATTCTATCAAACATTTAGAGAAGAGCTAACACCTATCCTTCTCAAACTCTTCCAAAATATAGCAGAGGGAGGAACACTCCCAAACTCCTTCTACGAGGCCACCATCACCTTGATACCAAAACCAGACAAGGATGTCACAAAGAAAGAAAACTACAGGCCAATATCACTGATGAACATAGATGCAAAAATCCTCAACAAAATACTAGCAAACAGAATCCAACAGCACGTTAAAAGGATTATACACCATGATCAAGTGGGGTTTATTCCAGGAATGCAAGGATTCGTCAATATACGCAAATCAATCAATGTAATAAACCATATTAACAAATTGAAGGAGAAAAACCATATGATCATCTCAATAGATGCAGAGAAAGCTTTCAACAAAATTCAACACCCATTTATGATAAAAACCCTGCAGAAAGTAGGCATAGAGGGAAATTTCCTCAACATAATAAAGGCCATAGATGACAAGCCCACAGCCAACATCATCCTCAATGGTGAAAAACTGAAAGCATTTCCACTAAGATCAGGAACAAGACAAGATTTCCCACTCTCACCACTCTTATTCAATATAGTTTTGGAAGTTTTAGCCACAGCAATCACAGAAGAAAAGGAAATAAAAGGAATCCAAATTGGAAAAGAGGAAGTAAAGCTGTCACTGTTTGCAGATGACATGATGCTATACATAGAGAATCCTAAGGATGCTACCAGAAAACTACTGGAGATAATCAATGAATTTGGCAAAGTAGCAGGATACAAAATTAATGCACAGAAATCTCTGGCATTCCTATATACTAATGATGAAAAATCTGAAAGTGAAATCAAGAAAACACTCCCATTTACCATTGCAACAAAAAGAATAAAATATCTAGGAAAAAACCTACCTAAGGAGACAAAAGACCTGTATGCAGAAAATGATAAGACACTGATGAAAGAAATTAAACATGATACAAATAGATGGAGAGATATACCATGTTCTTGGATTGGAAGAATCAACATTGTGAAAATGACTCTACTACCCAAAGCAATCTATAAATTCAATGCAATCCCTATCAAACTACCACTGGCATTTTTCACAGAACTAGAACAAAAAATTTCACAATTTGTTTGGAAACACCAAAGACCCCGAATAGCCAAAGCAATCTTGAGAACGAAAAAAGGAGCTGGAGGAATCAGGCTTCCTGACTTCAGACTATACTACAAGGCTACAGTAATCAAGACAGTATGGTACTGGCACAAAAGCAGAAAGATAGATCAATGGAACAGGATAGAAAGCCCAGAGATAAACCCACACACATATGGACACCTTGTCTTTGATAAAGGTGGCAGGAATGTACAGTGGAGAAAGGACAGCCTCTTCAATAAGTGGTGCTGGGAAAACTGGACAGGTACATGTAAAAGTATGAGATTAGATCACTCCCTAACACCATACACAAAAATAAGCTCAAAATGGATTAAAGACCTAAATGTAAGGTCAGAAACTATCAAACTCTTAGAGGAAAACATAGGCAGAACACTCTATGACATAAATCACAGCAAGATCCTTTCTGACCCACCTCCTAGAGTAATGAAAATAAAAACAAAAATAAACAAATGGGACCTAATGAAACTTCAAAGCTTTTGCACAGCAAAGGAAACCATAAACAAGACCAAAAGACAACCCTCAGAATGGGAGAAAATATTTGCAAATGAAGCAACTGACAAAGGATTAATCTCCAAAATTTACAAGCAGCTCATGCAGCTCAATAACAAAAAAACAGACAACCCAGTCCAAAAATGGCCAGAAGACCTAAATAGACATTTCTCCAAAGAAGATATACAGACTGCCAACAAACACATGAAAGAATGCTCAACATCATTAATCACTAGAGAAATGCAAATCAAAACTACAATGAGATATCATCTCACACCAGTCAGAATGGCCATCATCAAAAAATCTAGAAACAATAAATGCTGGAGAGGGTGTGGAGAAAAAGGAACACTCTTGCACTGCTGGTGGGAATGTGAATTGGTTCAGCCACTATGGAGAACAGTATGGAGGTTCCTTAAAAAACTACAAATAGAACTACCATGTGACCCAGCAATCCCACTACTGGGCGTATACCCTGAGAAAACCAAAATTCAAAAAGAGTCATGTACCAAAATGTTCATTGCAGCTCTGTTTACAATAGCCCGGAGATGGAAACAACCTAAGTGCCCATCATCGGATGAATGGATAAAGAAGATTGGCACATATATACAATGGAATACTACTCAGCCATAAAAAGAAACGAAACTGAGCTATTTGTAATGAGATGGATAGACCTAGAGTCTGTCATACAGAGTGAAGTAAGTCAGAAAGACAAAGACAAATACCGTATGCTAACACATATATATGGAATTTAAGAAAAAAAAATGTCATGAAGAACCTAGGGGTAAGACAGGAATAAAGACGCAGACCTACTGGAGAATGGACTTGAAGATATGGGGAGGGGGAAGGGTCAGCTGTGACAGGGCGAGAGAGAGTCAGAGACATATATACACTAACAAACATAGTAAGGTAGATAGCTAGTGGGAAGCAGCCGCATGGCACAGGGATATTGGCTCAGTGCTTTGTGACAGCCTGGAGGGGTGGGATAGGGAGGGTGGGAGGGAGGAAGACGCAAGAGGGAAGAGATATGGGAACATATATATATGTATAACTGATTCACTTTGTTATAAAGCAGAAACTAACACACCATTGTAAAGCAATTATACCCCAATAAAGATGTTAAAAAAAAAAAAAAACAGCCATCACAGTATAAACTACATATATACAAAGGAATATTACTCAGCCATAAAAAGGAATGAAATTGGGTCATTTGTAGAGACATGGATGGACCTAGAGACTGTCATACAGAGTGAAGCAAGTCAGAAAGAGAAAAACAAATATCGTATATTAAAAGACAGCCATCAACTCCCGGATAATGAACATCAAAACTCATGACAGCCTACAGCCTGGAAATTCTGGTGACTCTCTGATTAAGGTCCAAATAACTGAGGATTGGATGCAGCCCAACAAGTCTGTAAAAACAGAAGCACTTTGCTATAAGATGTACCTCTTGGATGTTGAGACCCAAGCCAGACAGGCAGTGGGCCCCTCCCAGATCCTGCCCTGTGGAATGAGTCTCTGCTGCAGACCACAGCCACAACCATGGCTGCTCCAATCTGTGCTCTGAGGAGCAACTTGGAAACCAACACTGCAGGAATTTCAACATCTCAGCATGAATCTAGCTTCCACAAAACTTAGAATAGCTTGACCAGATAACAGCCATATTGGTCAAGACAGCCAAAAATGAAATTTCCATCTCCCAAACTGGAAAAGAAAGAAAAAGAAAGAGGGAGAAAGAGAAAAAGAAAGAAATCACAGACACAAAAAATTTGATTATTTAAGAATTTCAATATAATTTCTTTTGTTCTTTATCATTTTCATGATTACACTGTAAACTTACTGCACTAATACCCAAGCTGGGTATTATAATTGTATATATCAACTTCCTAGTGGTCTGTTACTAGAATACACAGTATATACTGTTTACAGTGCAGTACAGTGGTTCTAGAATATAATACATCATTATATAAGTTGATGATGGTAAAAATAAAATCTGTTTTAAAAGTCTGTCAAGTGAAACTCAAATGAAATTGAGAAGTCTTAGGGCTGCAATGCAGTCTGGAAATGCCATGTTATCATACTTTTCATATGTGTTAGGCACAGTGGCAGATACAAAGAGAAAAAGAAATCAAGCCATGTGGACCCTCTCCAGGCAGCTCTCTCCTGGCCTCTATGAACATGGTCACACATTCTACGGTCACACAGACTGACCTGTCAAGCAGAGGGGATGAGGTGGAAAAAAAGATTCTCCCACTTCAGCATGATTTTCAAAGATCTTTGTCCAAGGCACTTTCACAGTCTACATAACCTATCTACTGGTGTCTCCTATTTACTGTACACATGGTATGTACCAGGCACAATGCTAATAACTTTATACATATTATTTCATTTAATACTCACAACAATTTTAAGACAGATGCTAATATTTTTATACCCATTTTAGAGATGAGGCAACTAAGGCCCGGAAAGCTTTAGACCCCCTCAGGGTCTGAGTCATATTAGCACCCAGACCTAACGCTTCCCTCTGGCATCCTGGCTGAGGTTTTAAAAATATCTAGATAAAGACCTCTACATGGTTCTCACTTTAATGTTGCCATTAAAACAATTAAAAATTAGTAACTTCTATTCCTCATCACTCCTTCTATTTCCATTGTAAAGAGAACCCACACACACACACTCAGGAGGGTAGAGACAAAACTCCAGATGGATATCTGCCTCCTTGTAGGGGATCTGGGACAGCAGTGGTGGGTGAGTGGCTGGGGCTGATGCAAGGAGTACCTTTTCTGCGATGCCATTTTCTGTCGTGTATATTGCCATGAGCTCGGTGTCTTCATTGTCCTGTTCACCGCTGGATGTGGCACCTCCATTGATCACCACCTGAAGGGAAACACTTCATTTAGAGGCTTTTTTCACCCTATACGCTCTGTTGTATGAAAACATTTTGCCCCAAAGAAAAAAACTGCATTTTCACTTATCAGGTTAGCCAAGTTTTAAGTTTTCTTAAATGAAACTCCTGACAAGTGCGCTGCACCAGTGATCACACGTGTTTTTGATGGAGAAACGTACCATGTTTTCTACAGAGTGAGGCTGCATGAATGGGGGTCAGCTGAAGGAGACCAGAAATGCAACACCCAAAGGAACTACAAGGAGTAGGACCCTCAACAGCCTCCAGGGACAAGGGAGGCTTGGCTGAGAGGACAAAGCTGCAGTTTCTGAGCGGGTGAAAGGCATTCTGAGCTGCCTTGGTTGAGATCCCTTCCCAGGTAACGCCTGATAACAACTTACTTCTATGTCCCTACAGGGAAGAAATGTGCCAGTTAGAGCAATTCACGCACTGCTGTTACCCTAACTTACTAATTTATATTTCTCACTGCAGTTAAATAAACTAGCCCACTGGTGTGTGCCTTTCTTTGTGGCATTGGAGGGATGTGGATGGGCAGGGGCTGTCTACGCCAACAAAATTGAGTTTCTGGGCCCTAAAGGTATGGACTAGAAATTATCCTAAGAATCAAAAGAAAACACCTGGGCACCCAGCAGGTCACGACCCGTCTTCATGCCTACCCTTGGTGAGATAACGCATAGTCTCCTTAGGTCCTGGCTGACTGCAAGAACCTTAAAATATTTTTAGTCTTTAGCCTAATGATTCCATTTTTAAGAATCTAACTTGAAAAAAATAATACTGAATATAATTATATGTATGAATAACAACACATTTTTTAAATACAGAGGAAAAAAGAAAAACCACACAAAAAGTTTAAATTCTGGTGTTATAAAATACACTAAGGAGAAGTAAAAGATGAGTGATGGTGTAAGAGAAAACACGGTGCAACACGTAACAATGATTGGTATTAGTAATTCAAAAAGAACACCTGCAAATCCGTAATACAAATAACCCAAAGGATAGGAGTCTATGATCCACAGGGGAAAAAAAAATTAAAATATCCAATGAGACACAAAAAAAAGCTGTTCAACCTTACGTAAAATTATAGAAGTGACAAAATATAATTTCATTTTTTAACATAAATTAGGGGGAAATTTTAAAAGACGAATCTGGTGTTGACCAGGGTGTAGGGAGATTATGTTCTTGGTGGAATGACCTTTGTGGTGGGGAACTTAGCACTGGGATTCGAAACAGGCATTTTCTTGGAGCCAGCAATTACACTCACGGAAACTTATCCTCCAGAAATATCTATGCAATATCTATGTTCAAGGTTGATGACTGCAGCATTATTTACAATGCTGAACACTTAGAAAACTTTAAATGTTTATCAAAAAGACAGACGTTGTTAAATTATCATATATCCATTTCAAGAATAATATTCAGTCATTTTTTTTTTTAAGTTTTTAATTTTTTGGCCCTGCCACATGGCTTGCAGGTTCCCTGACCAGGGATCAAATCTGGACCCACGGCAGTGAAAGTGCCGACTCCTAACCACTGGATCACCAGGGAATTCCCAATATTCAGCCATTTAAAAGAATAAAACTGGGCTTCCCTGTTGGCGCAGTGGTTAAGAATCCTCCTGCCAATGCAGGGGACACGGGTTCAATCCCTCACATGTTGCAGAGCAACTAAGCCCGTGAGCCACAACTACTGAAGCCCGTGCGCCTACAGCCCGTGCTCTGCAACGAGAGAAGGCACCGCAATGAGAAGCCCGGGCACCACAATGAAGAGTAGCCCCCACTCTCCTCAACTAGAGAAAGCCTGCGCGCAGCAACGAAGACCCAACACAGCCAAAAAAAAAATAAATTTTTTAAAAAAAGGGCACTTTACGTAGATTGACTCATTTAATGAAAAAAGTTTTTTTAAAAGAATAAAACTGGACTTCCCTGGTGGCGCAGTGGTTGGGCCTGCCGATGCAGGGGACACAGGTTTGTGCCCCGGTCCGGGAAGATCCCACATGCCGCGGAGCGGCTGGGCCCGTGAGCCATGGCCGCTGAGCCTGCGCATCCGGAGCCTGTGCTCCACAACGGGAGAGGCCACAACAGTGAGAGGCCCGCGTACCGCAAAAAAATAAAGGAATAAAACTGATGTACTGACAAGGAAACAAGTCCAAGAAATAGTTTTTTTTAAAAAAGCCACAAAACAGTAAGCCTAGAATTATCCCAATTATGCTAAATAAAATAAAATTTTAATATCCTCTCTATCTGTCCAAATGTTTGGTTAAGGATCCAGAAAAGTCACAAACTACTATGTAGGTTGCCCTAGGTGCAAGGAGTAATGATGGGTAGCTTTCATTTTTTATTACCAACCCTTCTTTAGCATTTGGATCTTTTATAATCAGTATATTTGTGTGTTATTTGATACTGCTTTTTAAAATGGCTAATAAAAAGATGTACACCAGGGACTTCCATGGTGGTCCAATGGGTAAGACTCCATGCTCCCAATGCAGTGGGCCCGTGTTCGATCCCTGGTCAGGGAACTAGATTCTGCATGCATGTCACAACTAAGAGTTCACATGCCACAACTAAGATCCCGAGTGCTACAACTAAGACTTGGCACAGATTAGATAGATAGAGTGATATTAAAAAAAAAAAAAAAAAAAAGACGTACACCAGTATACCAAAACAGTAACAGTGATTGCCTTTAAGCAGTGGGGCCATTTTCACCCTCTTTTTCCCTTTATATATTTTGATAATTTTCTCTAATGAGGACAATTTATTTTTATAACAGGGAAGAAATTAAAAAGACTAAAGATTCAAGCAGCATGGCTTGGACTAACTAAGGCAGTCCAGAGAGATTTCAATCCACCTATTTTTGCACTTGAGGAAATCAGGTCAGAGAACATTTTAATTTCTTATTCAAGGTCATATAGATTATATAACCCAAGTCTAAGGCTAGTTTTAAAGTATTCCAAAAATCTCAATTAAGTAGTACATAATTCTTACAGGATAAAATATTTTTATTTCAAATAAAGAGTTGCTTTTAAAATTCTAAGTGATGCTATAGCTTTTTACACAGCCGACTGAATTTGTGGCATTTGTTTGCCTATAAAACTAGCTGCCAGCAGGATACATGCTCCAAACCAAGTTCAAGTCCACAACATAAAACTCTAACTCACTATTACAACCATGCTCCAAGTCATATCACAGCAGCACTCAACCCACTTAGAAGCCAAGAGGTACACACACTCAGGATGAACCGTCTTCAAACAACATTTAATTACTTAGTCATCCGAAAAACCCAGGCCTGATTTAAAGTCCTATCCCAGCTAAAACTAACCATCTACATTCATCAATGGTTGCCGCAGAGAGCAAAATTGCTTCATGGGTATGGGGTTTTCTTTTGGGGTGATGAAAATGTTTTGGAACTAGGCAGAGGTGATGGTTGCACAATACTGTGATTGTGTTAAATGTCACTGAATTGTTCCCTTTTAAATTATTAACTTTGTTGTGTGAATTTCACCTCAATATATTTTTTTTAATCTGTATATGTGTCACCAAAGAGTAGATTCTGGCAGGAGTAGGCAACTCTCACTCCTCCCCTGACTTACTGCAATCTCGCACACACACAATTAAATAAATAGGTACTATAAAATGAGATGGTCCCCAGACTAGGAAAAGGCTCACATATTCATTCAACAAACACTGTTTGAGAATCTACTCTGCCCAGGCAATGAGGATGCAATCCTGACACGCCCCAGGAACGGGTGTCAGGTTACAGAATTGTGACTGAACAAAGGATGCAGCAGGGAGTCATGACGTGGTGCCCAGGACAGGTGTGCCATGATCCAGTGTGCCACATCTGGCTTTGGATGACATGCTGACTGCAGCGGGAGAGTGGAAGGGTGGGGTGAAGTAAAGGGGATGATGACGGGAACAGAGGCGGGCAGACCCTTTATGAGGCAACTGCCAGACAAGAAGGGACAGTGGCCTGAGCCAAGGTTTTAACAGTGCTCTGGGAAAGGTAGTCTGGTTCAAGAGGGAGCTAGGACATGGCCTTAATACTGCCTGGGGACTGCCCAGACAGGAGCCGTAGCACCACAGCACTGCAGCTTTGCAGGGCGAGTGCAGGGGGAGACACCACCACAGTACGATAGGCAACATCCCAGGCCTGGACTGGATTTTGCGGGCAGAGGGGTAAAGCATCTGGGCTGCTGTCCAGTTCACTCACCCAGGTGGCCGGTGGATGGAGGTGCTGGTCCCAAAGAGATTTGTGTAGGGAGAGACAGAGTGACAAACTGGTACAACAGAAGTTTGTAAGTCAATTCAAAATATGTTTGATCCACAGAAATCACCCCGTAAAGAAGCTTACGTTCCCAGGCCAGTGTGCGAAGTTTATTCAACTGTAAATATTATTGACCTACGATTTCTAACATATTTCCATAGGTAAAGCGATCCCTGGGGACCTCAGAGCCCACCTTCCCTGGAAGTCTCATGCTCCAGAGCTGAGCCACTGCCTCTCTCCAAGCCATCCTCACCCCTAAGAGAGGAAAATGCGCCCCTTCTTCCCAGGCCCCTGCTCCATCAGCGCTCCAGCTGAGAATGGGAACAAACCTAGAAGGTAGGAGATTCTGGAGCAAATGGGAGATGAAACAGGTTTTCACTCAAGGGAAAGGGGAATTCAGCACCAGGGGGAAGCCAAGGCTACAGAAGAAAGGGACCACTGACCTGCTATGTCTCCTGTGTCTATGTGCAGGGAGTGACTAAACATCACTGAAAGTAAAACACTAGTTGTTTCACTAATATTTTCCCTTTGGCATATTAAATTAGATACTCTAATGGTCCATTTTCTTAAAAACATGAAATTTAATTTAAAAAATCAGATCAGTTCTTCAGGAAAGGCATAGAGTTTTGTTTTGTTTTAAGAGAAAAAGATTAAAATGTTGCTGATACTATGAAAGCTCCATATTTTTGAACCTCTAAATATTATTTCAACTGGGAAATAAAACATGTCTTAGAAAGCTTTCTAAACTTAATAAAAATAGATTTTCTTTTGTGTTATTAATAGCATCACAGATAACAGAGGGAAATCTTTCATCTCAGGGAACTGATCATGTTTTTCTTTAAAATATATATATATATATCAGCAGATTATTTTAACATTTTTCGGGAACCATGTCCTTTCTCCCCCCAGAACTATTTGAAATCAAACTTGTGGCTTTAAATTTTTTTTGCCTAAACTAATATTATACAATCACTCAATCAGTTTAGGAAAGCAGGTTCTCTCTGCCTAAATTTTTCCAGTTGGTTTTGTCTCCAACAAAAAAAGGCTATGCTGCCTTTGGTGGGGGTATGTGTCTACTGCTCAGTAAATATGTCTTTCTTGCTTATGTGTTTTATTTCCACTAAGACAATAACGTTAAAGTATTTGCTTCTGAACAGTAATCCTGAGACGGTCAAATTGTATAGGAAGCAGGAGTGACAGGAGTGATAGCCCAGGAGTCCCACACTGAGCATCATTATGACAGCAATGCCAATTTAAGCTGACAGCTGGATGAGCCTGTGTTACTCATATAGAAGGTAAAGGATGTAGGTACCAGGGAAACCCAGCACCTCTGATCAGAACGTTCAGAGCTCAATTTATCACCTATTGCAGATCTGGCAAAATTTACCCACCACTGACTGTCATGTGTCTGGTAGTCAAGTGAGCCATTTTCTACTAAAACAATCATTTTCAGAGTAGTAATAAAGGTCCCCAAAGTAAGTGCTTTCTATTCTTTTAATAAAAAGGTGGGAATTCCCTAGCAGTGCAGTGGTTAAGACTTGACGGTCTCACTGCCTGGGCCTTGGGTTCGATCCCTGGTTGGGAAACTAAGATCCCACAAGCAATGTGGTATGGAGGTAACACACCTTATTCTTACCCCCCTACACACACCATTATTTCCTCTGATATGTGTATCTATACTACAATTAAAATGTGTTTTAAATAAAGATGATATCAAGACTACTGTTTCACAGCCTTTAACCCAAGCCTCCTTTTAATGAACATAAAAATCTCCCACCTACCTTCAAATTATTTGAAACTTCAAGATTAACTGCCATGAAAAATAAATCAAAGTGAGTATAATACAACATATGCTAAACCTCCAGAGCTTGTCAATCTTAGGTTATGACACCCCAAAAGATCTAGCTGGTAGATCTAATTTAATGCTACTGACCCTAAAGTTGGCAGAGGCAGCAAAGCCCCTAATCTTATTTCCACTGCTTCTTCAAATACAGCAGCTCCCTGTGACACACCCAGTGGCTACGTGCAAGCAAAACCATCAGAAGCAACCAATACTGCAGCCAAAAGCCCAGCCAACCCTACAAAGCACAGCCTCCTTCCCTTGCACTGCCCCAGCCCAGCCCAGGTCTTAGGGTAGCTCTGAATTTCTTCAGCCTTCTCCAGAAAGCTCCTGGGGCCACAGCAGCCAGAGAATCCCTCAGGGTTCCAGGTGTGTCCCACCTGCCCCCCCAGCATGACTTGTCCTTCAAGAGGAGCAGAAGGTACCTCACCTCTCTCTAAAGCCAGCCCCTACCCCAAAGGGCTGGATGGGTTGATGTGCCATCACTGGCTCGTACTGCGAACATTGTCTGTGCTCCTCCTGCTCCCACACACATCTCACAGCCGCAGTGACGGTGAAAGCTAATGTTGCTGGGCATAGATTCATGCTGAGCACTGGGCTGGGCACTTCACCAGGTATCTTCCCTTCAAGGCAATGTTTGCAAGAGCTTAACTAGGTATGTCCCTTGGACCACCCCCACCCCCACCCCATCCTCAGACTGACTCCAGTAAAAATCCCAAGGGCACCCAGCAGGTTACGGCACACCACCCAAAAGAGGGCCATTGTCTTCCATTCTTTCCAGGCACTAACACTTTATAGATAACAAAGCTAAATTCTCTGACATGCAAATATGTAAGGGCTACAAACCAGCAAGAAAAAGGTGAACATTCCAACAGGAAAATAAGGAAATATAAATGGCTCCTGAATATTTGAAAAGATGTTCAACTTCACTCATGAGATGCAAATTAAAACTAAACTTTTCATCTATTAAACTGGCCAAAGGCCCAGTCTGACCCACATTCCACTGGCAAGCCTACAGGAAAACAGGCACTCACCCTGCAAATGGAGATGAAATGACCTCAACAGAGGTCACTTAGCTGTACCCCTCAAATTACCAAGGCACACACCCTCTGCCTCAACAATCCCACTCTTAGAAATTTATCCTTCTATTACATCTGAGTGAACTGTCATGTGCATGGTTATTCACTGAAGTGCAAATTGTAATAACAAAATATTAGAAACAATCTAGATGCCTATCTAGAAAGTTAAATAAATTACAATACATCCATACCACAGAATGCTCTGGAGTTACCAAAAGAATGAGTGGGCTTTATATTCTGATGTAGGTACATACAGAACATCATCCATGATATATAAGTGGCTAAAGCAAGAGCAGAGCTATAGACATAGATATTTAGATGCACACACGTGTGTAAAAGGGGATCTGCTTACATATTCACAAACTATTTCTTGAAAGGTAGTGTGTAGGGAGAATTGGTGCATGCAAGACCAAGCAAGGGGCTTTTCACTCAATACCCTTTGAACTCTTAAATTTTGAATTATATAAATATATTACCTAATGTTTAAAAAATAAATACTAATTTAAAACTAGAACTTCCTTTCAGGACCAATTAAAATTATGGTACATCTTCTAAGATAAATACCATGTTGTTGCTAATGAGGACGAGGCAAATCCATTTGAACTTTTTGGGAAAGAGGTCCAGGGCACCTTGTTAATAAACTCAGTAAAGCTGGTTACAGACAGTCTGCGAAAGTACCAGCCCATTTGCGCATACACACTCGATGACAGAATTACACACCCTGCTTCCCAACCATGTATTAATATGGAAACTTTTCCTGACCCTCACCACCGGTTCCAACATGAGAGCAGGACTCCTTCCATCTGGACTTCTTTCTTTCCTGGTTTCTATGAATATGGCCACAAGGATGAGCCTTCAAAAGGAGATGGAATGGAGCAAAGAAGATTCTCCCCCATCTTAGTGCGACTTCCAATGTTTTGGTCGAAAAACTCTGTCAAAGTATTTTGACATTTTAGCTAAACTAACCACTAGTTTCTCCTTATTCTCTTATTTATTGCACATTTCACAAATGCCAGGTACCATGTTAATAAGTTTACATATATTTTCTCATTTTATCCCTGTGACAACTCTGAGACAACTCTGAGATGCTATTTGCATTCCCATTTTAGAAAACTAGATACCTAGAGAAGTTAAGTAATTCCCTCGGGGTCTGAGTCACATTTGCAATGCAGACCTTACTCCAGACCTCAAGCTCTTTCCTTCAGGATTCTGGCTGAGGCTTTAAATAAAATCTAGATAATCACTCTACAGGTGCCCACCCTCCCTTGGTCCACATACTTGTGCAGGCCTTTGAAGAAGCCTATCAGAGAAGGATTGTTTCCCAAAGCCAGTTAACATTTGTAAAAGAGTCAATGGCTTGAGTCCCCCTTCTGATCCTCCCATCTGCCTGGGTTCTGTGGTTTAAGAGGCACAGCAGAAGTGGAGAAGAGGAGTGGAACAAACATGTATTCACTGCATACTGTGTATATGATCTGATGCTGCTATGTGTAATCTCATTTACTTTTCAAACATCCCAGGTGGCTGTGGCTTCAAGGATGAGTGAACGCACGGTTTCTCACGGGTATCAAGGGGTAAACTGAGACTTACAGTTAAGGCCCCAAAGCCACATCTTTCCACACACCAAGCTGCTCCTCCATAGATGGAACCAAATGTGATCTCCCCCTCCTACCCTGGGGCTATTGGTTGACGGCAGGCATAGCTCTGGCCAGCAGTGCTACAGTTTCTCCCTCCAACTGTTATGTGATCCAGGCATTTTCTCTGCAACTGTAACTTCTAATAGCCCTGTGTGCCACTCTGACAGCTGAGCTATTTCGGATCATCACTATAGCTCAACAGAGATAAAAGGGGAGGGGTGAAGAAGAGAGACATTCACAAAAAATATAAATGGCCAGGAACATGGGGGAAAAGTTTTCCACCTATTAAAATTCAAAACTAAAACAATTAGATTTCACTTATCGACTTGTTGATTTTTAAATCTAACATCTAGCATTGGCCTGTGTGCACAGTGGTGGGGTAGGGGGGTGGGTGGGGTTCTCTCACATAGCTGCTAAGAGTATAAACTGCTACAATAAGGTTAACATACACTAGTCTGTCATTTATAATAGCAAAGAATTAGAAACAACCCAAGGTCCCAACGAAGTTATAAGTAAGGTCCACGATTTGCTATCATGTCACCACTACAAATTATGTATTTCAATGACACTGATAAGCCAGGATATAATATGAAGTTAAAGGGCTTTATAAAGCAGATTGTATCTATGTGTTTGTGTGTGTGTGTGTGAGAGAGAGAGAGAGAGCGAGAGAGAGAGAGAGAGAGAGAGAGAGAGAGAGAGAGAGAGAGAGAGAGAGAGAGAGAGAGAGGGAATTTTACAGAATACCCAAATATTTGTTTCAAGTCTCTGGAAAGAAGTACACCAAAATATTAGCATGTTGTTTTTCTGGCTGATGGGACTTTAACTGATTTGGTTTCTTCCTCATTACACTGTTTTATGTTTTCAAAATTTTCTGCAGTGAACGTATTTCTTTTCTAAATGAGCTAATTTATACAAATAACAAAACTGACAGAAAATAAACATATACAAGCTAGAAAAAAGGTACAGTGAAAGAACACGTTGGTTTTTTTACTACTTCCATTTCATTCTGACAACAAGCCTGGTGAGAAATACAGATACTTTAAAACATGTAAAATGTAAAAGGGGGAGGGGGAATGACCAGGTAATTACTACCATGCAACTTCCCACAACCTATTTTCCTCCTCAACTACTTTATTAAATCCTAACAGGAAATAAGCTTTTTCTCCAACAGAATTTTGGGCTTAGATTGTGGTAAAGAAATCAATCTGAACTATCTTACCTCTAATCATTAAAGCTCAGGAGACTGCCTACCTAGCTTGGGTGAATACAGGTAATGAAGGAATGGAGAATTCAAAGCTGGGGGTGTTCAGCAGGTGTAAACACCTAGAAGAAAAAGAACTCTTAACTAGTCTAGGAAATGCAAAAGACAGGCAGGAATGACAATGAGGGGTGGGAAAGGAAACAGACTAGGAGGCAGGGAGGCTGTCCTGGTGATCCTGGCAAGAAATAATGAGGACCCAAAGAAAGCAGTGGCAGCAGGGATGGTGCTGATGGTGGCCTTATAGGGTAGGGAAGATAGGAAGCTTAGGCTACTATGTCTGTTGCATTCTCCTCACGTCTGGTATAGCTTGGAGCACAAAGCAAGCATTGAATAAGAGCAGATGGGACAAGATGTCCTTCAAGGCCAAATTCTATGGATCTGGCCTCACACAACACAAGTAAGAGATAATCAGCCAAAATGCCAATCAACTTTGTAAACCTGCTCTAGGAGGTGACTAGAGCAACTCTTATTTTAAGATAGTTCATGCCAAACTGTATGTGTCCCAATTAATAGATGGGCATTTTGTATTACTAACATCTCTGATTTCATTTAAAACTACCAAAACTCCATTCAAATGAAAAGCTGCAATATAAGAAACTATCTGAAACTCAAAACCAGAGCAGAAAAATTAATTTTTAAAATATCAAAAACTCTAGAAGGAAGGAAGAGGTAAGGAAAAGAATCTCTTAACATACATAAAACCTTCATTTGCATCCTATCTTTTCAGTCTTTTTATTTTAAAGCATATATTGGCATATCCCCTTTCTAAAATAAAAAATTTTTCCCACACATACATTTTTAAATAGAAAAGCCTGCTCATTTTGGCTGTTAAATTTTGACCTATCAACATTCCCTCCCCTAAATCATGGCCATTATGCAGTAGATTCAAACTCTTATCTTACAGAAAGAGGGGAATTAAACCAATTCTCTGGGCAGGCTCCAGGAAATATATTCTCTCTTCATCCTCTTCTTAGAACGACACAATCTCAATCCCAATTTCTAATTATTATTACAAAAAAAGAACATTTTCTAAAACAACTATTATTATCATCCAACTAAAACTTTCAATTTTAAGATCTAACAACTCTGAACTCTCTATTTAGGAAATGTACAAGAAGGAACTCCACAGCACCTGGTATTAAAGTCATATGAACAAGGACATGTTCCAGGCTTCCTTATTCACTCTTTTTAAAAGGACTATTTACACCAAAAAAAAATCTTGTGCCTTTTTTTCACTGCTGAGAATGAGCATGTTCAAATCTGCCATTACAGAGTCAGGGGCCCAGGGGAATCAAAGATGAGGTCATCAAGAGGACGTGACCACCAGCTGACCCTAGAGCTGGACCTGGGCAATTGGAGGCTCCCCACCCCCATCCTTGGAATGTACATTCTGCCCACTTCCCAGAGTGCGAGCTGTTCCAAGGACACAGCTTTGAGAGAGCACATCCAACAGGGGCCATCTGGATGGGATACATGACTGAACCCTGTTGAGGCCTCTGTATAAACTTTAAGATTCTGGAGGGGAGGTGTGGAGATCCACTCCTCTTGAGGCCACCCAAGAAAAAAGCCTTGCATGTAAGTTCCCTTGCTTGTTAAACCTGCCACCTACCAATCTGGAGTGTCTGCCTCTTTCTTTGGTCTCTCCCTGTCCTGCATGTTTCTGAACTAACACCATTATATGGTTTCTTCACCCACCCCTCCCCATGTCTGCCAAAGTCACTTCTCTTACAAGAAGAAAAGACAAGAGAAGTGAAGGGAAAGAAAGGGAAGAAAGGAGAGGGAAGGAAAGGAGAGGAAGTAGAGGGACATGACAGGAAAAAGTAAAGGAAGGAGAGGACCATCTGTCTCCCTGGCTTCATCCTTACGTGGGCACAGCTCTGAGATGCTCACCACCCCCTATAGCACACCCATCCAGCCACTGCCCTGGGGTCTTAGATCTCTTCCAGGAGGACGTCTCACCTCTTCTTTATAAAGCTGTTGGCCACCCCTCCCCCACCTTGGTGCCACCCAAACCTCTCCCTCCTGGGTTATTTGTTCTTCATATACTTTCTTATGCCTGGACCAGGCCTCTTTCTCTGACTTCCTTCCAATTTGGCACAAGTGTAAATTTACAGGAAGAAGAAAACCCATCTGTAGTAATACAAAATGGGGGAGGGAGGGGAACCAATTGTTTTCTGATCAATTCCATAACCATCCAATGCAAAAATAACCTTTATCTTCTAAATACTTTACTGTATTTTCTAAATTTCCTAATGTGAGCATGGATTACTTTTATAATCAGAGAAGGGCTTTTTTATGTAAGTCTAATAAAACATATGACTTTTTGAAAAGTTTCTCAAGAGCCAAAAATGTTTTCAGCTATTTATATGCTTACATTTGTTTGTAATTAAGCTGACCATATATCAGCCAAACCAGGACTCTTATGAGCATAAAGGGGAACTGTAACAAGAAGTATGGACAACAGGCATAAACCAGGACTGCCCAGCAAACCCAAATGTTATAATGCCTGTGTGTGTGTGTGTGTGTGTGTGTGTGTGTGTGTGTGTGTGTGTGTGTGTGTGTGTGTGTGTGTGTGTGTGTGTGTATGAGAGAGAGAGAGAGAGAGATCTCTTTACAATCCTCTTCCTAACTGTGAATCAGAAAGCTGTTTTCTGTGCTAGATGATGACAATATAAATCACGTTCAGATCTGATTTCAGATGGTCATTCTCAGCAAAAGAAGGAAGACTTGCTTCCTGGCTGCTAGAAGACAAAAGGGAAAAGACCTCAGATGCAAAGGAATCATGACTTTCCTGACTGTAAATGAATACAAAGCATGATGGAAGGATACAGAATTAAAGATTCTGCTCTATCAGTTCATTACTTCCCCAAACCAACTAAAAAACAAACAAAAAAAGTACCCTGTGTTCTGTTTGTGTGTCTCTTTTTTCATGGACGGGTGTCACCATACACCCAGGTGCCCTACCCCAACCCCTTCAGGTCATTCCTGACTTCCTGTTGTACCCACATCCAACCCAGCACCAAATCTGGTCACATCTACCTCTTCAGCACCTCTCAAAGCTGCCTTTTCCTCATCCACCTATCTTTCCTCTTAGATGCCCCCAAGGACCCCAATTCCCAGTTTCTTGACCTCAGCAGGACTGCCAAACCCTTTACCCAAATGCCTTTTCAACATCTTGAGCCCCAGAGCCCCTGCATCAACCTTAATTCCCTCTTCACCCTACCTAGGGACCATGGCACATCACTACAAGCCCTCACTGTCCTCTCTGGTGCTCACCTGGCTAAATCAAGCAATCCATCCTTACTCCTCATCCACCTGGCTTTCACAGTGCTTTCCTCACTGACTGCAAACGCACGCAAGAAGGATGCCATTCTCCTGCTCAAACAATGACCTCTCTTGAGGTCTCTCTCCCACCTCAGCCACCACTCCTTACCTGTCCCTCTTGCTGGCCCTCCTCAGCCTCCATACCTCCAAACACTGCATCTCCTCAGTGCAGGGCCCTCAGACCCCCTTTCTCTCTTAGGGGCATCTACCCCCAGGAGATGCCATCTAATTCCTTGGCTTTAAATACCATCTCCACACTGCTAACCTCCAGTGAATAGCTCCAGCCCACACTGCTTCCCTTACCAACTTTCTATCCAGTGTCTCCACGGCCAACACCAAACTCATGACGACTCCCTCCGCCTTGCTCCATGTCAGTACTTGGCCAGTTCCTCTCCAAGATGCTTGCGGGAAACCTGAAACCATCCTTGTCTTCTCTCTCTTGCCCCTATTCTCGTCTAGTCCATCAGCATCCAGGTCAGCTCTCCTCCAGTACCTGACCACTGGTCACCACCCCCACACCACTGGCACCCTGGCTGGAGCCCTGTCAGTTCACCTGCTCTATGGCAGTCACCTCCTGAATGCTCTTCTGCTCCCCTCCTTCAGTTGGCTTCCCACTCAGCAGCCAGAATGATCCTTTAAAACTAGGCAGAGCACGTCACACCTCTGCTCAAAGGCCACCAACAGCTTTTCATCTAACTCAAGAAAAGCCAAAATCTTTACCAGGGCCAATGAGGCCTACACAGTCTGTTGACCCTGCCCTACCCTCTGTCCAGCAGCACCACCTACTCAGCGTTCCTCAGATATACTAAGTGCCTCTTGCCTCAGTGCCTTTGCACTTGCTGCTCACACTACCATGACGGGCTTCCCTCAACTCCTTCAGGCCTTTATTCAAATGCCATCTTCTAGTGCAGCCTTTCCTGGCCACCTGAAAGGTCAACACACCACCCCTAGCAGTTTCTATCCCTCTTCCTGGTTTTATTTTTTCCTTGGTACTTATCAATATCTAACACCTACACAACTGACTTATTTTTAGTGTACATTACCTGTCTCCCCTGCCAGAAGGAAAGCTCTGTGAGGTCAGGGTTTTTTGCTGTTTAATTCACTGCTGTTTCCTAGACCCCTGAACCTGAGGGAAATACCGAGTGCATTTTTTTAAGGGATAAATTAATCAATAGTCTGCAAGTCCTGAATCACCCCTATCTGACTTTATATTCTATTCCTCACTATCCCCCTTCCTTGATTTATTTTCTTCACAGAATTTGTCACCAGCCACTACATGATGCTTCTGCTTAGTTGTTTATTTTTTGTCTCCTCTCACCACCACCAGGAGATCAATTTCACGGCAGTAGGAACCTGTGTTCCCAGCGCCTCACATGGAGCGTCTGGGAAGGAAAGAATTCCTTTCCTTCCTACTCTCCCAGATCAGGTCACGATCAGTTCCCACCTGAACTGCTCTAATACCCTAACTCTCCTTCCAATCCCCAGATCCTTCCACTCCCAGTGCCCACAGCAGGAATTCTCTACCCTAAAATTTGAATGCAATTGATTTTGCTACAACCGTTCATGAGCACCTCCATTGCCCAACCCAACTCTGGTGTACTGTTTACACTGAACTTGTGCCCAGAGTGAACATGGTTCCACTGTTCCCCCAGCCGAAAGGCCCTCGTTCTCCCTCCCCTGGACCTGCTACACCCAGACATTTTCAGGACTCTGATGTGATCTCCTCTGTGGCTGGGCAGGGGTCCCTTGTGGGCACTCTCACAGCACCCTTACTGAATTCAAACCCTAACACTATGGTTTGTTTGTCAACTTGCCATACCTCCTGCTATATTAGAAAAACCCAGTTTGGTCTACCTCCTGCATCTTTCTTTCCTGTGTATCTCCTTTACTACTCACACACAATACTTAACTTCTGACACTCCTGCTACCAAATGTGTAGGGATTTTTCTCCACAGCAAGTAATTCTCGGTGACACCAGCTAGGTGTTCTATTGGGTTGGCCAAAAAGTTCCTTTGGTTTTTAAGTAAAAATGAAAGACACATTTTTCATTTTCACTAAGAACTTTATTAAACAATGTATTCAAACTTTTGTTCCACTACCTTCTGCCACTTTTCAGGCAACTTCATAATTCCATTCTCCCAAAACTTTTTATCTTTTTGAGCAAAGAACTGTTCCAGGTGCCTTTTACAGTCTTCCAGGGAATTGAAATTTTCTCCATTAAGAGAATTTTGTAAAGATCTAAATAAATGGAAATCCAAAGGTGCAATGTCTGGTGAATATGGTGGATGAATCAGAACTTTCCAGCCAAGCTGTAATAGTTTTTGCCTGGTTGTCAAAGAAACATGCAGTCTTGCGTTACCCTGATGGAAGATTATGCATTTTCTGTTGACTAATTCTGGACGCTTTTCGTCGAGTGCTGCTTTCAGTTCGTCTAATTGGGAACAGCACTTGTTGGAATTAATTGTTTGGTTTTCCGGAAGGAGCTCATAATAGAAGACTCCCTTCCAATCCCACCATATACACATCACCTTCTTTGGATGAAGACTGGCCTCTGGTGTGGTTGGTGGTGGTTCATTTCACTTGCCCCACGATCTCTTCCATTCCATATTATTGTACAATATCCACTTTTCATCGCCCATCACAATTTGTTTTTAAAACGGAACGTTTTCATTACGTTTCAGTAGAGAATTGCATGCGGAAATATGGTCAAGAAGGTTTTTTCCACTTAACTTACGTGGAAGCCACACATCAAAGCGATTCACATAACCAAGCTGGTGCAAATGATTTTCAGCACTTGATTTGGATATTTTGAGTATGTCGGCTATCTCCCGTGTGGTATATAACATTGACTCTTCTCAATTAATGTCTCGATTTGATCACTATCAACTTCAACTAATCTACCCAACCATGGAGTATCATCTAGCAAGAAATCTCCAGCATGAAACTGCACAAATCACTTTTGACACATTCGATCAGTCACAGCACCTTCTCAATATACTGCAAAAATCCTTTTTTTTTTTTGCATTTCTGTTGCATTTTTACCTTCCTTGAAATAATAAAGCATAATATGCCAAAAATGTTGTTTTTCTTCCATCTTCAACATTAAAATGGCTACACAAAAATTCACCAATTTTGATGTCTTTTTTTAAATGCACGCTGATATGACAGCTGTCACAATACAATCTAACAAAATTGTTTGGAATGAAGTTAAAGACAACTAAGTGCTACTAGAGCCATCTTATGGAAAAAAACGAACGAACCTTTTGGCCAACCCAATACAATTTAACTCAACTCTGATACTGTCTACCTAGATAAGAGTGTCAGAGCCCACAGGTTAAGGGCTCAGTCCCACAGGACTACTGCCCCTGCTACTTCTGATACCAATCTCAAGTAGTAACCCCAGCTTTACCCACAACTTCTGTCCAATTTGTCTACAAATTGGAGGTCCCCACGACCCCCTCCCCAGGTTTGATTAATTTGCTAGAGCTCACAGAACTCAGGGAAACACTTATGTTTACCAGTTTATTAAAGGATATGATAAAGGATACAGATGAACAGCCAGATGAAGAGATACAGAGAGTGAGGTCTAGGAGGGGCCCGAGCACAGGAGCTTCTGTCCCTGTGGAGCTGTGGTGCATCACCCTCCTGGTGTGAATGTTTTCACCAACCTAGGAGTTCTCCAAACTCTCTACTATTGGCTTGTATGGAGGCTTCCTCAAGTAGGCATGATCAATCATTAACTCCATTTATAGCCCCTCTCCCTCTCTAGAGGATGAGATATGAGGCTGAAAATGCCAAGCTTCAAATCACGGCTTGGTCTTTTTGGTGACCAGTCACCATCCAGAAGCCCACGCAGAGTCATCTTGTTAGAACATGATGCTCCTAGTGTTCTTTTCACTTAGGAAATTACAAGGAGTTCAGGAGTTCAGAAATTACACAGGGGTTCTGTGCCAGGGACCAGGGGCAAAGACCAACTTACATATTTTCTATTACTTCACACCTCAAGTGGGCTGTAAGTAGCTTATTACCAGGTTTGTGTGGTACCCACCATGTTGGGGGCATTATGGGTTCCTAACATTATATGGCTCTGAAGAAAATACACTAGGGAAATCTGAAACAAATAGCGGATTTGTATGAACACTGATGAGTATTTCTCCCATTCCTTGTTAAAACTGAACCAAATAAAGCTACTCCTCTGTCCATAATATCTCCAGACTGAATGATCCACTCTTGGTACCCAAGAGAGGAGACTCAAATATTCTCACAGAGCCTATAGAAGGAGAGAAAATAAAAACTTAAGGCACCCTAAGCACTTCACCCAGCCCAGAACTGGGTGGTGGAAACATCAGACTGTATTATAGGTGGGGCTTTGCCAACAGTAAGTTTAAGCTATTTACCTGGTTTTCCCTGGATGCCCTTCCAGGTTCAGAAGATACAGGAGCTACCAACATAGGAGGACTGTAGAGGCAACACATGACTTTGTCCTGGCTGTGCTTCCCCGGCCGGTGTCCTTAGGGTATGGCAGTTCTTCGAGACTCTTTTTGTTTTTCTGGTTCCAATTTCTTGCCAGGCTGCATTCACCCCTTGCACATTTCCTAGCTGCCTTTAAAAGCACACAAACTTGCCTAACAATATTCCCATGGGATAAGGAGAAGACCTTTTGCTATCCTTCTATTTAATATCAACACTGATCATATGATCTAATTTCTATCAACCTTGGGGCTTTGCATGTCTCTTGTTCTTAATGTGATCCATTCATTATTCTTCCTCTATTTATGGACTTATTCTTTTTCTCTTTATTTTCATGGGTCTTTCTTTTATTTTGTTTAAAGACATTGTGATTTCCTCCCATAGGAGTTTTTTAAAAATCAGCACTTGTGACATTTGAGGAAGCAGTTATCTAACACAGGATGCCCAAGTGAGACCCTGAACACACACCCCACCAGCAACCCACTCGAGATACCTTCCCCAAACCTGGTTCTGAGGAACAGACAGCTTTGATTCCCACTGCCCCACCTCCCTACACTCCAGCACACCAGTCTCTAAATATCTTAACAGCCAGCCTGAGGCCCAGCTTCAGACTCCAAAGCAAACAAGGAAATAAGACCCTGCATTTTAGAGTCTAGGAAGGCCCTTACGAGCAAGTTTTTAAAAAAGCTGACTAGTGCAACTGAGGAACTAGATTTTAGATTTTATTTAATTTTAATTAACTTACATTTAAACAGCCAGATGTGGCTAGTAGCTGGTAGCACAAGAGCTAGAGAACCTAGGGGTGGCACAGATCTAGAGAAAAAAACGAATACAGAGCTGCCCTATTGGTCACTCTTCAATGTTTATGTTTTGGAAAGCCAGGATGAAGTAAGGCCCTAGCAGGCAGTGATGCCCTGGTGCCAATGCTCTGAGACACCCACATGTGGGCATCTCCAGCAGTGAGGTCCTCAACTCTCCTTTCTTCCTATTTCAGCTCTCTCCCTGGCAGCAATATCCACCTCTTCAGATTCAGCCACCAGCCACCTTAGCCCCAAGTCTTTTTAAAAATTTATTATTATTATTATTATTGCACTCCTGCTCTCTCTCTGCTCCAGGTTCCACACCCCCAATTCCTAGAGGATCTAGGAGTTTCATCAGCATTTCAAATCCACAATTGTTCAAATGAAACCCATTATCTTCCATCTTCCCCACCCTTCAAACCTATGATTTTCCCTGGACTCCTTATTTTCTGCAAAGGTACCATCACACAACCAGTTTCCTTTATATAAATCTTATATCACCCTTAACTCTCAGTCCTCTCTCTCAGCCCTCAAAATCTCCTTGGCATCTCTTCTGTCAGCCTCACCTCCACTCCTACTGCACTTACCCATGCTTAAGACTTTGGTATCTCTCAGGTCTCCCTGACTCTCCCTGTCCTAACCTGTCTTCACCCCAACGAGTCATCCCAAAAAGAGTCTGGAGGCCTTCCAGTGGGCTCCTGTTGCATGCTATAGGAATCCCTACTGCAGTGCTCACTCTACTGTGCTGGAATTGTCTACTCACTGCTCTGGCTCATTCACTACTTGAGGGAAAAGAGTAAGTTGTAAGGTTTTATGCATAGATAAGGGCCACCTCTTATACAGAATGTGTTCAATAAATATTTGCTAAATGATTATTGCAACAGATACCTGTTATGGATTGAACATTTTGGCCCCCCCTCCCCAGATTCATATGTTGAAGCCTTAACTCCCAACGTGATTAGAAGGAAGGGCCAGCTTCCGGGAAGATGGCGGAAGAGTAAGACGCGGGTATCACCTTCCTCCCCACAGATACACCAGAAATACATCTACCCGTGGAACAACTCCTACAGAACCCCTACAGAACGCTGGCAGAAGACCTCAGACCTCCCAAAAGGCAAGAAACTCCCCATGTACCTGGGCAGGGCAAAAGAAAAAAGAATAAACAGAGACAAAAGGATAGGGACGGGACCGGCACCAGTGGGAGGGAGCTGTGAAGGAGGAAAGGTTTCCACACACTAGGAAGCCCCTTCACGGGTGGAGACTGAGGGTGGCGGAGGGGGAAGCTTCGGAGCCGCGGAAGAGAGCACAGCAACAGGGGTGCGGAGGGCAAAGCGGGGAGAGATTCCCTCACAGAGGATCGGTGCCGATCAGCACTCACCAGCCAGAGAGGCTTGTCTGCTCACCCACCGGGGCGGGCGGGGCAAGGAGCTGAGGCTCGGGCTTCGGTCGGAGCGCAGGGAGAGGACTGGGGTTGGCAACATGAACACAGCCTGCAGGGGGTTAGTGAGCCACGGCTAGCCGGGAGGGAGTGCGGGGAAAAGTCTGGACCTGCCAAAGACGCAAGAGACTTTTTCTTCCCTCTTTGTTTCCTGGTGCGTGAGGAGAGGGGATTAAGAGCGCTGCTTAGAGGAGCTCCAGAGACGGGCACGAGCCGCAGGTAAAAGGCGGACCCCAGAGACGGGCATGAGACGCTAAGGCTGCTGCTGCCGCCACCAAGAAGCCTGTGTGCGAGCACAGGTCACTATCCCCACCCCCGTTCCGGGGAGCCTGTGCAGCCAGCCACTGCCAGGGTCCCGGGATCCAGGGACAACTCCCCCGGGAGAACACACGGCCCGCCTCAGGCTGGTACAACGTCCCGCCGGCCTCTGCCCCTCACTCCGTGCCCCTCCGTCCCCCCCGGCCTGAGTGAGCCAGAGCCTCCGAATCAGCGGATCCTTTAACCCCGTCCTGTCTGATCGAAGAACAGACGCCCTCCCGGCGACCTACACGCAGAGGCGGGGCCAAATCCAAAGCTGAGCCATTGGGAGCTGTGAGAAGAAAGAAGAGAAAGGGAAATCTCCCCCAGCAGCCTCAGAAGCAGCAGATTAAAGCTCCACAATCAACTTGATGTACTCTGCATCTGTGGAATACCTGAACAGACAACGAATCATCCCAAATTGAGCAAGTGGACTTTGAGAGCAAGATTTATTATTTTTTCCCCTTTTCCTCTTTATGTGAGTGTGCATGTGTATGCTTCTGTGTGAGATTTTGTCTGTATAGCTTTGCTTCCACCATTTGTCCTAGGGTTCTATCCGTCCGTTTTTTATTTTAATTTTTTTTCTTAATAATTATTTTTTATTTTAATAACTTTATTTTATTTTACTTTATCTTCTTTCCTTCCTTCCTTCCCTCCCTCCCTCCCTCACTCCTTTAGACAACGAATCATCCCAAATTGAGGAGGTGGACTTTGAGAGCAAGATTTATGATTTTTTCCCCTTTTCCTCTTTTTGTGAGAGTGTATGTGTATGCTTCTGTGTGGAAGCTTTGCTTCCGCCATTTGTCCTAGGGTTCTATCTGTCCATTCTGGGTTTTTTTTTTAATTTTTTTTCTTAATTTTTTTTGTTTTAATAACTTTATTATATTTTACCTTACTTTATTTTATTTTACTTTATCTTTTTTCTTTCTTTTTTTCCTTCCTTCCCTCCTTCCTCCCTCCTTTTTTTCTACTAAATCTTTCCTTCTACTAATTCTTTCTTTCTACCCCTTCTCCCTTTTATTCTGAGCCATGTGGACGAAAGGCTCTTGGTGCTGCAGCCAGGAGTCACTGCTGTGCCTCTGAGGTGGGAGAGCCAACTTCAGGACACTGGTCCACAAGAGACCTCCCAGCTCCACATAATATCAAACGGCGAAAATCTCCCAGAGCTCTCTGTCTCAACACCAACACCCAGCTTCACTCAACAACCAGCAAGCTACAGTGCTGGACACCCTATGCCAAACAACTAGCAAGACAGAAACACAACCCCACCCATTAGCACAGAGGCTGCCAAAAATCATAATAACTCCACAGACATCCCAAAACACACCACCAAACGTGGACCTGCCCACCAGAAAGACAAGATCCAGCCTCATCCACCAGAACATAGGCACTAGTCCCCTCCACCAGGAAGCCTACACAACCCACTGAACCAACCTTAGCCACTGGGGACAGACACCAAAAACAATGGAAACTACGAACCTGCAGCCCGCAAAAAGGAGACCCCAAACACCGTAAGATAAGCAAAATGAGAAGACAGAAAAACACACAGCAGATGAAGGAGCAAGATAAAAACCCACCAGACCTAACAAATGAAGAGGAAATAGGCAGTCTACCTGAAAAAGAATTCAAATAATGAAAGTAAAGATGATCCAAAATATTGGAAACAGAAAAGAGAAAATGCAAGAAACATTTAACAAGGACCTAGAAGAACTAAAGATGAAACGAACAACGATGAACAACACAATAAATTAAATGAAAAATACTCTAGATGGGATCAATAGCAGAATAACTGAGGCAGAAGAACAGATAAGTGACCTGGAAGATAAAATAGTGGAAATGACTACTGCAGAGCAGAATAAAGAAAAAGGAATGAAAAGAACTGAGGACAGTCTCAGAGACCTCTGGGACAACATTAAACGCACCAACATTCGAATTATAGGGGTTCCAGAAGAAGAAGAGAAAAGAAAGGGACTGAGAAAATATTTAAAGAGATTATAGTTGAAAACTTCCCTAATATGGGAAAGGAAATAGTTAATCAAGTCCAGGAAGCACAGACAGTCCAATACAGGATAAATCCAAGGAGAAATACGTCAAGACACATATTAATCAAACTGTCAAAAATTAAATACAAAGAAAACATATTAAAAGCAGCAAGGGAAAAACAACAAATAACACACAAGGGAATCCCCATAAGGTTAACAGCTGATCTTTCAGCAGAAACTCTGTAAGCCAGAGGGAACTGGCAGGACATATTTAAAGTGATGAAGGAGAAAAAGCTACAACCAAGATTACTGTACCCAGCAAGGATCTCATTCAGATTTGATGGAGAAATTAAAATCTTTACAGACAAGCAAAAGCTGAGAGAGTTCAGCACCACCAAACCATCTTTACAACAACTGATAAAGGAAATTCTCTAGGCAAGAAACACAAGAGAAGGAAAAGACCTACAATAACGAACCCAAAACAATTAAGAAAATGGGAATAGGAAGATACATATTGATAATTACCTTAAATGTAAATGGACTAAATGCTCCCACCAAAAGACACAGATTAGCTGAATGGATACAAAAACAAGACCCATATATCTGCTGCCTACAAGAGACCCACTTCAGACCTAGACACACATACAGACTGAAAGTAAGGGGATGGAAAAAGGTATTTCATGCAAATGGAAACCAAAAGAAATCTGGAGTAGCAATTCTCATATCAGACAAAATAGACTTTAAAATAAGAATATCAGAAGAGACAAAGAAGGACACTACATAATGATCAAGAGATCGATCCAAGAAGAAGATATAACAATTGTAAATATTTATGCACCCAATATAGGAGCACCTCAATACATAAGGCAAATACTAACAGCCATAAAAGGGGAAATCTACAGTAACATATTCATAGTAGGGGACTTTAACACCCAACTTTCACCAATGGACAGATCATCCAAAATGAAAATAAATAAGGAAACATAAGCTTTAAATAATATATTAAACAAGATGGACTTAATTGATATTTATAGGACATTCCATCCAAAAACAACAGAATACACATTTTTCTCAAGTGCTCATGGAACATTCTCCAGGATAGATCGTATCTTGGGTCATAAATCAAGCCTTGGTAAATTTGAGAAAATTGAAATTGTATCAAGTATCCTTTCCGACCACAATGCTATGAGACTAGATATCAATTACAGGAAAAGATCCGTAAAAAATACAAATGCATGGAGGCTAAACAATACACTACTTAATAACGAAGTGATTACTGAAGAAATCAAAGAGGAAATCAAAAAATACCTAGAAACAAATGACAATGGAGACACGATGACTCAAAATCTATGGGATGCAGCAAAAGCAGTTTAAGAGGGAAGTTTATAGCAATACAATCCTACCTTAAGAAACAGGAAACATCTCGAATGAACAACCTAACCTTGCACCTAAAGCAATTAGAGAAAGAAGAACAAAAAACCCCTAAAGTTAGCAGAAGGAAAGAAATCATAAAAATCAGATCAGAAATAAATGAAAAACAAATGAAGGAAACGATAGCAAAGATCAATAAAACTAAAAGCTGGTTCTTTGAGAAGATAAACAAAATTGATAAATCATTAGCCACACTCATCAAGAAAAAAAGGGAGAGGACTCAAATCAATAGAATTAGAAATGAAAAAGAAGTAACAACTGACACTGCAGAAATACAAAAGATCATGAGAGATTACTACAAGCAAGCAACTCTATGCCAACAAAATGGACAAACTGGAAGAAATGGACAAATTCTTAGAAATGTACAACCTGCCAAGACTGAATCAGGAAGAAATAGAAAATACGAACAGACCAATCACAAGCACTGAAATTGAAACTGTGATTAAAAATCTTCCAACAAACAAAAGCCCAAGACCAGATGGCTTCACAGGCGAATTCTATCAAACATTTAGAGAAGAGCTAACACCTATCCTTCTCACACTCTTCCAAAATATAGCAGAGGGAGGAACACTCCCAAACTCATTCTACGGGGCCACCATCACCTTGATACCAAAACCAGACAAGGATGTCACAAAGAAAGAAAACTACAGGCCAATATTACTGATGAACATAGATGCAAAAATCCTCAACAAAATACTAGCAAACAGAATCCAACAGCACGTTAAAAGGATGATACAGGGCTTCCCTGGTGGCGCAGCGGTTGAGAGTCCGCCTGCTGATGCAGGGGACACGGGTTCATGCCCCAGTCTGGGAAAATCCCACATGCCGCGGAGCGGCTGGGCCCGTGAGCCATGGCTGCTGAGCCTGCGCGTCCAGAGCCTGTGCTCTGCAACAGGAGAGGCCACAACAGTGAGAGGCCCGTGTATAGCAAAAAAAAAAAAAAAAAGGATCATACACCATGATCAACTGGGGTTTATTCCAGGAATGCAAGGATTCTTTAATATAAGCAAATCAATCAATGTGATAAACCATATTAACAAACTGAAGGAGAAAAACCATATGATCATCTCAATAGATGCAGAGAAAGCTTTTGACAAAATTCAACATCCATTTATGCTAAAATCCCTGCAGAAAGTAGGGATAGTAAAGGCCATATATGACAAGCCCACAGCCAACATCATCCTCAATGGTGAAAAATTGAAAGCATTTCCACTAAGATCAGGAACAAGACAAGGTTGCCCACTCTCACCACTCTTATTCAACGTAGTTTTGGAAGTTTTAGCCACAGCAATCACAGAAGAAAAGGAAATAAAAGGAATCCAAATCGGAAAAGAGGAAGTAAAGCTGTCACTCTTTGCAGATGACATGATACTATACATAGAGTCCTAAAGATGCTACCAGAAAACTACTAGAGCTAATCAATGAATTTGGTAAAGTAGCAGGATACAAAATTAATGCACAGAAATCTCTGGCATTCCTATACACTATTGACGAAAAATCTGAAAGTGAAATTAAGAAAACACTCCCATTTACCACTGCAATAAAAAGAATAAAATATCTAGGAATAAACCTACCTAAGGAGACAAAAGACCTGTATGCAGAAAATTAGAAGACACTGGTGAAAGAAATCAAAGATGATACAAATAGATGGAGAGATATACCATGTTCTTATATTGGAAGAATCAACATTGTGAAGATGATTATACTACCCAAAGCAATCTACAGATTCAATGCAATCCCTATCAAACTACCACTGGAATTTTTCACAGAAGTAGAACAAAAAATTTCACAATTTGTATGGAAACACAAAAAACCCAGAATAGCCAAAGCAATCTTGAGAACGAAAAGTGGAGCTGGAGGAATCAGGCTCCCTGACTTCAGACTATACTACAAAGCTACAGTAATCAAGACAGTATGGTACTGGCACAAAAACAGAAAGCTAGATCAATGGAACAGGATAGAAAGCCCAGAGATAAACCCACACACATATGGTCACCTTATCTTTGATAAAGGTGGCAGGAATGTACAGTGGAGAAAGGACAGTCTCTTCAATAAGTGGTGCTGGGAAAACTGGACAGGTACATGTAAAAGTATGAGATTAGATCACTCCCTAACACCGTACACAAAAAGAAGCTCAAAGTGGATTAAAGACCTAAATGAAGGCCAGAAACTATCAAACTCTTAGAGGAAAACATAGGCAGAACACTCTATGACATAAATCACAGCAATCACAGCAAAAAGGTTTTTGACCCACCTCCTAGAGAAATGGAAATAAAAACAAAAATAAACAAACGGGACCTAATGAAACTTCAAAGCTTTTGCACAGCAAAGGAAACCATAAACAAGATGATAAGACAACCCTCAGAATGGGAGAAAATATTTGCAAATGAAGCAACTGACAAAGGATTAATCTCCAAAATTTATAAGCAGCTCATGCAACTCAATAACAAAAAAACAAACAACCCAATCCAAAAATGGGCAGAAGACCTAAATAGACATTCCTCCAAAGAAGATATACAGACTGCCAACAAACACATGAAAGAATGCTCAACATCATTAATCATTAGAGAAATGCAAATCAAAACTACAATGAGATATCATCTCACACCAGTCAGAATGGCCATCATCAAAAAATCTAGAAACAGTAAATGCTGGAGAGGGTGTGGAGAAAAGGGAACCCTCTTGCACTCTTGGTGGGAATGTAAATTGATACAGCCACTATGGAGAATAGTATGGAGGTTCCTTAAAAAACTACAAATAGAACTACCATATGACCCAGCAATCCTACTACTGGGCATATACCGTGAGAAAACCATAATTCAAAAAGAGTCATGTACCAAAATATTCATTGCAGCTCTATTTACAATAGCCCAGAGATGGAAACAACCTATGTGTCAATCATCGGATGAATGGATAAAGAAGATGTGGCACATATATACAATGGAATATTACTCAGCCATAGAAAGAAACAAAACTGAGCTATTTGTAATGAGATGGATAGACCTAGTGTCTGTCATACAGGATGAAGTAAGTCAGAAAGAGAAAGACAAATACCATATGCTAACACATATATATGGAATTTAAGGAAAAAAATGTCATGAAGAACCTAGGGGTAAGACAGGAATAAAGACACAGACCTACTAGAGAATGGACTTGAGGATATGGGGAGGGGGAAGGGTAAGCTGTGACAAAGCAAAAGAGAGGCATGGATATATATACACTACCAAACGCAGGGTAGATAGCTAGTGGGAAGCAGCTGCATAGCACAGGGAGATCAGCTTCGTGCTTTGTGACCACCTGGAGCGGTGGGATAGGGAGGGTGGGAGGGAGGGAGACGCAAGACGGAAGAGATTTGGGAACATATGTATATGTATAACTGATTCACTTTGTTATAAAGTAGAAACTAACATACCATTGTAAAGCAATTATACTCCAATAAAGATGTAAAAAAAAAAAAAAAAAAAAAAAGAAGGGGCTTTGGAAGGTAATAAGATCATAAGGGTAGAACCCTCATAATAGACTCAGTATTCTTATAAGAGGGAAAAGGGACACCAGAGCTTCTTCTGTCAGCCTTGTCAGGATCCAGTGAGAAGGCAGCTATCAAAAGCCAAGAAGAGAACCCTCACCAAGAATCAAATCTGCTAGTACCTTGATCTTGTTCTTCCCCGACTCCAAAACTGTGAGAAATAAATGTTTGTGGCTTAAGTCACCCTGTCTATTGTAAATTGTTATAGCAGCCAGAGGTGACTAAAACAACACTTTTCTTTCTTCGTCTAATCGTGCCCTACTCCAGTTTGTTCTAAAGCACAACCTTTTGGGTTATTCCCCTGGTCAACACTCTTGCAGAGCTTTTTATTGATAGAGTAGAAACTTCCAAATCCCTCAGCAAATCATTCAGGAACCACCCAGAATCTAGGCTTCCAGCCTAATGGTTCTAACACCATTCCTCCACACCTTTCCTCTTCTACCCCTGACTTGGCTCAGGCTGATCCCTTCCTCTGCACTATCCCAACATGTTCCAACATTGCCTCCTTTCACTTCAAGGTCCATTTCAGCTGCCCCTGCGTCCAGGGCCCAACACAGCCAGGGTCCTCTCCCCACCTCAACACCTCCTGCCTCTTACCCACACCTCTCTTTGTCTAGTGCAATCATATTTTCCATGGGAGATGTGTTTTAAAGTCAGCCAAAATATCACCTATATTTGAAACTACCCTAGAGATTCTCTTAGGAGGACTAACCCTATAATCCAAAATACCAATTCTCAAATGCACTGAGTGGCCACATTATAGGGAAAAGAAAAGAGAAACACAACCAGAACCATGAAGTCAGTCAGATGCTCACACAGACAAGTAGCTGGAGGAAACAAAACTGAGCCTCATTTTTCACCACTGTTCCCACTGGAGCATCAGCTATAGCAGTTTAATCACCACCACTCCCAACTCTTTATTTCGAAGACCGTTCCCAAGAACATCTGTGAAACTCAGAAGATAAATGCCCTGTACCTGTTGTTAGTGTTGCTAATGTGCAGCTCCTGCCTTGCTCACTGGCTGTGTACTCCTTGGGGACAAGAGCCTATGTGATCCAACTGATATAAACTTTACTTAATTAACACACCATGTGAGCTAGATGCTTTGGGCAAATCCCTACATTTCACCTTCCCAAAGAACCACTTGGAAAGTTCTAAAGCCACTTTCACCTCTAAGGCTATCAGAGTCTAAAATTAGTGTGTAGACCTGTGGTCCCTGAATGAGGAACAGGGAGAGACAGACACACTTCCTAAGAGCAGAGAGGCAGGGACCAAAATAATCCTACCAGTTGGGCAGCGAAAAGGGACCAGCTCTAACCTAGTCTCCTACCTCTGTCCTATCAACAAGCAAATCATTCAAAATGGTCTTCTATCTTACTGTCTAAGTTTTCTTAGGGTAGCAATTTCACTAGTGATTAAATATAGGCACTACTGTTCCTCTTTTCATTGTATTACAAAATATTTTCTAACAAAACTTTCTACAATCCCAAATTCCAACAAATGAACTATTTCTTTATAAAAATTTTTGGATAGGCTTTTGTTTTCATCTGTTTTCCTTCTATTATTTCACCTTCCATTTTCTCATAAGCTCGAGGTAGCACATGTTAACACACTTCTTGGCATCCCTGTTCTAAGTCATCCTGATGATTCATGTGCTGACCTTAACAGCTTATCCCCTTGATATTTCGCTCTCCTCCCACTAGCTCAATCCCATGATTCCAACTCTATTACTCCTCTTTTTCTTCTCCCTTTATAATGCCTACTTTTATAGCCCAAGACTAGAGTAAAAATTCCATAACATCCCTATATGAAACTGCTCTAGTGTTAAATTACTTTATATTCACATTATATTTATGTCTAACTACATATTATATCCACATTCCCAGCTCCCATGTACTTGTAATCCTGCTGAAGATGGATCTGGAAATTAATGCTTTGAGGAATACTCCGTCCCAACCCCACCCCTAAATAACAATGGAGTTGGGAAAGCCCCAAAATAGGCAAGGCTAAAAACAGACAAGTCTTTTAGAATACAAGAAACATAAAGCAATGAATGGGTGGACACTGGGACCCACGAGACTCTGAGCCTGGAAGACCTCAGTCAGGCAGCTCCCATGGAAAAACAGGGACTTAAGGGTCCCCACACAAGGGGAGGACCAGAACCAGGTTCAGTGCTCAGGGGCCAGCGGGTCTCCTCACTCCTTCATGTTATGGTCTGTACCCACTGGGGGAAGACAGGAAGACCTCCACTGTAAGAACAGGTTCTGGACTGGATCCAGGAAAGGAAAAGGCAAAACTATAGGAAAAAATTGGGGAGTGGCAGAGAGAGAGAAGAAAATATCAAAAGAAACAAGGATTTCACACCAGAAGAAAGTAGAACAATTGGAAAAATACTTTAGTACATTAGGGTCCTCAATAATTTAAAAGTACAAACATTTTAAAACAAATACATACATACAAGAAATTAAGAACAAAAATAGGCAGATATAGGGCTTCCCTGGTGGCGCAGTGGTTGAGAGTCTGCCTGCCGATGCAGGGGACACAGGTTCGTGCCCCGGTCCGGGAGGATCCCGCATGCCGCGGAGCGGCTGGGCCCGTGAGCTGTGGCCGCTGGGCCTGCGCGTCCGGAGCCTGTGCTCCGCGACGGGAGAGGCCACGGCAGTGAGAGGCCCGTGTACCACAAAAAAAAAAGAAAAAAAAAAAAAAGGCAGATATAAACCAAATAGTAATTTTAGAAATAAGAAAAGAATCACTGCAATAAAACTTCAACATAAACACATGACTGTACACAAAGAATTAATAAATTGTAAAATAACACTAGGGAATCCAGCCAAAAGGAAGCACTAGAAAAAGATATACAAACCATGAGAAAGCATTAAAGAGAAATGGAGACAGAACGGGAGTGTATAATTAATAGAAGTTCATTCAAGAATTGAGAGCAAAATACAGTTATTTTCAGATGTGCAAAGACAAAGTCAGTGACCATTCACAGTCCCTTGGTGTAGTTTAAAAGAAAAGTGAACAAAGAGGGAAGGAGAGTGCTACAAGAAACAACAGTGAACATGAAAACTGATAACATGCTGGTGAATTTAACTGCTAACGGTGCAATATCACAATCTGAATGCTAAAATAAGCCTAAAACTCTAAGCCAAAATGACAAGGCAAGTGGGTGGCTAAGGTGTACTCAAGTTTTTGTCTCTCAAGTGGAGAAGGGTGAGGGTGAATGGTCTGCTGGGCAAATGCCACAGGAGAGACAAGTCAATACTCAGGCATGAACTTTCCTCTTCACTATTCAGAGATGCTCTAATTTAAACTTGGAAACCTGACATCTCTTCCTCTAGATAATCTGTGTTGACCTTAAGTCTTCAGTATAACAGAAAATCTAGTTTCAAAATTTCACTTTACAGAAAGAAGGAAAACAAGTAACACCAGTTGTAAAATCAGTGGAACATCTCTCTGAATTCACAGAGTAAAATTCAAAATACAGTAAATCAGGGCAACCAACATACTTAAAGATGCCGTGTTCACGTCTTTCTTACTGGGTAATGTTTCAGTGAGGCAAATTCTAGGACCATGTTTTAAGGAATCCTAGAATGGTATTCTTGACATTAACCTCATTTCCTATATTAAGGGAAAAACAGCTGAAGCAAGTTCCCACTAAAGAGCTTTTTTCTTTCTTAAACCAACACTTTAGGTAACTTTATACAAATCAAGTCATAATCCTACATCTGAAAAAATATTAGCATTGAATATAATGAAGGTGTGTAATCAACCTTCTCTGACTGATATAACTTGTCCAGGCAAAATACCTCTATCTTTGATGCTACTGCCATAATACAAGTCATGGACACTTGGGTTCCAAACAATGAATGTCATTCATTCATTCTTCCACCTTGAAATACAAGTATGAAGTTGGGTGACAGGTTATTTCACAAAAACACATTTTTGGAGATAAAATTAAGCCTTCAACATCCTCCAGTACACAGTAAGCACTGGGCCAGTTTCACAATATTCACAGCAAGGCATGCTTCCTTCTTGGAGTTAATCCCATCAGGTGACTCTAGGCAGAGCCAAAACCACTGTCAGCCAACAGGGTTCCCAAAGCCTCTCTCTCGTGAAAAGCATTTGGTTTTCAAATGCCTTAACCTTCGCTGAAAACAGGAGTATTAAAGCTAATCCTACACTGAGCTCTGCCCGCCAGAGCAACAGTCAGCTCTACCCACCACTAAGTCCCTCCCATCAGGAAACTTACACAAGCCTCTTAGATAGCCTCGTCCACCAGAGGGCAGAGAGCAGAAGCAAGAAGAACTACAATCCTGCAGCCTGTGGAACAAAAACCACATTCACAGAAAGATAGACAAGATGAAAAGGCAGAGGGCTATGTACCAGATGAAGGAACAAGATAAAACCCCAGAAAAAAAACTAAATGAAGTAGAGATAGGCAACCTTCCAGAAAAAGAATTCAGAATAATGATAGTGAAGATGATCCAGGACCTTGGAAAGAATGGAGGCAAAGATCGAGAAGATGCAAGAAATGTTTAACAGAGATCTAGAAGAATTAAAGAACAAACACACAGAGATGAACAATACAATAACTGAAATGAAAACTACACTAGAAGGAATCAATAGCAGAATAACTGAGGCAGAAGAACGGATAAGTGACCTGGAAGACAGAACGGTGGAATTCACTGCTGAACAGAATAAAGAAAAAAGAATGAAAAGAAATGAAGACAGCCTAAGAGACCTCTGGGACAACATTAAATGCAACAACATTTGCATTGCAGGGGTCCCAGAAGGAGAAGAGAGAGGGAAAGAACCAGAGAAAATATCTGAAGAGATTATAGAGGAAAACTTCCCTAACATGGGAAAGGAAATAGCCACCAGAGTCCAGGAAGTGCAGCGAGTCCCATACAAGATAAACCCAAGGAGAAACACACCGAGACACATAGTAATCAAATTGGCAAAAATTAAAGACAAAGAAAAATTATTAAAAGCAGCAAGGGAAGACGACAAATAACATACAAGGGAACTCCCATAAGGTTAACAGCTGATTTCTCAGCAGAAACTCTGCAAGACAGAACGGAGTGGCATGATATACTTAAAGTGATGAAAGGGAAGAACCTACAACCAAGATTACTCTACCCTGCAAGGATCTCATTCAGATTCAATGGAGAAATCAAAAGCTTTACAGACAAGCAAAAGCTAAGAGAACTCAGCACCACCAAACCAGCTCTACAACAAATGTTAAAGGAACTTCTCTAAGTGGGAAACACAAGAGGAGAAAAGGACCTATAAAACCAAACCCAAAACAATTAAGAAAATGGTCATAGGAACATACATATTGATAATTACCTTAAACGTGAATGGATTAAATGCTGCAACCAAAAGAAACAGGCTTGCTGAATGGATACAAAAACAAGACCCATCTATATGCTCTCTACAAGAGACCCACTTCAGACCTAGGGACACATAGAGACTGAAAGTGAGGGGATGGAAAAAGATATTCCATGCAAATGGAAATCAAAGGAAAGCTGGAGTAGCAATACTTATATCAGATAAAGCAGACTTTAAAATAAAGAATGTTACAAGAGACAAGGAATGACACTATATAATGATCAAGGGATCAATCCAAGAAGAAGGTACAACAATTATAAATTTATATGCACCCAACATAGGAGCACCTCAATACATAAGACAACTGCTAACAGCTATAAAAGAAGAAATCAACAGTAACACAGTAATAGTGGGGAACTTTAACACCTCACTTCCACCAATGGACAGATCATCCAAACAGAAAATTAATAAGGAAACACAAGCTTTAAATGACACAATAGACCAGATAGATTAATTAATATTTATAGGACACTCCATCCAAAAACAGCAGATTACACTTTCTTCTCAAGTGCGCATGGAACATTCTCCAGGATACATCACGCCTTGGGTCGCAAATCAAGCCTCAGTAAATTTAAGAAAATTGAAATAATATCAAGTATCTTTTCTGACCACAAGGCTATGAGATTAGAAATCAATTACAGGGAAAAAAACGTAAAAAACACAAATACATGGAGGCTAAACAATACATTATTAAGTAACCAAGAGATCACTGAAGAAATCAAAGAGGAAATCAAAAAATACCTAGAAACAAATGACAATAAAAACATGACGATCCAAAACCTATGGGATGCACCAAAAGCAGTTCTAAGAGGGAAGTTTATAGCTATACAAGCCTACCTCAAGAAACAAGAAAAACCTCAAATAAACAATCTTACCTTACACCTAAATGAACTAGAGAAAGAAGAACAAACAAAATCCAAAGTTAGCAGAAGGAAAGAAATTATAAAGATCAGAGTAGAAATAATGAAATAGAAACAAAGAAAACAATAGCAAAGATCAATAAAACTAAAAGCTGGTTCTTTGAGAAGATAAACAAAATTGATAAACCATTAGCCAGGCTCATCAAGAAAAAGAGGGAGAGGACTCAAATCAATAAAATTAGAAATGAAAAAGGAGAAGTTACAACAGACACCGCAGAAATACAAAGCATCCAGGAGACGACTACAAGCAACTCTATGACAATAAAATGGACACCCTGGAAAAATGGACAAATTCTTAGAAAGGTATAACCTTCCAAGACTGAACCAGGAAGAAACAGAAAATACGAACAGACCAATCACAAGTAATGAAATTGAAACTGTGATTAAAAATCTTCCAAAAAACAAAAGTCCAGGACCAGATGGCTTCACAGGTGAATTATATCAAACATTTAGAGAAGAGCTAACACACATCCTTCTCAAACTCTTCCAAAAAATTGCAGAGGAAGGAACACTCCCAGACTCATTCTATGAGGCCACCATCACTCTGATACCAAAACCAGACAAAGATACTACAAGAAAAAAAAAATTACAGACCAATATCACTGATGAATATAGAGCAAAAATCCTTAACAAAATACTAGCAAACAGAATTCAACAACACATTAAAAGGATCATACACCATGATCAAGTGGGATTTATCCCAGGAATGCAAGGATTCTTCAATATACGCAAATCTATCAATGTGATACACCATATTAACAAATTGAAGAATAAAGACCACATGATCGGGCTTCCCTGGTGGCACAGTAGCTGAGAGTCTGCCTGCCGATGCAGAGGACACGGGTTCGTGCTCCAGTCCGGGAAGATCTCACATGCCGTGGAGCGGCTGGGCCCGTGAGCCATGGCTGCTGAGCCTGCACGTCTGGAGCCTGTGCTCCACAACGGGAGAAGCCACAACAGTGAGAAGCCCACATACAGCAAAAAAAAAAAACAAAAACCATATGATCATCTCAATAGAGGCAGAAAAATCTTTTGACAAAATTCAACTTGCATTTATGATAAAAACTCTCCAGAAAGTGGGCATAGAGGAAACCTACCTCAACATAATAAAGGCCATATATGACAAACCCACAGCAAACATCATTCTCAATGGTGAAAAACTGAAAGCATTTCCTCTAAGATCAGGAACGAGACAAGGATGTCTACTCTCACCACTATTATTCAACATAGTTTTGGAAGTCCCAGCCATGGCAATCAGAAAAGTAAAAGAAATAAAAGGAATACAAATCGGAAAAGAAGAAGTAAAACTGTCACTGTTTGCAGATGACATGATACTATATATAGGGAATCCTAAAAAAGCCACCAGAAAACTACTAGAGCTAACCAATGAATTTGGTAAAGTTGCAGGATACAAAATTAATGCACAGAAATCCCTTGGATTCCTATACACTAATAATGAAAAATCTGAAAGAGAAATTAAGGAAACACTCCCATTTACCATTGCAACAAAAAGAATAAAATACCTAGGAATAAACCTACCAAGGGAGACAAAAGACCTGTATGCAGAAAACTATAAGACACTGATGAAAGAAATTAAAGATGATACCAACAGATGGAGAGATATACCATGTTCTTGGATTGGAAGTATCAATATTGTGAAAATGACTATACTACCCAAAGCAATCTACAGATTCAAAGCAATCCCTATCAAATTACCAATGGCATTTTTTACGGAACTAGAACAAATAATCTTAAAATTTGGAGACAAAAAAGACCCTGAAGAGCCAAAGCAGTCCTGAGGGAATAAAACGGAGCTGGAGGAATCAGACTCCCTGACTTCAGACTATACTACAAAGCTACAGTAATCAAGACAATATGGTACTGGCACAAAAACAGAAATAGAGATCAATGGAACAAGATAGAAAGCCCAGAGATAAACCCACACACCTACGGTCAACTAATCTATGTCAAAGGAGGCAAAGATAAACAATGGAGAAAAGACAGTCTCTTCAATAATTGGTGCTGGGAAAACTGGACAGCTACATGTTAAAGAATGAAATTAGAACACTCCCTAACACCATACACAAAAATAAACTCAAAATGGATTGAAGACCTAAATGTAAGACCAGACACTATAAAACTCTTAGAGGAAAACATAGGAAGAACACTCTTTGACATAAATCACAGCAAGATCTTTTTTGATCCACCTCCTAGAGAAATGGAAATAAAAATAAACAAATGGCACCTAATGAAACTTCAAAGCTTTTGCACAGCAAAGGAAACCATAAACAAGACGAAAAGACAACCCTCAGAATGGGAGAAAATATTTGCAAACGAATCAATGGACAAAGGATTAATCTCCAAAATATATAAACAGCTCATGCAGCTCAATATTAAAGAAACAAACAACCTAATCCAAAAATGGGCAGAAGACATAAATAGACATTTCTCCCAAGAAGACACACTGATGGCCAAGAAGCACATGAAGAGCTGCTCAACATCACTAATTATTAGAGAAATGCAAATCAAAACTACAATGAGGTATCACCTCACACCAGTTAGAATGGGCATCATCAGAAAATCTGCAAACAACAAACGCTGGAGAGGGTGTGGAGCAAAGGGAACCCTCTTGCACTGTTGGTGGGAATGTAAATTGATACAGCCACTATGGAGAACAGTATGGAGGGTCCTTAAAAAACTAAAAATAGAATTAGCATATGATCCAGCAATCCCACTGCTGGGCATATACCCAGAGAAAACCATAATTCAAAAAGACACATGCACCCCAATGTTCATTGCAGCACTATTTACAACAGCCAGGTCATGGAAGCAACTAAATGCCCATCAACAATCGAACGGATAAAGAAGTTGTGGTACATATATACAATGGAATATTGCTCAGCCATAAAAAGGAACGATATTGAGTCATTTGTTGAGACGTGGATGGATCTAGAGACTGTCATACAGAGTGAAGTAAGTCAGAAAGAGAAAAACAAATATCGTGTATTAACACATGTATGTGGAACCTAGTAAAATGGTACAGATGAGCCAGTTTGCAGGGCAGAAGTTGAGACACAGATGTAGAGAACAAACGTATGTACACCAAGGGGGAAAACCGCGGTGGGGTGGGGATGGTGGTGTGCTGAATTGGGCGATTGGGATTGACATGTATACACTGATGTGTATAAAACTGATGACTAATAAGAACCTGCTATATAAAACAAAACAAAATAAAATAAAAAAGAAAACTAATACTAAACTTTCTTTGGGTTAAAAAAAAAAAAAAAGCTAATCCTAGTCAATGCAGAAACTACTTTAGAGTGACTTAAGAAGAAAAAAGACAGGAAATGCTGTTACCGGAAGAGTAAAGAAAGCCGGGTGCTTCGCTTCATCTTCATATTTGCCTTCAGTTGAACTTCCAGCCTCCATGGATTTGGATGTAGTGTTCTTACCAATACCCATCATTAAGAGAAAACGAGTAATTTGACCTTTGGACTGAAGTGGCTGGAAGTTAAGGCTTGTTCACACAAGGAGCCCAGGATCAGAGTCAGCTCTTCCAGTGCCAATTCTCAGGCAGAGATGAGCCCCACAAGTGCCATCTCTCAGCACACCTAGAAAAGGAGAAAGCAGCCAAATTATATCAAGCACTCAAACAGTACAGGACACACAGACACTGTGTTTCCTGCATGGGAAAGTCGAAGTACAAATTATATCCAAACACCAAAAAAACTTATTACACTTTTCAAGTCCCCATCCACCTTCATTTATAGTCACTCAGATTCTGAATCACCTTTTGGAGCGGGCGGTGGGTGGGGAACCACCGAAGTGAACCACCAAAAATATTAGAATACTAGGGAGAAAAAATAGCAGAGGGATTTTTTTTGACATGCATTATGGTATCTATCTTAGAGCCCAGCACTATCCAATAGAACTTTCTGCAATGATGGAAATGTTCTACATCTGCCTTGTCCAATACAGTCATCACTAGTCACTGGCTACTGAGCACCTGAAATGTGACTAGTGCAATAGAGAAACTGAACCTTTAAACTGTATCAAATTTAAGTTTAAATAGCCACTTGTGGCTGGTGGCAATCATACTAGACAGTTCAGTTATAGCCAATTTACTACAATTGTATGGATATTAAAATAATTCTGAATTTCCTACAGGTGCCCAATTAAAGGCTGGGAAGACACTGAAAAGCACAAAAAAGAGGAGACAAAACCAACCTAGGATTAAATGGCCATACAGAATTCCAGGAAGGTGGCAAGGTGAGCTTAAATGGGCTAGAATGCCATACAAAAAACAGAACCGAAACATTCAATATCAAATCAAATGACAACATAAACCTAAAAAAGTAATCCAACCCCAAAAAAGGGGGTTGGGGAAGTAAAGTGGCAAGAGATAAGAAAGGGTCCGAGGAGAAACAAGACCCAAGGTGGATCTGACATGCTCGGAGAATCTTAGAGAATCTGGACAACGCTCCAAACTAAGAGAAAATCCAAGTAAAAGTCAAAGGCAGGAAGCTACTAAAACAATCCCATGCAGCAGAAAATATTAAAAACTCAATTTCAAACAACAGAAGTATTACTTGAATAATAAAAGAGATCCACCAAAAGATTAAAAAGCATTTGGAGAATTTGGCTTAAAAAATGAGAGGGCACAGGGACTTCCCTGGTGATGCAGTGGTTGGGAGTCCACCTGCCAATGCCGGGGACACAGGTTCAAGCCCTGGTCCAGGAAGATCCCACATGCCACGGAGCAACTAAACCCATGAGCCACAGCTACCCAGCCTGCACTCTGGAGCCCATAAGCCACAACTACTGAAGCCTGCGCGCCACAGCTGCTGAGGCCCATGCACCTAGAGCCCGTGCTTCCAATGGGAGAAGCCACCACAATGAGAAGCCCGTGCACTGCAGCGAGGAGTAGCCCCTGATCGCCGTAGCTGGAGAGAGCCTGCACGCAGCAACAAAGACCCAACACAGCCAAAAATAAATAAATAAATTTATTTATTTAAAAAAAAGAGAGAGGGCACAAGGGATCCCTTCCAGGATTGGCACACGTACAATCAAACATGCCTAGGTGTTTCTACTTTTTTTTGGTGGGGGGCACACAGCACAGCTTGCGGGATCTTAGTTCCCTGACCAGGAATTTAACCTGCACCCTTGGCTGTGAAAGCACAGAGTCTTAGCCATGGGACTGCCAGGGAATTCCCTAAGATAAAGGAAAAAATACCACAAGCATGTAGGGGTGAGAAGGGACAGAAAACATTCACTGGCACTCAGATTAGAACAATGCGTATAGACCTTAGCACCAATTAATTTCCCACAAGGAATGAATAACCCAGACAAGCTGTCCTGCAAATGTGAAGGCAAACCTACAAGAAGTTTGGAAAGACAAGTAGGAAAACTTCTGTTCAAAGAATTCTCTTACGCACACTTCATTCAACAAATACTTTAGATGAGCCAGGGGAAAAACTGAAATAGAAACAAATAAAAAAAGAGAAAGAATTAACAAAATTTGAAAATTCAATAGTTAGAGGGCAAAAAGGAAAAAATAAAAGAAATAGTTGCCAGAATATCAAGTTGCCTCTATAGAATCGAGCTAGGTGCACACACCAAAATTTTTTGAGGTGGCTCTTTTGGTTTAAATGTTCATGCACATTTTGCATTCTTGTTCACATTATATACATGTCTCTTTAAAGCAGCAGCTCTCAACGATGAGTGATTTTTTTCCTCCAGGGGACATTTGGCAATGTCTGGAGGCATTTTTGGTCGTCACAACTAGGGGAGAGCTACTAGTATCTAATAAGTGGAGGCCAGGAGTGCTGCTAAACATGCACAGGACAGACAGTAATTTTTTGTTATATTTGATGCAAATATCTTATCCCAGCTTTTTGTTTGCTCATGAATTTTGTGAATGATCTTTTAGAACTGTTTTTATTTTTATGTAATCAAATCCATCAATCTTCTACATTGTGATTTAGCCACTGCCATCCATCAGTTTCCCAAGATCTGGAAAAAAAAAAAAAAGATACAGTGTGACAGCAAACATACCTAAATATAAAATCTGCCTGAAGTAGCCCTGACATTTTTACCTTGACCAAGAGCTTATGTTTGCCAGAAGACAGGACAAGCAAAGAGGATGGTGAAATTGTTAGATTTTTTACAAGACCACCTGCCTTACAGTCACATTCAGAGGGACCAATAAGTTCTTTGCTCTACATCCAGCCCCACTGCCATTAGGATGCCAGCAGACCCACGTTAACTTTAGGGAAAAATGACAGGACTTTAATGTAGAATACATTTATTCTACTAAGTTAATTTTATCTTTATGTTTGTTTCAGATGTGCACATCCACTGCAGTAGCCAACCCTCCCCACTGCTCCCCATCACCAGGAACAGAGGGGGACCAATTCCATCCTGACAAGACCACTTTTCGTCAAGTACTCTGTACTCCATTTCCCTACCAAATGTTTAACCGACCCTCACAAGCTATACTGAGGGGGCCCATCCACTCCCTTTGCCTGTCTCTTACCCAACAGCAGCCTTCAGAGAGTCCTGAAGATATAGACCCAAATGAGCATGAAAGGTTTTGGGGCCAAAGAAAGCACAGGGCAGGAAGCTTCGAGAAAGGCTTTGGGGCAGAGGGCTGCAAAGCCTGGGAAGGGTGGACAAATGGAGGGATGAAGAAGAGGAAGAAAGGGAGAAGATAATGAACACTGAAAGCAAAAACGCATCTTTTTAAGTTCCAAAATGACAGAGTATTCAACAGCCAAGTACTCAAGACTGATGAAGACAGCCTGAAGGCCAGAAACCACGCATCAACCTGAGATCAGAGTGTTTTATGCACAGACCTGAACTTTTGTGTGGGGAAATGCCAAGGCCCAAAGGCAAACGCAGCAAAAGATTTAAAAATGTGGAGTTTAGGGCCTGTGTTAGAATTTGTGGTAAAACAAAAGGCAAAATCTCCCAGGGAACCTGACACCAGGGAAAGTTTGTCCTCCCACAGTGCCCAGTGACGCCACTTCCTACTCTTTGCAAAAGAAAGAGAATAAGCAAAGCCACTGCTATCTTGCCCCTGACCACATGACAAGGGGAAAGGAGATGCTGGGGGATAAAAGATCAGATTCACAAATAACGAAAACAGTAATAATGACAGCAGTTTTCCAGCTAAGCGCCGATGTGTGCCAGACACATGTCTTACATCTCATTATATAAATGGCAATTATTTCTCCCTAGTAAGCATAGTATTACTTGATAGGCACACTAACTCCACAAAAGTGGAAACTGAGCTTCACAGAAGTTAAGTAACTTGCCAAAGGACACACAGCTATAAGCAGTGCAGCAGCAGGATTCAAACTTAAATCAGTATTCCTGTCCTAACAATGTTTGTACAAACAAGACATAAAACTATCCTCAGTTTACAGCCAACCTCCCTGAGCGAATAAGGTCCAGGCCAGCTGGCCTTAAACATTGTCTTCAGGGTACTTTCTGTCCTCCTTGTGATTTTTGAGGGAGGTCCAAGGGGCAGAAACGGCCAAGCTCCTTCTCCAGGGCTAAAGCCTGCTCCCCTTAGACCAGGAACCCCCAAATCTGCACACTTCTGGCCACTGTGTGGCACGAGCCATCATCTCAACAGCACAACAGCCTCGTCTCATTTTCTTGTTCCATCTTGATAGCTCTATTGCAGCGGGCACGGCCATGCTACAGAAACTACCATACCCTTTGATGGCGTCCTAATTAGCCAGAGAATGACACCCAAATTCCTTAACAAGGCTGCAGGTCCACTGTGAAGCCTATGGTGAAATTTGCCCTCGCTATGCTATTGTTTCCATCTTTCAGTTCCTTGAAGGTGTTGGGTTCTCCTCTAGCCCTCAGGCCCTTGTACATGCTGTCCCTCCAAAATAGGCACCCTTCATCTCACCCCTTTCCCTTGGGGTAACTCCCATCAGTGCTGCCTCTGATCACCACACCTCATCATGGCGTCTGGGAACCATAAAGATGGTTACGATACAACAAGATAATGTCTACCTGCTCAGCCAGACAGGTGCAGAACAAGAGGCATTATCCCCAGTGCCTAACTTGGCACCTGTATTAAAGGCTCCCCAAAATATGTAGAACGAATAAATGATGCTTAAAAATATAATAATAAAGGTACTTCATATAATGTAACAGTCATTCTTGCTTAATACTCTTTCTTAATCTTGGAAAAGAAAAGTAACAGCCAATATCAAACTTATCTGTGATACAACAGATACATTAATGTCAAGGACAAGCCAGGTTGTCGACATCACTGCTATCATTCAACTGACAGAGAAAGATGAGGGGAAATATTTGAAAGGAAAAGAGTGAATTATAGCCATATTAAGAGATATGAAAATTGTAGAGAATCTTTGCATAGATGGCTAGATACAAACACATGAGCAAGGCTCTTTCAGTGCTGACTGATTCTAACATTTCCCAGTTGCCAGCAATAAGCATCTAGATCAGAAGCTAGCAAACCACTGCGTGGCCTGGCTTGGTGTGGTCCCCAGCTATGAATGATTTTTACATTTTTAAAAGGTTGTAAACACCACCAAGGAAGAAGAACATATGACACAGGCCATCTGGTCCATGAAACCTAAGATATTTACAGAAAAGTCTGCTGACTCCAAAGGTAAGAGGATGAAGGAATCCTGTTTAGAATGGTAATAACAACATTAAATACTTAATAAATTTAACAAAAATGAGCATGATCTTTACAAATAAAGCTATAACCTATTATTAAGGGCCATAAAATAACCAGAAAAACAGACAATATTCTTGGATAAGAGAGCTACTATAAGAGTATACATTCTCCTACAAACATAAAGTATATAAATTTAATAAAAATCAATTAATACCTTAAAGGGGGAGAAAAGGGGGCTTGCTAAAATTCCTGTGGAAGAATAAGCAAAAGTAGCCATAAATATTTGAAAAAAGAATAGGAAGAACATGTTCTATCAGAAAGGGACCCTAAAGTTGTAGTAAACAGAGGAGTTCAACTTAGGTATAAAAAGAGACAAATAGGTCACACAACAGAAAACCCACAAAGTGACAAATATATGATGTGGGAAGCATTTAAATCTCAAAACAAAGTATGGATTTTTCAATACAACATGCCAAGACAACTGGTTCACTATTAATAAAATCCAGAAAAGTAATAAAGCCACTAAATGACTATATAATGTTAGGGTAGGGGACTCCATTTTTAGTATATCATTAAAGATGAAAAAGAGATGGAGGCTGATAGATTTTTACAATATAAATTTTTTTAGATTTCTGTATGGACAAAAATCCAACAAAATCAAAAAACAAAATATAATATAGGTAAGATAATGTGTTGATATCTTTACTATCTGAAGAGCTCTTGCAAACCAATAAACAGAAAACAAAAATCCTTACTATAAAAATGGGCAAGACATATGAGCTTCTAATCCTTAGTCTCCCACAAAAACAAATAGAAAAATAAATGTTCGATCCTTGTTTGAAATCAAAAGTACATTGAAATGAGGTATACGTTTTTTTTAACCTACCTCAGTTATTTATAATACCCTTATTGGACAGTGTTAGAGAAATAGACGAACACTCCTAATGAAATACAAATTTGCTAATAAGAAGGTAATTTGGTTATATGTATCAAGAATTATAAATATTCATATTCACTTCTAATACGTCCTGAGGAAATGCTACTTCTAGGAATGTATTTTAAGGTAATAATTAGGACATATAAAAATTTAGCTACAAAATTGTGCGTGTTAACATTGTTAATAAGACCAAAAATCAAGAAAAATCTAATATCCAACACTAGGGAATTGAATGGTAAAACTACGGTATGTTCATACAAAGGAATGCCACTGCAGCCATTAAAAAGATGGCACACGGACTTCCCTGGTGGTGCAGTGTTTAAGAATCCGCCTGCCAACGCAGGGGACACAGGTTTGAGCCCTGGTCCGGGAAGGTCCCACATGCCGTGGAGCAACTAAGCCCGTGAGCCACAACTACTGAGCCGGCGCACCCTAGAGCCTGTGCTCCACAACGAGAGAAGCCACCAGAAGGAGAAGCCCGTGCACCGTAACAAAGAGTAGCCCCCACTCGCAGCAACAAGAGAAAGTCCACACACAGCAACAAAGACCCGGCGCAGCCCAAAATAAACAAACAAATAAATAAATAATTTTTAAAAAAGATGGCACAGAAATATTTATTGACGTGGGAAAATGTCTGCCTTATGTTATATAAGGAAACAGGGTTTTTTTTCCTAAAGTATAATATTATACTAAAGCCAGTCACAGAAGGACAAACATGACATGATTCCACTTATGTGAGGTATCTGGAACAGTCACTCATAGAAGCACAGAGTAGAATGGTGGTTGCCAGGGGCTGGCAGGGAGGGGGAAGTGGGGAGTTGCTTTTCAGCAGGTATAAAGTTTATTAAGCAAGATGAATAAGTTCTAGAGATCTGCTGTACAACATCATGCCTAACAATACAATACTGTATTGTTCACTTAAAAGTTTGTTAAGGGCTTCCCTGGTGGCGCGGTGGTTGAGAGTCTGCCTGCCGATGCAGGGGACACGGGTTCGTGCCCAGGTCCGGGAAGATCCCACATGCCACGGAGCGGCTGGGCCCGTGAGCCATGGCCACTGAGCCTGTGCGTCCGGAGCCTATACTCCGCAACGGGAGAGGCCACAACAGTGAGAGGCCCGCTTACCACAAAGAAAAAAAAAAAAAAAGTTTGTTAAGAGGGTAGATCTCAGTAATAATTAATAATAAAAGATATCAATTTTCTAAAATAATGCAGTGAAAAGAATTAAAGGAAATTTATACAATGAAAAAAGCAGTATGTACAGAAATAACCCACTGTGTATGGATAAGTGTGCCACACGCATATACACACCAAAATGTTAACCAAAATGTTGACTGGTGGGACAGCAAAGGACTTATCTTTTTCCTTTTATTCCTCTATTTTTCCTGAAGTTATTTACTCAACAATGAATGCTATGCTCTCTTTCTCCCCCAAGAGCTACATCAGCACCCATATCAAATCCAAAGAAGTGATCAGTTTCCCTTAACAAGGGGATACAAAGCCATTCAGTCCTTTCTGTTGAGAGATCAGAACACAACTCTATAATTGCAAAGTGGTGTGGAGTAAAGTTCTTATGTTTAAAGTTGTAATTTTTGTCATCAGAGAATGGAGAAAAGACAAGGCTTTGTAAATTATACTTAGCAAGGAGGGAACTAACAATGAAAGAGGCGTATCAATAGCCAAGGCTGCCCCAAGAAGTGATCCTCAACTTTGACTCTATGTTGGAACCACCTAAAAACTTTAAAAATACTCTCTACCCACCCAGAAAGTCTACTGAATAGGACTGTATAGCCTGAGCATTTAGATTTTATAAAACTCTCCTGCAGCCAGAGTTAAAAATCCCTACCTTAGAGCAAGCAAGAAATCACTGAAGATTCAAAAAATAATAAATCAACCTCAATAAATGTAAGCCTCATCGGGTGGGAAAATAGCAATTTGGGAAATTCTGCTATGAGCAAATAGAAAAGGAAACTATTTAGATCTTCAACAAATCTTTCAATTCCCTAAAGATTGAGCCACCAGCTCTCTAGCCGATAATCATGCACAAATGCAGAATAACAATTCTTAATCAGTGTTTATTTCATCAGCTATTCAGCCAGAGATCATTTCTTTCTTTTTTTTAAAAATAAATGTATTTATTTATTCATTTATTTAATTTTTGTCTGCATTGGGTCTTCGCTGCTGCATGCAGGTTTTCTCTAGCTGCTAAGAGCAGGGGCTACTCTTTGTTGTGGTGCACAGGCCTCCCATTGTGGTGGCTTCTCCCATTGCAGAGCACGGGCTCCAGGCACACGGGCCTCAGCAGTTGTGGCACACGGGCTTCAGTAGTTGTGGCTCGCAGGCTCCAGAGCGCTGCAGGCTCCGTAGTTGTGGCACACGGGCTTAGTTGCTCTGTGGCATGTGGGATCTTCCCGGACCAGGGATCGAATCCGTGTACCGTGCATTAGCAGGCAGATTCTTAACCACTGCACCACCAGGGAAGCCCCAGTGATCATTTCTTTTGCACTGAATTTTTTTACCTGACCATTTTTCCCCTGTCAGTGTCAACTTTTTCAACTGTGGCTTACCATGGCCACCTGACTTGAAAGTATGATGGTACTACCCAAACAGCGGATTTAAGGGCCAAACTGCTCCTGGAACATAATACCAACATCTTTTGTGTTTCTTGGAAGCACAATCAAATGCTAAGAAAATGTGTATTCCCAGCACCAGCTCCTAGTAGTCCCTAGTACACAACATACAAAACACTCTATGGCTGAATGAATTAATCACTAAGAGTCCTCTGAAGGATAGAATCCCCCTGTGTACACTTCATCTTTATATTCCAGTTCATAAAACAGTACTCAACAAATGTTGATGAGAGCCACATTTACCCCAAATAGATGGCACTGAACGAATACTACATTGAACACATAACTGCAAAGCAAATCCATCACTTGATCTGGATACAAAAACCTACAGTTCTCCAAAATGATAAAGAATAAGAAAAAAAAGAATAGAGAAGGACTTCCCTGGTGGCACAGTGGTTAAAGACTCCACACTCCCAATGCAGGGGGCCTGGGTTCAATCCCTGGTCAGGGAACTAGATCCCACATGCATGCCACAACAAGGAGCCCATGAGCCACAACTAAGACCCAGCACAACCGAGTAAATTAAAAAATTTAAAAAGGAATAGAGAGAATAAGAATCAATGGTTCATGTACCTAAGACTTAATTGGGAATCTTATTCAACATGCAGATTTCTTCCACACATATAGTGGCAGAAAAATATTCAAAGCTGTTTTTATTATAACAGTCCCAAACTCAAGACACAGAAATGTCCATCAACAGGCAAATGGATAAACAAAACATGGTGGGTCCACACAAAGGGATACTAAGCAATTAAAAGGAAGCAACTACTGATGCACCTAATAACATGGAGAAATCGCACAGACACAATGTTGAGTGAAAGAAGCCAGACACAAGACGTGCTGCCTGAATCCCTATAGACAAAACTAATCTTCGGTGGCAGGAAACAGTTAGTGGTGATCTACAACAACTAAGATGGGAAGGAGGGACTCCAGAGGCAGAGGAAGGAACCTACGGAGTGACAGAAATGTTCCATAACTTAACTATGATTCTGGTGGCTCCATTTGTATGTATATCCATTTACTGTATGTAAACTATGGCTCAGTAAAGTTGATTTTAGAAGAAAAAAAAATTTTAACTCCCATAATCCCACCAACTTTAAAAAAATGTCCCCTCCCCCAAATTCTGATTCCACAGACCTGCATCAAAACCTGGGACTTACATTTTTAACAAATGCACAAATGTTCTGATGCTAGTGGTCCTCAGATCAACACCTCTGGATGGGCAACCTGGGGTGGGATAAAGCTATTTTCCCCACTTGCAGAAATCTATCTAGACAGGTGAGACTATATGATCACGAAAGAAAACTCTGGGATAAGGAAACTCAAAACCTCAACTTGCCAAGTGGTAATCTGGTCCTTCCCAAGATACAAACAAGAACTTTCAGAGCTGGCCAGGTTCAATGATAAAGCACATTTAAAAAGTCAATTTGTAGCTCTCTGCTTAAATCCGATCATTAGGGGATTATAGTTGAACTGTGGCTGCTCCATTAAATTCTGTTAAATGCTAACATTTGACCTAAATGCTTTTAATTCAAGCCAAAAGAAAGATTACTGGAACAAATATCCTCAACTTGTACGTGATCAAACTTCCTTTAAATATAATGACTTAAATCGTTGCCTAACATACAGTCTTGCTTTAGGGGGTTTAGAATTCTGACATTGACCCTGGCTAGCTATCATTATTCCATTTAAACAGTAATGAAATGAACCTGTAAGAAGTGGTTATCATTTGCCCTTGTGATTACAGTTATGGTGTAACTGGGGGGGGGGGGGAATCATCCTACAGCCTTTTCCAAAACACTCTAAGAACCCTTGCTCTTATTCTTCAAACTGCAAGTCACCACCCACTAGTGGGCCATGAAACCAACTGGATCTCAACCAGAATTTGCAGAACAATGAAATTTAACAGAATAAAGAAAATTCAGAGCACATCTCACAAGATAAGGGTAACCCAGAGTTTCCAGGTAAAAACTGTGGGTCAGTCAAAAAGAGCCTAAAAGTCACTGATATAAACTAAAGTTCTGCCCAGTGACACAAAAGGCATATCTCAAGTGCCCAATTTAAATCAGGTTATTTGCTGAACTTTAACATACTCACAGAAATAATTTGCCGAAGTGGTACAAGATGATGACACTGATTAACAAAATATCATAACATCCCCTTGCCACAAGGATGGAGAGAGCACCCAGAATCATGGCCTCAGAGTGGCCTTTCTTTAAAATCTATCAGAGTCCTAAACCAAACCACCTCAGTGACTGCAATCAAGACAGGCTCTATTGCACCCCAATGAGCTGTGTAAGCTTCTGTCACTGTGTTGGTTTGTCAATTTGTTCCCTTAAAAAGAAGAGACTTTTAAAAAGTTAGATAAAACCGGATTTCTGAAGGGGAATCAGGATTGGTTGTCAGGTTTCATCTCAGAAACCACATGCTGAGAACCTCAGGAGCCTCTGGGCCTATGAGGCGCCCATGGCACAATCCTACAGGCAAAGTGGAAGGGAAAGGGCCCCCGGATGAACGCTGCTCAAATACTTAGGAATCACCTAAAAATATAGTCAGGGTCCTCAACAGTGGGCCAGAGAGGATGCAAAGCCACTGGATAGACATGGCAAATATTCCTGGAACATCTGTAGGATGAGGTGAGCAGGGAAGATCATTCCTAATTGAAAGCAAATATTTTTGGAGCATAAGATGACATGCCTAACTGATAAAATGATGGAAGATGTTAAAGAATATGCTCTGCCTTCAGAAGACACACCTTCAGTCTCTTGCAGAGACGTGGCCTGGAAAGCCCTTGGTACAGAATAAGCTCTAGTCCCAAATAGACTCTAAATCCTAAAGAAGCTTACATCCAGCCCAAGACAGGTTGTTTTGCTGATGTCAGTTTACACACAGCCTGAGCCATGAAAATTGGTGGTCGTGCTGTCTAGAGGAGAAAACAATGACTCATTGACTGCTCAATTAGGGGAAAGATGGAGTCAAGTTTACAGTAAAAGGTCAAAGCAGCTGATGTTTTGTTAGTTTGGTGGCTTTAAAATACAAAGTCATCAGTGATCTCTGTTTTTCTGACCTAATGTTGTAGGTCGTAGGTATCAGATGCTGTGGCTAGTACCATACAACAGAAATCTCTTCCCCAAACTTTATTCAAAATTATGACAAGACCTTAACACTCATCATCCTCACTGTGCCTCTCCTGCCCCAGGTACTATCCATATGAACCATGTTGACCTGCAGAGCTCCCAGGTCTTAGCTCAAAAAGTCTCCTCCTGTGCTTCCCTGGTGGCGCAGTGGTTGAGAGTCCATCTGCCGATGCAGGGAACACGGGTTTGTGCCCCGGTCCGGGAGGATCCCACGTGCTTTGGAGCGGCTGGGCCCGTGAGCCATGGCTGCTGGCCCTGCGCGTCCGGAGCCTGTGCTCCGCAGAGGGAGAGGTCGCGGCAGTGAGAGGCCCGCGTACCGCCAAAAAGTCTCCTCCTATAGGAAGCATTCTTGGGTTAGCTGTTCCTCTACTTCCATGTTTCAATAGCACACTGCTTCTTGGTCCAGCTTCCCAACCAGGCAGGGATGGGGCAGAGACACAGTGTTCATCACATAAAAAAGCATTCAAATATATGAGGAAAAGAGAATTTTTCCATGGGTCAGTTAGCCATACAACCAAAACAAAACCTAATCCCTGCCCTCCAGTTTCACTCAAGGAAACCGTGTGGCTGGGATAAGAGAGAGGGTAAGGGAGAGGTAGTGGAGCAAAAGGTATAGTCTGTGGGCCAGAATTAAAATATAAACAGATATTTGAGAAAACTCAAGCAGAATCAAGATGGATTTTATTGCATTTATTTCCACTGTGTGATTTAACATACCACTTTTTGTACAAATAATGTATTTTTATGGAAACACTATTTTTAGTGTATTAATATTATTTTTAATGTACAGGGGCCACTGAAAAGCTAATTTTATATGGAATTTTAATGACAAGATAAAACATATGCAAAACTGACTATTATATCCAAGATACAAACATGATATCACTTAACTGTATAAAAATTCTAGGAGGAGTTGTTATTATCCCCACAGTTTAAAACTGAGGCACAGAGAGGGTGATATACCCTTGGACAAAAGCCAAGGGCAAGTGACAGACAAAGCAATCACTGAGAGCATGAAAACTGCTCCTATTCCCTTACAGACTAACAGAACAAGGCTCTAAAGATGAACAGCCAGAAAAGACCTGAGATGTTATGTCTGAAGGTCATTTTGGAAGAAGCTGAGGAAAGCCCCCAGTTACTGTCAGGGAATAAAAAGAAAGACACTTTCTCCTCTTCCACACCTCCAAGTAACCTTTGTCATTTGATGTCTCCCCCCACCTTTCCAGTACAACAACAGACTTGGGTGCTTAAGTAACCTCCAGGGCATGGCTCTGCCCTGCTAACCCTGTGCCCCCTCAGTACCACCCCAGCTCCTGCTTCATCCTCCATTTCTAGCACACAGGTAACTCATCTCTCACCTCTAGCTACTGTTGCCACTGCTAGCTCCGCTGGAGAAGAGAAGGCACTGCTCATGTGCTGGGAGAAGCATTTCCATGCCTCAAGCTCAAATGGACTAATCAGCTCTCTCCCTGAATTACCCTTCAGACCACACCATTCCTCTTTGGAATGTTCTCACCTTTCCTGTGCCCCAACTGCCAAAACCAAATTTCTTTCTCTCACCTGCAGAGAGAGGTCAAGCCCCACCTTTCCTTAATTTCCTGACTACCCATTACACCTGCTCTGTTTTGCTGGACTTTGGCACAGTTACTTAGTTCTCTCAACCACCTGCTCTCTTCCTATAGTCTGGAAGAAATCCTATTTGCAAATCTCTTCTGCAATATTTTTTTTCTCCCCTCCAAGCTCTCTATTCCAGTTTACTATTCCAGTTTACTAAGAGTTCTGTCTCCTCCTCCCCACAGACTCTCCCAAGATAAGGAAAGGGGCACTCTGAAATCTCACCTACCCTGATGGATTAACTGACGGCTGAACAGTGGGTTTGACTACACTGCACTGCAATTACCTGGGGCTGGGACACTGTAATTCTTCTCTAGACTAAAACCAAGTACACAGTGATTGAAATAAATTTTCCCTGACCTTCATTAAATGGGAGCCTTTTTCCTGACCTTTAATAAACATCCCATGCCTGTTTGTTATATATATATTTTTTTTTCTGCAGAGGAGCATGTTCCTCCTAATCCATTAAAAAAAAAACAACCCACATCCATTCAATATAGAGACTACAATTACTTAGAATCCTATGGCACAGATGTATTGGTTTTTTTGGTGTCAAAACCTGACATTTTTACAACCCCAAAACCTTAAAAGGAGTATAAATAGATGTATTCAGCTATAAAAGAGGCTCCAGCTCTCTCTGAGGTTTGTTTAATCTATGTTCCTTGTTGCCTGTGTACTTACTTTTCCTCAAATCCCTAAAATTTTGTATAAAATAAAACATAAAAGAGCACAGAGGGCCTTGGAAGTCCCAGGACTGGACCTCACTCAGAAAATAAGGTAAATGAGCATCTGAAAAACACTGAATCTAACATTTTAATTGCTGCAGATCAGGTTTTTATTGTCACTCTCACATATTTAATGAAGGGCATCGCCTTCTAAGGGTTGCATAAATCTTAATGTTATTAATATTCAAATAATGTCTGACAGCACCAAGAAAGACTGTGGAGATTTTCTGGTAACCCAGCTTAGGAAACTTGAGCCATAGGCTCCTCACCCACCTACACAGACATACACACACATAGCCATATATTCGCAGGAAAAAAAAAAACAACAACAACAAGACACACAGTCTCATAGACAGGAGCACACATAGTCACAGATGCATGTGCATGGAAACAGACACCCATAAACCCAGATGCACAGACATAGGCAGATGCAGACACTAATTCCCCAAAGCAAAGCTTCTGTACCAAGAAATGGTCTTACCTGAAGAGTGAAATCTTACTGTATCCCCCCACAATATTTTGTATTCAGTGCCCTACCCACCAATTCTGTGCTGGGACCTGTGTGAGGCTGGGATCCTTCTGATGCTCAGCATAAGACTCTTCAGGTGCTGAAGGAATTTTGGCTTTTATAACCCACACAGGCTCACCAAAATTGTATAACATCACCACCTAGTCAGAAATGCTATCTACTTTGTATTACACAATAGCCACCCTCTGGTTACAAACGGTTACTGCATACCTCTAGTATGGTTTGTTTACCATCAATCTGTAGCAGGTTTCTATGTGGCAGGCTGGATATTCTATTGTGGAAACCAAGCAGCTGCTGCGATTACATTTCTCAAACCCACACAAATAAGGCAAATAAAAACCTATCTTTCCAAACCCTTCCGTTCAGATGAACAAGTCCACCCACACTGCTTTCAGCTCAGTGAAAAGGGAGATTAATTTTACTCCCTGGTAATTTTTCATTTCCCCAATCAGGGGCCCAAAGACAACTATTTTCAAAGCTCAAAGACTTTCAGAGATTAAAAATAGATCTGGGGGCTTCCCTGGTGGCGCAGTGGTTGAGAGTCCGCCTGCCGATGCAGGGGACACAGGTTCGTGCCCCAGTCCAGGAGGATCCCATATGCTGCAGAGCGGCTGGGCCCGTGAGCCATGGCCGCTGAACCTGCGCTTCCGGAGCCTGTGCTCCGCAGCGGTAGAGGCCGCAGCGGTGAGACGCCCGCGTACCGCAAAAAAAAAAAAAAAAAAAAAATAGATCTGAAGGTATGATTTCTTCATTAGATTACAGGCAGAGCCAACAATAACCATAACATTGAGAGCTCTAACTGCTGGAGCCCCGCTGTATGTGGCACCTCGTGTACACTCCCAGCTGCAGAGGCCCCACTGGACAGTGAAAGTGCCATGAAGACATAGAAAAAGGCAGACATACACTGACAATCTGGTACCAGTGAGAAGGAAGAAGCCGCAGCTGCAGTCAGACTTTGTCCCTTCCAGTCCTGACTCCAGGCAAGGGCCTACCAAAACCTAGGCAATGGTCACCTCGCCTCTGCTGTGAGAGGGCAAATACTTGCCCCCATCTCCCCAACACCACTGCACTTCCCAAATCCAGACAGAAAACCATGAAACTCAGATGAGAAACAGCTAGGCAGAAGATGCATCTTGGAAGATGGGATCCCTGAGATAAAGGCAGAAGAACAAGGACAACTCCTGGAGAGAAAAGTAGCTCTAAGTGTTACTTATTCATGAATAATCTTAAGGAAATCAGCAGTGAGCATAAGAGGAAGATGCCACTTGACTAGGGGAGAAGCTATAGCAGAAGCTGGGGAGATGGTTGAAAGGCAAGCACTTTAACTGTTCAGGGGCAAGAGATTCACAACCACAAGTGCCCAGAACACAGGTCACACGTGACACACCCAACCTATCAGGTCAACATACCCAGGTAATCCCTTGCTCCAAGGTGAGCTAACCCAGTGTGTGGCCTATGGGAAAAATACTCCAGTTTCTGTATCCTGAATACAAGAACTATAATCAGGATGTTCTGTGAAGACTCAAACTTCAAAAAGGTTCTACTGTAGGAACCAAAAGAAAATTTCAATTTGGAAAAAAGGAAAAAAGAATAAAAAACAAAGACAGTTGTGTATCAACAAAGGAAACAGGATCGGATGATTATATGAAGAAAATGGACTAAGAACAAGAGACAACAACTGGGGTGGGGAAGAACTGAGAGGAAACAAAAAGCACAAAATTAGCTTAGAAGCATTAAAGAGAAGTGAAACTGCAGAAAACAGCAGAAAACTGAAAGGTGGAGGACAAGCTTGAGAAACTCCTAGACAAGGAAAAGTCCAGAAAGGCAACAACAGTTCAGAGATGAGTACCATGGAGGGAAAAAAGCAAAGAGCAAAGCCAAGACATGAATAATCCAGTGCTTATTAAATGGACTTAAAAAACAAAGAAGCCAGTCATGCTGTAGGATTCCATTTTATATGAAATGTCCAGAATAGGCAAATCTATAGAGACAGAAAGATTAGTGGTTGCCTGGGGCTGGGGTAGAAATGGGGGGACAGGAATGGAGAGTGACCGTTAATAGGTTTGGGATTTCTTTATGGGATGAAGAAAATTTCTAAAATTTGATTGTGGTGATGGTGGCACAAGTATGATTTACTAGAAGCCACTGAACTGTACATTTTAAATGGGAGAACTTTAAGGTATGTGATTTACATCTCAATAAAACTTTTTTAAAAAAGAACAATGAAAGAGACTTAAAGATAAAACAGATATAGAAAAAACCACAACTAATTCTGAGATTAAGAAAAATCTGAGTATAGAAATGGGCACACCAGAGTCATTCAAAATTAGAGAAGAAACTTAACTTGAACATATCCTGGCAAAATATTTTAACTACAGGATGAAAAAGTCATAGAAACACCCAGGGAGATGGAGAAAATGTTTGGTTTACTTGAGCAGTAGCAATAATTAAGATTAGCCCCAGGATTTTCCAAGGCAGTATTAAACACCAGAAGTCAATAGAAAATATAGATCTATAGAAAACTGGAGAAAAGGGTTTCCCAAAGAATTTTATAATCAAACAAGTTGCCCTTCATGTGTTAAAGCCCAAAACTGCAATTTCAGATATGCATGGGCTGAGAAAGAAAAAAAGCAAAGCCTGAGGCTATATTCCAGCCACATAAGAGGTAAAATTTGGAGTGGTCACTAATAAACAGGGTTGCTAACAATGTATACCAGCCAAACCCATCAAGATCAGGACATAAACCCAGTTATAAAATTGACTGCATATGGGCTTCCCTGGTGGCGCAGTGGTTGAGAGTCCACCTGCCAATGCAGGGGACACAGGTTCATGCCCCCGTCCAGGAAGATCCCACATGCCGCGGAGCAGCTGTGCCGGTGAGCCATGGCTGCTGAGCCTGCACATCCGGAGCCTGTGCTCCGCAACGGGAGAGGCCACAACAGTGAGAGGCCCGCGTACCACAAAAAAAAAAAAAAAAAATTGCATATATCAAATTATTCTTTAAAAATGTGCTATGTAATGTTAAAAACGTAATTAAAAACAAAGCAGATTGAACAAGAGTACATTAAAGACTGAATGCAGGAAATGAAAAGATGCTGAAAGCCCTTCTCCCAAACAGACGGGAATAGGAAAATACCATTAGATTTTAGCTATGACAACTGAAGAAAGTCTTTTTTTTTTTTTAGAGAAACTACTATTAGAATTTGAAACAGACTATAGACTAAAACTAAACCTGTAAATTAGTTAAATTCATTCCATTAAAAATATTCCCAGGTTTGTCAAAAACTAAATGCCTGGATTTCCTTGGTAGCACAGTGGTTAAGAATCCACCTGCCAATGCAGGGGACACAGGTTCAAGCCCTCGTCCAGGAATATCTCACATGCCGCGGATCAACTAAACCCGTGTGCCACAACTACGGAGCCTGCACTCTAGAGCCTGTGAGGCACAACTACTGAGCCCGTGTGCCACAACTATGGAAGCCTGTACACCTAGAGCCCGTGCTCCGCAACAAGAGAAGCCACTGCAATGAGAAGCCCGCGCACCGCAACGAAGAGTAGCCCCCCACTCGCCGCAACCAGAGAAAGCCCACGCATAGTAACAAAGACCCAACACAGCCAAAAATAAATAAGTTTATTAATAAATAAATAAATGCCTAAGATAAACCTTAAAAATGAAACAAAAATAAAGCAACATTAATGCTGCTTTATCATTATTTTTAAATGTCAGACACAATGGAATTCATGCCAGAAAGTATTAAAAGGGGAAAAAGAGGGTCATTTTACATTATTATATTATAATATTATAAAATTCATATGTTAATTTTATGTTATAAAATTATATGTATTATATTATATTATAAAATATAAAATATATATTATATATAATATATAAAATATATATTATATATATAATTTTATATTATAAAATATAAAATTATATGCTATATTATAAAATTCATATGTTAATTTTATGTTCTGAACATTATTTCATTGAAATAAGATCCATAATGGTTAGCAATACAGAAGAATGACCAACACTATAAACATACCTATCTGCCTCCAAGAAGATAGGGGACAAGAGGGTGGAGGGGTAATGAGCACAGGCTTGATCTCTATGTTAATTTTATTTTGCATCAATTAGAGAATCTGACCAATATAATGAATCAGGCTAACATAATAAGTATCAAACTTTCCGTGACATAGAAAGTAGAGCTTTATTTTCAACAGCTAAAGAGCATTAGTGGAAACTGACCATCATGCCAAATGAAAATTTCAGCCCCCACAAAAAAGGAACACTTCTCAGTGCCCGATCATAATGTCAAAACACATAAAAAATAATTATCAACAAAGAAAGTTTAACAACTTCAAAATTTTTAGCCTTTCTCCCAAATAACCGTTAGGTCAAAGGTGAAATTGAGACTGTTAAAAATACCCTTACAAAAAAAGAATAAGCAACAAAATACTCCAAAGAAACTTAAAAAAAAAAATTAAAGAGAGGAAGAGGAAAAAATTAGCTAGGAAATAAGCAACAGAACTGATAAATTTGATAAATACATCCAAGAGGGCTCTTAAGGCCAAGGCAGATAGAGACTTTCCATTCAAAAACACACTGGACCCAGGTGGTTTCCTAGGCAAACGTCTCCAAGCATTAAGGAAGTTACTCCTTACACTTAGTTCCAAAGCACCGGAAAAGGATGAAAAGCTTGTCAATCATTTTAGAAACCTAAGCATAACCCTGATTCCAAACTTGACAAAGCACAAAAAAAGGAAAAAAGCTAGTATTACAACTCATATCAACAGGCAGAAGGAAGAAAAACCATTAAGATCCAAAAAGAAAACCAGAAACCAAAAAGGCATTTGATAAAACTCAAAATCAATTTTTGAATGAAATTCTTCATGCATTCCAATACAGAAGAAAAATGTCCTCAAAAAGAATCCCTATCTCATGCCAAAAGCCAATGAGATACTTACTCTGAAAAACCCAGAAAGGTTATATTAAAGCCAAAAACAGAAGGGAATGTGATGGCCTCCGTTACAGAAAACTGTTCTGGAAGTTCTAAATAATACAGTAAGAAAAAGATTTTTAAAGTTCAAATAATAGAAAAGGGAAGACAAAGAATTATTCACAGGTAATGGATCTGTCTACAAAGAAAATGAATTGGTGGGGGGGGGCACTAGAATAAGATACTTCAGAAGGGTAGCCATTTACAAATGAACATAGAAAAAAAACCATCCTATGCACTAGCATTAACTCATATGATGACCCTCTTAAAGTACTGTATACATGCACGTGCAAGTGTGCTAAGAAACCAAAAGGTGATGCACCAAGCTGCTTATACCAGTTACCTCTGTAAAGTGGGATTATAATTGTTTTTACTTTGTGGAAAAGTTTTAAGTCTTAATTTTGTCCCTCCCAATGTATTAGGAGGCAAAATTAGCAGTAGTTCAATTCTTGGCACCCATATAAGGTCAGTAAATTTAGGACCAAAAATTAGGCAAAACAACCAAAAGGCTAAACTTGGCCAAATACTGAAAAAAATGTTTAATTCTTCAGAAATAATTATGTATTTGAAAATATCTAATTTGACTAATGTAATCTCTGATTTATCTTTTCCCTTTAAGGACAAATTTAAACTATTTTTTTAAAACCTTACACATTTGGTGATTATCTATTTCTGCCTTTCCAAATAAATGTTACATACTGACATTTCAGTGTCCCTACTGTTGTAAAACTGAGTAAAACAACAAAGGAGATTTAGAGTTAGCAACTGGACAAAACTACTCTGATCCTGTAATAAGATAACCTGGGGGGAGGGGGGGAAGGAATTCTGTAAACACTAAAAGCAAATATATTAACAGCACCCTCTAGTGTTACAATATTTAAATGGCACTTCATTAAGATAAATTATAAAATATAAAATTTTTTTAATATTTTGTAAAATTTCACACAGAAAAGTAGACAGAACTGAAATACATTTTAACTTCATATCCAACTTATTTCTATGTATTGTTTTCATTCACGTGGCAAATTCTCTACTTAATTGTCAGAGACCACCAGGTGTGAGTCCTCTGTCATTCAATTAATAACTAGACTAATAAAAAGCCTTGATTTTAAGTTCAGCACACAACCAATTAAATTCAGGCAACATTTCCCAGCCTCCCTTGCAGCTAGATGTGGCCGTGTGACTATGTTATGGCCAATGGGATGTGAGTTGGAGTAAACATGCTCTCTCCTTTCCCTCCTCCCACTGGCTGAAGGAAACATCTTGAGCCACATAAATGAATCAATACTCTAGGAATGGTGAAACTATAAGAATAAAAAGGATCCAGATTATGTGAAAAAGAAGCTATTTCATATTTGGGTATAATAGAACAGCCAAAACTATTACCCCCCTCCAAAAAAAAAAAAAAACCCACACACGTAGAAAGAAAATCTGGCAAGACAACACATTTGGAATAAACCCAGTCACTAAATTTTCAACAGAAAATAAATCAGTACATATTTCAAACCTGGCTAAATTCTATTTTCCTTCAGAGGAACCAAATGGAAGGATCACAATAAAGGATACACATTTGTGTGAGGTGAATAAATTCACTGTTCCCCTTGACTATCAAAGACTTATTAAGTTGGCTTCTCCAGCAGACACTTAGAGGCTGGCCTTTCATTCATAATCTCAAAGCACAACTCGGAATATGTGCTGACAGCACATCCAGAATTCAGCAATAAAAGTAAAAGTAAGTGTATTCAATTCTGAAAGTAAATCCACTGTTAAGACTACATCCTTCAAACTAACGATTCACATTACAGTGTGTTCTGGTCAGTACCTTGAAGTCGAATACAAGGGGTAGTGGGAAAACAGAACTCACTGAGAATCCAGAAGCCCATGGTTGTGCGGACCATGCACGATGGTGTAAGTGCAGGAAAGACATTATCCAGTGGGCCTCAGATGTCTTGCTCTGTAAAATAAGGGTGTTGGCCCATATCTGTGGTTTTTGCATGTTTGCTTTCAGTAATGAAACAAGCACCCTCAAATTGAATCTTATTCAAAGCTGGGAGGGGGGCAGTCTACATAAGTAGGTGGATGATGTCATTAAAATGGGGACTCAATACTCTTCACTATAAAGTTTTAATACACATTTTCCAGAAATAAAACCAAATTTTAAAAATCCCCAACCAGTAAATCAAAGATTCCATAACCATATGAACTTTGCTGAGAGCAGCAAATAAAATACATTTACCAAGCTTTCTAGCAGCAGCCTGCAATGTTAGGCTGCACTATACCATATCTTTATCATTATTTGGTTACCCTAACACAATGCTGATTTTGAATTAAAGGGGGAAAAAAGAACATGCAAGACCAAGAAAGGCAAATATCAATTATTTTAAATCATTTAAAAATATAATCCATTTTAAAATTTAATTTTTTGGGTTAAAAAAAAGACATTCCTATTAGAATGGCTAAAACAAAAAGAAACTGCTAATACCAAATGCTAATAAGGACACAGAGCAAATGGAACTCTCATACACTCGTGACGGGTTTGTTAAAATGGCAAACCACTTTAGAAAACAGTTTGGCCATTTCTTATAAAGTTAAAACACACACTTACTCTAAGATCCAGCAATATACTCCTGGGTATCTACCCAGAGAAATGACAACTTTTGCTCAAACAAAAATCTGTACATAAATGTTTACAGTGGTTTACAATAGCCCAAACCTGGAAACAACATTCACCTTTAACTAGTGAATGGATAAACAAACCATGGAATATGCCTATTAAAATGTGGTATCATTTCACACCTACCAGATAATGCAGGAATAGAAGAGTTTAATAATACCAAGTGTTGGAAAGGCTGTGGATAAACAGGAATTTTCCCACTGTTGCCAGAAACGTAAATTGGTTCAAATACTTGGGAGAACAATTTGGTAACATCCAGCAGGTTGAAGATGTGTGTGCCCTATGATTCAGCAATGCCACTTCTCAGCATACTCCACCCCATTTTAACAGTATACAACCAACACATCAACAGGAGAATATAAAAATAAGTTCTGGTATGTTTAAACAGTGGAATAAAACAGAGCAGTTAAAACAAGTGAACTCTAGCCACTTGGATCAACATGGCTTGAAAACATACCTGAATGAGCAAGTAGGCTGCAGAACTCATACCACATGAGATCTTTTATTATGGGTTTTAAATCAGTCAATATTGTATGTTGACTTATGGATATGGAAACATATAATACAAAAGTAAAACTGTGGACTGCAAAGTTACCTCTAGGAGAGAGAGAGAAGATGATATTAGCAAAGGATACAAAAAGGATATTTAAAATGTTTTATTTTCTTATTTAAAAAAAAACCCTAAAGCAAAGACAATGTGGTTAGACTTATTAGATCTGGGTATCTGACATATGAGGGTTCATTCTTTCAATTTCTTTATATTTGAAATTTCCCAATTAAAAACAAAATTCTAACAAAGAAACTCCAGAAGTTTCACACAAAACACATGCAAAACACATGCAAAAACTGGTAAAAGCAGTTGCCTCCAGAGAGGGAAACTGGGAGCAGACAGAAGGGAGACTTACTTTCCATATCTGTCTTCATGTACTTTCTGAATTTTTTTCCATGTATATCCACTACCTTTTTTATTTTAAATTACAAATAAATCTGATGTACTCTTCACCTCAAATCTGACCCCTCTGCAAGGGGGGAAAAAAAACTAAAGTATTTTTATTTTGGATAAAGAAAGGCTACTAATGGAGATTCCAGCCCAGATTGTGCCACAAATGAGCTCTGTCACCTTGGGAGGTGATTTAATCCACCCCTCTCCAAGGGCTGTGTCACTTCTAAAATCCTATTTTCTGCGAAAACACAAACATCTCTCCATAAATTGAAGATCTGAAATTCTAAGTATACCAATAAGGAGCAATAAGCAGTTCTCCTGTAATCCTGGGTGGAAAACTTTCAGAATCTGTAACAACAGGTCCACACAGACTGTCTGTAGTGATTGCCTCATGTCCTCTGTGGAATAAAGTGGGTAGAGATGTATAGAGATAGTCACTATTACTCAACACTCAATGAGACAGGAAGTTGAGGGAGCACTTATCTGATGACTTATTTTCTTAATGAACTAAAAAGTGGAGGTCATGGTGGAGAAGAAGGAGGCCAAGGATGAGATATGGGAAAGGAATGAGTAAAATTACTGACAAAGGAAAAAAAAAAAGTCAAGGATCTAGCTGAGCCCAAAACTTATAAATACGTAAAGGAGAAAGTCACCTTGTTATCCAATATCTCTCCAGCAGAGTGCAACTAACAAAAAAAGATAGAAAAATTAAACAAGTAGGACTGTGCCACTGACGAAAGTTGGCAAGTTATGGGGCCAGTTCAGAGAATGAGAAAACCAAGGTGTTGGTGAGATGACAGTAACGAGACTCCCTGAAGTCCACAGCAGGTAAGAAGGGTTGGGAAGGCAAGAGGAAGCCAGAGAACACCGAAGTGCCCAAGGAACAAGGACTGCTGGAGGAGAATAAATGAGAGCTAGGAAGGACAGGATGTGTGCAGAGGGGAGATTCTCCAAGCTCAAGGTTCCCAAAGTATCATCTGGGAGATAACAAGGCCCAAGAAAGCTGAAGTGAACTGGATGTAAAACTCCCTGGAAAAGATAATGTAAAGGGAGAGTGAGGTTTGAAGGCTGGATAAGCCAACAACTTAGAGACGATGTTAGAAGACACAGTGGAAAGAAACATAGCAAGCCAGGAGCCAACATCCAAGGCACATAAATGGCCAAGAAGTTGGTAGATGATGGCACAAAGTAAAGAGAGGATGGTATCACAGACTGATGTGAACTTCAAAACTGATAGGCATCAAGGCTGGAGAACACAGCCTGCTATTCTCACTACCTGGAATGCTATAACATCTGGAGAATTCCTATTCATACTTCAGATCTCTGTTTAAATGATCAATTCCTCAGCAAATTCCTTCCAGACCCCTCAAAATCCAAGTCAAACTGTTCACCTTCCTTCACTGTTCCCTCCAAAGCAATGACACAATTCACGCCAAGTATCCTTCTTTATCCAAATTTATGCTCTTTTTGAGTTCATGCAGTGAGGAATCCACATTTTCCTGAATCTATCTGGTTCCTAAGTTTGGACTAGCAAAATAAAAGATTTCAGAAGGGTATACCCCAAAATTTATCCAGAGCCACCAGGTCAGGAAGGCAGGTTCTCTGATGAATTGGATATAGGACACCTTAGCCACACACACTTAAAAGCAGTCCACTTGGCTGTAAGAATTCCTAACACATCAAGATTCCTTTTTAATTTTAATGTGATTCTCACTATATTGCTGATGGGAATATAATCATGTGTAAGCTTTCTTCTGAAAAATGTGAGAAATCCAAAAGATCATAAATAAAATGTATTACTTATAATTCACTCAGCAAATCATAAAATTACTAAATAATTTTTAACATCCCTTAAGCAGGAAAGCACTTTGGATATACTGCTAGTGGGAGTAATTACTGGCTTTAACATTTCTAGATGGCCATTTAACAACATTAATCAAAAGCTCTAAAAATACACCTAACCTTTGACCCAACAATCCTATTCTTAAAGAATTTATCATAACAAAATAATTAAAATAGGCTCAAATTTTTCAAAGTGAGAATGTTCACTAAATAGTGCTTAGAATAATCCAAAACTGGAAGGTAAATTATTAATGTCTAAAAATAGAAAACTGGTTGGTTAAATCGTGGGTTAATTCTTATAATAATATATTATGGGGATTAAAAAATTGGTAATAACATTTCACTGACATGGAAATGTGTTGACTGTGTCACTGAGTAGAGGAAAAGGCAGGTTACAAAACATACATGACAATCCTATTAAAGTTGTAGCCACACACACTTAAGCACGCACACGCACGCACACACGCACGCGCGTGCACACACACACACACGGAAAAACAGATTCTCCAGATGACAGGATTAAAACTGATTTTTTTCCTCTTATTTTTCTAGAATGTATATGTATCACTTTCAAATTTTTTAAACCTTAAATCACTGCATAAGGTCAATACTGAAATAAATATGAAGGCAACACAAACTAGAAAAAAGAAGCTAAGGCACTCAAAACCAGTGCTGAAGAAACACACCCAACTGATGTAGTCAATGTGCTCGCTTCCCAAACAGCAGCTGACAGATGGGTCTCCCTGTAACGAAATGCCTAAGTTCCTCATTTCTGTGATTTGCTGAGAGCACCTGAGTAACTAAGGGAACCAAAGGTGTGGTTAAGAAGGTAGGCGTTCTTAATGTGCTGCAAACCTACCGGGTTCAGGGGTTCCTGATTTTCCTGTATTTCCTCATATCCTTTTATTCTCTGATTTCAACTCTTCCAAAGCCCATTTTTATCTAACAATAGTACTGTACTTCTTACTTAAGAAAAATTACATATATATATAAATTTTAAATGCTATGTTAAGAATTTTTTTTCTACTTCTCAAGCGAGGGAATAAATGGATTAACATCTAGAAATACTGCCTATCAATCGATCTAATTGTGAAATTGGTTCAGAAACAATTTTCAGGCAATGGGAAACCTCTCCATTTAACAGGAAAAAAATGAGAAAGGGGTGATAGAAACATCACTCAACTATGAGTATATTTTATTAGGCAGTCCTTAAATTGAAGTGTCTTACATTATGAAATACCCCAGAATCCAAAAGCTTACAACTTGACAACTCAGTAGATAAAGCAATGTGGTCTTGAGCTGTGCCACCCAATGTCGTCACCAGCCCCATATGACTACTGAGCACTTGAAATGTGGTCAGTCCAACTGAGATATGTAAAATACACACCAGACTTCAAAGAGTTACCATGAAAAAAAAAGTAAAATCTCATTAATTTTTATACTGATTACATGAATAATGTTTTTTATACATTAGGTTATAAAATGTATTACTAAAATAAATTTTACCTGTTTTTAACTTTATTCACCATAGCTACTAGAAAATTACATATGTGACTCCCACTGTAATTGTATTGGACAGCACCAGTCTAAGAAAATGGATATCAGGAAAAAAAAGTAAATGTTATTTCACAGTAGATAACCATGGTAATCAGACTCCATTCAAAGAGTGTGTTCTGACACCTTTTTACAAATACACATATACACAACAGAGGCATGGCCATGTATCTTAGTCCAAATATCAAAGCAAACCCTATATCATATCCTACGTAATCAACTTTGCAGCCTGCACTATGATGGAGGTGAACAAGTGCCATAACCTAATTTCTCACTCACAGCACTGGGAGGAGGGAGGGAGTCAGATGTGAAAAAGGCCAAAGCAGAAATCCACGTGGTAACAAGCACAAGCTGAAAGGCCAAAAGGGGAGTCAGAGGCTCTTTTTGAGAAGCTCAGAACCAGCATAAGAAATCTAAATGAAACACAGGGTCCATCCAAGGGTAAACCCTACTCAAATCCAAAAGGGCCTTATAATTACTAAATTGCAGGTTCTGGTTTTACATGGCAAACCTAAAACAAAATACCTGTATTTAAAACAAATTATCATCAGAGGGAATGGGACAAATTTATTGATGAGGTTTTTCCATACCAAACAGAAAGTCAGCAAACAACTTAAGACAATTTATAGACAGTTGGTCTTAATCCAACACTAACATGTTGATTTTAAAATATATCCAACTGAAAAGGCCAGAGTTGTTCTAATATGCTTCGAATCTCTTTATATAACCATTACAATCTTCCTTCCTTACCTTCTTATGCAAGCTCTGTAATCATCATCAGTGTTTATATAGTTTTGCAAAACTACTCAATTTCTCTGGTAAATATTTCTCTTGTTGCTACTGATCAAACTATAAACAACACAGCATTTTCATATAACATGTTTAGTAACGAGAAAGTAGGACACTGACGTCAACGGCATGAAGAATCTGTAAACCAAAAACACCAGAACTACCAGACACAGTGAGGCCTCTCAGAAATCAGCCTCCAATAAAATAGAAATTTCCCTTCCCTGCTCAGTTTTTGATCCAGTTTATATCTAAGTCCCTCCATATCTGTGGCAGTTCAATCAACTTCTAAAATGAGCCTGAATCAGCACCCAGTCTGTAGGCTCCATGTATTGGGCAGAGCTGTTGCTCTCAGCTATGAACGCCCAGGCAGTGAACTCTCACCTGTATGCTCTTTTTTTTTTGTTTAATATTTATTTACTTATTTATTTGGCTGAGCAGGGTCTTAGTAGCAGCACACAGGATCTTTGTTGTCATGTGTGGCCTCTTCGTTGTCGCGTGTGGGCTCTTTTAGTTGCGGCATACGGGTTCTTGTTGCAGCATAAGGGATCTAGTTCCCTGACCACGGATCAAACTCAGGCCCCCTGCACTGGGAGCGCGGAGTCTTATCCACTGGACCACCAGGGAAGTGCCTATATGCTCCTGTTAACAATGATGAAAGGTACTATCAAGGCTTCTCTTTTTCCCAGTTTAGTAAGAGGTCAATATTTTAGCATCTGTACTGACAGTCACAAAGAAAATGGAATAAACCAACTGTTTGGCTAGCTTCCTGAACTGCCACAACTGTCTAAGCACTGAAATGGAAATGGGAGTACATGTGAAGCAATATACCTAGACAGACTGGAACAACTAGTGAACTAAAGAAACACTGCCTAATTATCAAACAGTGCATGAGAGCTCAGAAAAGCAGGAATTCAACAGGGCTTGAAACTGTCAGAAATGACTTTTGGGAACTGGGACTTGGCACCAGCCTTGAAAGATGGAGAGTCCTGAGCAGGAGGCCACCATGGGGTCAGTCCAGAGGTAGGCATGAAAACAGGCTAACCAGGGCACACTAGATGGAGGAAGAAAACGCCTCACAGGATCTTCGGAGTCTCCAAAGTCCAATGTGAATGCAACACAGCTTTATGACACATGAGCTTCTGGACAGATGATAAGAGTTAGCAAGAGTCCACCGCTGGATACTCAAGATAAGAGATCAAGAAGCTACTGCGTTAATCCAACTATACGGATCTTGGCAAGTGGGACGATGGAAACAACAAGGGATGGATAGTGGGAGTGATTTCTAAAAAAAAGAAAAATCTAAGACTTGGTGTCAAAGATGACCTCTGGGAGAACAAGAATGTTCCCCCTTCAGAAATAAGTAAATGGATTTGACAGGCAAGTAATGAATGAAGTTTGGACGTGTTGAATTTGAGCTGGTGGTGGCATGTACATCTGACAAGTGTCCAACAAAGACCACCAGAAATTGAGAGAAGCTCTATGAAAGAACAGAGCAGAGAAAGAGATTTGTGAATTGAAATAGAAAAATGGTAACTGAAACTCTGGGATTGGGAGACCATTTATTTTGCAGATATCCCCAAACACAGCTGCCTTCCCCTCACCTCCCTTATCTTTAGCAATTATTACTTTTAAGAATGCAAAACATATAATTTAATGATGATGGCTTAAGGAAAAAAAACTACACACAGAAAACAAAAGGAATGAAAGAAATACACAAAAATATTCACAGTGATGTCATTAAGTAGAGGATTCAAGGATATTTTCTTCTTCCTAATTTTTGTAATTTCCCAAGTTTTATTTATTTTTTAAAATAGCAAGCATAGCTTCTATTAGAAAATAAAAAATATGTTTTAAAAAGGCATGATTCCCTCTAAGCATTTTTGAAAGTTCTTATAACTGTACACCTAGTGAATTTATTTCACTGTATGTAAATTAAAATTAAATAGACAAAAATACCATTGATGTAGTGTTTGACATTCACCATACTGAATAAATTTCGTCTTGACAAGACAAAATGAGAGAATGTTTATCAGTAGGAATATAAATTCTTGCAGCTTCTCAATCTTCAATTTGCCAGTATCTATCAAAATTTTAAAAACTGGAAAATCTTATCACTGTGCCCAACAATTTTATGGCTAGAAATTTACTTATGGGTAGTCTCTCCAAAGTATGTACAAGAAATTTCACTACATTATTATTTATAATAGCAAAAATTTTTAAATAACCAAAACGCCCATCAAGCTTTAGGATGAGGGAGATGGTAGAAGGAAAGGAGAAAAAAAGTAATGTTCCTTAGTAATGTATTTGTGCTTAGTCTCACTACTTAAATTGCTGAATACCTGAATAAGAGCGAGGGAACAGGTCTTCAATTTCTTTACCCCCAGGCTTCACACCTGTGACCCTGACCAAGAACCCCAACAGCAACAGGCACTCAAATGTTAGTGGATTAAAAAAAAGTCAAAAGCATGTAAATGAAAATGAAAATATTTACCTCCTACCTTGTAATTAGTATAAGTGGCAAGACCGTGCCTGTTTGTTTTCTAGTTTAAGCTACTTATGTGGAATTTGGCCTTTATTAAAGAAGTATTACCTTATCATTAGCATTAACCTAATAATTATTCCCAGGATTGCATTTAGACCTTTGCTGACATGTGCAAAGGGCAAAGTCAAGCACAAAAGGACCGTCAGTACAACTCTCACAAAATGCAGAACAAGAAAGATCGTGTTTCAGATGCAGACCTGTCCTTATGCTTTCCATTACAAGCTGCTGAGCTACATTTCCTTGTGCTGCCAAAGCCCAAGTTCAAAACAGCATGTGGAGTCCCGGTTAGTGGAGTTAAGACCTACTTAAGAAAAACAAATGGTAAATGTTTTAAGAAATGTTTAAGAAAATGTTTTAAGAAAAACATTTAAAACATTTCTTAATGTTTTAAGAAAAACAAATGGTAAATCAAAATAAAAAGTAATAATAAACCTGGCAGGAGGTTTATGCAGTCTACTTTTCAATGGGCCATGCTCAATCCTAGAACTCGCTCTATTACTTCTTCCCTCTAAAGGAATATCTCCAAGGCCCTAATGCATCCCTAGGTAGGATTACAAATTTTTCAGTCCCTTAAAAATTAACTCTCCATTTGCACAAAATATTTTGAAAGACAGTACTTTAGAGCACCAGAAGAAGTAAATTTTGTTACCCAGTGGGCTTTCTTGATAATTGTTTTAACTCCATATTCCCTAGCACAGGGCCTCAAATTTTAAAAACTTTTAAAAGATTTTAGTTCTCACTATGTGCCAGGCATTGTACTATATATCCTATGTGTGAAATTCCATCTTCACAACAACCCTTGGGAAAAACTGGGCCCACACTTTATAAGTAAGAAAACCCAGAAGGGGTGAGGCCTCCTGGTCAAGGTCCTGGAGCTTATAGGAGACGTGACAAGACAGGGGACAGAGCCCATCAGGACTGTGACAGCAGAACCCTCACCTTTCATTATGACTCTACATTGCCTTCAATGCCACCACTAGAATAAACTGCAGGTACTGTATTTGTGGGAAAACAGAAGACTTAATTACTCAAAAATCACTTTCTTTTAAAGCCTCTTAAAAATGTATCAATACGTTGGGGGGCGGGGTGTGCTTCCAAAAAAGCTGGGTCACGTTCTGTTTTTTTAAGCTTGGTAGACAGATATTCATCTTACTGTTTATTAAATGAACGTGTTTTATACATGCTTGTACCTATGCATGCATTTCACAATAAAAACCCAGAGCCTGACTCAGGCAGCGTCTCTGGAATAGTCAATGCAACACCAGTTATGAGCCTGACCCTCCATTATAAAGAAAAACGTATGAGATGACTATAGTTTAGCCAGACACCAACAAGTTCTTCACTGGAAAATATTTAGGCTGTGAATCTTTCAACTTCACTGTTTGTTCTAGGGCAACTTAGCATTGCCACTCACAGATGACTCTAGGTAAATAAGCACACAAATGCCATCAGAGTTATACCCGTTCTAGGCTTCAACGAGTGTCCAGTGATCCTGTATTTTTTTTTTAATTTCAGAAACTAAACATTGGTCTTTTGCTGTTTGGGACAAAAAATACTAGTCATTTTAAATGATTAGAATATGAATAGAGAAATTATGGTTTTTTCCTGCCAAAAAAAAAACGGGGGAGTAATTTACTTCCCAAAATAAAATCTTCATAACCATAAATCAATTTTAAGTTATGTTTATTAAAAATTTACAGAGTCAAAAGGGACGTATCCATCAGTGAAGATTACTCAAGAAGAGGAATAGTGGGAAGAACATGGAAAAAAGTAACAAGAAAAGCGTTAAAAGAATATCTTTTTTTAGTGAAACAAATTATACTTTGTACTTTGAAAAATGCAAGTTGCACAACATGTATAGTATAATCTGACTTTTATTAAAAGTATAATTACATAGAACATACTTGTGGACACAGGAATGGGTTGGGATGGCTAAACATCAAGCTGCCTTGAGTGTAGGGGGCATAAGAGTCTGTATGACTTTCAAAATTTGCTTTATCCAATTCTGACAAGTTAGAATTATTTTCCAACATGCATATGCTTCTTTTATAAATCATTTAAAAAGCTAAAAAATATTGTTTTAAAAAAAGGTTCCATGATGGCAAAGTTGCAATTAACAAAATATCATTTAGACAAATCACAGAAAAATTCTGAAAGTGAAAGTACTATGACTCTATGAATACTTATTTTTGGAAAGTATTTTTTTAAGCTGATTGGTAAGATGAGTGTTTGGAAGAACTCACTTTCTACGCTACTGAACAACTATCAGAGACCAAAACACAGAATTGGGTCAGAGGTTCTATCAGTAATATTGGGGAAATGCAAACATATTTTTAAGAAAGGAATCTTGAGAAAGGAATTAAGCAGGAGGAGCCACTCAACAAAAACAAGACTGAGTTATCAAGTGAGCATCCTTGAACTTCTGTCAAGTGGCCCTGTAACACCCCTCCCCTTCGTAGGCTCCACTGTACTCTGGAAACATGAAAACCTGCCCTTTGCACACAAGGCTACCCAGCTGACATCATAGCCCAGGCCCTTGAGAGCATTTCAGAGGAGACGTCACGTGGAGGGAGAACAATGACGTGCCACCCGACTTTCCCCCAACAAAGGCCACTCCCCACTCACAGGAAACTGTTCACAGTGCTTCTCTTCTTCTTTTTTTTTAAAATAAGTTAATTAATTTATTTATTTTTTGGCTGCATTGGGTCTTCGTTGCTGCAAGTGGCCTTTCTCTAGTTGCGGTGAGCGGGGGCTACTCTTCGTTGAGGTGCGCGGGCTTCTCATTGCGGTGGCTTCTTTTGTTGCAGAGCACGGGCTCTAGGCACATGGGCTTCAGTAGCTGTGGAACGTGGGCTCAGTAGTTGTGGCTCACAGGCTCTAGAGCGCAGGCTCAGTAGTTGTGGCGCACAGGCTTAGCTGCTCCACGGCATGTGGGATCTTCCCAGACCAGGGCTCGAACCCGTGTCCCCTGCATTGGCAGGCAGATTCTTAACCACTGAGCCACCAGGGAAGTCCTCTCTTGTTTCTTAATTGGGGTGTGCAAAAGTGCTACATGCTGGGGTTGCCAGACTTTGATTTCCTAGAGGAAAAAAAAGTCACCAAAAAAATGTGGTAGGAATAATACAGAATTGTCATTTTTGCATTTTACCATTTCCTTAAAAAGGGATGTTAACACTTCAGAAGCAGGAAAGAGATAACCCCAGGGCCAATACCATTCACAAGTCAGAAACTATGAGCAGCCAAATCATTATATCAATTCAGTAGATGCCAAACAGGCTGACAAAACACCTACTCCTGATTTAACAAACAAAAACAAAAGCTCTTCAATTAAAATTATAACGATACTTGCTGAATATAACAAAAAATATCTTCTGAAAACAAGGGCAAACACAAAAATACTATATACTCTTCATTTAGTTTGTATATTTTAAAGGACTTATAAAAGAAGCACATGTGTATGTACCTGAAAATCTAGATGAAATGAGCAATTTTTTTAGGAAAACTGTTTTTTGAAATCCTGAATAAGTAACAATAAACAAATAGAGAAAAGTACGAAAGGAAAGAATTATTCACAAGAAAGGTGCCAGGGACTTCCCTGGTGGCGCAGTGGTTGGGAATCCACCTGTCAATTTAGGGGACACGGGTTCAAGCCCTGGTCCAGGAAGATCCAGAGCAACTAAGACCGTGTGCCACAACTACTGGGCCTGCACTCTAGAGCCCGCGTGCCACAACTACTGAGCCCGCATGCCACAACTACTGCAGCCCGCGTGCCTAAAGCCTGTGCTCGGCAACAAAGAGAAGCCACCGCAATGAGAAGCCCACACACCACTACAAAGAGTAGCCCCCGCTTGCTGCAACTAGAGAAAGCCCGCACACAGCAATGAAGACCCAACGCAGCCGATAAATAAATAAATAAATTTATTTTAAAAAAGAATAAAGAAAGGTGCCAGACTCAGACAAATTCACAGGCCAGTTATTTCCTAATCTTCCTGGTAAGAAATGGGAAATTGGTAACCTTCCCAATTTCTTCTGGAAAAACTGACAAGCTAACAAAGAAAGCACAAGAGAAGAAAACTGTATGTTAACCTCACTTGCCATTCCTAGATTTTTTTTTTAACTTTTGCAAATATGACATGCAAAGAATGACATCTGGTTTTAATCCTGATTTCTTTGATCCATATGTCTACAGTTCTCTTATGAACTGTAAGTGACTTTTGCCCATTTTTTTCAATAGGTTTGTTTTTTTTCTTGTTCATCTGTAAGAGCTCCTTATAAATTAAGCACATTAACTCTTTGTTGGGTTGCAAAATTATCCCCAGAAAGAGCAAAAGACTGCTTTTTGCATTTTGTTTGTACCACCTGAAATGAAGGATTTTTTAAATTAATTTCTCTTAAGTCAAATCTAGTATCTTTTTGCAATTTCTTCTATCACTTTCATGCTTAGAAAGTCCCTCTCCATTCCAAGATCAGAGAAACAGTCACCATTATTTTCAGCCAGATGTTTTTGCTCAAAATCATTTTAATATATGTAACATCCATCTCTAAAACATGCATATTTAATAAAATCACTGTTCAAGAAAATAACTAGATGAGTATAATTATATTAACTTTAGTTGTAGAACAAGTCTAAGTAAATTATGACAGTAAAGTACTTTATGATAAAATACTACAAAGCCATTCTATAGTACACTATCTGATGACATGGGGAAATAGTCATGAACTGCTACTAAGTGGGGGGAAAAAAGGCAGAATACCATTTTTATATAAAAACTACACTTATTTGAAAAGCCAGGCAGTATAGACACTTACCTAAACATTAACAGTGATCCTCCCTGGGTGTCAGATTCCAAGTGGTGTCATTTCTTTATGTTTTTTTGTTTTATATATTACTTATGAATTTGTATTATATTTGTGATTAGAAAAAAAGTTTAAAATTCATAAATACATATGCAAAAAGAGTCACTAAAAATTTTTGCCCACATGCTTAAGTTGCAACTGTCTTTCAAAAAAAATAAGATGCCTTTCCTTCACTTATTTAATCCCATATTACAAATGGGATAATAAAAACTTAGTTCAAGAAAAAAGGGGGTCTTGCCAATCTACCTAATTACCTAAATCAGGCAGTAATGCCTGATTTATATTCTTGGCAAAATGACCAAGTTAATATCACAAGCCAATGGCAAAGATCAGTGGTGATAGTAACTCAAACTCAGTTAACACAAATGGTTCCATTTTCCCTAGTAGACTGTGCCTCAGTGTATGAATGAGCACTGCCCAGCTCAATCAAGCTGAAAAGCCTGTTTTATGTACACTAACCCAAAACCTCCCTGGATGCAACTAGAGATTATCATACTAAGTGAAGTAAGTCAGAAAGAGAAAGACAAATACCATATGATATCACTTACATGTGGAATCTAAAATATGGCACAAATGAACCTACCTACAAAACAGAAACAGACTCACAGACATAGAGATCAGACTTGCGGTTGTCAAGGGGGAGGGGGAGAGGGAGAGGGAAAGATTGGGAATTTGGGGTTGGTAGATGCAAACTATTACATTTAGAACGGATAATCAACAAGGTTCCCTGTATGGCACAGAGAACTATATCCAATCTCCTGGGATAAACCATAGTGGAAAATAATATATAAAAAAAGAATGTCTATATGTGTAAAACTGAGTTACTTTGCTATACAGCGGAGATTGGCACAACACTGTAAATCAACTATACCTCAATTAAAAAAAAAACTCTAAAACCTTTCCAAAATGTCTAGGAGTGATCACAATTAGATACTGACCAGATTAAAATACCGGGAGTCAAAATTTTGAACTCAAAATTAGTGAAGACCTGGAGATGGTCATGCCAGAGTCCCAGACAGGCTGCTTCTCCCAAACTGTGCCCCAGTGCCTGACCCAGCACTCTGCCCAAAGACGGTGCTCAACAAAGGAGGGTGGGAGAAGGAACACAAAGGGTTTAGAAATCCTGCAGCAGAGACTCACACCCAGTAGAGGCAGCAGGATAACCAGAACCCAGACCAGACTCATTTCTCCTGAGAAGCTATGGAGAGGAAAACAGTGCCAGGATGGCAGAGGGCTCTTAGTGCCTACTCCATGCCTCTGCTACACTAAGTTCCCGGCCCACAACCTCGAGGAGTTAGCCCTAAAATGTAGTTAGGATGAGTGTTTCTAGAGACCTGGAATACAAGGGGAAGCCCATTTTTTGAAAAAAGCCTAAAGGATATCATCAGAGTCACATAAGGCTATTATAAAAGTATGATGCAGAAGTCTCAAATTCTATTTTTTAATAGTACTGGAGCAAAAGTAAGGAATTAAGGCACAAGAGCTCCATCAACTCAAAATAGACATATGTGCCCAAAGGGTCAAGCACTAAACACCAAAAGTACCGAAATTTAAAACTTGAGTGGAAAGTTTATAAATGACACCTAGCCTCACTTTCTGGCTGCTTAGAATAAGAGCACCCAACTTTCAGACCATACCACTTAAAGTTCCCATTTACTGGGACCAAGATGTTGAAAACTCTTCAAGTTCAAATTTTATTTTTTAATTCAGCTGATTATCCCAAGCATATTTTAACAGACAACCAAACTTGAAATCTAAAAAATATTTTAAACAAAATCATGTTCTGATTATTCATCTTTAAGAAAAATATTTCCTTTGAAAAAAGATTAGATTTTTATTTTGAAAACTAAACCCCAAGAAAAATGAACTACAAATAAAAAATGTATGTCTTGAATACATCATAAAATAAAATTATAAGGCAAAATGGGCAAAATATCTGTAACATTTTTTAAAGTGCTAATATCCTGGATATAAAAAGAACTGCTGGGCTTCCCTGGTGGTGCAGTGGTTAAGAATCCGCCTGCCAATGCAGGGGACACGGGTTGGAGCCCTGGTCCAGGAAGATCCCACATGCCGCGGAGCAACTAAGCTCGTGTGCCACAGCTACTGAGCCTGCACTCTAGAGCTCATGAGCCACAACGACTAAGCCCACGAGCCACAACTACTGAAGTCCATGTGCCTAGAGCCCGTGCTCCGCAACAAGAGAAGCCACCGCAATGAGAAGCCTGCACACCGCAACAAAGAGTAGCCCCCACTCGCTGCAACTAGAGAACGCCCGCACGCAGCAACAAAGACCCAACACAGCCAAAAATAAAGTAAATAAATTTTTTAAAAAAAGAGAACTGCTATAAATCACCAGGAAAAAGATGAACACAAGACTAGAAAAATTGGTGAAAGAAATGAGTAAGCCAAACAAAATACAAATGGCAAAAAAACCTCATTAAAAAGTGTTCAAACTCACTAGTTATCAAAGAAAAGCAAAAGAAACATGGTTCTATCCTTCACCCAAATTGTTTAAAAAAATTTTTTTAAGTTTAAATAATAACAGTAATTCCCTAACCTGGATGCAGAAGTATCTGGCATATATGTTACATATGTATCAAAGCCTTAAAAATGCAAATGATATCCACTCCAAAAATGTAGTCTGAAGAAAAAAAAATCAGAAAGATGCATATAGATTTCTGTACAAGGCTGTTCACCACTGTATTATGTTCACCACAGCAAAAAAAAAAAAGAAAAAAAAAAGGCCCTGTATGATCTCTATTTTGAAACACACACAAATAAACATACATGTATGCATGCATATATACACACATTTTACTTTCAAATAAATCAGAAAAAAAAGGATCATCAATGAGTAAATGAAACTATTTTGTGTATGAGTTTTCACCACAATCCTAATATTCCTTAATATCTCTAAGACAGGATACCAGTCCCACTTCCAGATCTTTTTCCAGTAATTATTATCTTAATTCTGACCAATTGCTACATATACTTTAAGAGTGATTCTAACCAACAGCTTCTGTGTTCTCCATATCATAATGCCTAAAATCACTGTGAATTTCCTGCATATTCTTCGCAGATCACCCCATTTCCTAGAGCGAAAAGAAAAAGAACACTAAAATTCCTGAGAAATAACAGACACTCTCCAGGGACTCCACTCTATCCTTGCTCTCTGTACAGATTAGGGACAACTACACATACCCGGGAGGAAGTCAAAAGCAAAATCATTTCTTGGGAGAATAACATCAGTGATTATATTAAATTAAGAGAAAGTGCATAGACCTCTCTAATACATTCTTCACCAAAGTGATCTAATGCTCCACACGAGGATCTCACAGTATGTTTAGTCAACTATTCAAAGTCTTTAAAAGCGGTAAATATCTGCATTTTAGTTCATTTATAGCAAGGGTTCTCAAAACCCGGCTGCACACCAGAATCACCTGCGAGATTTTTTAAAACCTCTATGCTTATGCTGTATTCTGATCAACTGCACCCTAGTTGATTCCAATTTGCTGTCAAGGTTAAGGACCACTGACTTGAAGCATGTTTTTCAAACATCAGATAATGACTCACCAGAGTAGAGAAATCAATGCAGCGGGCTGGGGCCAGCAACTTTTAATTAAAAAATAAATAAAAGAATGGAACAGACTAGAAGAAAATATCAGAATGTATTGCTCCTAGTGCAGATACATATATTCTCAAGAAATTTTTCAATTAAAAATATATAATTCTTGCTAACACATATACATGGAATCTAAAAAAAAAAAAAATGTTCATGAAAAACCTAGGGGCAAGAGGGGAATGAAGATGCAGACCTACTAGAGAATGGACCTGAGGATATGGGGAGGGGGAAGTGTAAGCTGGGACAAAGTGAGAGAGTGGCACAGACATATATACACTACCAAATGTAAAATACACAGCTAGTGGGAACCAGCCGCATAGCACAGGGAGATCAGCTCAGTGCTTTGTGACCACCTAGAGGGGTGGGATAGGGAGGCTGGGAGGGAGGGAGATGCAAGAGGGAAGAGATATGGGGATATATGTATACGTATAACTGATTCACTTTGTTATAAAGCAGAAACTAACACACCATTGTAAAGCAATTATACTCCAATAAAGATGTTAAAAAATATATATATAATTCTTGACAATACTACCCACATTGATCTACAGATTCAGTGTAATCACTATCAAAAATTCCATCTGCTTTTTTGGCAAAAATTTGGCAAACTGATCCTAAAATTCAAATGGAAATGCAAAGGACATAGAATAGTCAAAACAATCTTGAAAAAAAACAAAAAGGAGGACTCAACGCTTTCCAATTTCAAAACTTAATACAAAGCTGTGGTAATTAAGACAGTATAGTACCAGTATACAGATAAACATATAAATCAACAGAATAAAATTGAGAATTCAGAAATAAATCTTAACATTTGTCAGGTTATTTTTGACAAGGGTGCCAGGACAATTCAATGGGGGAAAGAATAGCCTTTTCAAAAAATGTTGCTGAGATGACTGGAAATCCACACATAAAGGAATGAAGTTGGACCCCTACCTCACGCCATATACAAACAGGATTAAAGACCCAAATCTATGAGATAAACTATAAAACTCTTCAAAGAAAACACAGGGGTAAATCTTCTTAGATATGACAACAAAAGTACAAGCAACAAAAAAAGAGAAATGGGACTTTAACAAAATTAAAAACCATAAGTTTTTAATTAAAATTTCAGAAAGTTTAATTTAAAACTCGAAGTTTCAAAGGACACCAGCAAGAAAGTAAACACAACACATAAAATGGTAAAAGTTATTTGTAAAGTATATATCAGATAAGGGACTCATATGTCAAATATATTAAGAAACCTTACAACTCAACAATAAAAAGACAATCCAATTTAAAAATGGGCAAAGGATTTGATAGACATTTCTCTAAAGAAGACATACAATGGGCCAACAAGCACATGAAAAGATGCTCCACACCATTAGGAAAATGCAAATAAAAACCACAAGACACACTTCACACCCACTGAGATGGCTATACTCAAAGACAGACAATAATGCATGTGGAGAAACTGGAACCATCATAAATTGCTGATGCACCCACTCTGCAAAAGTTTGGCAGTTCCTCAAAATTTTAAACACAGAATTACTATATAATCCAGTAATTCCACTCCTTGATATTTACCAAAGAAAATTAAAAACATGATCACACAAAAACATGTATATGCATGTACACAGCAGCATTATTCATAATAGCTGAAATCTAGAAACATCCCAAATGTCCATCAACTCATTAATGGATAAACAAAATGTGGCACTGATTCTTGCAACAAGGTGGATGAACCATAAAAGCATTATGCTAAGTAAAAAGCCAATCACAAAAGACCACATATTGCATGATTCCATTTATATGAAATGTCCAGATAAGGCAAATTCACAGAAATAGAGTACAGATTAGTGGTTGCCAAGGCCTGGTAGGGGGAGGGAAGAAAGGGGAATGACTGCTAATAGGTATGGTTTCTCTTTGGGGTGAAAAAAAATGTTCTGAAATTAGATAGTGGTGATGGTTACACAAATCTAAAAACAACTGAAGCGTACCTTTCAAAGGGTAGACTTTATGGTGTGTGAATTATATTTCAATAATGCTTTTTTTTAAGGCTAGCCGGTCAAGTGCCCCTTCCCTGTCATTCCCACAGAACCTCATATGGTTCCTTTACCATACAATAAAAAGGTTATTTATTCGTAGTAACTCAAAGGCCTTACTTCTGAGCCTTATATTTCATGACCAGATCACAAAATCGCTTTGGGTGACACACTAATTTTTTTAGTTAGTGAAATAGAAATAGAAAATATCAGAATACACAGCATATAATGTTTTTGTGACACTTGTTTTTGAGATACACACACACAGACACACAGACATATATATGTTGATGAAAAATGAGTCAGTCAAAACAAAGTCTAGAAAATATATTGTAGAAGTTGACTGACACCTATTCAAGAAACAAAACAAAGGACTTCCTTAGCGGTCCAGCGGTTAAGACTGCGCTTCAAATGCAGGCGGGCTCAGGTTCGATGCCTGGTCGGCGAACAAGGATCCCACAAGCCGCTTAGTGTGCCGACCCCCCCCCACAAAAAAAGAAACAAAACAATAAGTACAAGATCTCAGAGTCAAAAACAAATTGAAAGAAAACTGAAACCACTTTGGAGCATCACCCTAGGCAATGAACTAAACATTAGAAAAAGTGAACTGGGGACTTCCCTGGTGGCACAATGGTTAAGAATCCACCTGCCAATGCAGGGGACACGGGTTCAAGGCCTTGTCCGGGAAGATCCCACATGCTGCGAAGCAACTAAGCCCGTGCGCCACAACTACTGAGCCTGCACTCTAGAGCCCAAGAGCCACAACTACCAAGCCCACGTGCCATAACTACTGAAGCCCATGCACTTAGAGCCCAGGCTCCGCAACAAGAGAAGCCACCACAATGAGAAGCCCACGCCCCACAACAAAGAGTAGCCCCCGCTCTCCACAACTAGAGAAAGCCTGCGCGCAGCAGCAAAGACCTAACGCAGCCAAAATATAAATTAATTTAAAAAAGAAAAAGTGAATTGGACCCCATGTCTGTTTTTATTGATCTAGTGAAGTAATAAAAGATTCCCTACCCCATTTACCTCCCAGGACTTCTGCGTGGGTTCAGAGGAGCCTCCTGCTCCTAGGATGTTCAGGATCCCTGCCGGAAATGCAGGGCCCCAACTTACACTGGGTGTCAAAAAGCAGGTACAAAAAGGAGAACAGAAAAGGGAAAAATCGATATTGCTAGTATATTGTTTATCTTCACAGGGATGAAAAAATAATGAGAAACAAGAACCCACAAAACTTCTCTGAGGGAGAGAACATTTTCAAAGACTGAGGGTCAGAATCCCTGACACAAAAGATGCAAACAGCACAGAATATCTGAACCTGAAGGAAAGATATAACTTATATAATTCCTTCCAGCAAGAAATTTGAGGTCATCCTTAAATCAGCATGGAAACTGAATTTGGAGAATTACCACAAAAACAGGAACAGACTCTACAAAGAATTTTTTTTATGGTACATAAAATTCCAGGGTCAATGTCAAGGTGACAAACTTTGTTCATTCAAAACACTATGTATATTGTAATTTAGTGAAAAAGACATTGAAAATAGGACACTTTACTATCATTAAAGATTATATACAATAATGCATTCCAATAAATATTGAAAATAAGAAGGACCACTACCACATTTAAACCTGTTCTGTAAGTACTCTGCAGTTTATATTAAGAAAAAGAGGTATTTAAGAAGAAAAAAAAACAACAAATGATGGTTTGCAGCTATTATGACTGCCTATCTAAGAAACTAAAGAGAATCAACTGAAAAGTAAGAATAACAGAGTTTGGTTAGGTAGTACACCAGCACCAGCTATTTCATTTTCCTTGTTGACACACAAAATGACTCTGTTTCCCAGCTCCCTTGCACCTAGGATAGGGCTAAGAGACTGTGGAAGAAAATACTACTAACTCCAAGCTTGACCCATAAAAAAAATCGTCCATACACAAAATTTGCCAAAGTCTGGCAAACTTAGAGGCCAGAGTTTGAAGTCAATTGTGTTATAAGATGGAAGGAGTCTAAATCCCCAACTCACCAGTTAGGGGAGAACCTGTGAGCAAGAAATAACTTTTTATTTTGTTAAGTGTACAGATTTTGGCTAGCATTAACTAAGCTGAACAACATTAGAGGTCAGTTAGAAGAGATATAGACTGCATGCAGTATACTTGCTTTATACCAATTAGGAAACAGTATATATGTAAGGGAGAAGGAGGAAAATCACCTTATTCTAAATAGCAAGCATTTTAAAATAAAGAGCAATCAGTAAGTGATCTGTAGACCATACATTAGGAAGAATCTAAAAAATGAGACCTATTAAAGATCTGTATGAATCAAAAGATTTGTTTATGGACAGAACAATTCAATATTATAAAGATGAGAAGTCTCCCCAAATTAACATACATTCAATGAAACTGCCCATTAAAAGTTATTTTGAAACCCTAAACTGAAACATACTGGGAAAAAAATTGAGCATAGGCACTATTACATAGTAAAGCCTACTATAAAGTGATTATTATGATGAAAATAGCAAGGTCATGGCTAAGGAATACACAGATAAATGGAATAACACATTAAGTCCCATGACAGATATAAGGATTCAGCATATTATTATGGTTAATAAGTTAATAAGAATGAATTAATGAATAAATAGTGTTGGAATTAATGTAGAGAAAAAAATCCTTACTTCATGCCATACTCTAACACAAATACTAATTATAGCTGAATATTAAAAAAAGAACTAAGAGAAAATATACATGCATATTTATAAAATCTTGGGCTAGAGAAGGCATGGGAAAGATAAACTGACAGATTTGAATTCAAAGCATAGAGCATATATTCGCAACTTATGACCAAAAAATGCAAATACTTTTAAATTTATTTTTTATTGAAGTATAGTTGACTTACAATGTTGTGTTAATTTCTGCTGTACAGCAAAGTGACTCAGTTATACACATATACACATTCTTTATATTCTTTTCCATTATGGTTTATCCCAGGATATTGAATATAGTTCCCTGTGCTATACAGTAGAACCTTGTTCTTTATCCATTCTACATGTAATAGTTTGCATTTACTAACCCCAAACTCCCACTCCATTCCTCCTCTACCCCCTCCTCCCCCGTTGGCAACCATAAGTCTGTTCTCTATGTCTATGAGACTGTTTCTGTCTCATAGATAAGTTCATTTGTGCCATATTTTAGATTCCACATATAAGTGATATCATATGATATTTGTCTTTCTCTTTCTGACTTACTTCACTTAGCATGATAATCTCTAGGTGCATCCATGTTGATGCAAATGGCATTATTTTGCTCTTTTTTATGGCTGAGTAGTATTCCATTATATATATATGTACCACATCTTCTTTATCCATTCATCTGTCGATGGACATTTAGGTTGCTTCCATGTCTTTGCTACTGTGAACAGTGCTGCTATGAACATAGGAGTACATGTATCTTTCTTTTTAATTTTTAAAATTATTTACTTATTTGTTTATCCATGTTGGGTCTTAGTTGCAGCACACAGGATCTTCACTGCAGCATGTGGGGTCTTTTGTTGCAGTGCACGGGCTTCTTTCTAGTTGTGGCGCCGGGGCTCCAGAACATGCAGGCTCAGTAGTTGCGGCACACGGGCTCTCTAGTTGTGGCGCACAGGCTCTCTAGTTGTGGCATGTGGGCTCTCTAGTTGTGGCACATGGGCTCCAGAGCACGTGGGCTCAGTAGGTGCGGAGCACAGGCATAGCTGTGGAGTGCGGGCATAGCTGTCCCGCAGCAGATGGATCTTAGTTCCCTGACCAGGGATCGAACCTGTGTCCCCTGCATTGGAAGGCAGATTCTTAACCACTGGACAACCAGGGAAGTCCCTGTATCTTTTTGAATTATAGTTTTGTCAAGATATATGCCCAGGAGTGGGATTGCTGGATCGTATAGTAATTCTAGTTTTAGTTTTCTGAGGAACCTCCATACTGTATTCCATAGTGGCTGCACCAACTTACATTCCCACCAACAGTGTAGGAGGGTTCCCTTTTCTCCACACCCTCTCTAGCACTTTTTTAAAATGCAAATCTTAATAGCATATTTCTCAAACAAAGTGAAAGCAGGATCAAATGTAACACGTCTAGCAGCATCAACTTTACTCAAAGATTAGGGAGGAAAAGTGTTTCATGTTAAACCAAGCACTGATGTTTCTGGAATAGAATATAAACTTTACATTAATTTTAGATAAAAAGACTTAAAAGTGTCATGCTTTTTATACTCTCTAACACTTCAAAATATGCATATATTCCCCCATACCATACTTCTGTGGAATAATTTGTGAAGCAATGTCTTAATATAGAAAGAGCTCCTGAGGGACTTCCCTGGTGGTCCAGTGGGTAAGACTCCACACTCCCAATGCAAGAGGGGCTGGGGTTCGATCCCTGGTCAGGGAACTAGATCCTGCATGCATACAGCAACTAAGAGTTCGTGTGCCACAACTAAGGAATCTGCATGCCGCAACTAAGAGTCCACGTGCCTCAAGAGCTCATGCAGCCTAAATAAATAAATAAATATTTTTTTAAAAAAGAAAGAAAAAGGAAGAGCTCTTGATAATAAAATATGAACTCAAACTTTTTGTGTCTTTTGGCTGCACCACACGGCATGTGGGATCTTAGTTCCCCGACCAGGAATGGAACCCACGCCCCCTGTATTGGCAGTGTAAATTCTTAACCACTACACTGGCAGGGAAGTCCTGAACTCAAACTTTTCAGCACTGACCACATAAGTATTACTATGAAGCAGGGATAAGCAAACTTTCTACAAGAGCCAGATAGCAAATATTTTAGGCTTGCAGGTTATATAGTCTCTTGAATGGGCATGACTATGTCCCAGTGAAACCTGATTTACAAAAACAGGTGCTGGTGGTTCCCCAATCAGCAGCATCCTCATCATCTGGGAACTGGTTAGAAATGCAGACCAGGCCCCATCCCAGACCTTCTGAATGAGAAACTCTCAAGTTTAACATCTATCATGTTAGACAAGGAAGAGGTTGTACCCCCAACCAGGTGATATGTCTTCGGAGACAGCAAAGAATTTAAGCCAGCACTGCAGAGGGGACAAGAAAGCCATACCAAATTGGAGACTGAAATCCCAATACAGCTGAATTGTGAGAAACAGCGTTTCAAGCAGTGCTTCTCATCAGAAGCAGGGGAGAAGACCATCCACAGAGTCATTATACCAAGACCTCTGTAATGAAGCCTTGGTCCAGAATAGAAAAGTTAATGCAGGTTTAATTAACGCTGGGTCATGTATGTCTTCACTTGAACAAAGCGAAGCCACCTCAAAGGAAGCCTGTATAAAGGAAATGTGCATGTGTTGGGGTAGGGGGTTGTGGGAGGAGCCTGCAGGAATAAATGAGGGAAAGGAAGGAACAAAGGACCCAAGCTGGGGTGCAGAGAAGAAAACACTGAGCCTGTTATGAACAACAGGATGGATAAGAGGAGGCAGGAGAAAGCGAGGATGATCTGTTCTCCTTCAGCCTCAGCATGTACCCTCCACACTGCCCCAGAGTTTCCTACAATGCACATCTTTACAAGTCACTCCCCTTCTGGGAATTTCTTAGTGGTCTTCCAGACAAAATTCAAGCCCCATAATATAGTATGAAAAGGACCTTTAAGCTCTGTACACCCTTTCCACCTACCTCAGCCTCAGCCTCCCTCCAACCATCCTGACACATTCAGCGCCTCTCACAAGCCTCTCCACTTTTACTCACGCCATTCCCACCTCCCCCTCCCCCACACCCACCCAATGGAGCATGGCAATCAGACCAGCCCTCGGTCAAATTCTGACTCAGCTACTATGACCTTGGGCAAGGAGCTGCCCACCACCAACTTCAGCATCCTCAGATGTAACATGGGAATAGTAATACCTATTACCATAGGGCTGTTGTGATTAAATGCCATTAGTAAACACAGGAAGTGCTAGGCACCCGTTGACCAACTGACACTAGTTTCCCTGCCCTCTTCTATGCCAACAGGAGCTAAGAAACACAGACCTTCAGGCAAGACTTGGGAATAGCATTCTATCATTGAGGGTCCCAAGGTTTACTGGCGCATTAAGAGCAGAATTCAAGACCCAAGAGTTAAGTTAGAAAAGTTTATCAAGCTCCAGTTCCTTCACTGATAAGATGCAGACCAGAACCATGTTGGCTGCCAGCTGTTGAAACCAACAATAGTGAACTCAAGTGTTCAGCACATAGCCAATAACCACTGGCACCATCATTATTGCACTGGCCCTATCACATGGGGCTCACTGTCCAGTCTTTCTTGGGTCCCCTCTACTGCTTAGAGAGGCTCCTGGAGAGAAGAGTTTTAAACTGCTCTTGAGTTCAACTTAGAAGATAGGAAGATTCAACTCAGTAAGGGTCACATGCACATAAATGAGAGAGAGGTGGCCACCAGGCACTCATTGAGATGCCCCAGGGCAACTGACACAAGGCGACTTAAAGATCAGCTGTTTTGGGAAAAACTGTGGAAAGAACCCGTGAATAAAGAAGGCTTTCTGGACCACAGACCATAAAAAGCCATGGTTTGTGGCAACCAGGCAACATGAGGCCCAGTGCAACCCTGACCCCCTCACTGAAGGAGGAAACTGAAGAACTCATCAAGGCTACAGAGAAACAATGATGAAGGAAGAACTGGGGTCAAGACCATGGCCAACAGGAAGAGGCTGAGAGCTGCACCCTTAAGTTGCTGAAAAGTTCACAGGCAGTGAGACTACTTGATTGAAGTCCTAAGTATGATTCTCCATGAGCCTATGCAGTATCCACTACTGTACCCATTACACTTGAATACTTAGATATTTCTGTATATAGTGTATATGCAAATCATGTCTACCACACTTTCTAAGATGTAGGGACTTGTCAGAGGCCATTTTTCATGAATCCGAATTTTTGCTTTTTGTGCTACCTTTAGATTTTAGGCCTGCATAACAACAACAACAACAACAAAAATATGAAGTAATGCAAGACATGGTTATGAAAAAACGAGTAGATGGAACTTTCCTTCATGGGGTAAGGAGGATCTTAGAGGCCACCTAGACCTGAGGTGAGGGACTTACCCGCCTGAGCTCAGAGGAGAGAATTAAGACAAAGGACAATGAGAAGCTCCCAAGAAGAGCTACATTTCCATGGAAGAAGACCTCCCCCAAAACATCCACCCTCTCCTTACCACTGCATTTAGTTGCATCAGGCTGGCATCATGCGGCATGTGGCTCCTGGGGCAGCCACTTTCTTTCTAGGTGCTTAGGCCAGAAACCCTGCCGTTGCCCTGAACTCCCTCTCTCACCCCCCACAGATGGTCCATCAGCAATCTCCTCAGCCCCACCTGACAATCCGACACTTCTCACCACCACCTTACTGGCACCCACTTCCACTCAATCACCATCTTCAGCCCTGTACTCGCTGCCTGCCCTGCAGCCCTACCCTGCTCACCCTGACTTCATTCTATTCTCACACATCAACAACCAGCATGTCTCTATCCCTCCTCTATTCAAAACTCTCCAATGGCTCCTACCCCATCTCAAAGTAAAATCTACAGGCCTTCCTAGGTGCCACACAGCCTTAAATGATTCAACTCCCATTGTTATTCTCTTTCTCCTGCCTCAGGGCCTTTGCATCTGCAGTTTCCTCCTCGGGAATGTTCTTCCCCCAGATATCCATATGACTCACTTCCTTCACATCTTCACTCAAAGATGACTCAGAGCTTCCCGTTCTACATTTCCTACAATTTCAGCTCCCACGGCAACACTTAATACCCCCAATTCTGTCAGATTCTTCTTCAGAGCACAAAGTCTCATTGTCTGCCTCCACACTAGAGTGTGAGCTCTGTGTGGGGAAGAAATCTCTATGCAGCAACTGGAGCACCAAGATCGTTACCTGGCACACAGTCGGCAGTCAATACATGTATTAAATGTGGGGAGGCCTGTGAAAAGCATAAGTTGCAAGCAGACCTCAATTCTTAGAGAGACAACAATCTAGAACCGGTGACAAAACAACAGGCCAGAAATAGCAAAGCCAGGGAGAAAATGAAGAGAGTGCCACAAGGAGCACAAAGGACCAGTTTAAACCGCTTAGTAGTAGCTCACAGCTTAACCTGAAGCAGGAATGCTCCCCAGCAAAAGAAAGAAAGAAAGCCCAGACTCAGGCCCTCTGAGGAGAGAATAACTGGAAAAACAGCAGGGAATGAAAATGAATTAATGAGGTTACCTGGCACTGGGAACAGACTAGCATGTTGGGAGGTTTTTAGGCAAGGCCTGGAAACAGGTCAGGGAAGGACTGCAAAATGTTTAAGTTAGAATACCATGAGGGACTTCCCTGGTGGCGCAGTGGTTAAGAATCCGCCTGCTAATGCAGGGGACATGGGTTCAAGCCCTGGTCCAGGAAGATCCTACATGCCGCGGAGCAACTAAGCCCGTGGGCCACAACTACTAAGCCTGCACTCGAGAGCCTGTGAGCCACAACTACTGAGCCCACATGCCACAACTACTGAAGCCCGCGCACCTAGAGCCTGTGCTCCACAAGAGAAGCCACCCCAACGAGAAGCACGAGCACGGCGACAAAGAGTAGCCCCCGCTCGCCGCCCACACGCAGCAACTAAGACCCAACACAACCAAAAATAAATAAATAATACAGCATAAGAGGATTAAATAAAGTTTTTAAAAAGCTTTCATTTACAAGTACAAAGCACTATGTAATTGCAAATTATGACTGCTGACTTTTAATTCCCTTAACCATAATGGGAAAAACCCTTAAGTCACCAGTGATGCCAGAAATGAGTACCCAAATGGATCCCCAGTTTGTCTCTGGAGACACTGAAGATGGTGGCAATAACCAACTCAGGATTTCCAGTATCCAACACACTAGACCTTAGGCTACTTGAAGGCAAAAGATTGGGTTTTAGTCAATAATATTTGGATTAACAGCACTTGTCACCAAATTAGCTGATGTACATCTAACTCATTTCTGCAATGTTATTATAAATCCACTAGCCTTTGCTACACAAACCAGATAGGCAGTGTTGCATGAAACCTAGCAAAACCCTATCCAATATTCTACACAGGTACTTTCATAAGCAGTTTTCAAACATCCTAACAGACATTAAAACTCGGCTTGGCTGTGCCACAGTCAGAAAACACAACTGCCACACAACCATCTTTGGGAGCGGGAGGGAACTACTACGAAAAGTTATTGAAATACCTAGTTTCTTTAAAAAAAAAAAAAAAAAAAAATCACTCCTCACTCCAAGCAAAGAAACCAAAAGAGAAATGCCCTGGTATTCAAAGAAAGAAGCTGGTCACCATTTTGGCAACGATATAGTCTAGAAAGCAGATAGCTCATGTTCAGGCTGTCAGGTGAAACAGGTTGTCAGCTGGACACACCTACTCACCCCCTTTTAACTAACAGGTGTGTCATGAGGGCTTACACTGTGCACACCCACTGCTGGGCTTCTAGAAGGCAGGAGACCCAAAGCTATTAAATTTTGGATGAGTGAAAAGAGACCAGTAGTGATAGGTTCACAAGTGACCCTGATAGAGTCAACCATGACCCTGTACAGAATTCAGAATTTCTGAGCCAAAAGGCCCTTTTTATAAATCTCACCAGACTCACCTTCAGGGGTCAAGTGGGCCAAGTCATATGCAAAGGTGAAAAGGCAGGTCTAGACAACTTGGAAGGGCGAGGCCCCAGTCCAACAGCATTCAAATGCAAAAATATGAAAATTAAAATGTTCCAACCATCCGTGATTCTAACCTCTGGCTTCAGAGAGGAAGAAACTGGGTGAGGGAGATCACATGCCAATTAACAACAGCTCAAATCAGACTGTGCACGTCCTCACACTGCCCAGCCTTCTCTGCACACAGACGTCCAAATATCAGCAGGGACAGCATCTTCCCCCTCCTCTCTCCCATCACTGCACGACTAAAAGTAGTCAGCAACTGCTAATGCCTCAGACCCAGAAATCCCTTATAAGTGACTTTCTTCCGCCCGCAGTTGCCCTCACTTACCCTTTGGATTGACAATCAAGAATTTCCCATCAGTCATGCTTAAAACCCCCAGCCTGTAGGCCGAATCCCTATCAGCTGCCCATCAAAGGGACATCTAGAGTCATAGGAAGGAGAAATTTCTGCGCCCATAAACTAGTCACACTCGAAAATGACAATTTCTCTTTCCAGCAAGGTGGCAACAAGGGGGACGGCGACCCCCGGGGAACTGGCCAGACAGAAAGGCCCTGGGGTCGGAGCGAGAGCTCCTAAAATTACTCGGCGCAGCCACTGTAGGGGAGAAAAAAGGCAAAAATGTAAAAGGCACCCCCCTCCGCTGCCCCTCTTGATGGCCCTGCATTCCTGGGGGCACGGAGATGCCCGCGCGCACCGCCTGCGGACGGCCGACCGGAGAGCGACCCCAGGCCGCGCGGGCCGAGGGCCGGGGAGGAGGCGGCGGCGACCGGGTCCTGGGGGGGACCCCACTCGCCTCCCCGCGGCGCGGCCTGAGGGCCCGAGCGCACGGCGGCCCCGGCCGCAGGCAGGGTTGAGCGCCCGGGGACCCGGCGGGGCTGCGGGTCGCCGGGCATCCCGGGGCCCCGCGGTCAGGGTGGCCGGGGGACCCCGGAAACAGGCCACGGTGTGGGGGCGCAGGCCGCGCCGCTGACAGCGCGCGGGGGCCGTGCCTGGCCGGCCTCGTGGGCGCGGCGGGCCCCTCGCGGCCAGGCCCGGCAGGTGCGGCCCCTGGGCCGGGCGGGGGGCGCGGCGGCCCGGCTCTCACCTGGCTGCAGATCGCCGGGCTCCCGTCCTGCCGCCGCGCCTCGGCTCCGCAGTAACCGCCGCAGCCTACGGTCCCCGCAACAGCCGCCTGCAAAATGGCGCCGCGGAGGGGCGGGCCAGGGGCGGGGAGCCGTAGAGCCGCCCGCCCCCGCGCCGGCCCGGACCCACCTCCCTCTCCGCGCCCGACCCCCGCCCTCTGGCCTCCCCCGAGGGAGGGGCTCCCCCTCAGCGCCTGCCAAGCTAAGCGAGCCGCTTGGCCTCCCAGGCGCCCCCCCCCGTCGTCCTCTCCGCCCTCCAAGTTCATTTTATTTCCCGCCCCCCTGCGTGGAAAGCGCCCCCCTTCTCCTGCCTTCCAGTCACACCTGATTCTGGGGACCCACCTGGAATACGGAGTGCTCGCCCGGAGTCTCCCCCTCCTCGTACCCCCTTTTTACTCAGCCTGACACCGAGCCGTCATTTCTCAGTGAAGATAAGCAATCTGCGGCGCCTTGGGCTCAATGGTTTGGATGTCAAGGCGCTTTCACCGTTTCTCCGGTTAGGCTGTCAGGTTTTTTAACTTACTGGGGAAGAGGTCCTCATTACCTTATACAAACACGGTAATATAGACCGAGGCTTCTCAGACTCCCCTGAGGGTCGTGTTTAAGTGCAGGTTTTGATTCCGTGGGTCAGGGTGCAGCCCGAGATGCCGCTGGGTAAGGGCGGCTGAGCGGAAAGGCCTCAGGTAAATCCGTGGCCCTCAATCTTTAGCGCGACTTCACCTTAACTGCCTCAAGATGCACGTGGCTGGGCCCCACCCCCAGGGCTTCTGAGGCCAGAGGTGTGGAGTGAGGCTCCAGATTTTGCATTTCTGGCAAATTCCCAGGTGATGATAATGCTGTTCTCTGGGGTTTACCCTTTGCGAGCCACTACTGAAGACTATCTGAACACATGGCTAAACAAACGAACAAACAAAAACCTAATAATTAGCACTCTCATAGCACCTTCCATCTTGAGGCTGCAGTCTAGTTGCTATTACAACCGAGTAATAACCGACTAGTGCCCCAAGCAACTCGAGAGAGCTAAAGAACCGTGAACGGTGTCTGACCTTACATGGGGAGGAGCAGATTTTATCATCAGAGTTTTCTGCCTGTTTTACACAGTTTGAGGGACTGGATGTTACAGATATCACAGATATCGATGGGGGGGCGGGGGAGTGACCATCAACTGTGGGAATTTTATAAAATAGAGAGATGTGGTCCAAGTCTTTGAGAATCAATAATGTCATCCTATTTACTTCTCTAATAACATGTATTTTTAAAATACAAGAGTTGGCTTGTAAAATTCAGTACACCCTGGAAGACCAGGTGTTTTGATCCACATTGAAGATGGAGAAAATAAGGGACAAAAATTCTGTGACCAGTGAGAAAATTCACACTGCCCTGTCCATTTAACATCTCTACCATCCTCCTATACCAGAGAGAGCCTTTTCCAGCCAACCCTTTTTTTTTGGCGAGGAGGGGGTGGCGGGGGGGTGGGGGTATCAGTGTGGAGCCGCGAAGGAGGTACTAAGTGTTTTATTCAGCCAAGGATGAGATATCTCAGATAAAAGAAGGGGAGTTAACAGGACTTCCCTGGTGGTGCAGTGGTTAAGAATCCACCTGCCAATGCAGGGGACACGGGTTGGAGCCCTGATCCGGGAAGATCCCACATGCCAGGGAGCAGCCAAGCCGGTGAGCCACAACTACTGAGTCTGCGCTCTAGAGCCCGCGAGCCGCAACTACAGAAGCCCGCGCGCCTAGAGCCCGTGCTCTGCAACAAGAGAAGCCACCGCAGTGAGAAACCTGAGCACCGCAAGGAAGAGTAGACCCTGCTCGCCGCAACTAGAGAAAGCCCGAGTGCAGAAACGGGAGAGCTAACTATTGCATCCTCAGGGTCTCCCTCTCCCTCACTTACAGATTTTCTCTATCCTAAAAAACTTCCTCTGGCCTGGCCTCTCCCACCTTCCTGCCTGTCTTCCTTCCTATCCTCCCCATCACTCCTCAGGTGCTGTCACTCTCTGCTTTCTTCGATGTCACCAGTGACCTTCTAGTTGCCAAATCCAGTTGCCTGTTTGCAGTCCTTTTCTTCCTTGATGGCTCTGTAACATTCCATTGACTTCTCCCTCTTTCTCAAAACTCTTCTCTAGCAATAATACCACTGGGTCTTACAATTTTTCCTACACCCCCCCCCACTTCCCTCTCAGAGATGTAAGAGTTACCTATGCTCACCTCTAAAAATGTTTGTTTTCCTTAATATCTCCTTTCTCTCCATCTTTTCCCCTGCCCTGTCCTCCAAAGATCAGCCATCTCCTCATGACTCCCAAATCTCTCTCCAGACCAGACAGACATCTTTCTGAACTTCTAGGCACACATTTCCAATTGTCCTCCAGATAACCTCTCCTTGATATTATCCAGGAATTTTTTTTTTTTTAGAATTTTTCTTTTTAATATTTGTTTATTTATTTATTTATTTTGGCTGCGCCGGGTCTTCGTTGAGGCACGCGGGATCTTCATTGTAACATTGCGGACTTCTTAGTAGCAGCATGCAAACTCTTAGTTGTGGCATGCAGGATCTAGTTCCCCGACCAGGGATCTAACCCAGGCCCGCGGAGTTTTCTCACCAGGGAAGTCCCCAGGAATTTTAAATATGGCACCTCCACTGCTGAACTCTTTATCCTCCTCTCACAAACTTGCTTCTATCTGAGGTTTCTCATTTTGCCACCAGAAACTTTGAAATCAACTTTGACTTTGACTGTCACCTATGGTCAGCTGGAGTGGGAAAGTGTGTCTGGAATTCTCTTCTCTGTGTCCACCATCCCAAACCCTCACTTGTTCTTCCTCAGACTGTTGAAAAAGCTTCTCTCTCGCCTCTTGGCCTCAAGAGTTATCTCCCAAAGCCATCATTGTAATCATCTCAAAGCGCAGAACTGACCACCTCACACCCCTCCTAGAAATTCTTCAGGGCCTCCTGGTCTACAGAAAAACTGGGTAAAAAGAAACAGTATAGACAGGACAGCATTCAAGACCCATCTCTGTCGTCTCCAGCTGCTTTTCTTTTTTTTCTGTACAAAGTACTACTTTTTACTGCTGGCAGACTGGAGTTGATGTCAGAGGCTGACCCTGACTTCAACGTTGCCAGGGTTTTTGTGAGGATTAAAATGCTTATTTAGTGCTTGAATACATCCGTATTTATATATAATTATTTTTATCATCAATTAACTATTAATTCAAAAAATACATGAATATTTTCCTATTAATTTCCTTTTATTTCCTATTCATTTTCCTTTCCTATTAGAGTTGGTACAAGCAGGGTTTTTTCCTCCCCCACTCCATTCTCTAAACTAAATCAACAGAATTTATCAAGAACATCTTGTGTCCTGGATAATTTGATTGAAATTTCTGTCATTTCCAGGCTGTTTTATTTTTGAGAGGTAATTGTAGCTCGGGGCTATCTTTACAATATTTATTTCCAATATCTCTCTGGAGTCTGGAACTGAGGTCGGCAAAGCGAGAATACCAGCATCCAGGTGGTGAGCAGGCAGGAAAGAGCTAGCCTGAGGCCTGGAGGGACATGTGCTTAGTGGTTGATCACTACAGAACACAACCCAGTCCCTCTCTGAGGACTGGGGCCTCTATTCCCCAAAAAGGAACAAAAATTTAGTCATCATTACATCATTTTCCACCCATCAGATTGGCAAAGATTAATAACATCCAAGGTTGGTTATGGCAAAGGGAAATGAATCCTCTCAAAATCTGTGGGAGGAAGTCTAAATTGGTCTGCCCTTTCTGGAATAGGATTTAGAGATATCTGTCTGTTTAAATGCACATATATCTGTTAAAATATCTGTTTAAATGCATGCACCCTTAACCCAGAATACAAGTTCAGGGAATTTACCTGTCACAAACACACACTGGAGAGCACAGGGATTTATGACTGAGGATGCTCAAGGAGACATGTCCCCTGCCCCTTCAGCCTCCTCCATGTCCCCATTTGCTCAGCAGCCCCTCCTGACCTCAGATCCCTCCCTCCTCAGCCCCTCTCACCCCCACACCCAGCGCAGCTGAAGCCCAGCCCTGTCAGCCACAAAGACGCTGGTATTCTCTCCACCAAGCCCAGCCCTCCTGCCGAGGCAGCCTTAGCCTCTTATCTGCTGACTCCTTGCAGATTTCTCACCTGCACTCCCAGCCTCTCCTTGTACCTTGAGGACACTGTTACCTGACTGCTGGTACCCACAGCTGTCTCTCTTGGTGGTCAGCCTGGTGGTGAAGATGTCATCTTATGGTACATCTATACATAGAATATTTTTTGACCTTAAAAAGGAATGAAATTCTGATATGTGCTACAACCAGGATGATTCTTGAAGACATTAGGCTAAGTGAAAGAAGTCAGATACAAAAGGACAAAGACCATCCTTTATAAGTCCCTCACAGGTGAACTTTCTTACCCATCCCCATCAACCTCAAATTCCCTATCTGTCCATACTCCCTACTTGCTTCCTGCTCCCAGGAGACCATTCATGAGCGGTGTGTTCCCTCTTCCCAACCTCTGGACTAAAGAGCCCTCTGAGGCCTCCCACCCTCAGCTGTCCTCCTGCCCTGTATTCCGGCACTGACCACTCCTTTCTAAAACCTGCCTCCTTCCCAGTTCATGTACCTCTCTCCCCTTCTCAGCTCAGCTTCTGGAAAGAGCTGCCTCCAGTCCCTGTCTCCTCATCCTGACATCCCTCCTCTCTTCACCTTCTGGCAATCTGGTTCTGTCCCTATTTTCCTCTGAAACTGCCCAGGTAGATTAGCCATTTCCTCCAAACTGCACAATCCAAGGGATCTTTTCTGTACGCATGTTACTAGAACTTTCTGGAGGCATTTGGCATAGCTAGTGCTATGTTCCCTCAGGAAAAGTTCTCTTTCCTTGGCTTTGTGACTGCATTTCCTTCTGGTTCTTCTACACCTCTGACCATTTTTTTTTCTGTCTCCTTCTCAGATTCCTTTTCCTCCTGCTTGCTTCAAACACTAGGGGTGGGGGTGGGGGGAGTGTGGTTGTGTCTGTTTCTGTTTTCCCCTCAAAAGCCCTTCAGGGGCTTAGCTGTTTCTTCTGCTTGGACATCTTACTCTTTCTTCTGGATCATTCTTGCTCATCCTTTAAGTCTCACCTTGGCCTCTCCTAGAAACCTCTCTTGAGCCCCTCAGCTGGTGTAAGTGTAGCCTGGGGTACTTCCTAGTATTTAGAATGGACTTATATTGAAATGATTTGTTTTTCTGTCTCACTTCCCTCCCTCACTAACTGTCAGTTCCTCCAGGACAGAGATCTTGATCTATATAACTCTGCATGCAGCTAAAATAGTGCCTGCCACACAGTAGATTCTCAGTAAGTACTTAATGATCTCAGAGGTTGGACTGAACTAATGGAGTCTGGCCACTGATGGAAGGTGAGATGTGAAGGGAGAGAAAGACTCAGGATTAACTTCCAGGTTCCTGGAGAACTGGAAGCTAAGAGAGAAACACAAATTAGAGGTAAAACACAAAAGGCCTCAAATGCAGGGTAAAAATAAAATAAAACTTTATTCAATAAGGGATTCATTTGAACCTAGACCCTCATGGAGACACTTAGTCTTTGGGGAAAAAATGGAAAAAGAATAAAAATCCATCAGTAATTATATAAAGTAGAAAAGAAGCAGAACTAATCCAGGCTGTTGGAATTCAGGATGCTGTTGCCCTGTCGGGGGATAATGATTAAAGAGAAGACCATAGGTTCTTCCAAGGAGCTGGCCACGTTCTTTGCTTTGATCTGGGTGCTATAGGCACACGAGCATATTCACTTTGTGAGATTTCATTAAGCCGCACACTTGTGATATGTGCATTTTTCTGTATGTATACTACAAAAAGTCTTTATTAAGTAAATGCAATAACTAGACTTAGAAAAAAATCCAGTTAACAGATTTATATCCAATAAATTGGGTATTCCCCATTTTAAATAACATGGTCCATCTCCAAAAGAAAGTAGCAATGAAGCCCCAGTCTCGAGTAGGTTCTGGGGCAAAAGGTCAGGCCCAAGAAGGTGAACTGATACAAGTTATTGTCTCCAGGAATGTGCACTTTAGGAAACAGGGATGTGTGTATATATACTGTAGGATGTGAAGGTTTAATTTGGAATATTCTTTAGTGCTAGGATAAATGTGACATACTATTCCTGCAGCCTTAGAGAAAAGGCACAGGGTCCCTGCCCCATCTCTGCCTTGCTGAGTGACCTTGGGGCAACCATTTAACCAAGCTACACGTAGGTGTCCTATTATGCAAACTCAAGACAATTCTGTCTACTCTATCTACCACCTAGGTGGGTATAAGGATTAAATGATATAATTACTGTGAACATGTTTTCTGCAAATGTTTTTCATAGCCCTTTACAAATACAAAATACCTATTAGTATAAGAGGCCTAATCTAGCTGTAGAACTGAGCCCACAATTTGTTTTGAGTCGTAATATCACACACTCATTCTTTCCATGGGCTATGTTTACACTCCATCCATATTAAATTTCATTCTCTTTTTTTTCGATAACGTCTCCAGTTATATAAGGTCACTTGGAATTCAGGTCCTTTGTGCCCAGATTGTTGGCTGCACCACTTACATCTGATATAAGTTAGTATAGCCAATCTTCACTGGTCACATGTTACCTGGAAGGCACTGGGCTAGACATCATTGACAAAACTCACTTCACCTGCCCCAGTGAGCCTACATACTGGTAAGTATGGGAGGTCAGAAGAGAAATAATTGTATACCCAACGTCTGGCTGGGCTTCTGGTACCCAGTAGACTTGTGTTCTAAGACATGAAATGGCAGCCAGCAAGTAAATAATATTTGTGTCTGTGGTAAGTGCTAAAAAGGAACAATAAAAGGGGCTGACTGTAATCCAGGTTGGGGGGCCATCTTAGGTAAAGTGGTAAAGAAGGACTAAAGAGGGGACATTATTGCCAAGACTCAAGGAAGCCAGTTATGCAGAGCTGTGAAAAGACCATTCTAGAAAGAGGAATAGCAAGGATAAATGTCCTGAGACAGGAAAGAGCATGTCATGTTTGAGAAATTGAAAAGCAGTTGGTGTGAGTGGGACATGGAAGGTAGGAGGGAGAATGTGATGAAATGAGATTGAGGAAGAGGTCATGAGGGGCTCAGATGGAACAGGGTTTCTAAGTATAATAGGAAGTCATTAGAGGGTACAAGCAGGGGAATAACATGATCTCATTTCTGTTTTAAGATGATCACTCTGTTGCCATGTGGTTAATGTATTGGAGGAGTCAAGGGTAAAGCAAACAGAACAGAGAGGAGTTACAGTAGTTCAGATGGAAGATGGTGGCTTGGCCTGGGGTGAGAGCAGTAGAAATGGAGATAAGGAGGCCAATTCAAAATATCCTTGGAAGATAAAATGACAGGGATTGCTAACGGGCTGTATATGGAGCATAAAGGAAAGGGAGAAATCAAGGAAGGCTTTTGGGTTTGGAGCTTGGGAAGCCAGGTAGGTGAGGGGCCACTCCATAGATGGGAAGAATGGAGGAGGGTTGGGATGGAGGACAGTCTGGGAGACTTCTATCTGTGACATCTCAAGAGGGAACAATTGGATAGCTTCATCCAGATTCATGTACATGGGCTCAGGGAGGAGGACTGGGCTGGAGTTACACACTTGGGAGTCATCAGTGCTATGTAATATTTAAAGCCAATGGAGGGACTTCACTGGTGGTGCAGTGGTTAAGACTCTGCGCTCCCAATGCAGGGGGCCTGGGTTCAATCCCTGGTCAGGGAACTAGATCCCACCTGCATGCTGCAAGTAAGAGATCACATGCCACAGCTAAGGAGCCGGCAAGCCTCAACTAAGGAGCCCGCCTGCCATAACTAAGAGCACGCCAGCCACAACTAAGACCTGGCGCAACCAAATAAAATAAATAAATAAAATAAATATTTTAAAAAATAAATAAAGCCAATGGATCCAATAGGATCATCTAGGAGGAGAGAGTGCAGTTGGAGAGGAGTGAAGCCCCAGAGATGAGCCTGAGGGGGCTCCTCCAGCACAGGAGACTGTATAATACCCAGTGTTGGTGAAGATATGAGGAAATGAAAACTTTCCCACACTCCTGGTGGGAGTTAAATTGGTACAACCTTTCTGGAAACCTTAGTAATATATATTGTAAGACTTTAAAAAGTGCTTACCTTTTAATCTTACAAGTCTACCCATAGAAGTTTATCCTATGAAAATAATTATGAATGTGTGCAAAGACTTACAGACATGGATGTCTATCATAGCATGATTTGTAATAATAAAAATGGGAAATGTAAATATTTAATAAGAGGGATTTATTTATTTATTTATTTATTTTTTGCTGAGCTACACAGCATGACGGATCTTAGTTCCCCTACCAGGGATCAAACCCGTGCCTGCAGTGGAAAAGTGGAGTCCTAACCACTGGACCACCAGGGAATTCTCAAGAGGGATTGTTAAATACATTTCAACACAAGTGTTATGCAACCATTTTGCAACCATTTTGTTTGATGATGTAGAAAAATATCAAATGACAGGAAAAAGTGTTCATGAAATCTAAGCCAAAAGCAGTTTGAAATGCATATAAATTAGATTACCTTTGCCTGAAAATAGCAAAGAATGCGGAGTCCTATTTATGTGTAAGGAATAAAGAATATAAGTGCGTAAGGAAAATGTATTCTCTCTGCTAACAAGAAGCCCAGAGGTAAGGATGGGTTTAGGTTTAATTAGTAGCTTAATGACATCTTCGCGGACCCAAATTCTTTTCATCTTTCCATCCCATCTCTTTAACATATCAGCTTAACTCTCCTCATGGTTGCAACGTGGTTCCAGGTGTAGCATGCATTCACAGTAATGCCCAACTGAAGAAGAGAGACTATTTTGCCTATGCAGCTTTTTAAGAGCAAGGAACTCTTTTCCAGTGGCCATCATTAGAACTTCACTACTCAACTCTGCATTGTAGTGTGAAAGCAACTAGAGACAATATGTAAACAAATGAGTGTGACTGTGTTCTAGTAAAACTTTATTTATAAAAATTGGCAGCAAGCCTGCTGGCCATAATGTACCTACCTCTAACATAGACCATGTTTCTTCAGCCCTGCCAATGATTCTTTGAGCAACACATATCACTTTCTGCTAGAGAAGATTATGTTGTCTGCTACTAAGAATCCTTAAAAATAAAACCTTAATGAGTTGGTGCTCCATTAACAAGAAAGAAAAAGGGAATGGCAGTTGGGTGAGCAACCTGTATTATTTCCTACAAAAGATAGTATGTACAGTAAAAAAGAGATAAATAGAAGATGAGAGAGAAGAGTGGAGGGGGATTGTGATAGCCAGCCTCCAAAATGACCCCCCAGTGACCCTTGCCCCCTATTATTCACACACTTGTGAATGTTTTATGGGTAGGTGAATGGTTTACAGGGTAAACATGGGTAAACAGGGTAAACATCCCTCCAACAATGAATAGGGCTGACCTGTGTAATCAAAGAATATAGCAGAAAGAACAGTGTGTGACTTCTGAGGCTAGGTTATAAAAAACCTTGTGTCTTTCATCTTGCTCTCTCTTGGATCACTTGCTTTAGGGGAAGCTAGCAGCCATGTCATGAGGATGCTCAAGCAGCCCTTGGGAGAGGTTCATATGACAAGAAACTGAGGCCCCCTGCCAAAGGCCTTGTGAGCATGTCATCTTGGAAGAGGATTCTCCAGTCTCAGTCAGACCTTCAGCTGACTGCAGGCCCAGCTGATATCTTAAACTAAAACCTCCCAAGACCTTAAGCCTGAGCCCCAGCTAAGCTGGTCCTGAATTCCTGACCACAGAAGTGAGATAATAAATGTTTACTTTTGTTTTAGGCCTCTACATTTGAGGATAATTTATTGTACAGCAACAGGTAACTAACAGGGATACAATAAAATATCAATATCAATAGTAATTATCCATGGGTGGTAGGATTACAAGTGACTCTCAGGGGACTTCCCTGGTAGTACAGTGATTAAGACTCCACACTCCCAATGCAGGGGGCCCAGGTTCGATCTCTGGTCAGGGAACTAGATCCCACATGCATCTCGCAACTAAGAGTTCATATGCACAGCTAAGGAGTTGGCAAGCCTCAACTAAGGAGCCAGCGAGCCTCAACTAAGGAGCCAGCGAGCCGCAACTAAGGAGCCTGCCTGCTGCAACTAAGACCCAAAGCAACCAAATAAATAAATTAAATATTTTAAAGAACAAAACAAAAACAAGTGACTATCAGTTTCTTTGTTGTATTTGAAGTTCTGAAGTTTCTGCAATAAACGTGTACTAGAATCTGCATATTACCTTTCTCTCTCTAGTCAATGATTCTTCCCACCTGCTTTTCCACAGTACTCAGGTTAGTCTCCTACACCATGTCATGAGTTTCTTGGCTGGCCTACACTGTGATGCCTCACCTAAGAGTCAAATTCTCTCTTCTCCAGGTGATCCACAAGACAAATACTACATAGTTCATTCACAAGGTCAAGCACTACAAAACTAAAGACAGAGGCCAGGCCAAATTTCTGAGAGCCTTGTATATCACCCTAAGACCCAATGTCTTTGATCAGATTTTCCAGAAGCAGACTTCAGATAAGGGTTTGTTTGCAAGTGATTTATGAAGGAAAGACTGCCAGGAGAAATTGGTAAGACAGTGGGGAAAACAGAACAGGAAAAGATCAGAAGCTAAGACAGGCAATTTTAGGTAAGTTCTCAGCCTCATCCTGATCTCATAGGGTAGTTCTGGAGCATAAATTATATCTCAAGGCAAGGGAGCTGGCTGCTCATACCCCAGCACTTTTCAGTCAGCACTTTTCAGTCATAAGCTCCTGTCCTCTCTGTGCTTTTAGGCAGAGCAGTTCCAGTAGCCCAGTACAGATATAAGACAGTCCTCTAAAGAGAATATAGATGTAGGCCACTGGAAGCAAAAGCACAGAGAAACCAGGTGAGTGACATAAGGAAATTGTCAATGGAACCCTGGGTGGGTTGAGCATCTGGGCGGAGCACTGAAAGCATATAGGCATTTGAGATGTTTCTTAAACTCTCTGCACTAAGTGTGGAAAATGGAGAGTAGGCAAAGAGATGGCTGGAGAGAAGACTACTTAAAAGGTGATGAAAAAGTCTAGATGAGAAGTGATAATTAATGCTATGGCAGTAGGGATAGACATGAAGAACCAGACTGGAAAAACCCATCTATGTGAGCTTGGAAGAGTTACTTAACCTAACTGGGCATCACCTGCAAAATGGGTCAATTATAGTGAAAAAACAATATTAGTGGCAATAATGTTTACCGAGCACTTTGCTACAATCAAGATACTGATTGTTCCAAAAACTTTACCATTGTTATCCTTAGTGTAACCCTCACAGCCACCCTATGAGGTAACACAATTCTTGTCTCCACACAACAGACAAAGACACCGAGGCTCAGAGAGGTTAACTTGCCTAAGGTCCCATGGCTAGTACCTTTCTCAAAATATTGTTGAAACAATTAAATGGCAGCCATAAAAATAATAATTATCATTATTTTTATTGTTGTTATTAGGAATGACAGGATTTGAAAGACAGAGGATTTGGAGAGAAAGACCAAAGATGAAAATCATCTAAGAGCCCAATTTTGTGGATGGTTAGATGTCAACTTCACAGATGACACTGTGTTATTGGGAACACAGGATTGTGAGTAGAGAGTCGAGAGGCTGGAAACCAGAGGGGGAAAAGGACTTTGTGTTTGGAGCTTGTTAAGGTTTGCATGTTTATGGGACACCAAACTAGGGATGTCTGATGATATTTAGAAACATGAGTCAGGAGCTTGGGAGACAGCTTAGGGCTGGAGATAAAGACTTGGCCCTCATCTTCACGAATCTACCCAGTGGAAACTGGGGGGCCACAGAGCAGCAGGGATACCTCATTCTGGAGAGACAGAACAGGGGAGAGTCAGCCAAGGCCTGGCCTGGGCTTATGGGCCTCAAAACTTTCTGATTCTTGTTTCTGTTGGAACGAAACTATTTTCCCTGGGTTTTTATATCTTCCATCAGCCCCCATCTCCATCATCACCAGCCAATCTCCAATTTCACTGACTTTTTTGTCATTCTCACCAACCTTGGACTTCCCCACTATTTGCCACCCCTCAGCCTCCTCTAAGCTCTTTCTCAAAAACACCTTTTTCCTCTTTGATTCAACAACAGTGAAATCAGTAATAGCTCCAGCTTCATAACAGCTACTATTCACTGATGCCATAAATATCTGTAGAGGACTTACTCTGAGTGGGGCACTGCACTAAGCCTGCGGTTATTGCAGCACACAGGGCAGACATGGTCTTTGCTCTTTTGGAGTTTACAATTAAAATGGAGTCAAGGACAAATCAACAGATACCAGGGGATCATTCCAGATCACGACTTATTATTCAAATGGAGCAAGATGAGAGTGAGTAAGGGGTAGGTGCCATGTTGATACAGCAACCAGGACAGCCTCTCTGAAGAGGCATGTTGGCCCTGGGGCCAAAAAGAGGAGGCAGGTGTGCAAAGACCTCAAAAAGGAGCAGAAGGAAGCATGAGATCAAAAGTACAAGGTTCCTAGCCCAGTGCCAGGTGCTTCACACACAACTTTTCATTCTAGCAAATTCCTTCCTTTCTGAGTCAAAACTCCCTATAAATCTTGACTCTCTTTTTCCCCCTGGTAGGGCACTGCTGAGTAGCTGCCCTGAGCCACCCACCACCACTGCCAGCCCCACCCACAAGCCAGGTCAGCCCTAGCCCTGCTCAAAAAGCAGAATACCCATCTTCTTTTAGTGTTGCTATGACTAAAGGTACAGCACGAGTGGAGGGGGTGTGGGGGTGTTGCTGGAGTGCTGAACCAAACAAGAATAAGTTGCCTGCTGGTCAAAGCCAAGGAACAACTTTAACATTTTTACCTGAGGTATAATTTATATGGAGTAACATGTGCAGATCTTCTTAAGTGGACATCTGGATGACTATCTACCCTTGTATACGTCCATGTAACCACCATCCACTTCAAGATTCAGAATGTCTCCATCACTCTAGGAATTCCCCCCATGCCTTTTCCCAGTTAGTAACCTCCCAAGAGGTAACCATTTTCTGACTTTTCTTACCATCGATTAGTTTTGCCACATAAATGAAATCACACAGTATATACACTTTTTTTGTGTCTGGTTTCTTTCACTCAGCATGATGTTTTTGAGGTTTATCTTTACTGTTGCATATAGCAATCATTCATTCCTTCTTATTGCTGAGAGGTGTTTCATTCCATTGTACTGAAACCATGCACCCCAGATTGGGACTTGAACCCACGTGGATGGAACTCCAACCTGGCCAAAAATCAGACTGGGACTCAAACCCATGCAGCCAGGATTCAAACCCAGCCAAAATCCTGATTGGGACTCAAACCCACGCAGCCAGGACTTGAACCCAGCCAAAACCCACAGTCTTCCAACTGAGATCACACACCTGGTTTCAGGACTTAATGAAGCTCAGGTTCTTGATATCTCATTGCAGAAAGAATTCAGTGAGAAACAAAGTGATAGGTAACAAGTGGATTTATTTAGAGAGAAACACACTCCATAGACAGAGCGTGGACCATCTCAGAAGGCAAGAGCGGCCCCAGGGTATGGGGTTGTCAGTTTTTATAGGGGTGGGTAATTTCATAGGCTAATGAGTGGGAGGAGTATTCCAACTATTTCGAGAAGGGGTGGGGATTTCTGGGAATTGGGCCACCGCTATCTTTTTGATCCTTACGGTTGGCCTTGAAACTGTCATGGCACCTGTGAGTGTGTCATTTAGCTTGCTGATGTGTTACGATAAGCGTATATTGAGGCTCTAGGTCTAGTGGAAGTTGACTTGTCTGCCTTCCTGGACCTATTTTGCTCTACTCAGTCTATGTCATGTCCTTGGGCTATGTCATTCTTTCAAAGGTTGTGCCCTGCCTTCTTCCCTCCTGTTTCAGTATGAAGATACTGTTAATGGATATTTGGAATTATTTTTCTAATTTTTGGCTCTTATGACTAAGACTACTATGAATACTCGTGTACAAGCCGTTTTACAGATAAATATATCTTCCATTCATGTGGATAAATACCAAGAGTGGAATTGCTGGTTATGGGGTAGATGTACGTTTTACTATACTAGAAACTGCCAGTCAGATTTCTAAAATGATTGCACCATTTTACATTCCTGCCAGCAGTGTATGAGGGTTTCAGTTGCTGCACGTACCCTCTAATACTAGGTATTGTCAATTTTAAAAATTTTAACTATTCTGGTATGTGTAAAGAGGTATCTTGAGGTAATTTTAACTTATGTTTTCTTGATGACAGTGATAAACAGCATATTGTCATGTGCTTATTGGCCATTGTAATATATTCTTTTGGGAAATGTTCAAGACTTTTGCCCATTTTTAAAAATTATTTGTCTCTTATTACTAATTCCTGAGTTCTTCCACAATATTGAGGAACGTTGTAAACATGCTAAGTGAAAGAAGCAAGTCACAAAAGACCACACATTGTATGATTCCATTTATACAAAATGTCCAAAATAGGCAAATCCATAAAGACAGAAGTAGATTAGTGGTGGCCTAGGGCTGGGGGAATTGGAGCGAAATGGAGAATGGTTGCTAATGGGAGTGATCAAAACTTGATTGTGCTCATGAATGCCCACACTCTGTAAAATACACTCAATTTTAAATTGCACACTCAATAAAGTATTTTTTTAATATAAAATGACCAACAGGAGGGGGGACCTTCAAGATGGCGAGGCGTGAGATGTGGAGAAGAGATCACCTTCCTCTCCACAAATACATCAAAAATACATCTACTTGTGGAACAACTCCTACAGAACACCTACTGAACGCTGGCAGAAGACCTCAGACTTCCCAAAAGGCAAGAAAACCCTCACATACTTGGGTAGGGCAAAAGAAAAAAGAAAAAACAGAGACAAAAGAATAGGGACAGGACATGCACCTCTGGGAGGGAGCTGTGAAGAAGGAAAAGTTTCCACGCACTAGGAAGCCCCCTCACTGGTGGAGACGGGGACTGGGCGGGGGTGTGGGGGTGGGGGCGAGGAAGGTTTGGAGCCACAGAAGAGAGAGCAGCAACAGGGCTGCAGAGGGCACAGTGGAGAGATTCCTGCACAGAGGATCGGTGCTGACCAGCACTCACCAGCCTGAGAGGTTTGTCTGCTCACCCGCCAGGGTGGGTGGGGACTGGGAGCTGAGGCTTAATGCTAAGGCTACTGCTTCAGCCACCAAGAAGCCTGTGTGCAAGCACAGGTCACTATCCACACCTCCCCTCCTGGACACCTGTGCAGCCCGTCACTGCCAGGGTCCCATGATGCAGGAACAACTTCCCCAGGAGAACACACGGTGTGCCTCAGGCTGTTGCAACATCATGCTAGCCTCTGCCACCACAGGCGAGCCCTGCATTCTGTACCCCTCCTTCCCCCTGGCCTGAGTGAGCCAAAGCCCCCTAATCAGCCGCTGCTTTAACCCTGTCCTGTCTGGGCTAGAACAGAAGCCTGAGGGCAATCTACACGCAGAGGTGGGGCCAAAACCAAAGCTGAACCTCAGGAAGTGTGCGAACAAAGAAGAGAAAGGGAAATTTCTCCCAGCAGCCTCACAATCAACTTGAGGTACGCTGCATCTCTGGAATACCTGAATAGACAATGAATCAACCCTGCCCACCAGAAAGACAAGATCCAGCCTCACCCACCAGAACACAGGCACCAGTCCCCTCCACCAGGAAGCCTACACAACCCACTGAGCCAACCTTACCCACTGGGGGCAAACACTAAAAACAACAGGAACTATGAACCTGCAGCCTGTGAAAAGTAGACCCCAAACACAGTAAGTTAAGCAAATTGAGAAGACACAGAAATATGCAGCTGATGAAGGAGCCAGGTAAAAACCCACCAGACCAAACAAATACAGAGGAAATAGGCAGTCTACCTGAAAAATAATTCAGAGTAATGATAGTGAAGATGATCCAAAAGCTCAGAAATAGAATGGAGAAAATACAAGAAATGTTTAAAAAGGACCTAGAAGAACTAAAGAGCAAACAAACAATGATGAACAACACAATAAATGAAATGAAAAATTCTCTAGAAGGAATCCATAGCAGAATAACTGAGGCAGAAGAACGAATAACTGACCTGGAAGATAAAATAGTGGAAATAACTACCATAGAGCAGAATAAAGAAGAAAGAATGAAAAGAATTGAGGACAGTCTCAGAGACCTCTGGGACAACATTAAACATACCAACATTCAAATTATAGGGGTCCCAGAAGAAGAAGAGAAGAAGAAAGGGATTGAGAAAATATTTGAAGAGATTATACTTGAAAACTTCCCTAACATGGGAAAGGAAATAGTCAATCAAGTCCAGGAAGTGCAGAGTCCTATAGAGGATAAATCCAAGGAGAAACACCAAGACACATATTAATCAAACTATCAAAAATTAAATACAAAGAAAAAATATTAAAAGCAGCAAGGGAAAAGCAACAAATAACATACAAGGGAATCCCCATAACGTTAATAGTGATCTTTCAGTAGAAACTCTGCAAGCCAGAAGGGACTGGCAGGACATATTTAAAGTGATGAAAAGGAAAAACCTACAACCAAAATTACTCTACCCAGCAAGGATCTCATTCAGATTCGATGGAGAAATTAAAACCTTTACAGACAAGCAAAAGCTAAGAGAATTCAGCACCACAAAACCACCTTTACAACAAATGCTAAAGGAACTTCTCAAAGCAAGAAACACAAAAGAAGGAAAGGACCTACAAAAACAAACCCAAAACAATTAAGAAAATGGTAGTAGGAACATACATATCGATAATTACCTTAAATGTAAATGGAATAAATGCTCCCACCAAAAGACATAGACTGGCTGAATGGATACAAAAACAAGACCTGTATATATGCTGTTTACAAGAGACCCACTACAGACTGAAAGTGAGGGGATGGAAAAAGCTATTCCATGCAAATGGAAATCAAAAGAAAGCTGGAGTAGCAATTCTCAAATCAGACAAAATAGACTTTAAAATAAAGATCATTACAAGAGACAAAGAAGGATGCTACATAACGATCCTTTGATCTTGAAGAAGACATAACAATTGTAAATATTTATGCACCCAACATAGGAGAACCTCAATGCATAAGGCAAATGCTAGCAGCCGTAAAAGGGGAAATCAACAGTAACACAGTAATAGTAGGAGGGGACTTCCCTGGTGGCACAGTGGTTAAGAATCAGCTTGCCAATTCAGGGGACACGGGTTCGAGCCCTGGTCTGGGAAGATCCCACATGCCGTGGAGCAACTAAGCCCATGTGCCACAACTACTGAGCCTGCGCTCTAGAGCCCACGAGCCACAACTACTGAGCCCACGTGCCACACTACTGAAACCCACATGCCTAGAACCCATGCTCCACAACAAAGAAAAGCCACAATGAGAAACCCGTACACCTCAACAAAGAGTAGTCCCTGCTTGCGGCAACTAGAGAAAGCCCGCATGCAGCAACGGAGACCCGATGCAGACAAAAATAAATAAATAAACTAATAATTTTTTTAATTAAAAAAATAATAGTAGGGGACTTTAACACCCCACTTTCACGAATGGACAGATCATCCAAAATGAAAATAAATAAGGAAACACAACCTTTAAATGGCACAATAGACCACATAGATTTAATTGATATTTATACAACATTCCATCCAAAACAACAAAATACAATTTGTCTCAAGTGCTCATGGAACATTCTCCAGGATAGATCATACCTTGGGTCACAAATCAAGCCTTGGTAAATTTAAGAAAATTGAAATCATATCAGTATCTTTTCCAACCACAACACTATGAGACTAGATATCAATTACAGGAAAAAAACTGTAAAAAATACAAACACATGGAGGGTCAACAATACACTACTAAATAACCAAGAGATCACTGAGGAAATCAAAGAGGAAATTTAAAAATACCTAGAAACAAATAACAATGAAAACACGAGGACCCAAAACCTATGGGATGCAGAAAAAGCACTTCTAAGAGGGAAGTTTACAGCAATAAAATCCTACCTCAAAAAACCAAAAAAATCTCAAAAAAAAAACCCCTAACTTTACACCTAAAGCAATTAGAGAAAGAAGAACAAAAAAAAAGCCCCAAAGTTAGCAGAAGGAAAGAAATCATAAAGATCAGATGAGAAATAAATGAAAAAGAAATGAAAGAAAGAATAGCAAAGATCAATAAAACTAGAAGGTGGTTCTTTGAGAAGATAAACAAAATCAATAAACCACTAGCCAGACTCATCAAGAAAGAAAGAGAGAAGACTCAACTCAACAGAATTAGAAAAGAAAAAGGAGAAGTAGGGCTTCCCTGGTGGCGCAGTGGTTGAGAGTCCGCCTGCCAATTCAGGGGACACGGGTCCGTGCCCCAGTCCGGGAAGATCCCACATGCCACAGAGCAGCTGGGCCCGTGAGCTATGGCTGCTGAGCTTGTGCGTCCGGAGCCTGTGCTCCACAATGGGAGAGGCCACAACAGTGAGAGGCCTGTGTACCACAAAAAAAAAAAAAGGAGAAGTAACAACTGACCCTGCAGAAATGCAAAGACTCACGAGGGATTACTGCAAGCAACTATATGCCAATAAAGTGGACAATCTGGAAGAAATGGACAAATTCTTACTAAAGCACAACCTTCCAAGACTGAACCAGGAAGAAACAGAAAATATAAACAGACCAATCACAAGCACTGAAATTGAAACTGTGATTAAAAATTCTTCCAACAGGGACTTCCCTGGTAGTACAGTGGTTAAGAACCTGCCTGCTAATGCAGGGGATACGGGTTTCATCCCTGGTCTGGGAGGATGCCATATGCCATGAAGCAACTAAGCCCATGTGTCACAACTACCGAGCCTGTATTGCGAGCCACAACTATTGAGCCCATGAGCCACAACTGCTGAAGGCTGTGTACCTACAGCCTGTGCTATGCAACAAGTGAAGCCACTGCAATGAGAAGCCCAAGCACTGCAATGAAGAGTAGCCCCCGCTCGCCGCAACTAGAGAAAGCCCACGAACAGCAAGACGGCACAATACAGCCAAAAAAAAGAAACAAAAAATTTCCAACAAACAAAAACCCAGGACCAGATGGCTTCACAGGCAAATTCTATCAAACATTTAGAGAAGAGTTAACACATATCCTTCTCAAACTTGCCCAGAATATAGCAGGGGGAGGAACACTCCCAAACTCATTCTATGAAGCCACCATCACCCTGATACCAAAACAAGACAAAGATGTCACAAAAAAAGAAAATTACAGACCAATATCACTGATGAACATAGATGCAAAAATCCTCAACAAAATACTAGCAAACAGAATCCAACAGCACATTAAAAGGATCATACACCATGATCAAGTGGGGTTTATTACATGAATGCAAGGACTCTTCAATATACGCAAATCAATCAATGTGATACACCATATTAACAAACTGAAGGATAAAAAACGTATGATCATCTCAATAGATGAAGAAAAAGCTTTCAACAAAATTCAACACCATTTATGATAAAAACTCTCCAGAAAGCAGGCATAGAGGGAACTTACCTCAACATAATAAAGGCCATATATGAAAAACCCACAGTCAACATTGTTCTCAATGGTGAAAAACTGAAACCATTTCCTCTAAAATCAGGAACAAGACAAGAATGCCCACTCTCACTACTGTTATTCAACATAGTTTTGGAAGTTTTAGCCACAGCAATCAGAGAAGAAAAAGAAATAAAAGGAATCCAAATCAGAAAAGAAGAGGTAAAGCGGTCACTGTATGCAGATGACATGATAATATACATAGAGAATCCTAAGGATGCTGCCAGAAAACTATTAGAGCTAATCAATGAATTTGGTAAAGTAGCAGGATACAAAATTAATGCACAGAAATCTCTTGCATTCCTATACACTAATGATGAAAAATCTGAAAGAGAAATTGAAGGAACACTCACATTTACCACTGCAACAAAAAGAATAAAATACCTAGCAATAAACCTACCTAAGCAGACAAATGACCTGCATGCAGACAACTATAAGACAATGATGAAAGAAATTAAAGATGATACAAACAGATGGAGAGATATACCATGTTCTTGGACTGGAAGAATCAATATTGTGAAAATGACTCTACTACCCAAAGCAATCTACAGATTCAATGCAATCCCTGTCAAACTACCAATGGCATTTTTCACAGAACTAGAATGAAAAATTGCACAATTTGTGTGGAAACACAAAATACCCTAATAGCCAAAGCAATCTTGAGAACAAAAAACGGAGGTGGAAGAATCAGACACCCTGACTTCAGACTATACTACAAAGCTACAGTAATCAAGACAGTATGATACTGGCACAAAAACAGAAATATAGATCAATGGAATAGGATAGAAAGCCCAGAGATAAATGCACACACATATGGTCACCTTACCTTAGATAAAGGAGGCAAGAATATACAATGGAGAAAAGACAGCCTCTTCAATAAGTGGTGCTGGGAAAACTGAACAGCTACATGTAAAAGAATGAAATTAGAACACTTCCTGACACCATACACAAAAATGAACTCAAAATTAATTAAAGGCCTAAATGTAAGGCCAGACACTATAAAACTCTTAGAGGAAAACATAGGAAGAACACTCTATGACATTAAATCACAGCAAGATTCTTTTTGACCCACCTCCTAGAGAAATGGAAATAAAAATAAACAAATGGGACCTAATGAAACTTAAAAGCTTTTGCAAAGCAAAGGAAACTACAAACAAGATGAAAATACAACTCAGAATGGGAAAAAATATTTGCAAATGAATCAACGGACAAAGATTAATCTCCAAAATATTATAAACAGCTCATACAGCTCAATATTAAATAAACAAACAGGGACTGCCCTGATGGCCCAATGGTTAAGAATCCACCTGCCAATGTAGGGGACACAGGTTCTAGCCATGTTCCGGGAAGATCCCACATGCCATAGAGCAACTAAGCAACTAAGACCATGGGCCACAACCACTGAGTCCACGTGCCGCAACTACTGAAGCCCATGCACCTAGAGCCCATGTTCCACAACAAGAGAAGCCACCACAGTGAGAAGCCCGCGACCTCAACAAAGAGTAGCTCCTGCTCGCCATAACTAGAGAAAGCCTGCGTGCAGCAACAAAGACCCAAAGCAGCCAAAAATAAATAAATAAATTTATTTATTTAAATAAAATTAAAAAATAAACAACCCAATCCATAAATAGGCAGAAGATCTAAATAGACATTTCTCCAAAGAAGATGTACAGATTGCCAACAAACACATGAAAGAATGCTCAACATCACTAATCATTAGAGAAATGCAAATCAAAACTACAATGAGGTATCACCTCACACGAGTCAGAATGGCCATCATCAAAAATCTACAAACAATAAATGCTGGAGAGGGTGTGGAGAAAATGGGAACCCTCTTGCACTGTTGGTGGGAATGTAAATTGATACAGCCATTATGGAGAACAGTATGGAAGTTCCTTAAAAAACTAAATTAGAACTACCATATGACCAGCAATCCCACTACTGGGCATATACCCTGAGAAAACCATAATTCAAAGAGAGTCATGCACCACAATGTTCATTGCAGCTCTATTTACCATAGCCAGGACATGGAAGCTGCCTAAATGTCCATTGACAGATGAATGGACAAAGAAGATGTGGTACATATATACAATGGAATATTACTCAGGCATAAAAAGAAATGAAATTGAGTTATTTGTAGTGCGGTGGATGGACCTAGAGTCTGTCATACAGAGTGAAGTAAGTCAAAAAGAAAAAAACAAATACTGTGTGCTAACACATATATATGGAATCTGAAAAATAAAAAAAAAATGGTACTGATGAACCTAGTGGCAGGGCAGGAATAAAGACGTAGATATAGAGAATGGACTTGAGGTCATGGCAGGCAGGGGTGAGCTGGGACGAAGTGAGAGAGTAGCACTGTCATATATATACTACCAAGTGTAAAATACAGAGCTAGTAGGAAGCAGCCTCATAGCACAGGGAGGTCAGCTAGGTGCTTTGTGACCACCTAGAGGGTAGGATAGGGAGGGTGGGAGGGAGACACAAGAGGGAGGGTAGAAGGGAGACACAAGAGGGAGGGGATATGGGGATATATGTATTAATATAGCTGATTCACTTTGTTACACAGCAGAAACTAACACAATATTGTAAAGCAATTATACACCAATAAAGATGTTAAATAAATAAATAAAATGACCAACTGGTAACTTAAGATATGGAAATTTGTGCTTTGTGCCTATAGACAATTAGTAAGAGGTTTTAAGTGGTAATAAATAGCATTTCATCATGGTTTAAAAAAAAGTTCTTCATACATTCTGGACACTGGTTATCTGAGTTTTTCACATACATGTACATGTATTGCAAGAGCTGGCCTCAGGCAAAATTGTGAAACTGAAGTTCACATTGACATTTTTTTCCTTCCAACAAAAGGTCTTACATATTTATTACCAAGCCAAAGCACTAGTGCAGAAACACTGACATAAAGAGAAAAATCATTTTCCCAATAAAATACATCCAGCTGTTCAGATAGTGATGTTCTCAGGGTGATATGGTAAGATGTAAGTGACTTTGACACAGCATAAATATGTTTGCCTCCTCATGTGTGGGGCTGCTTATAGACCCCGCTTGGTTCTGCTCCAATGTCTTCTCTCCGAATTTTACCTGTTGTATTATCAGTTTTCATTCTAATACGTTGGGGAATGGGACAATACTGCTTTTGTTTCTTGGTCAGGAATCACTTGATCCTGCAAGTCTCGTTACAAGACATGGTGAGGAGAAAGTTCAACCGCACATAAGATGGTGGAGAAGAGAAGAGAGTGCCACATTAATATTTATGTGTATCTACCAGGTACCAGGTGCTCCTTGCACCATATTTTTCTCACCCTCACACTGCAGGGAGGCATTATTTTCTCTATTTTCATTCTGAGATACCAGAGCCCAGAAATGTTCAGCAACTTGCTCAATGCTGCACAGTGTTTAAGGTGAAGAGCTAGGATTCAAAGAAATCTGTGTGAATTCTGTCCCTTGAAGAAAGCACACTTAAACTGATGCCTCCCACTTCTCTTTCTCTTCTTCTTCTTTTTTTTTTTTTTTGCAGTACGCGGGCCTCTCACTGTTGTGGCCTCTCCCGTTGCAGAGCACAGGCTCCGGACGCGCAGGCTCAGCGGCCATGGCTCACGCGCCCAGCCGCTCCGCGGCATGTGGGATCTTCCCGGACCGGGGCACGAACACGCGTCCCCCGCAACGGCAGGCGGACTCTCAACCACTGCACCACCAGGGAAGCCCTCTCTTCATTTTTTAAAATAATTTATTTATTTATTTATTTTTGGCTGTGTTGTGTCTTTGTTACTGTGCGCAGGCTTTCTCTAGTTGCGGTGAGTGAGGGCTACTCTTTGTTGCGGTGCGCAGGCTTCTCATTGCGTGCCTTCTCCTGTTGCGGAGCACGGGCTCTAGGCACGCGAGCTTCAGTGGTTGTGGCTCACGGGCTCTAGAACACAGGCTCTGTAGTTGTGGCGCACAGGCTTAGTTGCTCCTCGACATGTGGGATCTTCCTGGACCAGGGCTCAAACCTGTGTCTCCTGCACTGACAGGAGGATTCTTAACCACTGCGCCACCAGAGAAGCCCTCTCTTCATTTTTTTTTTTTTTTTTTTTGCGGTACGCGGGCCTCTCACCGCCGCGGCCTCTCCCATTGCAGAGCACAGGCTCTGGACGTGCAGCCTCAGCGGCCATGGCCCATGGGCCCAGCCGCTCCGCGGCATGTGGGATCCTCCCGGACCGGGGCACGAACCCGCGTCCCCCGCAACGGCAGGCGGACTCTCAACCACTGCACCACCAGGGAAGCCCCCTCTCTTCATTTTTAACACCCTCATCTCCTGTAACCCTCAGCTAGCTTGTCTTACTCCCCAACTTGCTGGTTACTTTCCCCTGGGGAGCCTTTTCCGCTGCCCAGTTCACCAGCTCAGGTTATGGGGCCTTTCCAAATCACTTGTCACACCATTTCCCCATCTGTCCTCAAGACTGGACTCTGGGCTCTGTGAGGTAGAGGGACCACATCAGTCTTGTCCGTTTTTATACCCCAGTAGTAGATGCTCAGCACCTACTTGTTTAATGAATTAATATGAGTTTATTGGGAGAGTAAGGTAATGTCTCTCTTGTTAGGCACTGCAATAGGGGTGGCAGAGATGTTTTTGAGCAGGGAAGCCCAGCCAAGCATCAGGACTGGAAATCATACATTTGTACCTCTTTCCTTGACTCTACATCCTTGCCCATCGCTCCAAGGGCACAGCCCATCTCAGCGCCCCATCTTTGGCTTCTGACTCACTACCTGTTGACTCCACCACAGCAGCAGATAAATCTGGCTTTTCTGTTCACCTCTACTAGAAAACCCAGAGGTGAGGTATCTGCCCTCCTTGAGCCCACATCTGGGCACATTTGTAAATCCACAGTAGTTTGCACCTATGGGCACAGTTCCTTTTTAACCCCAAATTTTGTTTTTATTTTGTTTTTAATCCACGAATTTGTATTTTGAAAATTTCAAACCCTCAGGAAAAGTCCCAAGAAAGATATAATAAACACTCATAATCGTTCACCTAGATTCTCCAATTGTACCTACTCTCTCTCATTTTTTCCCCTGGCTGAAACATTTGGGAGTTACTGCAGACATCATGGCATTTCACCTCTAAACACTTCACCATAAATTTCCTACAAACAAAAACATTCTACACAACCATAATATCACTCTCTGGAAATTTAACATTGTTATTGTACCAATCTCTAATATTCAGTCTATATTAAAATTTCCCTAATTGTCCCAATAATGTCCTTTGTATATATTTTTCTTTTTGATCCTAAATCCAATTAAGGATCCCATGTTGCATTTAGCTGTCATGCCTCTTTAATCTTTTAATCTGCAGGAGTTTCTTTGCTTTTATTTATTTATTTGTTTGTTTTTTTATTTTTTTGGCTGTGCTGGGTCTTCGTTGCTGTGTGTGGGCTTTCTCTAGTTGCGGTGAGCAGGGGCTACTCTTCATTGCGGTGCGTGGGCTTCTCATTGCAGTGGTGTCTCTTGCAGAGCACACGCTGTAGGTGCATGGGCTTCAGTAGTTGCAGCACATGGGCTTCAGTAGTTGTGGCGCGTTGGCTTAGTATTTGCGTCACGCGGGCTTAGTTGCTCTGCAGCATGTGGGATCTTCCAGACCAGGGATCAAACCCATGTCCTTTGCATTGGTAGGCAGAGTCTTAATCACTGGAGCACCAGGGAAGTTCCTCTTTGCTTTTTTTTTTTTTTTTTTGTCTTTCATGATGTAGATGTGTTTGAAGAGTTTGGGTCACTTATCTTGCAGAATGTTCCTTAATTTGGATTTGCTGATGTTCCCTCGTGATTAGATTTGAGTTAAACATTTTTGGCAAGAATCACAAATGTGATGTATCCTTCTCAGTGCATGACATCTGGAAGCATTGTTGTTTTGTCCCATTATTGATGATGTAGGGAAATCTTTTCTTTTCTTTTTTTTTGATAAAACATCATTTTGTCCATGATGTCCATCAACAGACACCTTGGGTTACTTCCATTTTTTGGCTATTGTGAATAACGCAGCTATAAACACCAATTTCATAAAGATTTTCCTTGTGTTTTCTTCTAAGTGTTTTATAGTTCTAGCTCTCATGTTTAGGTCTTTGAGCCACCCTGAGTAATTTTTTTGTATATGGTTGTAAGGTAGGGGTCCAACTTTTATTCTTTTTCATGTGGAAATCCAGTTTTCTCAACACCATTTGTTGAAAACACTGTCCTTTCTCCATTAAATTGTCTTGAGATCTGTGACAAAAATCGATTGGCCATAGACTTAAGGATTTATTTCTGGGGTTTCTATTCTATTCTGTTGATCTATATATCTATCTTTATGCCAGTATCACACTGTTTTGATTACTGTAGCTTTGTAGTAATTTTTGAAATCAGGAAGTATAAGTCCTTCAACTTTGTTCTTTTTCAACATTGTGTTGGCTATTCATGGAGGGCAGTTACTTTTTAAACAGGACTCCTGGAGACTCCATTTGATATTAAGGAAGAGATGATTGGGATTTTCCTGGCAGTCCAGTGGTAAGGACTCAGCTCTTTCACTGCTGGGCCCAGGTTCAATCCCTAGTCAGGGAACTAAGATCCCACAAGCCAGGCTGTGTGGCCAAAAAAAAAAAAGGAAGAGATGATCCATAACAGTCAACGTTTACACACTTTAGGAAGAATGTTGGTGACTGTGTTTGGCTGCCTTCAAAACCCATCTCATGGTTTGGTGACCCTAATGTTTGTACCAAGAAGTAGAATGCATAGCCTGGTAAAGATAAAAGTATTAAATCCCATTTAGTTAAGTGTTACACAAAATTTAATATACTAAAATATATAAAGTAGCATGGAATCAGATATCCGAGCTGCCTAGTCACTGTACACACTCATCACTTCAGCCCATCTGAACACCTGTCTTTCCTTTAAGTGTGCTCTACTTCTCCTCACCCACCACCTACCTCCTTTTTCCTGAATTCAGATGTCACATGCAAGTCATTTTGTAATCTATTTTTATTCTTTTCTCTTCTTGCAGGACACTTTTAAAACTCTATGCTTTAATTGTACTGATTAAAAATAAGTAATACATTCGCCAGTTTCAAAATTCAAAAGGTAAAATGATCCATGATGAAAGCCTCCCTGACATCCCTGTCCCTTCTCTCCAATTATCCTCCCCAGCAGCAACCATTCTTATTGTTTTCTGGTATTTTCATATCCATACACATTTGGGCCACAGGTAAGTAAAAAGAACTTCCTCATGCAAACAGCTGCATAGCAGTTGCTGTCAGTACTCTACTGTATCCTTTGGACCTTCTCTTGTCAGTGTGCTCCTACAGACTCACTTACCAAGAGTGTAGTTTTGTGCCTGAAGACTTGACGGAAGCTGGGAAGACTATTTTAAGCACTAACAGCAGGCCGTGTGTAGGGGGGAATTACTCCTACCCAGGAACAGCTCCATCCAAGAAGCTCAGGAAGTGGTATCTTAACATGCCAACTCGCCACCTATCCTTCTGGTGGGATAACTGGGAGTGCAAGTTCTATGCTGGTTCCAAGAGCTTCTCAGCAGCATTGGGCTCCAGTTTCCCATAGCAGTAATTTGTTGAATAAGCCACTCATTATAGGCTGCTTTCCCTTCCTTGTTTCACTTCTTCACTTCCCACAAGCTCACTTCCCACATGAACTACTTGCACTCAAATTCTGGTCTCAGAGTTTACCTTGGGAGAAACCCAAACCAGGACACATAGTATACCATATACACTGTTTCATACCCTCCTTGGTTTGCCACCCCCCAACCCTGGGTTAAAAGAAAACAAGTTTGTTTTATTATTCTCTTTTCAGTTTTTTTTTCTCAAAATTAGGAACAATTTAAAAAATTGGCTGTCAAGATTAAAAAGTCAGGAGATTAAACATTGGAATCTGGATTTCATGCTTCTCTTGAAAAATCAAAATTCCTAGCAATACCTCTGTTCTGGTATGACCACCGTCTTCAAGGCTGGATCTGAGGGTCCTTCCCCCCTGGGGGTGAGGAGTGGGGTCTCTTTGCCATTCATGAGTCTCGCACAGTGGGCTCCTCCTTCCCTTATTGGACCTCCCTCGTCCTGAAACAGAGGGAAGGGGTCAGGGCACAAGCTTTAAAAGAATGACATAGCCCAAGGACATGACATAAACTGAGTAGAACCAAATAAGTCCAAGATGGCAGACAAGTTGACTTCCACTACACCTGGAGGCTCAGTATATGTTCATTGTAACACATCACCAAGCTAAATGATATACCCACAGGTACCATGACAGTTCCAAGGCCAACCATAAAGGTCAAAAAGTGGGTGGTGCCTCAATTCCTGGAAATCCTCGCCCCTTCCCGAAATAGCTGGAATACCCCTCCCACTCATTAGCCTATGAAATTACCCACCCCTATAAAAACTGATAACCCCATACCCTGGGACTGCCTTGCCTTCTCAGATGGCCCACACTCTTTCTGTGGAGTGTGTTTCTCCCAAGACCTTTCACCTTCTGAGATGGCCCACACTCTGTGGAATATGTTTCTCTCTAAATAAATCCACTTCTTACCTATCACTTTATCTCTCACTGAATCCTTTCTGTGACATCAAGAATCTGAGCTTCATTAAGTCCTGAAAGCAGGTGTGTGATCTCAGTTAAAAGGCCATGGGTTCAAGTCCCAATGTGGGTTTTGGCTGGGTTCGAGTCCTGGCATGTGGGTTCAAGTCCCAATCTGAGTTACACGGTTTCAGTCCTAGCAGGTCACTAAAAATGAAGCCCCTGGTTTGGGCCCGCATTAACAGAGGCTTGACGTATTTCTAAATCATCTAAAGTCAATGTAAATTCTGATTCAGTTGTTCTGAGTCAGGGCGCAAGATCCTGCCTTTCTTACAAGCTTTCAGGTGATGCTGATGTTCCTGGTCCACAGACCACTCCTTGAGAACCAAGATTCTAATTTCTCCCGTCTCTAATCCATTTTGCATATCATTGTGCATTTACTTTTCTAGAACGCTATGTTTCATCATTTTAAAAATCCCAGTGGTTGTTGAATATCCATGGCAGTTTCTCTTTAGTATTTTAATTTTTAAACCACAGAATCTTTTGTTTTCCCAAACAACACTATTGCTCTGAGCCCCGGTGCACAAATGAGATAGAATACGGGTGCTACTAAGGTTGAAGACGGGGCCTTGGGAAATATGTCCCAAAGTTTCCACCCACCCCACTGATCCTCAGATCCCTGTGGCAAAGCCACATGAATTTAAAATTGCATGGAACTCAGTTGAAAGTCAGAGACCTTATTCTGGTATTCCAAGGCTTTGGGAGTTAAGTAACTTGCCCGAGGTCACACAGCTGCAAAGCACTGGATTTCCCAAACCCCTTGTGCATTCTTGTCCCAAGGCTACATTCACACCCTTTCCTCCCAACACCCAGGTCAAATTCTCCCACTTGATTACAGGCTTTTCCCACCCTGGTCACACCTAAGACTTAGCTGCTCTAGGGGCACTACCTCTACTGATCCAGCCTCTCCCTTATCTCTTTATCCTTATCTCCCTTTCCCCACCAAGTTATGTTAAAATAGGGCCTAAAAGTACTAAGAAGGACCTCTTGACTGCAACTCTACAGAAACACATATGTAGGGCTTCCCTGGTGGCGCAGTGGTTAAGAATCCACCTGCTGGGCTTCCCTGGTGGTGCAGTGCTTGGGAGTCCGCCTGCCAACGCAGGGGACATGGGTTCGTGCCCTGGTCCGGGAGGATCCCGCATGCCATGGAGTGGCTGGGCCCGTGGGCCGCGGCCGCTGGGCCTGCGCATCCAGAGCCTGTGCTCCGCGGCGGGAGGGGCTGCAGCGGTGAGAGGCCCGCGTACCACAAAAAAAAAGAATCCACCTGCTAATGCAGGGGACACGGGTTCGATCCCTCGTCGGGGAAGATCCCACATGCCACGGAGCAACTGGGCCCATGCACCACAACTACTGAGCCTGAGCTCTGGAGCCCACGTGCTGCAACTGCTGAAGCCCGCATGCCTGGAGCCTGTGCTCCGCAACAGGAGAGGCCACCGCAATGAGAGGCCCGTGCACTGCAATGAAGAGTAACCCCTGCTTGCCACAACTAGAGAAAGCCCATGTGCAGCAACGAAGACCCAATGCAGCCAAAAAAAAAAGTACTAAGAAAAAGTCTGTGTCTTTCACCCCTCTCTTACCCTGCAGTTCTCTCCAAAATGGTGTATTTGGCAAAATGTGGGGAACCAGGTAACTATGGGATAAAGTTCTACCTCCTGATTTGGCCTCTAGGTCTCCATCATGTGGCTGTGGCCTCTGTGCCAAGTAAGCATCTTGCCTTATCATCCTGCCAAGAAAACCTCCTCTCTGCCCAGTTGGTGCTCACCTTCACCTAAAGTCACCTTTGGTGCCTCTGCCTAGCCTATGGGCCCTGGTTCACCCTATCCCCTACACACTCAGAATGTGTTAGTGAGTTTTTAAAAAATTACAATGAAAAGTCTTTAACGAATATAACTAGGAGTGTCTGAGAAATTAACAGCTCCTCCTCCATGTCTTTTTGAGGCTTATCTCAGAGATGAACAAAAATATCTTTTTTCTTTGCCACCTTTCTGTGTCTGCCCAGCCCTGCAAGGGAGGAGAGATGAGCAGCTCTCCTAAAACTCTGAGCTCTGTATGTTAAACTATGCATTTGAAAAATGAGATATAGTGGACAATTACCTGGAAAAATATCACTTACCAAAAATTATTCAAGAAATAGAAAACTTGAATAGATTTATACATTAAAGAAATTGAATCCAAATAAAAATTCTAGGCACAAAAATACTTCACTAAGCCTAGATGTCCTCATAGGCACTTTTGTCACCTTCAAGGAACAGAAAACCTCCATCTTACCCAAACTCAGAAGCAAGATTGAACAATTTGTATGAGACTAGTCACTGACCACTGCTAGTGTAACCCTGACACCAAATCAGAAAGGACAGTGAAATTGACAGTTCAGTTTCACTTTACACATATAACAATTATAAATAAACCACTAGCTATCCAAATGCAGCAATGTAGGAAATATCCCAGGAAGAAAAGGATGTCATTTAGCCAGTAGAGAATAGCAATATAATTTCCCAGCTACAGATCAAGAAACAAAAGTCATCTCAATAGATTCAGAAAAAAAAAAAACCCAAATGATAAATTCAACAACCATTTTATGAAAACAGTCTTCTTTTGGATTCCCCAGAAGCAGACCCTTACAATGATCCCACCAGAGGGGTGAGGGAGCTAGGGGATTTGAAGTTCAATTCCTAAGAGAAAGTCATTGCTTGAGTACTGCTCCTGGAGCTGTGATTCCACAGCAAGTCTAGGCTTCTCTTCACTGAGGCAGAGCAGCCTTCCTAAGTTTTGGGGGGATCAGCGGAGGCCTCAGGCTGAGAGAGGCTGATTCTGGTATTTGAATGTGGGCCTAGGCACCCTGAAGCTCTAAGGTATGGAAGGGGCCACACTCAGCACACTAGAAACAGAAGAGAATTACTTAATTACTTTAACCTGTCTTTTGTTGTTAAGAATTTTACTGAAAAAAACAAAAACAGAAACAAAACAAACAAAAAAACTAAAACAAAACACCTCATTCTCAGTGGTGAAATGTTAGAAGTATTACCTTTAAAGATAGAAACAAGGATGGCCTCTGTCAGTACATTTGTTCACAATAAAGAAAGATTGAAAAAGAAAAAGATGAAAAGTGAAAGTATTGGAAAGAAAACAAATAACAAACAAACAAAAAAAACCTGTCATTATCTGCAGATAATATAATTGTCTTTAGGGAAAATCCTGAAGAATTTCACATATATGGAATTGGTATTTGTGTCAGTTAAGTAATGCGGTATAACAAGTTATCCCATATTTTAGCAGCTTAAAACAACAAACATTTATTACCACACACTTTCTGAGGATTAGGCGTCCAAGAGTGGCACAGTAGTTCTGGCTCAGGGTCTCTCATGTGGTTGTAGGCAAGTTTTTGGCCAGAGTTGCAGTTTTATGAAGGGAAGAAAATCCACTTCCAAGCTCATTAACACAAGAGGCTCCTCTTCTTCACTATACGGGTCAATCCATAGAGAGGGCTTCTCACACAACATGGCAGTTGACTTCCCCCAGAATGAGTGGAGAAAGAAAACTCAAGATGGAAGCCACACCTTATAATAATCTAATCTCATAAGTGACATACCCTCACTGATGTGTATTCCATTTTTTCAAAGTGAGTCACTATGTCCAGCTCACACTCAAGGGGAGAGGACTACATAAGAACCTGAGTACTGAGAGGCAGGATCATTGGGGATCATATTAGGGTTTACCCACCATAGTACATAAGAGTGGTGTAGTTACAAATGTGCAGGAAAAGGAGTGGACTTTGCAATAAATGTGACTGGGACAATTGGTTATGCAGATAGAAAAAAGCACCAACCTGATCCCTAGCTTATTCCACACTCAAAATAAATTCCAAGTGGGTTAAAGGCTTAAATATTAAATTTAATTATTTAATTAATTAAAATTAAATATTAAAAGTAAAACATTCAGAAGAATATATTGGAAGAGTATGTTTATGCCTTCTGGATAGGGAAGAATTTTTTTTTTTAATTTATTTTTATTTTTGGCTGCGTTGAGTCTTCATTGCTGTGTGCAGGCTTTCTCTACTTGTGGCGAGTGAGGGCTACTCTTTGTTGCGGTGCGAGGGCTTCTCATTGCAGTGGCTTCTCTTGTTGAGGAGCACAGGCTCTAGGTGTGCGGGCTTCAATAGTTGTGGCACACGGGTTCAGTAGTTGTGGTGCCGGGGCTTAGTTGCTCTGCAGCATGTGGGATCTTCCCAGACCAGAGCTCGAACCCGTGTCACCTGCACTAGCAGGTGGATTCTTAACCACTGTGTCACTGGGGAAGTCCTTTTTTTTTTTTAAATCTATTTATTTATTTGTCTGAGCCAGGTCTGAGCTGTAGCATGCAGAATCTTCATTGCGGCCTGTGAGGTTGTGGCATACAGGATCTTTAGTGCAGCATGTGAGATCTTTTAGTTGCGGCAAGTGGGATCTATTTCCCTGAGCAGGGATTGAACCCGGGCCCCCTACATTGGGAGCACGGAGTCTTAGCCACTGGACCACCAGGGAAGTCCCAAGAATTCTTAATAAGATTCAATACTGTCAAATTACACTACATTGAAATTTAAGACTTTTTTACAGACACATGTCATGGAAAGCCATGAACAAGGTGAAAAAGAAAAGCTACAATGATGGATGCTAGCTGAGCTTATTGTGATAATCATTTCACAATATATGTAAATCAAGCCATCATGCTGTACCCTTTAAACTTATACAGTGATGAATGTCAATTATTTCTCAATAAAACTGGGGGAAATAAAAGAAAAGCTACAGATTGGAAGATGATATATGTAATGCATATAATTGAGAAAGGATTGGTATCCAAAATATTTTTTTAACTTACAATTAATGAGGAAAGTACAAACAACCCAAAAGGAAAATGGGCAAATGATGATTTCTATGACCAATAAACACATGAAACATATAGAAAGAAGCTCAACTTCTTCCATAAGCAGGGAAATGCATCTTAAAACATGATGAGATGCTATTTACATCCTTCAGACTGGCAAAAATTAGCAAGCCTGGCTATATTTATCAGGAATGCATTAGGCTGCAAATAAAAGAAGACCTAAGGACACTAGGCTGCAGATGGAATGGTTGGTTGAATCTGAGAATGCAGAACCAGCTGATGCAGAGGGCCGTGAGCACCACACCACTATAGAAAAGGGACTTGAAATCCGCAGATTTTGTTATCCAGGGGGATCTTGGAACCAATTCCTCCTGCAGATACGGAAGGAGACTGTAGCAGTGACTGACAAATGGGAGATTCTTTTTCTCACATAACAAGAAGTCTGGAGGTAAGCAACTGTGGACATCAGTTCAGTAGCTCAGCTACCTGATTTCAAGGTAGCTGGTGTGCCTTCAGGGATTTCACCCAGTTTTAAAGACAGAATCAGGGAAGAGAGAGCAAAGCTAATGAACCCATCCTCTTTGTCAGAAAAGGAAAAACTTTTAAATTCTTCACACATCAGAAAAAAACAGGGAATGATATAACGTAAGACTTACGTACCTACAATAAATTCTTAACAAATGTTGATATTTTGCAAATTTTACTTCTTATTTTTTTCTTTAATAAAACATGAGGGATACAGTGTCCAGAACTATGTTTCATGGCCTCCCCAGAGGAAAGGGAGAAAGGAATATATTTAGTTTTCCAATATCTATAACAGAGGTATGCCAGGCAAAAAGGATTAGACCAGGGTATTTGGTTAGCCAGCCCACAGTGTCTAAAACACCAAGACAATAAAGTGAGGGTGAGGGTTTGAACGTAGAAAAAATTGCACTTGGTTGGCAGGAGTAAGTTGGCTCAATCACTTTGGAAAGCAATTTGGCAATATCCAGTAAATATAAAGATATAAATACGGGGCAACCCAGAAAACCCTCTTCTAGGTGTTTGCATTTGTGAAACTCTCACGTGTGCACATAGATATGCAAATGTTCATTTCAGCATTTCTTTTCTGTTTTTTTTGTAATAGCAAAAAATTGGAAACAGCCCAACTGTTACTGAAGAGAACTGATAAATACATTTCACAATATTAAACCAAAGGAATACTATACAGCTATTAAAATGAGTGAACTCAGCCTCTATATGTTAACATAAACAAACATTTAAGACTCAATGCTGGACTTCCCTTGTGGTCCAATGGTTAAGAGTCTGTGCTTCCGCAGTAGGGGGTATGGGTAAAAAACAAAAAGACTCAGCGCTGAGTTAAAGAGGCAAATTGCAGAAAGGTACATAGGGTATGATAATATTTATGTAAAATGAAATGCACACAAAATTTTGTGTTTATTCTATCATTTACAATAAAGGTGTAAATAAACTTCAGGAAAGGAAACATACCAACTTCATATTAGCAGCTATCTCAAGGGAAGGAAAGAGAACTGAGGGGAGAGAGGGAGTGGATGTGGGAAGACACTATACCTCTAATTTTTAAAAAATATTTTTTATTGTGGTAAAGGTCACATAATATAAAACATACTATTTTAACTATATTTAACTGTACTGTTCAGTGGCACTAAGTACATTCACATTGTTGTGCAACTCTAACCATCATCCATCTCCCAAATTTTTCACCTTCCTAAGTTGAAACTCTGTCCCCTTTAAGCACTAACTCCCTGTTCCACCTCCCCACTCCCCCCACTGCCCCCTTTTGGCCCGTGGCATCTACCAATGTACTTTCTGACTCTATGAATTTGACTATTCTAGGTACCTCCTATAAGTGGAATCGAACAGTATTTGTCTGCACCTAATGTATTGATATATTGGAATGCATTTTTAAGGTTAACTTAAGTCCTGCAAACAGACTGTACCCTCTTTTTTTTGTTTCCTGTGCTATACAGTTGGCACTCACCAGCCATCTACTTCATACATAGTAGTATACATATGTCAATCCCAATCTCCCAATCCACCCCATACCCCCCTTGGTGTCCATACATTTGTTCTCTACGTCTGTGTCTCTTTTTCTGCCTTGCCAACCCTCTGAGTGGGAGAAAATATTTGAAAATGAAGCAACTGACAAGGGATTAATCTCCAAAATATACAAACAGCTCACACAGCTCAATATCAAAAAAACAAACAACCCAATCCAAAAATGGGCAGAAGACTGAAATAGACTTTTCTCCAAAGAAGACATACAGATGGCCAAGAGGCACACAAAAAGATGCTCAACATCACTAATTATTAGAGAAATGCAGATCAAAACTATAGTGAGGTACCACCCCACACTGGTCAAAATGGCCATCATCAAAAAATCTACAAACAATAAATACTGGAGAGGGTGTAGAGAAAAGGGAAACTTCTTACACTGTTGGTGGGAATGTAAATTGATACAGTCACTATGGAGAACAGTATGGAGGTTCCTTAAAAAACTAAAAATAGGGCTTCCCTGGTGGCTCAGTGGTTGAGAGTTTGCCTGCCGATGCAGGGGACACAGGTTCGTGCCCCGGTCTGGGAAGATCCCACATGCCGCGGGACAGCTGGGCCTGTGAGCCATGGCCACCGAGCCTGCGTGTCCGGAGCCTGTGCTCTGCAACGGGAGAGGCCACAACAGTGAGAGGCCTGCGAACCACAAAAATAAAAAAACACTAAAAATAGAACTACCATATGACCCAGCAATCCCAATCCTGGGCATATACCCGGAGAAAACCATAATTCCAAAAGATACATGCACCCCAATGTCCCTTGCAGCACTATTTACAATAGCCAGGACATAGAAGTAGCCTAAATGTCCATCAACAGAGGAATGGATATCTCTAATATTTTATTAAGGAAAAAAGGTAGATCTGAAGGAAATATGTTAAAATGTTAACTTGTGCTGTATCTCAGTTGTAAATTGCTGAGTCAGAGGGCATAAGACTCTGCATTCCAATCAAGCTCTGGTGATGAGATATTGCTGGTTCAAAGACCCCACTTTGAGAAGTAGTGTTCTAGAAAACTCTGCCCTAGGCCTCCTGAGGTGGCAGTGAGGGGCCCAGCCTAGTGGACTGCGAGCCACAGAGAGGGAGGCTGCAGATGCGGAGGGTGCCTGAGGCTTTCCTGTCTGTTTTCAGACAGGGGAGGAGCTTCAAGTGTCCTAAAAACCCTATTCCAGCCTCTTAGCTGCCTCAAGCAAGATGTTCCTACCCTCTACTATATCCTTTTTAACCTTCTCACTGATTATCCTTTTATGCATGTGTTTTGTTTCAGTTTGTTTGATAGTTTTGTAAACCTTCTTTCCATATGTTTCAGCTTTGTGCTTCTCCCTTGATTGTTCTTTCCAAAACTCTTAATCTTTCTTTGCAGAATTTTAAGCTATAGTCTTATTCTGCTTTTTCTTCTTGCCTTCTATAGCTTCCATTTTGAACCATCACCATTTTACTGATCTACTTTCTCCCTTTCTTTTCACTGGTTTTCTGTCCCCGAGCCCCTGCTTTTTTCCCCCCTGCTCTATTTTTGTTTCCCTTATCTTCTTTCTCACCCTTTTGATTTAATCTTCATTGTTTTACTGCTCACCAATTCAGTGCCCACTGAGGCAGTGGTGTATACTGTGTGACAGGAGTACTCTGGCACCAGGTCATCTGAGTTCAAGTTCTGCCTCCATCCCTGCTAGCTGTGGAATCTTGGGCCATTAACTGAACTTCTCTGTGCCTCAGTTTTCTCATATGTAAAATAACAATATTTACCTAATAGGGCTATAGGGAGAATTAAATGTATTAATGTGTTAGGACAGTGCCTTGCTCAAAATAAGCACTACAGTCATGTTAGCTCATATTTTTATCTATGTGGTATGGTATTCAGTCTCCAAGGTGGTCCCCAGTGATCCCCACCTCCAGCCCCTGTGCAATCCCCTCCCACCTTGAACGGGGTTGTGGGGCTGCAGTGGTGACCTGTGTAATGAAGAAGACATTGCAGAAATGATGGCGGATGGCTTCTTCAGCTTGGCTGTGTCACCTTGGATCATTCACCCTGGAGGAAGTCAGCTGCAATGTCTGAGGAAACTGAGGTCTTTTGCCAATAGCCACCCATATATGGTCAAGTGATTTTTGACAAGGGTGCCAAGACTGTTCAATGGGGGAAATGACAGTCTTTTCAGTAAGTGGTTGTTGGGAAACCTGGATATCCAAATGCAAAAAAAACAAAAAACAATGAAGTTGGACCCTTACCTAACCCCTGAGAAGTGGAATATTTACTGATGTATCAGTAAACAAAGGATGTCATGGTCATCAGTAGTTGCAGCCCTCCAACGTGAGCCCTGAGGAAACTCAGGATGTGAAAACTCAGGATACTGGTCCCAGATAGCTGAGGTGCATATCAAAAGAATGAGTTCAGTGAGCCAAGACTCTTGTTTTTTTTTAAAAAGACAATTAAATTTTATTTTTATTTATTTATTTATTTTAACATCTTTATTGGAGCATAATTGCTCTACAATGGTCTGCTAGTTTCTGCTTTATAACAAAGTGAATCAGTTATACGTATACATATGTTCCCATATCTCTTCCCTCTTGCGTCTCCCTCCCTCCCACGCTCCCTATCCCAACCCTCCAGGCGGTCACAAAGCACCAGGTTGATCTCCCTGTGCTACGCAGCTGCTTCCCACTAGCTATCTACCTTACATTTGGTAGTGTATATATATCCATGCCTCTCTTTCGCTTTGTCACAGCTTACCCTTCCCCCTCCCCATATCCTCAAGTCCATTCTCTAGTAGGGCTGTGTCTTTATTCCCGTCTTACCCCTAGGTTCTTCATGACATTTTTTTTTCTTAGATTCCATATATATATATTAGCATATGGTATTTGTTTTTCTCTTTCTGACTTACTTCACTGTGTATGACAGACTCTAAGTCCATCCACCTCACTACAAATATCTCAATCTCGTTTCTTTTTATGGCTGAGTAATATTCCATTGTATATGTGTGCCACATCTTCTTTATCCATTCATCCGATGATGGACACTTAGGTTGCTTCCATGTCTTGGCTATTGTAAATAGAGCTGCAATGAACATTTTGGTACATGACTCTTTTTGAATTATGGTTTTCTCAGGGTATATGCCCAGTAGTGGGATTGCTGGGTCGTATGGTAGTTCTATTTGTAGGTTTTTAAGGAACCTCCATACTGTTCTCCATAGTGGCTGTATCAATTTACATTCCCACCAACAGTGCAAGAGTGTTCCCTTTTCTCCACACCCTCTCCAGCAGTTATTGTTTCTAGATTTTTTGGTGATGGCCATTCTGACTGGTGTGAGATGATATCTCATTGTAGTTTTGATTTGCATTTCTCTAATGATTAATGATGTTGAGCATTCTTTCATGTGTTTGTTGGCAGTCTGTATATCTTCTTTGGAGAAATGTCTATTAGGTCTTCTGCCCATTTTTGGATTGGGTTGTTTGTTTTTTTGTTATTGAGTGTCATGAGCTGCTTGTAAATCTTGGAGATTAATCCTTTGTCAGTTGCTTCATTTGCAAATATTTTCTCCATTCTGAGGGTTGTCTTTTGGTCTTGTTTATGGTTTCCTTTGCTGTGCAAAAGCTTTTAAGTTTCATTAGGTCCCATTTGTTTATTTTTGTTTTTATTTCCATTTCTCTAGGAGGTGGGTCAAAAAGGATCTTGCTGTGATTTATGTCGTAGAGTGTATTCCCATACATAGAAAAGAGCTAAATTCCTTAACTTGGGATATCTGGTTTTCTTTAATTAACAATAATCTTTTGATGTTCCTGACTACTTGCCCTTTGTTGCAAAACATCTATATAACCTGGCTCCCTCCCAGCCTCCTCGGAGTATTTTTCTCAGGGTTACTTGAGATGCTGCCTCCCAGGCTTGAAGTCCTAAAAATTCCCACTGATTTAAGCAAAACTCTCAACTTTTAGGTGTGAATAATTTTTTAAATCCACACACTATATACAAAAATCAGCTCAAAATGGATGAAAGACCTATAGAAAACATAGGGCAAAAGCTTCATGACATTGGATTCAACAATGATTTCTTGGATATGACACCAAAGGCACAGGCAACACAAGAAAAAATAGAAAATTTGGACTCCATCAAAGTTAAACATTTTTGTGCATCAAAGGACACAATCAACAGAAGGAAAAGGCAACCCACAGAATGGGAAAAATGTTTGCAAATCACATATCTGATAAGGATTAATATCCAGAATATATAGGGAACTCATACAACTCAACAACAAAAAATCCTGTTTGAAAATGGGCAAAGGACTTGAATAGACATTTCTCCAAACAGCTATTAAAGCACATGAAAAGATGCTTAACATCACTAGTCATTACAGAAATGAAAATCAAAACATGATAAGGTACTACTTCACATCTGTTAGGATGGCTATAATTTAAACAAAAAAACAGATAATAACAAGTGTTGGTGAGGATGTGGGGAAATTTGAACCCTTGTGTATTGCTGGTGGAAATGTAAAATGGTGCAGCCACAATGAAAAATATTATGGCAGTTCCCCTCAAAAATTAAAAATAGAATTACCATGGGATCCAGCAATTCCACTTCTGGGTATATAACCAAAAGAATTGAAAGCAGGATCTTGAAGAGATATTACACCCATGTTCAAGGCAGCATTATTTGTTTGATTTGTTTTTTTTTTGTTTTTTGGGGTTTTTTTTTTTTGCTGCACTGAGTGGCTTGTAGGATCTTAGTTCGCCAACCAGGGATAGAACCGAGGCCCACAGCAGTGAAAGCATGGAGTCCTAACCACTGGACTGCCAGGGAATTCCCATGGCAGCATTGTTTGTAATCGCCAAAATATAGAAGCAACTTGAATATCCATGGATGGATGAATGAATAAGGAAAATATGTTATATACATACAATGGAATATTATTCAGCCTTAAAAAGCAAGATAATTCTGGCCCATGCTACACCATACATAAATCTTGAGGATATTATGCTAAGTAAAGTAATCCAATCGCAAAAAGGCAGATACCATATACTTACACTTATTTGAGGTACCTACAGTCATCAAATTCATCAAGAGAAAAAGTAGAATGCTGGTTGCCAGGGGTGGAGGGGAGGAGGGAATGGGGACATGTTGTTAAATGAGTATAGGTTTTCCAAAATGAAAGAGTCTTGGAGATTAGATACACAAAAATGTGAATGTATTTAGTACTAATAAACTATACACTTTAAAATGGTAAAGATGGTTAATTTTATATTATGTGTATTTTTCCACAATTAAAAATTTTCGTTAAAAAAGCTGAAAAAATCAGCCTTAGAGAAAGCATATAATATACTGTAAATTGATTTTTGGTAAATTATGTGAAAGAAGACATTAAGTATCTTCCTTCCCAATTACTAATCAGTTATCCTAATATGATTTACTGAATGATCCCTCCCTGTTCTTTTGTGTGATTTGTTGAACATGCTATTCCCATCAAACTTTTCTTAATTCTTCTCTCAATCTGTGAATTCTTTTCTAATTCTCCAAAGTTCTTTAAACCCTTTAATCTCTAAAATCTTGGATATGATCACTCCTAATGATACACTTGCTAGACACTTGTCCATTGTATCAATCTTTCCAAATAATTTGTTTTTTAAGTTTGTTGGACTTCCCTAGTGGCACAGTGGTTAAGAATCTGCCTGCCAATGCAGGGGACATGGGTTCGATCCCTGGTCCAGGAAGATCCCACATGCCGCGGAGCAACTAAGCCCGTACGCCACAACTACTGAGCCCACGTGCCACAACTACTGAAGCCCACGTGCCTAGAGTCCATGCTCCGCAAGAGAAGCCACAGCAATGAGAAGCCGGAGCACCACATTGAAGAGTAGCCCTCACTCGCTGCAGCTAGAGAAAGCCTGAGTGCAGCAATGAAGACCCATACAGCCCTAAATAAATAAATAAACAAATAAATAATTTTTTTAAAAGTTTGCTTAATAAATGTTCATGATTTATTAATTTTTTTAATAAAAAGTTTCTATGGCTTCAACAAAGTCACAAGTATGACAATCGGATAGTCTAGGTGAGTTTGTGTTGTATCATTCCTGACAGAATCCCTGAAAAGTTATGATACTGTCATGATAAATATTATTCAATAGTGGCAAAGTTTGATCTTTCTTTAAAAATTAATATAAATAAAAATTAAAAGTATATTTAGTATCCTAATTTATTAGTTGATACCTTTAACTGATTGATTTCTTTTATTTATGTTCCCTAGTTTTACCTCATTGCTATTTTCTCAACTTCTTGAGTTATATTAATTAATGTATTTTCGTTATGTCTTACTAACTTTGAAAACTTTAAAAGACATGAAGTTTCCTCTGAATACAGTTTTGGTACTATTGCACAAATTTTGATGTATACTTTTATTTTCTAAACAGTTATGGTTTGATTTTTCTTTCTTCTTTCCCTTAAATGTTATTTAGGAGGGTGATTTAAAATTTTTTTCCAAGTAGCTAATTTTTATTTTTTTAATTTAAACTTTTATTTTCGCCTATAGCTTTTACTGCAATATGCTCAGAGAAAGTGGCCTGGATGTTTTCTGCTTCTGCAAACATACTGTGGGGTTTTTTTTTAATTTATTTATGTTACTTTATTTTATTTATTTATTTTTTGGCTGCGTTGGGTTTTCGTTGATGCACGTGGGTTTTCTCTAGTTGTGGTAAGCAGGGAGCTGCTCTTCATTATGGTGCATGGGCTTCTCATTGTGGTGACTTCTCTTGTTGTAGAGCACAGGCTCTAGATGCACAGGCTTCAGTAGTTGTGGCATGTGGGCTCAGTAGTTGTGGTGCACGGGCTTATTGCTCCGCGGCATGTGGGATCTTCCTGGACCAGGGCTCGAACCCATGTTCCCTGCATTGGCAGATGGATTCTTAACCACTGAGCCACCAGGGAAGCCCCATACTGTGGTTTTTTTGGGTTTTGATTTTGTTTTTTAGTCTAGTAAATAGTGTATGTTTCCAGTTTCCCTTGGATGCTGATTATAATCACATATTCTATGCTTCTAAAGGATAGGTGTTGATTTTTAATTCATAAATCATTTTTATTTATTAAGTATGGTATTCAGATCCTCTAGAGTGTTATTTATTGCTAATCTTCCTTGATAGGTTAATACTGAGAGTGAGGTAAATCTCTATAATTATTACCTTTTATTTACTTCCTCTTAAGATTGCAAACAATTTTTATTTCAAACATTTTAATGCATAATAGTAAAATTGTGAATTTTATCAATGTAACAAGACCACATTGAATCTTACCTGTTGATGTCAATTTACTACCTTGTTTTCTTTTTTGGTATTTCCCTGATAGAATTTGTTTTTGAATTTTATTTAATTTATTTTTTTATACAGTAGGTTCTTATTAGTTATCCATTTTATACTTATTAGTGTATATATGTTAATCCCAATCTCCCAATTCATCACACCATCCCCTTGCCCCTGCCGCTTTCCCCCCTTGGTGTCCATACGTTTGTTCGCTACATCTGTGTCTCAATTTCTGCCCTGCAAACTGGTTCATCTGTACCATTTTTCTAGGCTCCACATATGTGCATTAATATACGATATTTTTCTCTTTCTGACATAGTTCACTCTGTATAACAGTCTCTAGATTCATCCACGTCTCTACAAATGACCCAATTTCAGTCCTTTTTAAGGCTGAGTAATATTCCATTGAATATATGTACCACATCTTCTTTATCTATTCATCTATCGATGGGTATTTAGGTTGCATCCATGACCTAACTATTTTAAATAGTGCTGCAATGAACATTGGAGTGCATGTGTCTTTTTGAATTATGGTTTTCTCTTGCTATATGCCCAGTAGTGGGATTGCTGGGTTTTATGGTAATTCTATTTTTAGTTCTTTAAGGAACCTCCATACTGTTCTCCATAGCGGCTGTATCAATTTACATTCCCACCAACAGTAAAAGAGGGTTCCCTTGTCTCCACACTCTCTCCAACATTTGTTGTTTGTAGATTTTGTAGATGATGGCCATTCTGACTGGTGTGAGGTGATACCTCATTGTAGTTTTTATTTGCATTTCTCTAAAAGTTAGTGATGTTGAGCAGCTTTTCATGTGCTTCTTGGCCATCTGTATGTCTTCTTTGGAGAAATGTCTATTTAGGTCTTCTGCCCATTTTTTCATTGGCTTGTTTGTTTTTTTAATATTGAGCTGCATGAACTGTTTATATATTTTGGAGTTTAATCCTTTGTCTGTTGATTCGTTTGCAAATATATTCTCCCATTCTGAAGGTTGTCTTTTTGTCCTGTGTGTAGTTTCCTTTGCTTTGCAAAAGCTTTTAAGTTTCATTAGGTCACACTTGTTTATTTTTGTTTTTATTCCCATTATTCTAGGAGGTGGATCAAAAAAGATCTTTCTGTGATTTATGTCAAAGAGTGTTCTTCCTATGTTTTCCTCTAAGAGTTTTATAGTGTCCAGTCTTACATTTAGGTCTCTAATCCATTTTGTTTTTGTGTATGGTGTTAGAGAGTGTGCTAATTTCATTCTTTTACATGTAGCTGTCTAGTTTTCCCAGAATCACTTATTGAAGAGGCTGTCTTTTCTCCACTGTATATCCTTGCCTCCTTTGACATAGATTAGTTGACCATAGGTGTGAGGGTCTGTCTCTGGGCTTTCTATCCTGTTCCGTTGATCCCTATTTCTGTTTTTGTGCCAGTACCATACTGTCTTGATTACTGTAGCTTTGTAGTATAGTCTGAAGTCAGGGAGCCTGATTCCTTCAGCTCCGTTTTTTTCCCTCAAGACTGCTTTGGCTATTCGGGGTCTTTTCTGACTCCATACAAGTTTTAAGATTTTTTGTTCTAGTTCTGTAAAAAAATGCCATTGGTAATTTCATAGGGAACGCAATCCGTAGATTTCTTTGGGTAGTATAGTCATTTTCACAATATTGATTCATCCAATCCAAGAACATGGTATATCTCTACATCTCTTGGTATCATCTTTAATTTCTTTCATCAGTCTTACAGTTTTCTGCATACAGGTCTTTTGTCTCCCTAGGTAGGTTTACTCCTAGATTTTTTGGGGATTTTTTTGTTTGTTTTGTTTTTTGTGGTACGCGGGCCTCTCACTGTTGTGGCCTCTCCCATTGTGGAGCACAGGCTCTGGACGCGCAGGCTCAGCGGTCATGGCTCAGGGCACAGCCGCTCCATGGCATGTGGGATCTTCCTGGACCAGGGCATGAACCCGTGTCCCCTGCATCAGCAGGCGGACTCTCAACCACTGCACCACCAGGGAAGCTCTATTCCTAGGTATTTATTCTTTTCATTGCAGTAGTAAATGGGAGTGTTTCCTTCATTTCTTTTTCACATTTTTCATCACTCGTGTATAGGAATGCAAGAAATTTCTGTGCATTAATTTTGTATCCTGCAACCTTACCAAATTCATTGATTAGCTCTAGTAGTTTTCTGGTGGCATCTTTAGGATTCTCTATGTATAATATCATGTCATCTGCAAACTGTGACAGTTTTACTTCTTCTTTTCCAATTTGTATTCCCTTTATTTCCTTTTCTTCTCTGATTGCCGTGGCTAGGACTTCCCAAACTATGTTGAAGAATAGTGGTGAGAGTGGACGTACTTGTCTTTTTCCTGAGCTTAGAGGAAATGCTTTCAGTTTTTCACCTTTGAGAATGATGTTTGCTGTGGGTTTGTCATATATGGCCTTTATTATATTGAGGTAAGCTCCCTCTATGCCCACTTTCTGGAGAGTTTTTATCATAAATGGGTGTTGAATTTTGTCAAAACCTTGTCTGCATCTATTGTGATGATTGTATGGTTTTTCTTCTTCAGTTTGTTAATATGGTGTATCACATTGATTGATTTGTGTATATTGAAGAATCCTTGCATCCCTGTGGTAAATCCCACTTGATCATGGTTATGATCCTTTTAATGTGTTGTTGGATTCTGTTTGCTAGTATTTTGTTGAGGATTTTTGCATGTATGTTCAGTGATATTGGCTTGTAATTTTCTTTTTTTGTAGTATCTCTGTCTGCTTTATCAGGGTGGTGGTGGCCTTGTAGAATGAATTTGGAAGTATTCCTTCCTCTGCAAGTTTTTGGAAGAGTTTTAGAAGAATGGGTGTTAGCTCTTCTATAAATGTTTGATAGAATTCACCTGTGAAGCCATCTGGTCCTGGACTTTTATTTGTTGGAAGATTTTTAATCACAGTTTCAATTTCATTACTCGTGATTGGTCTGTTCATATTTTCTATGTCTTCCTGGTTCAGTCTTGGAAGGTTATACCTTTCTAAGAATTTGTCCATTTCTTCCAGGTTGTCCATTTTATTGGCATAGACTTGCTTGTAGTAGTCTCTTAGGATACTTTGTATTTCTGTGGTGTCTGTTGTAACTTCTCCTTTTTCATTACTAATTTTATTAATTTCAGTCCTCTCTTTTTCTCGATGAGTCTTTCGTTTATCTTCTCAAAGAACCGGTTTTAGTTTTATTGATCTTTGCTATTGTTTTCTTTGTTTCTGTTTCATTTATTTCTGCTCTGATCTTTATGATTTCTTTCCTTCTACTAACTTTCAGTTGTGTTTGTTCTTCTTTCTCTAGTTTCTTTAGGTGTAATGTTACATTGCTTATTTGAGATTTTTCTTGTTTCCTGAGGTAGGCTTGTATTGCTATAAACTTCCCTCTTAGAACTGCTTTTGGTGCATCCCATAGGTTTTGGATTGTTGTGCTTTTGTTGTAATTTCTTTCTAGGTATTTTTTGATTTCCTCTTTGATTTCTTCAGTGACCTCTTGGCTATTTAGTAATGTATCGTTTAGCCTCCATGTGTTTGTGTTTTTTACATTTTTTTCCCCTGTAATTGATTTCTAATCTCATAGCCTTGTGGTCAGAAAAGATGCCTGATATGACTTCATTTTTCATAAATTTACTGAGGCTTGATTTGTGACCCAAGATGTGATCTAACCTGTAGAATGTTCTATGTGCACTTGAGAAGAAAGTGCAATCTGCTGTTTTTGGATGGAATGTCCTATAAATATCAATTAAATCTTTCTGGTCTATTTTGTCATTTAAAGCTTGTGTTTCCTTACTAATTTTCTGTTTTCATGATCTTTCCATTGGTTTAAGTGAGGTGTTAAAGTCCCACACTATTACTGTGTTACTGATGATTTCCCCTTTTATAGCTGTTAGCTGTTGCCTTATGTATTGAGGTGCTCCTATGTTGGGTGCATATATATTTATAATTGTTATATCCTCTTTTTGGATTGATCCCTTGATCATTATGTTCTGTCCTTCCTTGTCTCTTGTAACATTCTTTATTTTAGAGTCTATTTTATGTGATATGAGTATTCCTACTCCAGCTTTCTTTTGATTTCCATTTGCATGGAATATCTTTTTCCATCCCCTCACTTTCAGTCTCTATGTGTCCCCAGATCTGAAGTGGGTCTCTTGTAGACAGCATATAGATGGATTCTGTTTTTGTATTAATTCAGCAAGCCTGTTTCTTTTGGTTGGAGCATTTAATCCATTCATGTTTAAGGTAATTATCGATATGTATGTTCCTATTACCATTTTCTTAATTGTTATGGTTTTGTTTTTTGTAGGTCCTTTTCTTCTCTTGCATTTCCCACTTAGAGGAGTTCCTTTAGTATTTGTTGTAGAGTTGGTTTGGTGGTGATGAATTCTCTTAGCTTTCGCTTGTCTGTAAACTTTTGATTTCTCCTTCGAATCTGAATGAAATCCTTGCTGGGTAGAGTAATCTTGTTTGTAGGTTCTTCCCTTTCATCACTTTAAATATATGGTGTCACTCCCTTCTGGCTTGTAGAGTTTCTGCTGAGAAATCAGCTGTTAACCTTATGGGAGTTCCCTGTATGTTATTTTTTGTTTTTCCCTTGTTGCTCTCAATAGTTTTTCTTTGTCTTTAATTTTTGTCAATTTGATTACTATGTGTCTCGGCTGTTTCTCCTTGGGTTTATCTTGCCTGGGACTCTCTGTGCTTCCTGGACTTGGATGGTTATTTCCTTTCCCATGTTAGAGATTTTTTCGACTATAATCTCTTCAAATATTTCCTTGGGTCCTTTCTCTCTCTCTTCTCCTTCTGGGACCCCTATAATGCAAATGTTGTTGCATTTACTGTTGTCCCAGAGGTCTCTTAGGCTGTCTTCATTTCTTTTCATTCTTTTTTCTTTATTCTGTTCTGCAGCAGTGAATTCCACCATTCTGTCTTCCAGGTCACTTATCCGTTCTTCTGCCTCAGTTATTCTGCTGTTGATTCCTTCTAGTGTAGTTTTCATTTCAGTTATTGTATTGTTTATCTCTCTTTGTTTATTCTTTAATTTTTCTAGATGTTTGTTCTTTAACTCTTCTAGGTTCTTGTTAAAAATTTCTTGCATCCTCTCAATCTTTGCCTCCATTCTTTTTCCAAGGTCCTGGATCATCTTCACTATCATTATTCTGAATTGTTTTTCTGGAAGGTTGCCTATCTCCACATTTAGTTTTTTTTCTGGGGTTTTATCTTGTTCCTTTATCTGGTACAAAGTCCTCTGCCTTTTCATTTTGTGTATCTTTCTGTGAATGTGGTTTTCCTTCCACAGCTGCAGAATTGTAGTTCTTCTTGCCTCTGCTGTCTGCCCTCTGGTAGATGAAGATATCTAAGAGGTTTGTTCAAGTTTCCTGATGGGAGGGACTGGTGGTTGGTAGGGCTGTGTGTTGCTCTGGTGGGCAGAGCTCAGTAAAACTTTAATCCACTTGTCTGCTGATGGTTGTTTGGCCTGAAGTGACCCAACACTGGAGCCTACCCAGCTCTTAGGTGGGGCTAATGGTGGGCTCTGGGAGGGCTCATGCCAAGGAGTACTTCACAGAACTTCTGCTTCCACTGTCCTTGTCCCCATGGTGAGCCACATCCACCCCCCGCCTCTGCAGGAGACCCTCCAACACTAGCAGGTAGTTCTGGTTCAGTCTCCTATGGGGTCACTGCTCCTTCCCCTGGGTCCTGATGCACACACTAATTTGTGTGTGCCGTCCAAGAGTGAAGTCTCTGTTTCCTCCAGTCCTGTCAAAGTCCTACAATCAAATCCCTCTAGGCTTCAAAGTCTGATTCTCTAGGAATTCCTCCTCCCATTGCTGGACCCCCAGGTTGGGAAACCTGACATGGGGCTCAGAACCTTCATTCCAGTGGGTGGACTTCTGTGGTATAAGTGTTCTCCATTGTGTGAGTTACCCACCCAGCAGTTATGGGATTTGAGTTTTTTGTGATTGCGCCCCTCGTGCCATCTCATCATGGCTTCTCCTTTGTCTTTGGATGTGGGGTATCTTTTTTGGTGAGTTCCTGTGTCTTCCTGTCGCTGATTGTTCAGCAGTTAGGTGTGATTCCAGTGCTCTCACAAGAGGGAGTGAATGCATGTCCTTTTACACTGCCATCTTCCCTCCTCCCTGATAGAATTTTTACTTGTCTTCCATTTTATACTTTTTTGGTACTTCATTATAGATGTGGCTTGTAAACCAGCATATGGTTATGATTTTGTGTCCCAATCTGCAAAGCATTGTTTTTAATAATATAACTTGGGACTCCCCTGGTGGCGTAGTGGTTAAGAATCTGCCTGCCAATGCAGGAGACACAGGTTTGAGCCCTGGTCTGGGGAGATTGCACATGCTGAGGAGCAACAAAGCCCCTGTGCCACAACTACTGCGCCTGCACTCTAGAGCCCACGAGCCACAACTACTGAAGCCCGCATGCCTAGAGCCCGTGCTCTGCAACAAGGGAAGCCACCACAAGAAGAAGCCCTTGCACCACAACAAAGAGTAGCCCCGCTCGCCACAACTAGAGAAAGCCTGTGCATAGCAAAGAAGAGCCAATGCAACCAAAAGAAAAAAAAGTAAAATAAAATAAAGGATGTATGGCTTAAAATTTATAGATAATAAAATATACAATACTGTTTATTGCAAATTCCACTTAGCCAATTGATTCTAACAGAAAACTTTCATTGATTTTTGCTGAACCCTTGTATCTGTAGCAAAATTATAGTTGCAATTGATGAGTGAGTATAGCTTCAACATGAATGTTTATGAACATGAATTTTCATTTATGTTACCAAGGAAGGTAAAAGTAAAACAACAAAAACATATTTCAAAACTTTACAAAAGGGGGCTTCTCTGGTGGCACAGTAGTTGAGAGTCCGCCTGCCAATGCAGGGGACATGGGTTCTTGCCCTGGTCCGGGAATATCCCACGTGCCATGGAGCAGCTAGGCCCGTGAGCCATGGCCGCTAAGCCTGCGTGTCCGGAGCCTGTGCTCTGCAACGGGAGAGGCCACAACAGTGAGAGGTCCACGTACCACAAAAAAAAAAAAAACTTTACAAAAAAATCTTTATATATTTATCAGTGACATGAGGACTTCTTTGCTGAAAAATATGATGGTTTTTGAACACTGTAAGAATATTTCCTCAAATTTTTGTGCTATTCCCAATGCAAAGCCTACATATATAAAAAATGTAAATTGTATACTATTTTGGAGTTCAAAATACACTATTTTAAGTTTAATTTTTTTTAATATTATTTATTTATTTTTTGGCTGCATCAGGTCTTAGTTGCAGCATGCGGGATCTTTTGTTGCAGCACACACGCTCTTTGTTGTGGTGTGTGGGCTTCACTCTAGTTGTGGCACGCAGGTTCCAGAGCACGTGGACTCTGTAGTTGTGGTGTGTGGGCTTAGTTGCCCAGCAGCATGTGGAATCTTAGTTCCCCGACCAGGGATCAAACCTATGTACCTTGCATTGCGAGACAGTTGGACCACTGGATCACCACGGAAGTCCCATTAAGTTTAATTTTTGAATGGGTAATACTTTCACGTGGTCTACTCTGCATTATTAACATTTTACTATTACTTTCTTAAGTTTTGACAATCAACAAAACAATGAATCAAGTCTTGATGATAATTTTTGCCAGTTTCTGTGGTGTAAATATTCCTATCATGGCCAATTTCAAGCTACAGACATGAAGATAAACCAAATGCAGACTTGGAAATAGATGCACAATGCTATACCATTATATCATATTTCCAACATACAGGTAAAATAGATACAAATAGCCTCCAGAGCATAGACAATAGAAAATGTAGTAAAATACATAATTAGGAATTGATGGCTTTCAAGTATTTATTACTTTCAGTTTTAATAAAATGTATGCTTGTTTTTTGTTTGTTTGTTTTGTTTCTTTGTTTGTTTGTGGTACTTGGGCCTTTCACTGTTGTGGCCTCTCCCGTTGCGGAGCACAGGCTCCGGACACGCAGGCTCAGCGGCCATGGCTCACGGGCCCAGCCGCTCCGCATTATGTGGGATCTTCCTGGACAGGGACATGAACCCGAGTCCCCTGCATTGGCAGGCGGACTCTCAACCACTGCACCACCAGGGAAGGCCAAATGTATGTATTTTTAATTTGTATAATTTAATTTTTAAAATTTATTTATTTTGGCTGCACTGGGTTTTTGTTGCTGTGTGTGGGCTTTCTCTAGTTGCAGCGAGTGGGAGCTTCTCTTTGTTGTGGTGCACGGGCTTCTCATTGTGGTGGCTTTTCTGGTTGGGGAGCACGGGCTCTAACTGCACAGTCTTCAGTAGTTGTGGTACACGAGCTCAGTAGCTGTGGCTCGCAGGCTCTAGAGTGCAGGCTCGGTAGTTCTGGTGCATGGGCTTAGTTGTTCTGCAGCATGTGGGATCTTCCTGGACAAGGGCTCCAACCGTGTCCCCTGCATTGGCAGGTGGATTCTTTTTTTTTTTTTTTAACATCTTTATTGGAGTATAATTGCTTTACAATGGTGTGTTAGTTTCTACTTTATAACAAAGTGAATCAGCTACACATATACATATATCCCCATATCTCCTCCCTCTTGCGTCTCCCTCCCACCCTCCCTTTCCACCCCTCTAGGTGGTCACAAAGAACAGAGCTGATCTCTCTGTGCTATGCGGCTGCTTCCCACTAGCTATGTATTTTACATTTAGTAGTATATATAAGTCTGTACATATACACTCTCATGGAGAGAGTCCATACCACTCTCACACTTTGTCCCAGCTTACTCTTCACCCTCCCTGTGTCCTCAAGTCCATTCTCTACGTCTGTGTCTTTATTCCTGTCCTGCCCCTAGGTTCTTCATAACAGTTTTTTGTTTGTTTGTTTTTTAGATTCCATATATGTTAGCATACGGTATTTGTTTTTCTCTTTCTGACTTACTTCACTCTGTGTGACAGACTTTATGTCCATCCACTTCACTACAAATAACTCAATTTCGTTTCTTTTTATGGTTGAGTAATATTCCATTGTATATATGTGCCACGACTTCTTTATCCTTTCATCTGTTAATGGACACTTAGGTTATTTCCATGTCCTGGCTATTGTAAATACAGCTGCAATGAACATTGTGGTGCGTGACTTTTTTTGAATTATGGTTTTCTCAGGGTATATGGCCAGTAGTGGGATTGCTGGGTTGTATGGTAGTTCTATTTTTAGATTTTTAAGAAACCTCCATACTGTTCTCCATAGTGGCTGTATAAATTTACATTCCCACTAACAGTGCAAGAGGGTTTCCTTTGCTCCACATCCTCTCCAACATTTATTGTTTGTAGATTTTTTGATGATGGCCATTCTGACTGGTGTGAGGTGATACCTCATTGTAGTTTTCATTTGCATTTCTCTAATAATTAGTGATGCTGAGCATTCTTTCATGTGTTTATTGGAAATCTGTATGTCTTCTTTGGAGAAATGTCTATTTAGGTCTTCTGCCCATTTTTGGATTGGGTTGTTTGTTTTTCCTGATATTGAGCTGCATGAGCTGCTTGTAAATTTTGGAGATTAATCCTTTGTCAGTTGCTTCATTTGCAAATATTTTCTCCCATTCTGAGGGTTGTCTTTTGGTTTTGTTTATGGTTTCCTTTGCTGTGCAAAAGCTTTGAAGTTTCATTAGGTCCCATTTGTTTGTTTTTATTTCCATTTCTCTAGGAGGTGGGTCAAAAAGGATCTTGCTGTGATTTATGTCATAGAGTGTTCTGCCTATGGTTTCCTCTAAGAGTGTGATAGTGTCTGGCCTTACATTTAGGTCTTTAATCCACTTTGAGCTTCTTTTTGTGTATGGTGTTAGGGAGTGATCTAGTTTCATTCTTTTACATGTAGCTGTCCAGTTTTCCCAGCACCACTTATTGAAGAGGCTGTCTTTTCTCCATTGAATATTCTTGCCTCCTTTATCAAAAATAAGGTGACCATATGTGTGTGGGTTTATCTCTGGGCTTTCTATCCTGTTCCATTGATCTATATTTCTGTTTTTGTTCCAGTATAATATTGTCTTGATTACTGTAGCTTTGCAGTATAGTCTGAAGTCAGGGAGCCTGATTACTCCAGCTCTTTATTTCTTTCTCAATATTGCTTTGGCTATTCAGGATCTTTTGTGTTTCCATACAAATTGTGAAATTTTTCATTCTAGTTCTGTGAAAAATGCCATTGGTAACTTAATAGGGATTGCATTGAATCTGTAGATTGCTTTGGGTAGTAGAGTCATTTTCACAATATTGATTCTTCCAATCCAAGAACGTGGTATATCTCTCCATCTGTTTGTATCATCTTTAATTTCTTTCATCAGTGTCTTATAGTTTTCTGCATATAGGTCTTTTATTTCCTTAGGTAAGCTTATTCCTAGGTATTTTATTCTTTTTGTTGCAATGGAAAATAGCAGTGTTTCCTTAATTTCTCTTTCTGATTTTTCATCATTAGTATATAGGAATGCAAGAGATTTCTGTGCATTAATTTTGTATCCTTTACTTTACCAAATTCATTGATTAGCTCTAGTAGTTTTCTGGTAGTGTCCTTAGGGTTCTCTATGTCATCTGCAAACAGTGACAGCTTTACCTCTTCTTTTGTGATTTGGATTCCTGTTATTTCTTTTTCTTCTCTGGTTGCTGTGGTTATAACTTCCAAAACTATGTTGAATAATAGTGGTGAGAGTGGGCAACCTTGTCTTGTTCCTGATCTTAGTGGAAATGGTTTCAGTTTTTCACCATGGAGAATGATGTTGGCTGTGGGTTTGTCATATATGGCCTTTATTATGTTGAGGTACATTCCCTCTGCCTACTTTCTGAAGGGTTTTTTTCATAAATGGGTGTTGAATTTTGTTGAAAGCTTTTTCTGCATCTATTGAGATGACCATATGGCTTTTATCCTTCAATTTTTTTATATGGTGTATCACATTGATTGATTTGTGTATATTGAAGAATCCTTGGCTGGTGGATTTTTAACCACTGCACCACCAGGGTAGTCCCTATATAATTTAATTTTTTTAATATACATTTAGTTTATTTATTTATTTTTGGCTGCAGTGGGTCTTTGTTGCTGCGTGCTGGTTTTTCTCTAGTTGTGGAGAGCGGGGTTACTCTTCATTGTGGTGCGTGGGGCTTTCATTGTGGTGGCTTCTCTTGTTGAGGAGCATGGGCTCTATGCACACGGGCTTCAGTAGTTGTGACACGTGGACTTCAGTAGTTGTGGCTTGTGGGCTCTAGAGTGCAGACTCAGTAGTTGTGGCGCACAGGCTTTGTTGCTCTGCAGCATGTGAGATCTTCCCGCACCAGAGCTCGAGCCCATGTCCCCTGCATGGGCAGGTGGATTCTTATCCACTGTGCCACCAGGGAAGCCCTATAATTTAATTTTTAATAATGAGTGTGTTTAAGAGCTAGACTACAAAATTCCTAAAAATAACAATTTTCTTTCAAGAGTCTGTAAGAGCTAGTTCCAGCATACCACTGTAGCCATCAGCAGTAAGGCCTAAGAAGCAGAGAAAGCCAATCTGCAGAGAAGAGAAAGAGAGAAGAAAGAGGGGGAGGAGGAGGAAGAGAAGGAAGACAAAGTAAAAGAGAATGAGAAGAACAAGAATGCAAAGAAAGGTAAAGGTAAGAGAGGTTAAGGGAACTATGGCCTGGATTCCTGACTTGTTCAACTTCTTAGTTCCAGTCCCTTCCTGCAGCCTAGTGCATTTCTGTATTGTAAAGATGTACCTCATATCCTTATAATAAATGCTTCCTTTAAAAAAAAATTTACACTTTACTAGGAACAATTTGCTGAACCCAAACCAGCTTAAGATTAATAATTAATACTTGGTGTTCGTGCGCTCAAATGTATGTCACATTTTTATTAGAATGCAGTGACAAAGATAATATATTTATATCATTAATATATAGAGTTATAGCCACCCAAGGTGCAAATATTCCTAAACATGTTTGACCCAAAGTGCTATACAGTATGTGTAGTGCTTGTTTATAACAGCAAAGTTTACTGTTCATATGTCTTGTTGATATTAATCTATAAATTTTTTTAACTTAGTTTTTGAATAAATTTTTCTCTTTATTAATTCTTCTTTTTAAAAATTAATTAATTAGTCTTATTTTTGGCTGCGTTGGGTCTTCATTGCTGCTCAAGTGCTTTCTCTAGTTGCAGCGAGCTGGGGCTACTCTTCGTTACAGTGCATGGGCTTCTCATTGCAGTGGCTTCTCTTGTTCCGGAGCATGGGCTCTAGGTGTGCAGGATTCAGTAATTGTGTCACGCAGCCTCAGTAGTTATGCCTCCAGGCTCTAGAGTGCAGGCTCAGTAGTTGTGGCACATGGGCTTAGTTGCTCCGGGGCATGTGGGATCTTCCTGGACCAGGGCTTGTACCTGTGTCCCCTGCTTTGGTAGGGGGATTCTTAACCATTGAGCCACCAGGGGAGTCCCTATTAATTCTTCTTGGCTTCAATTAAAGTACAGAAGTGTATGGTGCCTTTTTGTAAAACTATTAGGATTGACTTTGGTCCAGCTTGAAACCTTTTAATACCCACCCAGATTGCTCCTAATATCATCCTGCATCACTTACCCTTCTTTACTTACAGGAGACAGTCCATATTCCTTAGCATGGCTTTCAAGGCCCTTCCCAGACTGGCTCCTTCTCAACCTTCCAGTCCCCTGGACTCATCAGATGGTTGTTAATTCACGTTGCCTGCCCTCTCTGCCTAGAATGAATGCTTGTTTCCTGCCCTTGCATTCCCACTTCACCTGGGAAGACATTGCTTTTTCTCAAGGCCTCACCACCTGTGTGCCCCCATTCTGGTCCAAGCCCTCCAGCCCCATTATCACAGCATGGCAGGAACTGCTGTTTCACTACCCACTTATTAGTTGTATGCGAGGCTGCCTTTTCAGCTAAAATGTGGACTTTTGGAGGAAAAGCAGTATGACTTGTTCTTGGACCCCCAGAATCTCACACAGGACCTGTCACATAGCAGGTGTTCACTAAGTTTCTCATGAATTGAAGTAAACATGTTTTAGGGGCAGAAAGAGCCTGATTTTCCCCACGCATATGGTAGGAAGTCCTGGGATTTAGCCAGAAAAGCTTCTGGGAGAATTTTTTTGGTAAGTCTGGTAAGCAGGGCTTGTCCCTAACCTAACTTTCCATCTGTTTGCTACACTATCCCCTGCCAAATCTTCAACCTTAAGGATATTGATTAATGCCATGAGCTCAAGGACTTGTACATTAGTTACTATCACTGTGTAACAAATACTCTAAATTTAGTGGCTGAAGTGATAAATTTCATCTCCCATGGTTTCTGCCATGCAAGGATTTGGGAGTTGTTTGGCTTTGTGTTCCTGACTCAGGATCTCTTTTGAGGTCACAGATGTCAGCCGGGACTGCAGTGACCTGGAGGCTTGGCCAGGGCTCTCTCATGGCTGGCAAGTTGGTTCCTCTCCTTATGGGTTTCTCCATGAAGTTGCTGAATGGTCTTGTGGCATGGAGGCTGGCTTCTCCCAGAGCAAGCAATGTAAGAGGCCAAGGCAGAAGCTGTGTTGCCTTTTCTGATCTGGCTTTGGAAGACACCCACCATCACTTCTGTCATATTCTATTGATCACACAGGCCAGCCTTACTTCAAGATGGGAGGAGACTACACAAGGGCAAGAATACCATGAGGTGATTATCATGAGGACCCTCCTGAAAGCTGATGACTACAACTAGACTGAAAGATAAGATGTATCTTATTATATAACTACATGATAAAAGAAATAACACAATGTACCAAGTGATTAGCAGACCTTACGTGATACATTCCAAAGGTTGTTCCTAAAATCCTGAGGGCTGGAAAAAATTGTATGCATGTCCAGAAGGAAGAGAGAATTTCAGACACATCACCAGCAGTAATTATAGCTTAATCAATACTATCATTTATTTAACAATACTTCAAGATGCTCATGGATCTCAAAGATAAAAGCCCATAGCCTTACATAGTATCCCCTGCTACAAGCCAAATCCCAATACTTCCCAATACTTTTGTATGGTAATAAGCTATCTGAATTTGAGATAACTTTGTGCGCATAATCAAGAAATTGTGTGGATCCTTTGTTAAAGGAGTCTTACCTTAATACTCTTTAAAAGTGCCCCATGGAGGCCTGTACTGTCCTTGTCTGTTTAACGTATTAATCAGTGGTTTGGAATGAAAAAATGTTTATCAAATTGTAAATGACCCAAGCTTGAAGGAATAGTTACTACATGAGATGATAATACCAGGTTTTAGGGCAATTCCCATGGGCTAGAATGATGGACTGAACAAGTAAAAGCAAACTTAACAGGGACATATGAAGAGGCTGATATTCAGATCCACTTAGTTATGTAAGTCTTCTAAGTCCTCAACTCACATGTCCCTTCCATTAGAGAGCACGCATGGCCCAGTCACTCTTGGGAAATGCCCCCTCTTCCCTATTTCTGATACCCCATTCTGACAGGTAGACCCTCCTCCAGGTTCTGCATCCTTTCTCCAGGGCCAGACTAGGAGGGTCTTCAGGGTTATGGGGAAATAAATGCAGAGGAACTGGGTTAGAAAAACCCCTTCATGACTGAGTAGGCCTCATCAGCATCCTTTGTCCCTCTTCTAACTTCCATTCTTCTCCTCCCCATAAGGAAACATACTATCCCTCACCTAAGTCTACCTATGTGGAAATGTGTAAGATAGTCCTTTCCATAGATGACCATCCTTTTGGATTTTTCTTTAAACTTCACAGGATCTGACTTTCATCTTTTGGACACCTAAAGAAACCACCATGATCACTCATGGTCATTAATCTTTTCCTAGAGGGAATAGGTTAAAAGATGGATGTTTGAGTATGGTCATCAAAAGGAAAATAAGTACTTAGAGCTCAAGCCTTCATGAAACTGTGTGCTTGGAAAAATGAGGGCTCTGTTTTAGTCAGTATAGGTTAGGTAAAGCTGCAGTATCAAACAACAATCTAAGTGGCTCAAAACTAGAGTTTATTTTTCACTCACATAACATGTACATTGCAATTCAGGAAACAAGTTAACAGGGCTGCCCCATCTGAAACACCACTGGTCACCACCACAGAGAGAAAGGAAGATGGAGGACACGTACTGATTGTTAGTTGCTTTTTCCTAGATGTGGCACATGTCACTTTTGTCCTTATTTCATTAGCAAGAGCAAGTTGATGGTCATACCTAACTTTAAGGGGACAGGGAATTGGAATCCTCCCCTATGTCCAGATATGAGGGAGATTAGAAATTGGCAAATGGAATAATGTCAGTCACAGGCTCTATGTATAAGTAGAATGGTGCTATTTTTTAATTTGTGGAGCTGAGGGAGAGGTAGGCAATGGGAGATACTGGTTTCTAATTATTTTTAATAGAAAGAATCCCTCAATCTGAACTAAAGAAATAAAATGAAAAGTCAACCTGTCACTTGGATACTCCAACCACCAGTTCTCCTCTACAGGGCAATCATGATTACCAGTTTTCTGTGTCTCCTTCCCTCCAAATTATCTACAAATAATCACACATGTTTATAAAAATATGAGTTTGTTATATATAGTATGTGTTGTATATAGCATAAAGAAAAATGCAAAACAAGAAACAAAAAAACTTGCATGTAGAGTTTAACTAAAAAAAAAAACTCATCGGGGCTTCTCTGGTGGTGCAGTGGTTGAGAGTCTGCCTGCCGTTGCAGGGGACACTGCCCCGGTCCGGGAGGATACCACATGCCGCAGAGCGGCTGGGCCTGTGAGCCGTGGCCGCTGAGCCTGCGCGTCCGGTGCCTATGCTCCGCAACGGGAGAGGCCACAACAGTGAGAGGCCCGCGTACCGCAAAAAAAAAACAAACAAAAAAACAACTCATCAACACCCAGATGAAGGAATAGAAATGAGAAGTTCCCTTGCCAAATCTCCCTGTGTGCCCCTCCCTGGTCATAACTGACTCATCCTTTTAGGTGCCCATGATTCTGACTTTTGTGATAGTTACTTCCTTGCCTTAAAAAAAAAAAAATTAGCACCTTCATATATATCCCTAAGTGATATAATTTAATTTTTCCTGTTTTCAAAATTTACAAAATGGAGTCTGTATAATCCTTTGAGTCTTGTATTGTCTTTTGAGTCTTGTTTCTTTCAATCAACATTTTGTTTGTGATATTCATCCTCGCATAGCTGTAGTTTTGTCATTTTTATTACCATGTAGTATTTTGTTAGAAATTTACCACAAAACAAAACAATAAAACAACAAAAAAGAAACATCACAATTTCTCCATTTAAAAATTTTCTAATTTTTCCATCTTAATGTCCTCTTGATAGACATTTGAGTTGTCTGCAGTTGGGGCTGTTAAATGCAATGTTGCTGTGAACATCCTTGTCCATGGGTCTTGGTGCATAGGTGCATGAATTTCTCTCATGTGTGTACCCAGAAGGGAAATTACCGGGTTATAGAGTACAAACGCCTTCAACTTTAATAATAATGCCAGCTAGTTCTCCAAAGTGGTTATACCTGCTTATATTCTCACTAGCAGTATAAGAAATTTCTATAGCTTTATCAACTCTTGGTACTGTCAGAGTATATTATTATTTTACACAAATAGGAAAGTAGTGTAAAGTTCATTCTCCAACCTTGCCTTTTTTTTTTTTTTTTTGGTAATATAGCAGCATCATTTTATTTTGAATTCTTTGATTGGATAGTAACAGTTGATAAAAATTCCTATGATAAAACCTAATGACTCACTTCAGAAAAGATAGAGATGGGCCTTCCTAGCAAATATGGCAGAGAAAAGTCCAACTTTGCCTTTTTAAAAATATAAAAATACATCTTGGAATGTATGCCATCTAGAATATATAGACATCCATTTTCATGCTTGCTTAATGTTCTTAGTTATGACTTTTACTTTCTCTACTATCTTAAATAATAAATCATTTTCAACATAGAGAGAGAGCTGTAGGACAAAGATGGCATGTATTCACAACTCATTCCTCTGTTCATGGCACACATTACTAATTGATCATGGCACTCTTTCCCACTGAGCACAAATGTAGCCTTAGAATCCTTCTCAATTCAGTGCTCTAATACCTTACTACTCAAAATGTAGTCCCAGGGCTTGCAGCATTAGCATCACCTGGGAGCTTGTTGGCAATGCAGAATCTCAGACCCTACTCCAAACTTACTGAATCAGAGTCTGCATTTAAGAAATATTCCCAGGTAATTCACCTGCATAAGGAAGTATAAGAAGTTCTGGCTTAGGCAGCATCTACAAAATACCAGTGAAATGTGTGTGTCCTGCCTATTCCAGAGGCACACTGCAAGCCTCTGTCCTTGGTCCTGTTCTTCCAAAGCGTTTATCTGTGCACTTCATGGGAACATAGGTGGCAGGCTGATCTGATGTGTCTACAGTAAGAATTCTAGAGGGGTAGCAGAAACACTGGATTGCAGAATCATGATACAAGCACACCGAGAGGGTGGAGTGAAGTACAGGCTCTAACCATTGAGCTAAATAAAATTTGACCAAGACAAACAAAAGACTTCATAGGAGCATATCTGAAAATAGCAGTGGCATATAAACATTCATGTATGGGGCTTCCCTGGTGGCACAGTGGTTGAGAGTCCACCTGCCGATGCAGGGGACATGGGTTCGTGCCCCGGTCCAGGAAGATCCCACATGCTGTGGAGCAGCTAGGCCCGTGAGCCATGGCCGATGGGCCTGCGCGTCCGGAGCCTGTGCTCCACAACGAGAGAAGCCACAACAGTGAGAGGCCCGCATACCGCAAACACACACACACACACACACACACACACACAAAAATGTATGTATAATAATCATTTTGCTGTACACTTGAAACTAACACAACACTGTAAGTTAACTGTGCTTAAATTTTTAAAAGTAAAAATAAACATCTAATAACAACAACAAAAAAGAGAATAGCAGTGGCATGCAGTGTCTGTTATGAAACATTACCCTTGATGTCACACAGAAAGGCTGGGTTCCAGATTAGGTTGGGACACAAAACCATGCTCTTCCCTGCTCATATTAAGTCAATTAATGCACTAGAAAATACAGAGGCTCTGAGGTACCCATTGTAGTCAGTTCTCTTTGTTTAATTCAGCAGTCCCAAAACAGAACCCTTTCTGTATATCACCTATTAATATCTACAGGACTGATGTTATGGAACACAGTGTGGGAAACACTGGCTTGGGGTTTTAGTTTATGGTCTGGGCCATGAAAAAGACATAGCTGGGAAGAGGGGAAAGATGGCGGAAGAGTAAGACGCAGACATCACCTTCCTCCCCACAGATACATCAGAAATACATCTACACGTGGAACAACTCCTACAGAACATCTACTGAACGCTGGCGGAAGACCTCAGACCTCCCAAAAGGCAAGAAACTCCCCACGTACCTGGGTAGGGCAAAAGAAAAAAGAATAAACAGAGGCAAAAGAATAGGGACGAGACCTGCACCAGCGGTAGCGAGCCGTGAGGAAGAAAGTTTCCACACACTAGAAGCCCCTTTGCGGGCAGAGACTGCGGGTAGCTGAGGGGGAAAGCTTCGGAGCCACGGAGGAGAGCACAGCAACAGGGTGTGGGGGGCAAAGCGGAGAGATTCCCGCACAGAGGATCGGTGCCGACCGGCACTCACCAGCCAGAGAGGCTTGTCTGCTCACCCGCCGGGGCGGGCGGGGCTGGGAGCTGAGGCTTGGGCTTCGGTCGAAGCGCAGGGAGAGGACTGGCGGCATGAACACAGCCTGAAGGGGTTAGTGCACGGCTAGCAGGGAGGGAGTCCGGGAAAAAGTCTGGACCTGCCGAAGTGGCAAGAGACTTTTTCTTCCCTCTTTGTTTCCTGGTGCGCGAGGAGAGGGGATTAAGAGCGCTGCTTAAAGGAGCTCCAGAGACGAGCGCGAGCTGCGGCTAAAAGCGCGGACCCCAGAGACAGGCATGAGACGCTAAGGCCGCTGCTGCCGGCACCAAGAAGCCTGTGTGCGAGCACAGGCCACTATCCCCACCCCCGTTCCGGGGAGCCTGTGCAGCCCGCCACTGCCAGGGTCCCGGGATCCAGTGACAACTTCCCCGGTAGAACTCACGGCGCGCCTCAGGCTGGTGTAACGTCATGTTGGCCTCTGCTGCCGCACGGTCGCCCCGCACTCCGTACCCCTCACTCCCCCGGCCTGAGTGCGCCAGAGCCCCCGAATCAGCGGCTCCTTTAACCCCGTCCTGTCTGAGCGAAGAACAGACGCCCTCCCGGCGACCTACATGCAGAGGAGGGCCAAATCCAAAGGTGAACCTGGGAGCTGTGTGAACAAAGAAGACAAAGGGAAATCTCTCCCAGCAGCCTCAGGAACATCGGATTAAATCTCCACAATCAACTTGATGTACCCTGCATCTGTGGAATACCTGAATAGACAACGAATCATCCCAAATTGAGGAGGTGGACGTTGAGAGCAAGATTTATTATTTTCTCCCCTTCTCTTTTTGTGAGTGTGTATGTGTATGCTTCTGTGTGAGATTTTGTCTGTATAGCTTTGCTTTCACCATTTGTCCTAGGGTTCTATCCATCCTTTTTTTTTTTTTTTTTTACTTAAAAAATTTTTTTCTTCATAATTATTTTTTATTTTAATAAATTTATTTTACCTTACTTTATTTTATCCTCTTTCTTTCTACTTTTTCTCCCTTTTACTCTGAGCTGTGTGGATGAAAACCTCTTGGTGCTGCAGCCAGGAGTCAGTGCTGTGCCTCTGAGGTGGGAGAGCCAACTTCAGGACACTGGTCCACAAGAGACCTCCCAGCTCCTTGTAAAGTCAAACAGTGAAAATCTCCCAGAGATCTCCATCTCAACACCAACACGCAGCTTCACTCAACGACCAGCAAGCTACAGTGCAGGACACCCTATGCCAAACAACTAGCAAGACAGGAACACAACCCCACCCATTAGCAGAGAGGCTGCATAAAATCATAATAAGTCCACAGACACTCCAAAACACAAGACCAGACGTGGAACTGCCCGCCAGAAAGACAAGATCCAGCCTCATCCACCAGAATATAGGCACTAGTCCCCTCCACCAGGAAGCCTACCCAACACACTAAACCAACTTTAGCCACTGGGGACAGACACCCAAAACAACGGAAACTACGAACCTGCAGCCTGCAAAAAGGAGACCCTAAACACAGTAAGATAAGCAAAATGAGAAGACAAAAAACACACAGCAGATGAAGGAGCAACATAAAAACCGACCAGACCTAACAAATGAAGAGGAAATAGGCGGTCCACCTGAAAAAGAATTCAGAGTAAAGATAGCAAAGATGATCCAAAAGCTCAGAAATAGAATAGAGAAAATGCAAGAAACATTTAACAAGGACCTAGAAGAACTAAAGATGAAACAAGCAATGAAGAAAAACACAATAAATGAAATTAAAAATACTCTAGAAGGGATCAATAGCAGAATAACTGAGGCAGAAGAACATATAAGTGACCTAGAAGATAAAATAGTGGAAATAACTACTGCAGAGAAGAATAAAGAAAAAAGAATGAAAAGAACTGAGGACAGTCTCAGAGACCTCTGGGACAACATTAAATGCACCAACATTTGAATTATAGGGGTTCCAGAAGAAGAAGAGAAAAAGAAAGGGACTGAGAAAATATTTGAAGAGATTATAGTTGAAAACTTCCCTAATATGGGAAAGGAAATAGTTAATCAAGTCCAGGAAGCACAGACAGTCCCATACAGGATAAATCTGAGGAGAAACACATCAAGACATATATTAATCAAACTGTCATAAATTAAATACAAAGAAAACATATTAAAAGCAGCAAGGGAAAAACAACAAATAACACACAATGGAATCCCCATAAAGTTAACAGCTGATCTTTCAGCAGAAACTCTGAAAGCAGAAGGGACTGGCAGGACATCTTTAAAGTGATGAAGGAGAAAAAGCTACAACCAAGATTACTCTACCCAGCAAGGATCTCATTAAGATTTGATGGAGAAATTAAATCCCTTACAGACAAGCAAAAGCTGAGAGAGTTCAGCACCACAAAACCAGCTTTACAACAAATGCTACAGGATCTTCTATAGGCAAGAAACACAAGAGAAGGAAAAGACCTACAATAACAAACCCAAAACAATTAAGAAAATGGGAATAGGAACATACATACCAATAATTACCTTAAATGTAAATGGATTAAATTCTCCCACCAAAAGACACAGACTGGCTGAATGGATGCAAAAACAAGACCCATATATATACTGTCTACAAGAGACCCAGTTCAGACCTAGGGACACATACAGACTGAAAGTGAGGGGATGGAAAAAATATTCCATGTAAATGGAAACCAAAAGAAAGCTGGAGTAGCAATTCTCATATCAGCCAAAATAGGCTTTAAAGTAAAGACTATTAGAAGAGACAAAGAAGGACACTATATAATGATGAAGGGATTGATCCAAGAAGAAGATATAACAATTGTAAATATTTATGCACCCAACATAGGGGCACCTCAATACATAAGGCAAATACTAACAGCCATAAAAGGGGAAATCGACAGTAACACATTCATAGTAGAGGACTTTAATACTCCACTTTCACCAATGGATAGATCATCCAAAACGAAAATAAATAAGGAAACACAAGCTTTAAATGATACATGAAACAAGATGGACTTAATTGATGTTTATAGGACATTCCATCCAAAAACAACAGAATACACATTTTTCTCAAGTGCTCATGGAACATTCTCCAGGATAGATCATATAACAGGTCACAAATCAAGCTTTGGTAAATTTAAGAAAATTGAAATTGTATCAAGTATCCTTTCTGACCACAACGCTATGAGACTAGATATCAATTACAGGAAAAGATCTGTAAAAAATACAGATGGAAGCTAAACAATTCACTACTTAATAATGAAGTGATCACTGAAGAAATCAATGAGGAAATCAACAAATACCTAGAAACAAATGACAAAGGAGACACGATGACCCAAAACCTATGGGATGCAGCAAAAGCAGTTCTAAGAGGGAAGTTTATAGCAATACAATCCTAACTTAAGAAACAGGAAACATCTTGAATAAACAACCTAACCTTGCACCTAAAGCAACTAGAGAAAGAAGGAAAAATAACCAAAATTAGCAGAAAGAAAGAAATCATAAAGATCAGATCAGAAATAATTGAAAAATAAATGAAGGAAACGATAGCAAAGATCAATAAAACTAAAAGCTGTTTTTTTGAGAAGATAAACAAAATTGATAAACCATTAGCCAGACTCATCAAGAAAAAAAGGGAGAAGACTCAAATCAATAGAATTAAAAATGAAAAAGGAGAAGTAACAACTGACACTGCAGAAATACAAAAGATCATGAGAGATTACTACAAGCAACTCTATGCCAATAAAATGGACAATCTGGAAGAAATGGACAAACTCTTAGAAATGCACAACTTGACAAGACTGAATCAGGAAGAAATAGAAAATATGAACAGACCAATCACAAGCACAGAAATTGAAACTGTGATTAACAGTCTTACAAAAAACAAAAGCCCAGGACCAGATGGCTTCACAGGCGAATTCTATCAAACATTTAGAGAAGAGATAACACTTATCCTTCTCAAACTCTTCCAAAATATAGCAGAGGGAGGAACACTCCCAAACTCATTCTATGAGGCCACCATCACCCTGATAACAAAACCAGACAAAGATGTCACAAAGAAAGAAAACTACAGGCCAATATCACTGATGAACATAGATGCAAAAATCTTCAATAAAATACTAGCAAACAGAATCCAACAGCACATTAAAAGGATCATACACCATGATCAAGTGGGGTTTATTCCAGGAATGCAAGGATTCTTCAATATATGCAAATCAATCACTGTGATACACCATATAAACAAATTGAAGGAGAACAACCATATGATCATCTGAATAGATGCAGAGAAAGCTTTCAACAAAATTCAACACCCATTTATGATAAAAACCCTCCAGAAAGTAGGCATAGAGGGAACTTTCCTCAACATAATAAAGGCCATATATGACAAGCCCACAGCCAACATCATCCTAAATGGTGAAAAACTGAAAGCATTTCCACTAACATCAGGAACAAGACAAGGTTGCCCACTCTAACCACTCTTATTCAACATAGTTTTGGAAGTTTTAGCCACAGCAATCACAGAATAAAAAGAAATAAAAGGAATCCAAATTGCAAAAGAAGAAGTAAAGCTGTCACTGTTGACAGATGACATGATACTATACATAGAGTATCCTAAAGATGCTACCAGAATACTACTAGAGCTAATCAATGAATTTGGTAAAGTGGCAGGATACAAAATTAATGCACAGAAATCTCTGGCATTCCTATACACTAATGATGAAAAATCTGAAAGTGAAATCAAGAAAACACTCCCATTTACCACTGCAACAAAAAGAATAAAATATCTAGGAATAAACCTACCTAAGGAGACAAAAGACCTGTATGCAGAAAACTATAAGACACTGATGAAAGAAATTAAAGATGATACAAGCAGATGGAGAGATATACCATGTTCTTGGATTGGAAGAATCAACATTGTGAAAATGAATCTACTACACAAAGCAATCTATAGATTCAATGCAATCCCTATCAAACTACCACTGGCATTTTTCACAGAACTAGAACAAATGTTTTCACAATATGCGTGGAAACACAAAAGACCCAGAATAGCCAAAGCAATCTTGAGAACGAAAAACGGAGCTGGAGGAATCAGGCTCCCTGACTACATACTGTACTACAAAGCTACAGTAATCAAGACAGTATGGTACTGGCACAAAAACAGACATATAGATCAATGGAACAGGATAGAAAGCCCAGAGATAAACCCACGCACATATGGTCATCTTATCTTTGATAAAGGAGGCAAGAATATACAGTGGAGAAAAGACAGCCTCTTCAATAAGTGGTGCTGGGAAAACTGGGCAGGTACATGTAAAAGTATGAGATTAAAAAAAAAAAAGTATGAGATTAGATCATTCCTAAAACCATACACAAAAATAAGCTCAAAATGGATTAAAGACCTAAATGTAAGGCCAGAAACTATCAAACTCTTAGAGGAAAACATAGGCAGAACACTCTGTGATATAAATCACAGCAAGATCCTTTTTAACCTACCTCCTAGAGAAATGGAAATAAAAACAAAAATAAACAAATGGGACCCAATGAAACTTCAAAACTTTTGCACAGCAAAGGAAACCATAAACAAGACCAAAAGACAACCCTCAGAATGGGAGAAAATATTTGCAAATGAAGCAACTGACAAAGGATTAATCTCCCAAATTTATAAGCAGCTCATGCAGCTCAATAACAAAAAAACAAACAACCCAATCCAAAAATGGCCAGAAGACCTAGACATTTCTCCAAAGAAGATATACAGACTGCCAACAAACACATGAAAGAATGCTCAACATCATTAGTCATTAGAGAAATGCAAATCAAAACTACAATGAGATATCATCTCACAGCAGTCAGAATGGCCATCATCAAAAAATCTAGAAACAATAAATGCTGGAGAGGGTGTGGAGAGAAGGGAACACTCTTGCACTGCTGGCGGAAATGTGAATTGGTACAGCCACTATGGAGAACAGTATGGAGGTTCCTTAAAAAAACTACAAATAGAACTACCATATGACCCAGCAATCCCACTACTGGGCATATACCCTGAGAAAACCATAATTCAAAAAGAGTCATGTACCAAAATGTTCATTGCAGCTCTATTTACGATAGCCAGGAGATGGAAACAACCTAAGTGCCCATCATCAGATGAATGGATAAAGAAGATGTGGCACATATATGCAATGGACTATTACTCAGCCATAAAAAGAAACGAAATTGAGCTATTTGTAATGAGGTGGATAGACCTAGAGTCTCTCATGCAAAGTGAAGTAAGTCAGAAAGAGAACGACAAATGCCGTATGCTAACACATATATATGGAATTTAAGAAAAAAAAATGTCATGAAGAACCTAGGGGTAAGACAGGAATAAAGACACAGACCTACTAAAGAACGGACTTGAAGATATGGGGAGGGGGAAGGGTGAGCTGTGACAAAGCGAGAGGGAGGTATGGACATATATACACCACCAAACATAAGGTAGATAGCTAGTGGGAAGTAGCCGCATAGCACAGGGAGATCAGCTCGGTGCTTTGTGACCACCTGGAGGGGTGGGATAAGGAGGGTGGGAGGGAGGGAACGCAAGAGGAACTAGATATGGGAACATATGTATATGTATAACTTTGATTCACTTTGTTATAAAGCAGAAACTAACACACCATTGTAAAGCAATTATACCCCAATAAAGATGTTAAAAAAAATAAAATAATAAAGTAAAATAAAGCCCCTCCCAAGAAAAAGAGTAGCTCCCATTCACCGCAACTAGAGAAATCCCACACACAGCAACAAAGACCCAACACAGCCAAAAATTTAAGGAAAAAAAAAAAACTGTAAACACAGCAGGGAAAAAAAAGATGTTTTTAAAAAGCAGAAATGAATACAATGAAGACAAATGAAACCCCTAAATAAAACTAAATACTAATTGTTTGGAAGAAAAACAATAAAATAGACATGTTTGAAAAGTATTATCCAAGAAAAAAAGGAAAAAACAAAAATAACATTTGAAAAATGTTAATTAAGAACAAATTATTGGGACTTCCCTGGCAGTCCAGTGGTTAAGACTTGGCGCTGTGCTCCCTCTGCAGGGGGCATGGGTTCAATCCCTGGTCGGGTATGAATAGATAAAAAAAAATAATAAAAAAATAAATTAAAAAAATTGGCACAACTTTATAACAATAACTTTAAAAATTTGAACAAAATTTATGATATTTTGTGAATGAAATACAAATATACAATAAACATATGAAATGATGGAAAATATAGGAAAGCAGGTTTGGCTTCATTATAAGGAATAACTTCTTAACAAAGTGGAATTATTCATGAATGGCATGACCTATGTTGCTAAAGAAGGGAACATCTCAGGCTCAGATGCCTGAGAGGTGGACCAGACATGCGGTCTGAGAGGTGGACCAGACATTGCTCCTGATAAGGAGAAATGAGGCTGATGCTTTGTGTTGGTGGAGACTGGAAGAGAGAATTCTCTGTTTCTTTGATGTCCCTGATCCACCTCCCTTAGCAGTGTGTTGTTTTTACCAACAGCCCTTATTGTTACGGGCAGCAAAGTTGCTCTGATGATCTCCTAGAGACTAGCAGGCTGGGGACAGGCAGTTGGTATGGCCTGTTTGCCTGGGCCTAGAGGAGGCCAGGTGGCCAGAGCAGAGACCCCTTACTGCCACCAGCTTCTCAGGCTCCCTGGACTCACACGGGGATACTTTCGGAATAACTGGGTTAAAACCAGGGCCTAATGACTGAACTCTGGGGCAGGGCTCCAGAATGAAGGACAGGAAGTGACCAGCCCACGGACTGGACCACATAGGCTGTGACTCACTGGTTGTTCAGGTGCAGGTCATGCCCCTGGCATGCTGACACTACAACTGTAGGTCAGCTTGGAGTTGCACTGGGGATAGGCAATACCATGATGGGGGCTGGGCTGCACTGGAAACCCCATCCCTGTGAGGATCAGAGAAGCAAGAGCAAAACTGAGTAAGGGTAGCAAGAGGCCGCCATGTTGTAGCCCACAAAATTTCCCAGGTTTGGCATTCTGCCCAGGCCTCTGCCCTCACCCCCTGCTCTATTCTGCCTACACACCCACACTGGCCCAGACGGGGAAACTTCACAGCTTTGCTAAGTCATGGTCAGGCTAGTTATGGCCAGTAAACCAAGTAGGTGACACATCATTGCCAACGTGGCAGGCCTCCTTATGGACTGGGCTGGGACTGCCCTTGGGTCACTATGCTGGCCAGTCAGGATGGAGTCATTCTTCCTTGGAGGATGCTGCCTTTCCTGATGGAGGATGTGAAATGCTGCTCTGTCCTCCTAGAGTTCTGGAGCATTCCAGAAAAGGCAAGACTGGGAAGCAGAGGAAAAGAGCATGTGTTCAAAAACAAATATGTCAAAACCCCAAACATAACCAAAGAACCTCCTTCCAGAGTTACACACACCTGTGATTCATGAAATTTACACCTTGAATGTTTCTGGGATCAGACAGAACATCACTGACTTGGGTTGGCTTTCATCACCCCTCTCGGACATGAGCGTCTTCATCTCCTGACTGACCTCTTTGTTTAACATCTCCTGATCGCTAGGGTCCCCAGCTGCCAACTCACACATATCTGAGCCCCTGTTTAAAGCTTCTAGGTGCTCCCATTGACCTCCAGCCAGTCTTAGTTTGAGTTCCTACAAAAGTAGGTTCTGTGTATGTGTAGTTTGTCTGGAAGTGATTCCAGGAAGAAGTGGGGAAGTGATACAGGGAAAGAAGGAAATCTAAGGAAGAGAATCCTGAAGAAGTTGTCTTGATTACCCAGGCATCTGACTGGTGAGAAAGCACAGCCCAGCACCTACTCTGCCATACCCCTGTTCCAGGTGCACTAGCGCTAAGGGCTGTGGCAGGTGACAGGTGGTACTCTTCCACCACATTGGCTCCATTCATCCAGGTAGAAGTGGAAAGCAGTATTTAATTATTGAGTGGGAGAAGACTTAACAAATATTTGCATAAAAGGATTTTACTCCTCTTGGGCAAATAGCTGGCAGGTTTTGTTTGTTTGTTACTATTGTTGCTGGTTGCTCTGGAGCAAATGTGGCAGAGGAAAAGAAATAGACTTCTCAGAAGATGTATGGGATTTTTTGTTTGTTTTTTTGTTCTTTCTTATTTGTTAGGAGCTGACAATGTCTTGTTTCCAGGTGAATGGCAATGGAGTGGTTGTCAGGAGGTACTCAAAAATCAGAAGATCACATCTGTAGATGCCCGGTAAAACTTGGATGGTAAAATTTGGAAGTGGGAATATATTTGACTCCAGTCATTAGGGAATGTCTCAGCTCAGGAAGTATGGATCACTAGACTATGTGTGGCTTAATGCAGGGCAGGAGCAAGTCAAGAACACACAAATACACAGACAGATGCAGAAACGGGTGTGGAGATGGGGAGCTGGAGAAAGACTGGGACCTGAATATACATGTAAGAATATATAGATTCATAATTATAGCAATTATATATATATGTGTGTATATATATATACATATATATCAAGATGAATATAGATATCAATATGTGCATGTAGAGAGATAGACAGAAAAGTATTACGAAGTGTTATATATATGAGAGTTTATTTCCCTACATATGGTGAAATTGCAGGTAAATGTTTTTCCCTTTTGCTCATCTAATATATTCTGTTTTTTGTAAAATGAACTTGCATCATTTATCCAAAAAGAAAGTTGTTTTTTTTTTAAGAAAAGACTAAAGATACAGAAAAAGTATAAAACACTTTGTAGGAAAGGCTTCCGACTAGCAGACACATTTAGTTATCTCCCATCTAGTTAGGGTGTCGAGGCAAATAGAGGGCTTCCAGCATCAGGAAAAAGGGGAAATTTTTAAAGCTATGTCCTAATTATGTAAGCTAATAATGTACCTAGTTATGTTTTATTTCTGTGAAATTTTTCTACTGAAAAATGACTGTCTATGATAAATATCCAGTTTTCAACCAAGCTGTTTCAGGAGTATAGTAGTGATTCTTTGTGGGTATTCCTGATCCAAAAAGGCTTTTTTTACATGCACATTGCTTTCAGAATCTGTGGCACATCGTTTAATTAATGATAACACACAAATAGGTCCATGATAAAATGGATTCACCTTATTGTAAACAATTCTCATCCTTTGCAGAAGGATTTGAAATATGAAGCATCAAAAATTATTACTAACCATATATGAGAACTAAGATGGTTGAGAAGAGGCATTGTATTAGTTGCCTGTTGCTGCATAAAAATTACCATAAACTTAACAGCTTAAAACACCTCTTTATTATCTTACACTTCTCTATAGATCAGGCATCTGGGCAGATTTGGCTGGTTCTTCAGCTCAGGGTCTCACAAGGTTGAAATTGAAGTGTGGGCAGGTCTACATTCCTCTCTGGTGGTTCTACTGGGGCAGAATCTACTTCCAAGCTCCTTCGGGTGTGGGCAGAATTCAATTTCTTGTTGTTAGAGGGCTGAGGACTTGTTCCTCACTGGCTGCTGACTCTCAGTTCTTTAATGCCACTCACATTTTTCTCATGTGGTCCCCACAGTCTTCAAACCAGGAATGACATGTAAAGTCATTCTTATGCGAAGAATCTTTTTTTCTTCTGCCTTCTTCTGCTGCTTTTTAAAGGGCCTGTGGGATTTGATCAGGCTTACCCAGACAACCTCTGTATTTTAACGGTTCTCCAGATTGGGAACTTGAAACAAGACTGGGATAGAAGGTTAAGAGGGCTGGTAATTTTAAAAGTATTTCTAAAAGTTTTTTTTTTTTTTTTTTTACTGTTGTTAGGTTATCTTTTCAAGCAACCTGAAAATTAATTAATGCCAAGTTTAAAAAATGGTACAGAATAGCATGTGTGCTATTAATACAATTACGTACAAAAATACGTTCCAGTGACAAAAACTGGAATCAAATACGAAACATGTGGGATTGTGTTAAGGGAAAGGGCTGAGGGTAATTTTTCTTTTTTTTTTCAGCTGCACTGCGCAGCTTGCAGAATCTTAGTTTCCCAACCAGGGATTGAACCTGGGACCTTGGCAGTGAAAGCACTGAGTCCTAATCACTGGACTGCCAGGGAATTCCCTGAGGGTAATTATTTTTATGCATAATTTTTTAATGTTACATTATTCTTCAATAACAATTTAAAAGCAAAAGGGAAAAAGAAGAAAGAAAATTAAACATTGAAATTTAAAAATCTGGCTCACCCAAGAAGGAGCCGTGGCCTGCCTTGATGCTGCCTCTTATGTGTCTCAAGACCCAGGATTCACTAAGTTTGGCCTCTAAGTTCACTGGAGCAACTTTAGCATGGTGACGGGCAGACTCTGGCCACGTGGAGGTTTTCTGAGTCCTTCTGTAGGAAACCATGCCAAAGAGTAAACACAAGAAAGCTTTGACTCATTCATGCTCTTGTTCCTCCATTTTAGGGGGTTTGACTGGCCTACATTTGGGCTGCACAAAGCCAGCAGACCTTGGCCTTCTGTGGTCTGTGTTGGGACCATCTACATGCCCAGAATAGCCCTTGGACCACCCATCCTTGTGGACCTTTGTGATACTTTCAAGGGCAGCTTAACCTCTCCCAAGGCCCAGGAATCAGGGTCAGGGATGTCAATAATAGGGATGCCCACAGAGACAGAGCTGTGAATGGAGCTGAGGCTAAGAAACAGTGGGAGAAACAGTACCTAGACGTGCCGAACTGCAGACCTGGGGTCACCTTAATTCCAGAAGATAGAAGGTTATCGTCTGAGGACATTCTTAAGGGGCTGTGGCTCTACCCGCTGAATTGCACTGCCCTGTCTTCAAGGTCCCTCCTAACCTGCCAAATCTGCTAGAGGGTACAGAGAAACATTTGGGCCTGGTACCATGTGAACTTGGTTGGCTACAAAAGTGACTTTCATTTACTTTGTACATCCTCTTCCCATCTCCAGTTTGTCACACCTACTACCATGAAATAATCTTGCTAAAATACAAATATACTTATACCACTTCCCTGATCAAAAACCTTCAAGGACTCCTCAGTGCCTGCTGGATAGTCTAATTATTTTCCTAGTCTGTCATCATCTGACACTAACCAACTCTGCATGTACTTGACTTCAGTTAAATCAATCTGGTCAGCACCCCATTGAGGTAGATGCTCTTTCCTCCCTACCTTTGGGACTGTGTGCACAGATCTCTCCACCTCTCCAAAGCTGACCCAGTTTGGGGCCTACACAAAAGTTTTAGTAGAAACAAACTGAAAAATGACCATACGTATAGTAGTTATCTTTGTTAATGTAGGAGTTACAATGGAAAAATGTCAATTAGAGAGCCGGAGAAAAAGATGACCCTTTTTGAAGATAATATTTTCCAACTGGTTTCCTGAAAACACTCCTCATGGAGATGTCAGTAAGTGTGAATGCAATCTGTGTCCTCCCGGGTGTGTCATAGTGTCCATGAGGGCATCACAGAAGTCATGTGATTAAAACAACAACAACAACAAGAACCCCTAGCATTTAGCCCATCATTTCCCAAATGAATTTGATCATGGAACTCTGATTCCCTGTCACACCTATTAGCATGCCTTAGAAGAAGCATTTTGTAAGATGTGACTGAGAAATATTACTTTAAGTTGGTCCTTTTTCACTGTGGCTTATCAACCAATTTTTTTGAATCCCAGTAGTCTTTTCCCTAAATGCCCATAAATATAATATTTGGAAATAGTCTTGGAGACGAGTTGTCTCCCAATATTTCTTCCCTCTTCCTTCCAGAATAACAATTTTTAGTTGGGCACATGGCTGCCAAGAATAAAGTCAGCTCTGCCCAGCTTCCTTTGCAGCTAGATGGGGCCATGGGACTCAGTGCTGGATTGTGCTCATAAAGAGGAGTATACTCTCCCCCTCTTCTTTCCCCCTTCCTCCACTACAGTGATGGAATGCAGAGGGCTGGGGAGCCATATTGAATCATGTGTTCAAAAGCAACACAGAGCAGGAAGGGCAGAGCAAGAAGTGAGAAGGAGCCAGAGCTTCTGGCAACATGATAGAGCTGAGATGTTATACCAACTTGGACCTTTTCATGAGAGAAAAAAAACCATTTCTATCTGTTTAAGGTGGTATTATTTTTGGTCTCTGTCACTTGCAGCCAAGCCTATATTCTCACAGGTGCAGTTACCATTTATTGTTTTGTCTGGCCAGAACAGCTCCACTGTCATTTAGGAAATGCTTCCCTATTTTCTAACTATGTAGTTCTTGGGGAGTTTGCAAAACCCCATTTTCCTGTCCATGGTGATGGTTGCAGGGATGGAGACATGATCCACACTGGCCAAGCAGAACACTCTCTGGGATTTTTCTACCTGAAGCTGGCAGGGAAGAGCCTTTTACTTTTCTGGTCATGAGGCTGTAAGAGCATGAGCTGGAGCTTCCTAAAGATCTAGTTCTGAAACAGGATCGAAGAGGGCAGGGAACAACCTTTAAAAGAATGACATAGCCTTGGGACATGACATAAATGGTTAGAACCAACTAGGTCCAAGATGGCGGACGAGACTTCCACTAGAACTTAAGCCTCAGTAAACACTCCTTGTAACACATCAGCATGCTAAATGACACACCCACAGGCGCCATGACTGTTCCAAGGCCGACCATAAGATGTCAACAAATGGGCGGAGGCCCAATTTCTGGAAATCCCCACCCCTTCCCCAAAATAGCTGGAATACTCCTCCCACTCATTAGCCTATGAAATTACCCACCGCTATAAAAACTGACAACCCCATACCCTAGTGCCTCTCTCGCTTTCTGAGATGGCCCACACTCTATGGAGTGTGTTTCTCTCTAAATAAATCCACTTCTTACCTATCATTTTGTCTCTCACTGAATTCTTTCTGTAACTAGACATCAAGAACCTGAGCTTCATTAAGTCCTGAGACCAGGTGTGTGGTCTCAATCAAAAGACCATGGGTTCAAGCCCCAATCTGAGTTGCACAGTTCCAGCCTCCTTGTGGGGTTGATGCACCAAGGTGAGGGAAACTGGAAAAGGGCTCCCTTGTCCCCCTTGCTCTTGACTGTCCCTCTCGACACCACATTTTGCTCTTCTCCGTTCCACAACTACATTCTTTTTAAAAAAATATTTATTTATTTATTTTTGGCTGAGTTGGGTCTTCCTTGCTGCGCGGGCTTTCTCAAGTTGCGGTGAGCAGGGGCTGCTCTTCGTTGCAGTGCGTGGGCTTCTCATTGCGGTGGCTTCTCTTGTTGCAGAGCGTGGGCTCTAGGCACATGGGCTTCAGAAGTTGTGGCACATGGGCTCAGTAGTTGTGGCTCCCGGGCTCTAGAGCACAGGCTCAGTAGTTGTGGTGCCCAGGCTTAGTTGCTCCACAGCATGTGGGATCTTCCCAGACCAGGGATCAAACCCGTGTCCCCTGCATTGGCAGGCGGATTCTTAACCATTGTGCCACCAGGGAAGTCCCCAAGTCCTTGGAATTTTTAATTTCAAATGTCTACCAGATTTAGAAAAGCATATGTGGAGGTGACCAAGCCTTTGAATCAAGTTACTGATTGTGGCCTCTGGACCATGGCTGGTCCATGAGTTGTTTGTCACTGGCCCATGATGAGTTAAGTACAGATATCAAGAGCAAGCATTTATAACCCTTTACAGCAATTTGTTGCTGCCACAACATCCAAATGCATGATTGGCAGACTCATCTCATTGAACAGTGGTATAAACCAAAATTATTAACTCACGACAATTGGAAGTTAAACTAAAGGTTACTCACTACAAATTATTTGATGTTTAGATGAATGTGCTTTAGTTTAGTGTTTCTTTAGATTAAATAAAAGGCTCTGGATTCAGAGAAAAGAGAAGAGTTAGAGGGAAGCAACTGGGTTCAAAACTTCAATGTGTCCCTGCATCCATCCTGTCCCCCTCTCCCAGAAGCCCAAGCATTGACATAAATGGAGGGTGGGGGGTGGAAGGGAAGAGCTGCCAGCAGGAGAACAAGAGGTATCCTTGATAGACTGGGAAATTGGAATCAGAAGGGATCCATGCCCTTTCTCTAGGTAGAGCCTGAAAAGCAGCATATCTGTATAATTTCTTTGAGAAATGAAAAGGCTATGGGCAGAGCTGGGCAACTGGACTGGAGAAAGCCCACACAATTCCCATGCACCCCAGCATGGGGGTGGGAGCAGCAAAATAATTTGACGTGTGTCCAGAAGGAGCCCAAAGGCAGTGACGAACCTGAGACACTCCCACAATGGAGGCACAAGGGTCACCTAACGTTCTCAGGTGCCCAAATGGGGTGCAGAAGGAGCTGAGAGACAGAACTTAAGAAACTGTGCAGCTGAGAACAAGCAACAACACCACAGCTACATGTATGGACTAACATCTGAGGTTTAGACAAAACAAAGTTCATCACAGCAAATGCCACTGTGGATACACATGGGCCAGATGCTTCCTTTCCCTGGTATTGGATACCTCCCCACTCCAACTGAGATGGCAAATCTGGCAGGAAGGGGAACTCTCATAATGACCAAGAGTAAATTTCGATAATCTGGTATATATAACAGTGACTCATGATTGAAATTCAATGAAATTATTTAAAAAGCAGAAAAAAAAACTGGAACACCTAACTTCTTGCAAACTTGAGTCTATGAGCTGAGATTTATGCCTGCTTTTGCTTTAACCAGAACAACAGGTGTTAGTGAGCACCTTGACCTTATTTCTGATTTTAATTAGAATGCACCTGGTATTTTACTCTATAGCATTTGCTGTTGATTTTTCATATTCTTTATGATGCTAAGGTCTACCTCTTTGAAGCTGAGCAGAGAGTTTTAATTCCTTTTGTTACTAAATCAGGAATACATGTTGAATTTTATCTAATGCCTTTTGGCATCTATCAACAGGGTTATATTATTTTTTTCCTTTAATGTAATGAAGTACATCACAGATTTTTTAACATCTTTATTAGAGTATAACTGCTTTAAAATAGTGTGTTAGTTTCTGCTTTATAACAAAGTGAATCAGTTATACACATACATATGTTCCCATATCTCTTCCCCCTTATATCTCCCTCCCTCCCACCCTATCTATCCCACCCCTCTAGGTGGTCACAAACTACCCAGTTAATCTCCCTGTGCTATGCGGCTGCTTCCCACTAGCTAACTATTTTATATTTGGTAGTGTATATATGTCCTTGCTACTCTCGCACTTTGTCACAGCTTACCCTTACCCCTCCCCATATGAAGTCCCTTCCCTAGTAGGTCTGTGTCTTTATTCCTGGCTTGCCCCTAGGTTCTTCATGAACTTTATTTTTTTTCTTAGATTCCATATATATGTGTTAGCATACGGTATTTGTTTTTCTCTTTCTGACTTAATTCACTCTGTATGACAGATTCTAGGTCCATCCACCTCACTACAAAAAACTCAATTTTGTTTCTTTTTATGACTGAGTAATATTCCATTGTATATATGTGCCACATCTTCTTTATCCATTCATCTGTCGATGGACATTTAGGTTGTTTCCATCTCCTGGCTATTGTAAATAGAGCTGCAATGAACATTTTGGAATATAACTCTTTTTGAATTATGGTTTTCTCAGGGTATATGCCCAGTAGATGGATTGCTGGGTCATATGGTAGTTCTATTTGTAGTTTCTTAAGGAAACTCCATACTGTTCTCCATAGTGGCTGTATCAATTTACATTCCCACCAACAGTGCAAGAGTGTTCCCTTTTCACCACACCCTCTCCAGTAGTTATTGTTTCTAGATTTTTTGATGATGGCTGTTCTGACCGGTGTGAGATGATATCTCATTGTAGTTTTGATTTGCATTTCTCTAATGACTAATGATGCTGAGCATTTGTTCATGTGTTTGTTGGAAATCTGTATATCTTCTTTGGAGAAACGTCTATTTAGGTCTTCTGTCCAGTTTTGAATTGGGTTGTTTGTTTTTCCTGATACTGAGCTGCATGAGCCGCTTGTATATTTTGGAGATTAATCTTTTGTCAGTTGTTTCATTAGCAAATATTTTCTCCCATTCTAAGGGTTGTCTTTTGGTCTTGTTTATGGTTTCCTTTGCTGTGCAAAAGCTTTGAAGTTTCATTAGGTCCCATTTGTTTATTTTTGTTTTTATTTCCATTTCTCTAGGAGGTGGATCAAAAAGGATCTTGCTGTGATTTATGTCATAGAGTGTTCTGCGTATGTTTTCCTCTAAGAGTTTGATAGTTTCTGGCCTTACATTTAGGTCTATATTCCATTTTGAGTTTATTTTTGTGTATGGTGTTAGGGAGTGTTCTAATTTCATACTTTTACATGTACCTGTCCAGTTTTCCCAGAACCACTTACTAAAGAGGCTATCTTTTCTCCACTGTATATTTTTGCCTCCTTTATCAAAGGTAAGGTGACCATATGTGCGTGGGTTTATCTCTGGGCTTTCTATCCTGTTCCATTGAGCTATCTTCTGTTTATGTGCCAGTACCATACTGACTTGATTACTGTAGCTTTGTAGTACAGTCTGAGTCAGGGAGCCTGATTCCTCCAGCTCCATTTTTCTTTCTCAAGATTGCTTTTGCTATTCGGGGTCTTTTGTGTTTTTATATAAATTGTGAAATTATTTTGTTCTACTTCTGTGAAAAATTCCAGTGGTAGTTTGATAGGGATTGCATTAAATCTGTAGATTCCTTTGGGTAGTAGAGTCATTTTCACAGTGTTGATTCTTCCAATATAAGAACATGGTATATCTCTCCATCTATTTGTATCATCTTTAATTTTTTCATCAGTGTTTTATAATTTTCTGCATACAGGCCTTTTGACTCCTTAGGTAGGTTTATTCCTAGATATTTTATTCTTCTTGTTGCAGTGGTAAATGGGAGTGTTTTATAATTTCACTTTCAGATTTTTCATCACTAGTGTATAGGAATGCAAGAGATTTCTCTGCATTAATTTTGTATCCTGCTACTATACCAAATTCATTAATTAGCTCTAGTAGTTTTCTGGTAGCATCTTTAGGATTCTCTATGTATAGTATCATGTCATCTGCAAACAGTGACAGGTTTATTTCTTCTTTTGCAATTTGGATTCCTTTTATTTCTTTTTCTTCTCTGATTGCTGTGGCTAAAACTTCCAAAACCATGTTGAATAAGAGTGGTGAGAGTGGGCAACCTTGTCTTGTTCCTGATCTTAGTGTAAATGGTTTCAGTTTTTCATCATTGAGAACAATGTTGACTGTGGGTTTGTCGTATATGGCCTTTATTATGTTGGGAAAGTTCCCTCTATGCCTACTTTCTGGAGGGTTTTTATCATAAATGGGTGTTGAATTTGTGAAAAGCTTTCTCTGCCTCTATTCAGATGATTATATGGTTGTTCTCCTTCAATTTGTTTATATGGTGTATCACATTGATTGATTTGCATATATTGAAGACCCCTTGCATTCATGTAATAAACCCCACCTGATCATGGTGTATGATCATTTTAATGTGCTGTTGGATTCTGTTTGCTTTGGGGTATTTTTGTTCTTCTTTCTCTAATTGCTTTAGGTGCAAGGTTAGGTTGTTCATTCGAGATGTTTCCTGTTTCTTAAGGTAGGATTCTGTTGCTATAAACTTTCCTCTTAGAACTGCTTTTGCTGCATTCCATAGGTTTTGGGTCGTTTTGTCTCCATTGTCATTTGTTTCTAGGTATTTGTTGATTTCTGCTTTGATTTCTTCACTGATCACTTCGTTATTAAGTAGTGTATTGTTTAGCCTCCATGTGTTTGTATGTTTTACAGATCTTTTCCTGTAATTGATATCTAGTCTCATAGCATTGTGGTCAGAAAAGATACTTGATACAACTTAAATTTTCTTAAATTTACCAAGGCTTCATTTGTGACCCAAGATATGATCTATCCTGGAGAATGTTCCATGAGTATTTGAGAAGAATGTGTATTCTGTTGTTTTTGGATGGAATGTCCTATAAATATCAATTAACTCCATCTTGTTGAATGTATCATTTAAAGCTTTTGTTTCCTTATTTATTTTCGGTTTGGATGATCTGTCCGTTGGTGAAAGTGGGGTGTTAAAGTCCCCTACTATGAATGTGTTACTGTCGATTTCCCCTTTTATGGCTGTTAGTATTTGCCTTATGTATTGAGGTGCTCCTATGTTGGGTGCATAAATATTTACAATTGTTGTATCTTCTTCTTGGATCGATCCCTTGATCATTATGTAGTGTCCTTCTTTGTCTCTTGTAATAGTCTTTATTTTAAAGTCTATTTTGTCTGATATGAGAATTGCTACTCCAGCTTTCTTCTGATTTCCATTTGCATGGAATATCTTTTTCCACCCCCTCACTTTCAGTCTGTATGTGTCCCTAGGTCTGAACTGGGTCTCTTGAAGACAGCATATATACGGGTCTTGTTTCTGTATCCATTCAGTGAGTCTGTGTCTTTTGGTGGGAGTATTTAATCCCTTTACATTTAAGGTAATTATTCATATGTATGTTCCTATTCCCATTTTCTTAATTGTTTTGGGTTTGTTATTGTAGGTCTTTTCCTTCTCTTGTGTTTCTTGCCTATAGAAGATCCTGTAGCATTTGTTGTAAAGCTGGTTTGGTGGTGCTGAACTCTCTCAGCTTTTGCTTGTCTGCAAAGATTTTAATTTCTCCATTAAATCTGAATGAGATCCTTGCTGGGTAATCTTCGTTGTAGTTTTTTCTCCTTCATCACTTTAAATATGTCCTGCCAGTCCCTTTTGGCTTGCAGAGTTTCTGCTGAAAGATCAGCTGTTAACCTTATGGGGATTCCATTGTGTGTTATTTGTTGTTTTTCCCTTGCTGCTTTTAATATGTTTTCTTTGTATTTAATATTTGATAGTTTGATTAGTATGTGTCTTGGTGTGTTTCTCTTTGGATTTACCCTGTATGGGACTGTTTGTGCTTCCTGGACTTGATTAACTATTTCCTTTCCCATATTAGGGAAGTTTTCAACTATAATCTCTTCAAATATTTTCTCAGTCCCTTTCTTTTTCTCTTTTTCTTCTGGGACCCCTATAATTCGAATGCTGGTGTGTTTAATGTTGTCCCAGAGGTCTCTGAGACTGTCCTCAGTTCTTTTCATTCATTTTCTTTATTCTGTTCTGCAGTAGTTATTTCCACTATTTTATCTTCCAGGTCACTTATCCGTTCTTCTGCCTCAGTTATTCTGCCGTTGATCCCTTCTATAGAATTTTTAATTTCATTTGTTTTGTTGTTCATCATTGTTTGTTTGCTCTTTAGTTCTTCTAGGTCATTGTTCAAGTTTTCCTGTATTTTCTCTATTTTATTTCCAAGATTTTGGATCATCTTTACTATCATTATTCTGAATTCTTTTTCAGGTAGACTGACTATTTCCTCTTCATTTATTAGGTCTGGTGAGTTTTTACCTTGCTCCTTCATCTGTTGTGTGTTTTTCTGTCTTTCATTTTGCTTAACTCACTGTTTGGGGTATCCTTTTCGCAGGCTGCAGGGTTGCAGTTCCCATTGTTTTTGGTGTCTGTCCCCAGTGTCTAAGGTTGGTTCAGTGGGTTGTGTAGGCTTGCTGGTGGAGGGGACTACTGCCTGTATTCTGGTGGATAAGCCTGAATCTTGTCCTTCTGTTGGGCAGGTTCATGTCTGGTTGTGTGTTTTGGGGTGTCTGTGGCCTTATTATTACTTTAGGCAGCCTCTGTGCTAATGGATGGGGTTATGTTCCTGTCTTGCTAGTTGTTTGGCATATGGTATCCTGCACTGTAGCTTGCTGGTCATTGAGTGGAGCTGGGTCTGGGCATTGAGATGGAGATCTCTGGGCGATTTTCGCCGTTTGTTATGACATTGAGTTGGGAGGTCTCTTGTGGACCAGTGTCCTGAACTTGGCTCTCCCACCTCAGTGGCACAGCCCTGACGCCTGGCTAGAGCACCAAGAGCCTGTCCTCCACATGGCTCAGAATAAAAGAGAGGAAAAAACAGAAAGAAGAAGGTAAAATAAAATAATATAAAGTAAAATAGTTATTAAAATAAAAATTAAAAAATTATTAAGAAAAAAAATTTTAAGTAATTAAAAAAAACGGACAAATGGAACCCTAGGATAAATGGTAAAAGCAAAGCTATACAGACAAAATCACACACAGAAGCATACACATACACACTCACAAAAAGAGAAAAAGGGGAAAAAATATATATATCTTTGCTCCCAAAGTTCACCTCCTCGATTTGGGATGATTTGTCGTCTATTCAGGTATTCCAAAGATGCAGGGTACATCAAGTTGATTGTGGATATTTAATCCGCTGCTCCTGAGGCTGCTGGGAGAAATTTCCCTTTCTCTTCTTTATTCGCACAGCTTCCAGGGTTCAGCTTTAGATTTGGACCCGCCTCTGCGTGTAGGTCGCCTGAGGGCCTCTGTTCTTCACTCAGATAGGACGGGTTTAAAGGAGCAGCTGATCTGGGGGCTCTGGCTCACTCAAGCCACGGGGAGGGAGGGGTATGGAAGCAGGGCGAGCCTGTGGCTGCAGAGGCCGGCATGACGTTGCACCAGCCTGAAGAGCACCATGCGTTCTCCTGGGAAAGTTGTCCCTGAATCACTGGACCCTGGCAGTGGCGAGCTGCACAGGCTCCCGGGAGGGGAGATGTGGATAGTGACCTGTGCTTGCATACAGGCTTATTGGTGGCGGCAGCAGCAGCCTTAGCGTCTCATGCCTGTCTCTGGGGTCCACGCTGATAGCCGCGGCTTGCGCCCGTCTCTGGAGCTCCTTCAAGCAGCGCTCTTAATCCCCTCTCCTCACGCACCAGGAAACAAAGAGGGAAGAAAAAGTCCCTTGCCTCTTCGGCAGTTCCAGACCTTTTCCCGGACTCCCTCCCGGCTAGCTGTGGCGCACTAGCCTCCTTCAGGCTGTGTTCACGCCGCCAACCCCAGTCCTCTCCCTGGGATCCGACCGAAGCCCAAGCCTCAGCTCCCAGCCCCCCTCCGCCCTGGCGGGTGAGCAGACAAGCCTCTCGGGCTGGTGAGTGCTGCTCGTCACCGGTCCTCTGTGCGGGAATCTCACCGCTTTGCCCTCCGCACCCGTGTTGCTGCGCTCTCCTCCGCGGCTCTGCAGCTCCCCCCTCCACCACCCGCAGTCTCTGCCCACGAAGGGGCTTCCTAGTGTATGGAAACCTTTCCTCCTTCACAGCTGCCTCCCACTGGTGCAGGTCCCGTCCCTATTCTTTGTCTGTTTTTTCATTTTACTTTTGCCCTACCCAGGTACGTGGGGAGCTTCTTGCCTTTTGGGAGGTCTGAGGTCTTCTGCCAGTGTTCAGTGGGTGTTCTATAGGAGCATTTTCCACATGTAGATGTATTTCTGATGTATCTGTGGGGAGGAAGGTGATCTCCGCGTCTTACTCTTCCGCCATCTTGAAGCTGCCCCTCGGATTTTGTTAATATAAATTTGACTTTGCTTATTTGTTTTAATCCACAGCTGGATTTGGTCTTATAATTTATTTACAATTTAAAAATCAATATTCATAAGTAAGATTGATGTATACTTTTTAAAAATATTCATTTGGGGCTTCCCTGGTGGCGCAGTGGTTGAGAGTCCGCCTGCCGATGCAGGGGACACGGGTTCGTTCCCTGGTCTGGGAAGATCCCACGTGCCGTGGAGCGGCTAGGCCCGTGAGCCATGGCTGCTGAGCCTGCGAGTCCGGAGCCTGTGCTCCGCAACGGGAGAGGCCACAACAGTGAGAGGCCCACGTACCTCCAAAAAAAAAAAGAAAATTCATTTGGACAAGCTTTGATATTGGGGTTATACTAGGGTTATAAAATGAATAGTGATGCTTCTAAATTTTTCTCATGCTGTAGATTCTATAACGTAAAATTTATCTTTCTTGAGTGGATAGAGAAGATGCAGTACATGTATACAATGGAATACTACTCAGCCATAAAAAAGAATGAAATAACGCCATTTGTAGCAACGTGGGTGGACCTAGAGATTATCATATCAAGTGAAGTAAGTCAGAGAGACAAATACCATATGGTACCACTTATATGTGGAATCTAAAATATGACACAAGTGAACCTGTCCATGAAACAGAAACAGACTCATAGACATAGAGAACAGACTTGTGGTTGCCAAGGGGGAGTGGGGTGGGGGAAGGGATGGAGTGGGAGTTTGGGGTTTGCCGATGCAAACTAGTATATATAGAATGAGTAAACTATAAGGTCCTACTGATTAGCACAGGGAACTATATTCAGTATCCTGTGATAAACCATAATGAAAAAGAATATGAAAAAGAATGTATATAAATGTATAACTGAATCACTTTGCTGTACAGCAGAAATTAACACAACCTTGTAAATCAACTATATTTCAATAAAATAAATTTTTAAAAAAGAATGAGGAGGACTTCCCTGGTGGTCCAGTGATTAGGACTCTGCGCTTCCACTGCAGGGGCCATGGGTTCAATCCCTGGTCAGGGAACTAAGATCCCTCATGCCACATGGGGTGGCCCCCAAAAAAAAAGAATGAACAAGAAATCACTTTCATGACAAAAATTGTAACTAAAAGGGAAAAAATAATAAAATATGCCTGGGGAAAAATTTTTTTTAATTACCTTTCTTGAAGATTTTGCCAAAAATTTTCCATACTATTGTCCAACCTGAAAATTTGGGCAGCTAAAACCTTTGAGGACCCTTTTCCTATCCTCTAGAGTTAGTGGGTCTATTCAGATTTTCTATTTCTTCCTGGGTCAATTTTAGTAATTTATATTTTTAATAATACATTTCATTTCCATTTATAAACTCTCACATAAAATCGTACCTAATATTCTCTTCTCTGAGTGTCTACCTCTGAATCCTGAGATTCACCTGAAAGTACAATTATGAATCTTCCTTTTGTACAAGTTTCCCCTGTTACTGGAAGCCTCTCTCCTCCACTTCTGATCCATTTTCTTTTGTGTTCTTGAATCTTTTCATGAGCCAAGTGCCTCTTCTCATCTTTTACCCAAAGGAGTCTGTTTTTGTCCAGTGTCAGAGGAGTTTGATGAGCTTGATCAAAAAATGAGGTTTCCTGTTCTAATCTTCTAGTCTCAGACACAGAAGAAAAGTCATACTTTCTCTAGTATGACCTGAGAGTGAAGAGAAGGGCTGGATCCCCAGCTGGGATAGGGGACAGTAAGCTAGACTCTCTCCCATGGCACAGAGAGCTCTCCAAGATCTCACCTGCCTGAATCCTCTCCCAAGGCCTCTCCTATTACAACCTACCAGCCATAAAGAAGCCTGGTAGTTCTCAGGCCATGACTGCTTTGTTGCTTCTTACCATGCTGCCTGTGCTGCTCCATCTCTCTGGGATGCCCATGTCGTGCTTCTTGACCTGGAAGGTACTTCCTCGAGTTTTCACTTTTATGATAAAAATTTAAGCCATACATTTATGTTTTGTGCACTTTTCTTTTTTAAAATTTAATTTAATTATCATTATTTTTTAACATCTTTATTGGAGTATAATTGCTTTACAGTGGTGTATTAAGTTTCTGCTGTATAACAAAGTTAATCAGATATACATATACATATATCCCCATATGGCCTCCCTCTTGCATCTCTCTCCCACCCCACTTTTCTGTATATGTATTATATTTCACAATGAAAAGAGTTTAAAAAGTATCTGTATATAGTTTTATATTTGAATTTTTTTGGAAGAATACAAGGGCATACTGTTTATAAAGGAGGTCTTTACTCTTTTATTTAATATAATTCCACATTTAAATAAATTAAGTTATTAATTTTCAAAGCCTGAAAATTGGCCAGGTAGTAGGAAAACCCTGGGCTGAACCCTGGTGACCAGAAATACTACCACAGTCTTGGCTGTGTCCAGAGAGATTTTAACATGGAGCTGGTTCCTTCAAGATTTTGCTCAAATTGCATATTCTCAGTAAGACCTTCCCTGGCCTCTCTGTTTAATACTGCAGCCTACTCACATTTCCATCACATCCATCCCTAGCATCAGCATTCCTCATCTCCCTTCTGCTCAACTCTTCTTCCGTAGCAATTGTCACTTTCTAACTCACTGTTACTTTTTTCTGCATTCTAGGCAGAAGGAACCGCTAAACCCAAGGCTCTAAGTTGGGAGCAGGCTCAGAGAAGTCAAGGAGCACTGAGAAGGCTGGTGTGGCTGAAGCAGAGTGAACAAGAGGTAGAGCAGCCGATGACAGGGAGGTGAGGGGGAGACCGTGTTGGGCCCCATCGCATTGCAGGGATGCAGGCTTTTCCTGTGAGTCAGATGTGGAGCTGCTGTGGAATTTTAAGAGAAATGACATGATGTGACATATTTTAAAAGGGTCACTCTGACTACTGTGCTGATAAGTGAAGACTTTATGTTGATAGGAGAACATATTGAGATAAGAAAAGATGTTACAGCCACAAAATAAAAATTGCTTGCTACAAAAATAACACCCAGAATGTAAAAGAGTCCTTAGACCTCAAAACCATGATAGCAAAAAAATAAAAAGTATAGCAGAAGAGCTGGAACATAAAGCTGAGGAAATCTTCCATAAAGGAGATCAAAAAGATAAAATATGGAAAAAAGACAAAAATATGGAAAATAGGAGAGAAAAAATAAAGACTAACTTTTAAGGAAACAATTCCAGAAATAGGAAACAGAGACATCTGAGTGAATGAAATTATAGGATGAATTGATTTCAGAAAACTCCTTTACACTGAAAGACAGGAGTTCCTAGACTGAAAGTATCTGGAACACCTGGTGTAATGGATAATGGGTGCTGGATAAAAAATGGACCAACAATAAGACACATCATCGTGAGATTTCAGTACAGTGAAAACAATCCTATAAGCATCTAGAAAGAAAAATAATAGCAAAATAAAGAACCTAGAATCAGAGTGTTACCAGACATCTCCACATATGTCACACAGGACGCCCAAAGGAACTGCAGTCACATCCTCACCTGTGAAGTAGCATGAGCAGGTGGAGAACAGGGCAGCAGGCTCTGGACAGAGCTCTTCAAGATGAAATAGACGAAATACTAGGAGATATATACAAATGGTAACAATTTGAATTAGTGATAGATACATAGAAAATTATGCAAACAAACAAAGCAAGATTGTTAATTCCAGGAAAAACTAAAGTTGTGTCAGAAAGGAGAAGTAAGTCATAAGTATCTGTCCTAGCTTAGCTGCAAATAAGGTCTATGTATTCTTGGTAATATCAACATTTAATATTGATCCAACCAAAATGACACAATTATATGGAGAAAATGGAGGGCCTGGAAGTATGTGAGTATCATGGGAGACGATGAGGGAACAGAGCAAAATCTCCACCTCCCACTGGATAAAATCAATTGATTAGGCCTAATACTGAAATATTGTTAAGTGGTAATATATTTCATGTGGAGATAGTGAAGTCAATACAAAAAGTTTCAGCTGGAAGAATTGAAGGTGATTATTTCTTGGGGAGCAAGGGAAGAGGGGTTGCAGAGTACTACTGATTTTCATGACAAGCCTGGTGGAATCATTTGACTTTTTAAAGTATGTGCATTGATAATTTTGAGAAAAATAAAACGAAATTTAAAAAGAAAGCTATCAAAGTTCCTCATTCCTTAGCTGGTCACAACCTAGTTCTGTGTCACTCTGGCAACCTTAATCCCCAGCTCTCCCAATGCCCAGCCTGGGCACCCAGACCACAGTACCCATTACCAGTTTGGGACCAGGCCAAGTTTCCCTCCCACCTGCCTGTGGTCTAGCTTGAGCCTTGTCTCAGCCAGATGCTTTTCAGAGCCTGCTAAGCCTCCTTTCCTCTCCAATCCACTTAGCAGAGAAAAAACTTTCTAAATTACTCATTTATTAATATTACTTATTGCATTTGTTTAGCTAGTTCACGTATGGACCTCTTTCTCTCTAAGTATGTTGCGAACTTCTGGAGGAAGTGGACATTCCTTTTTGAGGCCTAGCAAATGTTCATAGTGGGTGCCCCAAATATTTCATGGATAAACTTAAAAGTAGAATTCAAGGTGAATTAATAGGCAAATTTAAATCAAAGTCTGGAGATAAAACAAAGGTTAAAGCTGTGACCAATAAGACACATGGAAGATCTAACTGTATCAAGATAGACTTGGGAATACCCTGGCGGTCCAGTGGTTAGGCCTTGGCACTTTCACTGCTGTGGCCCAGGTTCAATCCCTGGTTGGGGAACTAAGATCCTACAAGCCGCATGGTACAATCAAAAACAAACAAACAAACAAAAAGATAGACTTGTTTACAAAGCTTGTGGTCTACTTTTTTGGTTAATGTTTGAGATGTTTTAATAAAGAGATATTTTGCCCCCAAAGTCCTCTCAAGGTTCAAGTTTTGGTGACTGAGGCTTGGTAGGTAAATGTGGATCCACTCTGCCAACACTGCATGTGACTTCATAGACTTTGTGCCTACCTTGCTTTTCTAGACTGCAAAATCTGAATCTTTGCAACTTGAGAAGTTAACTTCTTTTACTTCCATTAATATGAAATGAGACTGGAGGAGAGAGAAGACTCCCTGGCTCCTTCCTGGAGGCAGGATGCAAACAGCTGAGAGAGCAACACAATGGAATGCCACCTTGAGTCAATGCTCAGAATGAGCAGGAGTCCTTGATCTGGGGCCAGCATCATTCCATGGCTCTTTTGGTCTCACTGTGGTTTCAGACTCCATTAAATGGGGAAAAGACTTGGCAATATCTGACATCCCCAAGAAGCAGAAACTTAGAGCTCTCAGCAAGTCTCCTGTCAGTAACCTCTTAAGTTAAAATGTTCAGATCACAGTCCAGGGGCAGGAGCCGGGAGCTATGTCCACAAAGATCTGACTTTCCCCAGCTCCTCAAGGTCATTCCTCCCACCTGCGACAAGTCATCTTCTTAACTCTGCCAGGCCACAAACCCTCCGAGGCTGTGTTGGTGATTCTGCTGCTGCCAGCTTTTTAGTTGTAGGGGGATAGTGGTCCTGTGGGTGGTGATCTCAGAGCAAACTCGGCAGCCATCAATCCGAGAGAAAACCCTTTCAAAGGATTAGCATCTTGGCCAAGAACCTTTATCTCCCAGACTGGAGCATTTTCTAGTGGCTCTTCCCAAGTTAGTGAGAGGAATGAAATACTGGAGGCATTAGAGACCCATGGAGACAGGGAGGAAAGCCAGCACTTCAGTGTTCAGGGTAAATTCCTGAGCCACCAGGTCTGCCTCCCCCAGAAACCGAGACAAAACATCCTGTCTCTCATTGGGTCATAAAGTACACTTTGTCCCTTCCCCTGGCCTTCAGAGCACCAAAGCATGCTTCCACTCCTGCCACAGACCTTCCCCATCTGTGGGACTTCTCTTTTGATTTCTCACTGCTCACAAAAATGGATCTTCACAAAGCTTTCCTGCATTGTTTCTGTGCCATTTCTATGAAGCTTCCCCAAGACACTGGTGGTTACTGTTTTAGCTGGAGAATAATGGTGGATGGAGGAGGAGGGACTAACCTTCTAGGTGCCCCTACTCCTAGCCATTGGCACTACCAGAGGAGGTCCAGTCCTAAAGGGAGGGAATGGACTGAGGCACGGGATACCCCAGATCAGTGCTTCTCAGACACTGACAGGTAATGGTCCCCCAGAGGTCTTGTTGGAATGCAGGTTCTGGTTTAGCAGTCTGGGGCAGGCCCAAGATTCTGCCTACCCAACGAGCTCCAGGATGCTGTTGATGCTGCTGGTCCGCAGACCACACTTTGAATAGCAAGGGGCAAGACTGAGAAGGGGAAGTGCAGGAAGAGAAGAGGTGCAAACAGGGTCCATGGGAGAAAGGGAGGGAAGAACAAGCTCCAGGGAGAGGTGGTCTGACCATACTCCAGCTGCATCATCTCATCTGCACAGCCTTCCCTGCAGGGCCTCTGGTGGCCCACGTGTTGGCTACAGTGGGATGCTTTGGTCCTCCCCTTCCTCTCTTGTTCAACCAGAGAAGGACTGGAGAAGCTGCATGCTGGAGAAGGGCAGGGTCTAGAGACCTCCTCACCCCCTCCCACAGGCAGCTGTCAGGGAAGGGAGCCCTGCCTTGGTGGGACTGACTGCTGTGCTGGCTCTGGCCCCTGGCTCCGGGGTCGCTCCGCCATGGAACAGCAGGTTCTTCAGGTTGGCATCAGGGATAACAGATGGGCTCTCTCCTCCCCTCCTCAGCTTCACCCCAGGCACTACTCCCTGAAGCCAAAGGAGTGAACGTCTTCACTCTCAAACAGCAGCTTCCACTTACTGAGTGCTAGGCTCTGTGCAAAGCACCTTCCCACGTTGTTTTATTTACTCCTCACAATTACCCTACGGGGTAGGAACTGGTTTATCCCCACATTACAAGGTAACTGAGGCTCCAGAAGTAATTTGTGCAATACCTTGTGGCAAATAAGACTCAGTCTATGCCCTTCCCACCCTGGCACTAAGCCATAACTGACCACACATGTGAGGCCAGGAGCCTCGGGATGGGAAATTAGATGACAGAGCAAGGCAAATAAGGTGAGTTGATTTGGTTTATGGCCCTTTGAAGCTCAGCAGAAAATCAAGGCTGTTCTTGTCCCTTTACCAGCTTCCCTCACTGCACCAGTAACGGATGCTCCTCTGTGCCAGCCAGCAGGGACACTGCATGACCCTGGAGGAGGGGACTTGCAGGTGGTTGTGAACTGGGCTCAATGGCCTGAGCAGAGGGTGCCGTGAAGAGAGTTGTCTCACCAGGGAGCACCACATCTGTCTACAGAGTAGCTGCCCTCCCAGGCAGCTGACATAGGGTCATTTAGGAAAGTCTGAATCAAATGGTACCAGCCCATCTGTCGGTACCTCAAAGGAACACTGTGTCCTGGGACAGAAACACACTCTTGACTTTGATTCTTCATTCAATAAACCTAAATCCCCACAAGCACTGTGCTAGACTTTGTGGGACTGTAAGACCCACTCTTTGCCCTTAATGAAGAAAACTAGAAGGTTTGGTACAAAAGTAACCAAGCAGTGGTGGGGCCTGCAGTGAACTAGAGAACTCTGCTCAAAGCTGCTTCACTACTACTTTGCTCCAGTTGGTTGCCTCTCAGCAAGAAAAATCTATTGATTTTCCAGAAAAAGCCCCAAATCAAGATCAGGTGAACTTTACCATTTTTAAAACAATTCTGGCCAACATCTGTGGCCACTAGTTTGCAACCTCTGCTCCTCACCGACCAAGTCTTATCCTTTCCTATTGTACCCTCAGCACCTAAAATTCTGGGCAGAAAGGAAGCAATCAATATGCTTCTGGCACACTGACCAGGTGAATCTTATCCAGAAGAAATGGGTCTGAAACTGCCATCATATGTAGAATAGCTGATGCAACTGGGGAGGACTTAGCTTTGGAAATGACTAATGAAAGACATAATTATTGTTGCAAATAAGAAAATCCTTATATTGGACTTCCCTGGTGGCACAGTGATTAAGAATCAATGCAGGGGACACGGGTTTGAGCCTTGGTCCAGGAAGATCCCACATGCTGCAGAGCAACTGAACCCATACGCCACAACTACTGAGTCTGTGCTCTAGAGCCCGCGAGCCACAACTGCTGAGCCCCCGTGCCACAACTACTGAAGCCCGTGTGCCTAGAGCCCATGCTCTGCAATGAAGAGAAGCCACCACAATGAGAAGCCCATGCACCGCAATGGAGAGTAGCCCCTGCTCAACATAACTAAAGAAAGCCCGCGCACAGCAACGAAGACCCAGTGCAGCCAATAAATAAATAGAAAATCTTTATAAAGCTAGGGCACATGGTTTGGCCAACGCTTTAGAAGGAGCAGGAAGGCTGCTTTTAGATAAAATATACATTTGACAATTGACCTTGGTTCCCGTTGATCCTACCCATCCCTCTGCCCTCCATTCCTTTACTTGTCCAGTCCCTAAAGGTATTTGGCTTTCATACTTGGTAAGGGAAACTCAGGCTTTGCTTAAATGTGAGTCCCAAATATCAACTTACTACCTAAGAATCTTACCCAACTCAGGGCTTTTCCAAGTATTAAAATCAAATAGAGGGACATCCCTGGTGGTCCAGTGGGTAAGACTCTGCATTCCCAAGGCAGGGGGCCTGGGTTCAATCCCTGGTCGGGGAACTAAGATCCCACAAGCCACATGATGCAGCCAAAAAAAAAAAAAAAAAAAGATATGGCTGACCTCTGTGGATATGGCAAGATACACAAAATAGAGTAAGTGGGAAACAATGGAGCTATACAATGCGAGTCCGAGTTTTTGTTTTTGTTTTATGAAAGAAGGATATGTGCTTAGAACATTTCTAGAAGGGTATACAAGAAACTTAATTAGACAACCTTGGGAATGGACTGTTTACCGCCCCCCCCACCGTTCCATTTTGATTTTTTCTCCCCTTTACTAGCAGCATCATTACCCTTATAAAAAGGACCAAATAGCGGCTTCCCTAGTGGCGCAGTGGTTGAGAGTCCACCTGCTGATGCAGGGGACACGGGTTCGTGTCCCGGTCCGGGAAGATCCCACATGCCGCGAAGCGGCTAGGCACGTGAGCCATGGCCGCTGAGCCTGCACGTCCGGAGCCTGGGCTCCGTAACGTGAGAGGCCACAACAGTGAGAGGCGCGCGTACCGCAAAAAAAAAAAAAAAAAAAAAAAAAAAGGACCACATAATTTAGTTTGGCCAAAACCTTCTGGTCTTAGCTTTGCTTTGCAAACACTGGCCAGGATAAAGCTTTATATATTTCCTCACATCTTCACTGTCAAGGCCCAAGAACTTTAATTAGACTACCGGACTCCCCAGCCAACCCTCCCATTACCAAATGTACCTATCCTTGAAGGCTGCTTCCGATCACCCTCTCTTTGTCTCTCACTTCCTGAGTCCTAGCCTAGCTTTTTTTCCCATTTGTACTCACTCCGTGGGTAATCTCATCCAGCCCCACAGCCCTTAGATATTGCCCCAACACTGACTCCCAAATTTCTAACTATAGCATAGACTCCCTTCCTGAACTCCAAACTGCACATTGCAATTGCCTACTCAACATCTCCACTTGGATGTCAAGTAGACATCTAAATTTAATACATCCAAAGTTGAAGTCATCTTCCCCAATAACCTTGCTCTACCCACGGCCCTCCAAATCTCAGCTAATGGCACTTGCAGGCTTCTAATCATCCAAGTCCATAACTTCAGAGTAAAAGAATGACTGGAAAACAGTCTAATGCACAATGCCAGTTATCTAAAAATGAAGGTAGTCCTAGGTATTGGGATCAAAGATATCATATAATCACTAAAATGTTTTCTAAAATAGGTTTAAAGTTATCTTTTAAGTCTAGGATTTAGATTTTGACATTTTAATTTCTTTTGAATACAAGCCACTTTTTGCAAGCTAGGAAACAGAATCAAACTAAGGCAGTCTTGTCCTCTACAGATCCAGGCCAGTTCTTACAATCTTCAGCAGAATGACATCATAATACGAGGTGCTAACAACAGGGTTAAAAACTATAAATAATAACCACTTATCTACATTTTTTCCTTAGGAAACAGCCAAAAGTCTCGTCCTTAAAGGTATGATATACAGAACATCTAGATTTACAAAGGACAGAATGATCCAAATTATATGCTGGCCAACCTGTCAGTGAACCAGATCAGAGCTGGCCAAGGACTGGTGAACAGAGAATGTGTTTACAGTTTGAAAATTTGCTGAGGTTTAAAAAATTCCTAGTTGCTGTTAATAAGAAAGCAAGTAAAAAATATTAGAGATGCACCACACTGATACTTGATTTTACCACGGTTTTACACTAGAACACAAAGTTAGAGTATGGGGATAAGACACTTACGTATTTTCAAAATAAATTACTTAGTAATAAGAAATCTGACATACTGCGTTCTTCCATTTGCCACAAGAACATATTAACAATGAGGACTATTTAAAAGAATGCTCAACTCTAAAAAGGGTGGTGGCAGCAACACCTTCCACTACAGAATAACCTCCCACTTTCCCATACAATTAACATTGCTACTTTTCATGATACATATTCATGTGGAAAAACTTGTCAGGAGCTTTTGCCAGGGCCAGGAGATGAAAAATAGAGACTGTCCTGATGACATGGATAGCTATAAGCTCAGTTAACATCTTTAGGATGGACCCATAAAATCTGGCCACTGTTTTGTTAAACATCTGCAAATCGCAGAACTCCTTAGCCCTTAGCCATAGTATCTGCTCAATGTCTTAAAGCTGGGCTCAGTCCCATCTATCACTCTTTTCTTTAGGGCTGAGGTGTGTGCTAGTCATCAAAGTCTGGAATGTCATCGTAGGAGTATCCCCGGTAGCCTTTGGATGCGTAGTAGGCGATGCGCAGGTGGTAAAATCCTGGCAGGAACACCAGGATGCCAATGATCAGGACGGGAACGGCCCGGTCTGCCCCCTGGTGGCAGAAGGAGGCAAACACATCAGTACCATGCAAGTTATAAATTTTAAAATAAAATAAAGCCATGGGTCCAATCCATGGATCAGTTATCATATACTTTTCAGAGCACTTTATTTTGGTAATACACTACCAAGGCAAAAGATTTACATCTCTTTGCCTCCTTATCAATTGCAGAAAAACTACAAAGTACTAAAAATTATAAAGAAATTATCCATGTTCAACCATAGATATCTACTTCCCATAAAGAAACCAGAGCTCCTTAGAGAAATTGCTGTTTATGAGTTGAGGGGGCAGGGAATGTACAGATGGGCCTGGGATAACTTGCTGAGCCAGAAAACAAGAAAGCTATCAAAGGCTCACCTAGGTCAGCTTTAAAAGACAGGAGTAGGGGGCTTCCCTGGTGGCAGAGTGGTTAACACTCCACGCTCCTAATGCAGGGGACCTGGGTTTGATCCCTGGTCAGGGAACTAGATCCCACATGCATGATGCAATGAACTGCCACAACTAAGGAGCCCACCTGCCACAACTAAGACCCAGCACAACCAAATAAAGAAAGAAAGAAATATTTTTTTTAAAAAAAGGAAAAAAGACAGGAGTAACCTGCAGAGGCTCCTATTGACCAAATATGGGACAATTTATATGTTAAAAAGAATATAGACTACAGTTGACTGAAGCACAAATATGTAAAAAGATGATACGCTTACAGTGATACTAACAATTCTTTGGTTACCTTTTGAGGTTGCTAGGTGTATTTTTATAAAAATTTGATAATTAAAGAGAAATAATCAAACATTTTTCCTACCTTCACTATACTATTGTATTTCAGGGTAACCAAATAATGGTTTTGAGAAAGTTCCAGAAGAATTTTCGCTGACAAACGTGGAAAATGATAGAGCTGGATTCCTTAGTGAAAAGGGTAATGCATTTTATAATAAATGAATTAGGCTGAAGACACTTGAACCCAGTAATCAATCTTAATATCAACTAAAAATTAGGACAACCATTTTGTGCCTCCTAATGTAATGCTATAGCAATGGTTCTCAAAATGTGGCCATGGAACACCAGCATCACCGGGGAACTTGTTAGAAATGCAAATTCTCACACCTCACCCTAGACCTACAAAACTGGAATCTCTGGGAGCAGGGTCAAGGAACCTGTGTGTTAACAAGTCTGCCAAGTGATTCTGATAGATGCTGAAGTTTGAGAACCCATGTGCAATAGCAAATACACAACACCCCTATGAAATATTCTTTCTGAAACAAAGCTAAAGTAGAACTAAATCTAAGCAAGTCCCTAAATCTAACAGCATGCAAGAAATATGAGGAATAGAAAAACAGGTAAATGGTATCAAGACAACACCCCTAGATTAATGTAAAAACTGTTAGAGATGCACACTTACAGATTTACAAGCAAATGTAAATCTGGTATTTGCTTTAGTATACAGGAAAAAAAGTTGGGGATAGATGAAACAAAACATTCATAAATGTTGATGCCTAGTTTTGGATACACGGTGGGGGTTCATATTATTCCATCTACTTGTTTTGTTTGAAATGTCTGCAATAATAGTGAAAAAAACCCCAAACTAAAAACCAAAACAATCTATGGGTGATTTTCTTAATTAACACCTTTATCCTTATTTATAAAGTAGTCTTTTACAAACCACACAAGGTGAAGTGATATTTGTTGCATGTGGATCTCACCTCCACTCTAAATTTTCACATCATTAATAGAACCTTGACTATACCCCTGGGATTAACAATGCATGCTGCAATGAAAGTTAACTGAAGGCACAGTCCTGAAGTTAGATGTTCAAATTTAGATGGCACCAAGTATGCCTCTGGTGGCCACATAATAGTTTAGGACCTGAGGCAACTTGGATACAGGTCTCAAAAGCCAAAAGTAGCCATTTTATTGTGACAGTGTTTAATATTCCCAGTTCCAAGGATAATGCCCAGAGTTTTAGCTCTTGGCTTTGTTCCTTCTGTAGACCAATGTGACCATCATCCCCTGGCCTGGTGTGTGTTGAAGAACAGATGTGAACTATGGTCAGTATTACTTTAGAACAATTTAGACGCTGTGTATAAGCATCTGTATACAATCCAAAAGAAAGAACCACAAAAAACTACTTTAGGTTACTAAGGTATCACAGTGAAGCTCAATAGGAACTCCAACCAAATCCAATTTAAGAAAGATCTGATCCATGAGCCAAAAGTCCTGGCTTGGTCAGTGGCCCCAGACCTATATAAGCCTCACTGCTTCTCCCCAAACACTAAGTACAGCAGTATAACTGCAAAGTCATAATAACAGCATTCTACTCCAGTTATAGCCTTTATCAGTCAGAAATCCTCAACGCTAGGCTCAGTTTTGCTGTTCCAAACTAAGATGGTGGGAAAACTGCCCAACATCTCAGAGGGAAAATTTGCCTACCTGCTACACCCACCTCATAGGAACTGTGGGAGAAGTTTGTTTGAAGCTCAAAGGAAGAAATAAGTCTTGTTATCTGAGAACAAAATCTAAAAAAAGAAACCCTTTTCTCCTTTCTGCTGGAATATACTGAATATAAAAATGTGAGTCCTGGCTCACATTTTAAACATCTCATGGCAATCCCACAAGCCCCTCAGCTTACCCCTTTGCTGATATAGCCTGCCAGCAGGAGGGAGCCTATGATAATGAGGAAGGCGCCAATCAAAAACAGCACCGTAGCAAGAGCAATGGCCTTATATGGAATCTTAGGAGGGCTTTTCTTAAACTGAAAGAGAAACAAAAACAGACAAGGAAGAGCATTATGAATACACCAGGGCTCAGACACTTTAAAGCAGAGAGGATAAGAGGAACCAATCTTGGTGTGTCCTGAAGTAAGTCCTACTACCCAATGCAGCTCTGGGAGAGAAAGGAAAAAGGACTGGCAGGAGATGAAGGTCTAGTTATTGCTCTAACAGTAAGTTGAGGGAGGGAGTCCCAGAATGTTATTCTTTCTCGTTTTAGTCTCATTCCACAGACCATTCACTGTACCGTAAAAAAATTATTTTCTTACAAAAACAAAAGATACTTTACGGTCATTCATTGATTAGACATGTTTTTAATAAACATGTCTTGGCACATGGAAGGCTGTACTAATCTACAGGGATTAAGAGTGTACATCATGCTCTGGAAAATAAGAAAGAAAATAAGTGATTTCTGGCATTCAAAGTTAAGCTGGCATATAGTCAAAGGTTTTAAAAAAAACTTTTTCGGGCTTCCCTGGTGGTGCCGTGGTTGAGAGTCCGCCTACCAATGCAGGGGACACGGGTTCGTGCCCCGGTCTGGTAAGATCCCACATGCCGCAGAGCTGCTGGGCCCGTGAGCCATGGCCGCTGAGCCTGCGCGTCCAGAGCCTGTGCTCCGCGACAGGAGAGGCCACAACAGTGAGAGGCCCGCGTACCGCAAAAAATTTAAAAAAAAAAACAAAAACAACTATTCCTAAAGCATTAGTTGCCTGCCCCACAAGGCAAATAACCTGCCTTATTAACAAGTTCAATTCAAGGTTAAGATTCAGAAACAAATTCCTAAGGTTTGGCTCATGGTTGTGTCTGACCTAACCGACTGGAAGCTTTGCAGACGCACTTAAAAACAAAACAAAAAAAACCCCAAAACTCTCTCCTTCAAGTGTGGGTCCAAAAAGTACAAAGAATAATTGATTTGTTTATATTTAAAAGGATGGGTTCCTGCCACTTCCTCTTCGGTCCTGGTTCCACCTAAAGGGAAGTGGGTAAAAGGAGATGCTACACCATTAACTATTTTATAAACAATGATCAGGGTAGGACACAAACTTAATAAATATTCTCTGTTTTACTTATTGTTTGTCACAAAGAATATCTTTAATAAATTGGATCTCATGACATCAGGAAAGAAGGAAGATTCCCACAATCTGTTGGCTTTAGCAGTTAGTTTCTCCCTTAAAAGATGAACTGGTCTTGACTGAAGTGTAAACAAACTGATTCTACTTAACAAAAGACAATCTGATTATTTCCAGATTAACTAAATAGAATTTGCAACTACTGAACTCTGGCATTACAACTAAAATTTCTTAGACAATATTTATATTGGTTCGAAACTGCTCTGCCAAGGTCCTTCCTTCTGCAGGCTATGGCTGAAAATCTCAGAGCAGAGTTTCTTTCCTGCTGCTCCCTCTAATATCTAGGGACAGTGAGCAAAACCTCTACCTGGAAGGTTTCCCTGCTAACTCAGCAGAAACAGAGCCAGCCAATCTCATCAGGTCCCTTCTGCATTTACCTGAAGGTCAATGTAGCCATCGTCTGTACTGGAGAGCCTTGAGTATTTCACTTTACTACTGGGGATTCCAGTAGCCAGGTTGGTACGAGACGGCATCATAACACGCTGACACAGCTACAGTCTGAAAACAAAGAAAAGTATTATTGTCTGCAGGCTACAACAATGTGTTTGTTATATGTATTGGAGTTCTGGGCTGCAATGTCATACTAGCAACTGGCAATTTAGGCTCCATTGCTCTTAGAACCTGATATTCCTTTGACAAGTGAAAGCATTCTCATTATGCATCTACTGTGGTTTGTCCTGGTAGAATAAGAATCAAGACATTTGCCAAGAACCAGACCTCATGTTTATGTTGCCACCAATGTTTCTCTGCCTCCTAATTTTTCCAAAGTCACACGGCGAGTAGGTGAAAGGGTGGTGACTTAAATCCAAGTCCATCTGACATTTCAACCATTCTGCTATAGTATAGTATTGCCTGTCCTCCGTCCCTGCTTCCAGAAAAAGCAAGAGGAGCATATACTCAAGGATTCTCTTATTTGTCAGGGAGAGAGGAGAGAGGGTGGGAAATGGAATACATTCACATCAGCATTTTGCCTATTTCCCTCTGATAGATATCATCCTTTTAATACAAAAGATCTGTAAAACTTCTTGTTGTAAATTTGGATAAGCTACTGGCTACCAGTGTTGTACCAGTGTCCTCTGATTTGCCTGCCTCTCTGCTCCACCCCAAGCACTGAAAGCAGCGATTGCACTTTCCAGGTTACTTCTACAGCTACATTAAAAACAAATTTAAAAAAACCCTGAATAAATACCTGGTTTTTGTTCAAAATAGTCAAAGCTGACTATAGTAATGAGATCACGGTTATTATGTCACCAGCTTAAACACAGTAGATAAGATTTAAAAACAATGACATTTAAATTGAAAAAACATTTGTAATTTGTGTACTTTTCCTCCATAAAATCACAAAGTTATGCGAATGAAACAAGTAAATCTATTTTAATCATGAAACTATTTGATTTCTAAAAGTGAAACATATCTTTAAAAAAAGAAAATTAAGTATTTCAATAGGGCAACATAAAAAAAAAAAACATAAAGACCGGCCTTCCTCTGGTATGACATTTTGCAAATAATCATCATCATTATAATGGCAGTTAACAATTACCTAGTATTAAGTGACGGGTACTGTTTTAAGTGCTTTATATATACTTAATATTAATGAGCTGTTTTAAGTGGCCCACAGTCAACCTAAACTAACTAGCATTATAAAGGAATTGGTGCTAAATGTTCATGTCCCTTTTTAGTAATTATATACTGGAGCAGAAATCAAGTATTAAAAAAATAAGAGTATGCTTACTTACATGCTTTTCTAAAAGGGTTAGATCAAATTCCGTCAAATACTATGTTTTTAGGTGTTGCGATCCCGACTACACGATAATCTAAATTTAATTCTATAAAACTTAAAGTCCAAACTACCAATAATGGGCGGTTTGAGAGCATTTAATCACCTCTGATTTGTATTAGTCTTAAAAAAATAGTTTACATACTCTGACATTAACTTCATACACCGCATCAAAACATAAAAAAGCGCACGGCGTGCAGGAGAGGGGAGACGAATGCTTATTGGTAGCAAAGAGCAATAATTCTAAAAGAGGGGAAAGGAAAAACGTAAATCAATGTTTTCCGGGTACCAGCCCAAGTTCCCAACAGGCTTTTTTACCAGCCTCACCGCAACCCCAAAATATCCTCAGCACTTGAATGTTGCAAGAATTTTGAAAGCATCAGCAAAGCACTTAGCACAGTGCCTTGCACTACGAGCCTCTACACACTACTTCCCTGCCCGCCTCCAGAGCGAGCCAACAAGAGAAATAAGGACCAACATGATTTTAGAAGGAAAACAAAGTCCAGTTTCTGGAGAAAGGCCAGCCGTGCCCCGGGAGGACGAACGCTCCACACCGAGGACTCGGGGCTTGATTTCGGCAGATAGCGCAGTCTGGGCCGCGCCGCGAACGTGAGTCGAGCTCTTCCGCTCCCGCCCCGCCGCACGAACGCCTTACCGGAGCCCGGGCCCGGCAGCCCTTGCGCAGACAGCTAGCTCACGGTTCGCAGCTGATGAGCCAGAGACCTCACAGTACGCCCCACCACTGCGTCCCCGCCCCAGACCAGCTGGGAGCCGGAAATGGCGTGTCGCAAGGCAGCGCGCCGGACGTGGCGTCACCGGGAGCGACGCCTCCTCGTTCCACTCTCCGTCCGGTTTCGGGCGTGTGCCCGGTGTGCTAGGGCGCCGTGGGGTTTCGGGAGGCGCTGTGGGCTGGGCTGGCTGCCGACCACCTCCGCCGCGGCGGGCGAGTGCCTAGCTAACCGGGCTGCGTGGGTCACAGGTCCAGGGCTAGCCGGCTACGTGTTTCTTTCCGGCCCCTAGGGTAGTGTAGGGAGTTCAGTGGCGCCTCGAGAGGCGGAAGCCGAGCCGGCGAAGCTCCCTGAAGGCCGGGGCTGTCAGGTCTCCCTATGCCCAGGGAAGGCTGCCTTCCCGGGCCGCGCCGCAGCCTCTGCCGCCCTGTACCCCACCCGCAACTCTCGAGTAGCCCCACATTCTTGCGCTTCAGTTTCCCCGCTCCTCGTCTTCAGGCCTTACCCGGGCAAGAGGTCTGGCCACAAGGGACATTTTGCAACACGTGAAACTTTTTAAAATGTCGAGCTTTATTAAGTATAATTTACATATGATAAAGTACAATTGGATTAGTTTTGACAGATACATATAGTCTTGGAGCCATCATCACAATGTAGATAAAATATTTTCATCACTCCAGAAATTTCCATCAGGCCCCTTTGCAGCCAATATCCTTCCCCAACCCCAGGCACACAGAAAGGTAATGAATAGTTACCTACGGGATACAGTGAGTTCTACCGTCACTGCAAGTACGACAGAAATGTCATTTAATCCACCAAACACAAAATACACCGGAAAAAGGACTACAATAAAGGAATTCTCAATATGCAGCATGCCAACTTGTGACCTTGTAGCACAATTACTGCTGGGCCTTTTTCACTTTCTTGGTTGAATCCAACATCCATGGAATTAAGCCACCTTCATCCTTTAAGGGAATAAGTCCCCACAAAAGGCTACTTACGCTAGAGAAATTATTTTTGCACAAACATACTCCTTGGGACCTATCAGATCTACTAAAACTTCCAAGACTCCTGTACAAGGCTCCCTAGGCTAATGAAACACTGCCCTGTAACAATGCTAGTCTTATAAAGCTGACAGAACTCTGGGTACATTAAGCTTCTGTAAATGCAAGCAAAAATGACAAAATATTATATATTTGTTCTACTCTCCCCTTTTCATTTCTTGAGCTCAAGTCAGAATACCAAGTTTGGCAAATAAATCCCCCAAAATACTTTGTCACCTGCTGTATCTGGAATACTTTTTATCACTGTATCTAATGTCATATCAACCTGCTCTAGACTGAAACAATAAGCTCATTTACATGAGCTGCTTGAATTGTGAATTCTCTAGGATACTTGCAACCATCGTGGTCCAAATGAAGGCACTGTCCTGTGATGTTTGAAATTCAAATGACTTTTATTTAAATTGAAAACAATACTTAAAACTGCATTTAGAGTCAAAACCCTTTTGTTTATAAAAATTATAAGGAGTATTCCTAGGTAAGGCAAAGTTGTTACTCAGTTAACAAGACCAGATTTGACTTTGGACTTTACTTTTTGAACAAACTGTAGAGAATGGAGAAAAGAAAAAGTTATTTACAGAAAACAATATCTACATATGTACTCAGAGGTACAAAGACAAAACAGACTTAAGTATGTGCTAGCATCTCAGAAGCAGTTCTCAAAGAGCTTAGTTTTATTTCCTTGAATTTTAAGAATGTCTAAGATCCTTCTTCATCCTCGATCTTGGGAGCCAAATAGTACTTTAAATGTCCCATATCAGCAATTTTATACTCTACGACTGAAAGAAAACAGGAATATAATTAATTACTGAGAAGTACCACATACACTACCTACAAAACAAGATTCAACAAGTTTATTATCTTACCAAGGGGTACATCTGCAGACATACTGAGTGTTACTGTAGGAGAGAGTGGAGTGGCTTTTGTAAAGAAGTTCAGGTACCTCAGTGCAAAAGTTAGCTGAACTGGTTCATTCATGTCTATGGTAACCTTAGGGAGAAAACAAAAAGATTCATCATACTGAAAAACATCAAGAAAGCTGCAACTCATTCATTTCTAATATACATTGACAAATGACTTAGTTTCTTCAACAAATAAAATTGTAATAGAGGGAAAACGAAATTGAAGAGAGAACCAATGGACTAAAAGAAATTTAAGGAGCGTATCTCAATGAACTGTAATGTACGGACCTTATTAAAATCTTGATTCAAACAAACTGAAATAACCAAGGAAGTAGGAACACTGAAAAATTCCTTAATATAATTTTCTTAGATGTCATAAAATGTTTACACTACGAATAAATTAAAATATTTATGAGTGAATTTTTTCTTTTTTTAAAAGTTTCTAGCTGCACGGCTTTAGGGATGTTAGTTCCCTGATGAGGGATCGAACCCACACCCTTGTCAGTGAAAGTGCGGAGTCCTAACCACTGGACCGCCAGAAAATTCCCTATGGGTTAAGTAACATTTGAGAGAAGAACAAAAATCAAGATTGGCAGGGGAGTGAAATGTAATTTAGGAGAAAAGAATCAGCCCCTGGAGTTTTGTTACTAATATATATTTGTTACTAATATATGTATTTTTAAACTGTTTATTTAAAAGTTAATATAAGGATTACACAACAGCTAGATTTTACCCCCAACTAGATCCTACTGGGTTGCTCAATTATTTGGTAAAAACATAGTAAGTACCTCCAGAAAGCTAAAGCTAGCCTCCCAAGCCTATCCTTAAGAGTATGTGTGGGTTTGATACACAAACCCATTGTTCTACAGTTCATAAAGGTTGCACTAAATTTGCATTCCCTTCTCACAAATTTAAGTTAGATGGCATCTATAAGATCACTTGCAGATTTCAAAAGTTTCAATTCTCACATATTAGTTACTTGGAAATGCAAATTCTGTCTGTTTTTCTTTAGAGCTTTCTTTAATTTTAGCAATTACCTTGCTAAAGACTGAATGTTTGTGGCCCCCCCACCACCCCAATTCACGTTAAAGCCAAATTCACAATATGGTGGTATTGGAGGTGGGGCCTTTGGGAGGTGCTTAGTGTTAGGAAGGCAGAGCCCTCATGAATGGGATTAATGCCCTTATAAAAGAGACCCCAGAGAACTCCCTTTCCCTTTCCACCAGGTAAGAAGGCTGCTGTCTGTGAACCAAGAAGCAGGCCCTCGTCAGACAACAAATCTGCCAGCTTCCGAGTCTCCAAAACTGTGAATAATAAACTTCCGTTGTTTAGAAGCCACTCAGTCTATGGTATTTTGTTATAGAAGCCTTAGCAGACTAAGATATAACCTAATATTCTTCTTCAAGGTATTTTGTTTACTTAAAAACTACTTACAGCCTCCTCTTCTTTATCAACATTACTCGTTTGTGACAACTTAATATTTCCATTTCCAAGTTCTCCACTTGCAGAAAATTTCACTCCATCTTTTGCACAAGAAATTACAACAGCATCTCCAATATGACTGAGATCTCGGCATATACGTGCAAATTCACCAGAAGGCATCTTTACTACACAGCTGTACTCTTGTTCCTGTAAAACAAAGAATTTTTTTTTTTTTTTTTTTTGCGGTACGCGGGCCTCTCACTGCTGTGGCCCCTCCCGCTGCGGAGCACAGGCTCCAGATGTGCAGGCTCAGCGGCTGTGGCTCACAGGCCCAGCCGCTCCGCGGCATGCGGGATCCTCCCGGACCGGGGCACGAACCCACGTCCCCTGCATAGGCAGGCAGACTCTGAACCACTGCGCCACCAGGGAAGCCCCAAAACAGAGAAATTTAAATGTCATGGAAATAAAAGATTTGGCACCCTCACTTTCTGAAGACTCAGCATCTAAACAAGAACTCAGAATTCAAGATTTTCTGATTACTTTGAAATATCACTCATTGTGTAATTTCTTAACACTCTAACCACTCAAAAAATAAATGCAGATATAAAACAAGTATGCTGTAAGAATAACCATACTAAAAAAACAAATTAGAGCTTCAACTTTTAACAGTAAATGCACTATCCCGGGAACAAGAGCCTCCACCTAATCACCCTACAGTAGGGCTAAATCAAGAGGCCATTAGGGTATGGCATACAGTGATGATGGCGCAAACAGGTCTGCTTTCCAAAACAAGAGAATATGATGTTAGGCATTTTAAACATACGAACACCTCCTCTCACTTTTGATGTTGATAAACCTAACCATAATGAATTTCTGCTAAAATGGCTTTAAGATCTTCTCTCAATAAAAATCAAGCACTCGGGTTTCTCTGGTGGCACAGTGGTTAAGATCTGCCTGCCAATGCAGGGGACACAGGTTCAAGCCCTGGTCCGGGAAGATCCCACATGCCGTGGAGCAACTAAGCCCGTGCACCACAACTACTGAGCCTGCACTCTAGAGCCCATGAGCCACAACTACTGAACCCGAGTACCACAACTACTGAAGCCTGCACACCTAGAGCCCATGCTCCACAAGAGAAGCCGCCTCAATGAGAAGCCTGCGCACCGCAATGAAGAGTAGCGCCCCCCTCCCCAGCTAGAGAAAAGCCCACATGCAGCAATGAAGACCCAACACAGCCAAAAATAAATTAAAAAAATAAAGATCTACAAAAAAACCAAAAAAAAATCAAGCACTCTAGGAATAATAATTTAAAAAAAGATGCAGAGGTTAATGTAAATATTCACTCGGCAGAAATAAATTCAAACCAATGAGCCACTGTAGAACTCCATAACTTAATAAAATGACAAATATGTCAGTCTTAAACACCCGACTTTGGAACATGCATAAGCAGATATACAGAAAAAGTTCTGTTAGGAAATAGGCTTTAAATTATTATATTAATATATCTTATGTAACTTTCAAGACTGTACAGTATGCTCAATCAGAAACTTTGATACTCACTGGAATTCCAAGTTGTTCAACATCTAAATCCATTAACTTCATTTCATAGTCTGAAACCTTTTCTTGATCTACCAAAAGAAACCAAATGTTGAAGAAGAACATGTAAGTTTACAGATGTCAGGTATATTTTACAGCCATCACAAACATTATCTTAAATTTCTCTCAGCCTTGGGAAATACTGACACTACATTTTAATTTCTTCTAGCATAAGTCAGTAGAAGGGTGCGACTTACTTGGAGCTTCAAATACAAGTGCCAAGGTGTCCGCATTATCTTCAGCCCTTAGTGTAATGATGTCTTCATTGCCAGCACATTTCAGTATTTTGGACATGCTAGAACACAGAAGAACAAAGCGTTTAAAATCAACAAATTAAAACCAGGAGGTACCACTTTTAACCATTAGACCATCTGCCGAATTGGTGAGTTAGGATGTGTAAGCCGGTCCAGCCATTTGGAATGCAATCTGGTAGTATTTATACTTAAACTAAACAGCCCCCCCCCACCAAGAGCAATTTCACTTCTGGATATAAATAAAACAGCAGTATTTTATGAACTGCAAATCCCTTTGGTGGGTGAAGTTAATTATTGGGACAACGATCTTTAAAAACGATTTAATAAACCAGTTAAAACACGCTGTATGTAGTAGGGGTAAATATTTCTCACAAGCTTTAAGATTTAAACATGTGTATGTACTAGACAGGTAGTGGTCAAAAGTTGAAAGCATTGCCCTGGGATAAATTTTCCTCAAACCGGGATCTTGGGGTGCTCAGCGCAACTCTGTAGTAAAAGAAATACTCTTGTCGCTCGTTAGGGCGAATGAACTAGGACACATGATAAAGCAGTTAAAGTCAATCAGGACCAAGGTTTCTCATCCAAGGCCGCCTGCCCTTAATGACCAAAGAGCTCTGCAACAGTCTTTTCCTGGCACCGCAAAGAAGTCCGTCATTTTCCCGCCACCACCCGCTTTGTGACTTTGGCGCGGAAAGAGCCGGTTCGCGCTGCAGCTAGCGCGGGCTTTCCGAACCGCGCGTTTCGCTTGGGTCCCGCCCCACTAGTGCCGCAGGCCAATGAGAAGGCGCAGATGGCCCACTCCAGCCAATGAGGGCCCGGCCCGGAGGCGCTCCCGCCAAGAGCCAGAGGAGGTGGATCACGGCCCGGCTATCCGCTGCTTAGGGGCTCACCTAGTGAGGTTCACGCCCATGGCCAAGTTGCGGTCGCAGCGGTACGTGTCGAAGCCCTCGGAGCGCAGGGTGAGCTGCACCAAAGAGACATGGGACGAGTCCATGCTCTGCAGGTTCACGCCGCTCGAGCTGATGTCCCAGCAGGCCTCGTTGATGAGGTCCTTAAGCGCCTCAAGCACCTTCTTCAAGATGGAGCCCTGGACCAGGCGCGCCTCGAACATGGTGGCGGAGTCGCAACGACACGGCTGCTGGCGGAAGAAAGGAGGAAGGTATAGCCGGCTTAGGCTTCAGAAGATGAGAGCGAGCGACGGAAACAACTCACGAACGGTTGAGACGGAGGAAGCCCACAACCAGCCCGCCGCGCCTGCAGCAGTTTAATACTGCCGCGTCTGCGAGCGCGCGCTACGACCCCGCGCCCCTCGCGGAGACGTCACCACGCTGCCCCGCCTGCTGCCTGGGCGGAGAGACTACAGAGCCAATCGTGTACCCGCTCCGCACGAAGTCCGCCCCACCCCTAACATCTATTGGAGGGTGCGGACTGGGGACGGGGCGTGAGCGCTGCGCCTTCTGAGGGCCGGCTGATAGGCGACCGGCGGGAATCCCCGCCTTTTTGTCACGTTCCGGAACCGGACGTTAGGAAAGTCCGGCCGACTGTGAAGGTCAGGCCTATAGTGGGGGTGGGGGGGGTCGTTGAACTGCGTCTTTGTGGTGCTTCATCTCCCTCTTGAGGGGTAGGGAATTTCCGGCCTCGAAAGTGAAACGCAAATCCAGCCTGCTAGGAGAAAGAGCCACCTTGTAGCCTAAAGAGTTGTCTTGACCACCAGCTCTTAAACCTCCTCCGCCACATACACACCAAACTCGTATCATTTACCGTATGCAACTTTCTAAGCTTTTTTATTTTCTCTACAAATATACTTTTTTTAAAAAAACAAATGACTTTATACCGTAGACCCTTTTGCAAAGTACTTAATAAAGCATGTGTAATTTTATGCCAGGTACATGTTTTCTATATCAGCACCTCTTAAAAAGATGGCATAATATCCTACGTATGTAACTAACTTAAAAAGTGCTTGTAATTTGGGCAACTCCTTGAAGTATTGCTGGATCGAAGAGCATACACATTAAAATTTTGATTAATGTTACTAAATTGACTTCTAAAAGATTGCAATTTACATTTCAGCCAAAACTACGAGCATGCTCATTTCGCCTAATTTTTCTTTCTATAGATATTAGCAATCTCGTTTTTAAATCTGTGCTCATATGGAAATTTCAGTTTGTGTATTAAAAGATTGGCGCAAGTTGGATATCGTTCATATAGTTCTTGACCACTGTCTTATTGATTAAAAGGAGCACTTCATATATTAATAATCTTATTATTATAAATATCCCTCCTTTGTTTCTTTTTTGCTTTGTTTACAGCATTTCTCTTTAGTTGCTTCTAATATTTTACCTTGGTCTGTAGAATTCTTTAGTTTTTCTACCGTGTATCTTGGTGTGGATTTAGTTTTATTTTTCCTGTTCAGGAAATTTTGTATTCCTCAATCAGAAGATTCATGTATTTCATCAAGTCTAGAATATTGTCAACCATTATGGCTTCAAAAATTGCCTTTCTCTACTCTATTCTCTCCCTCTAGAACTTTCTTTTTTTTTTTTAATTTTATTTTTTTGCAGTACGCGGGCCTCTCACCGTTGTGGCCTCTCCCTTTGCGGAGCACAGGCTCCGGACACGCAGGCCCAGCAGCCATGGCTCACGGGCCTAGCCGCTCCGCGGCATGTGGGATCTTCCTGGATCCGGGCACGAACCCGTGTTTCTCTGCATCGGTAGGCGGACTCTCAACCACTGCGCTACCAGGGAAGCCCCTCCCTCTAGCGCTTTTATTAGGTGTATCTATGCACTGAATTTAAGGTACCTTCAATTGTAAGATGCCCCATTTTATGTAGCACAAGAAAATAAAATGTCAAACTATCATATGATTTATCATTTAGAATGTCTATTTTGTAATTATCAAAAGAACTTTTAGACTTTTAAAAACATTTGTATCATATATCATTCATGTGCGTAATATGTACACACTATATATATATTGGTTAAAGCACTTGTAATATATCTTCACATTCAGTCTCTCACTCAGTTACTGATACTGCTGTTTTTCCATATATCATACTCTGTCGTCAATGGTGTGGATGATGCAGCATTCTTAAGAGTGCTCCTCTATTGTCTCTGGAATTTCTTCCAAGTCTCTGCCACCCATTCGTAAATTTTGATACTAGCACTTCCTTTATGTATAATCAACTATCCTTTTGCATACATCTTTATATCAAAACACAACGGTTTCATCTATTTGTAGGTATTTTCCTTTCCAGGTCCTTTTATTTATTTTAAAAAATATTTATTTATTTATTCATTTATTTATGGCTGCGTTGGGTCTTCGTTGCCGCTCACGGGCTTTCTCTAGTTGTGGTGAGCTGGACTACTCTTCATTGCGGTGCTCAGGCTTCTCATTGCAGTGGCTTCTCTTGTTGCAGAGCATGGGCTCTAGGCATGCGGGCTTCAGTAGTTGTGACGCACAGTCTCAGTAGTTGTGGCACATGGGCTTAGCTGCTCTGCAGCATGTGGGATCATCCCAGACCAGGGGTCGAACCCATGTCCCCTGCATTGGCAGGCAGATTCTTAACCACTGCACCACCAGGGAAGTCCCTCCAGGTCCTTTTAGTGTCTCAGTTCCTTTGCAAAATGTGGAATGTATTCATTCCTCCAGTGAGAAACATTTGCTTCACTAATAACGAATGTATACTCTACTACTCTGTTTCTGTGCTTTCTGCTTACATAATAACATTTTGGTTTAATGCCAAATCGAAGTGTTGATTTGAAGGTATTTTAAATGGCAATTAAACTCCACCCATGACTTAAGAATGGCTATGACCTGTCGTCAGGGAAGGCCTTCTGCGGAGGTAGCAGGTTACCAGAGAAACTAGCTGTTTGGAGAGTGGGAGAAAGTATTCTAGGCTGAAAGAATAACATGTTTTAAAAGGACAGCATGCTTAGAAAGTGTTCAGATAGTAGTTTGTTTTAAAATTCAAAGCTTTTTTTATAAGTATTTTTCCCCAGTTTTATTGAGATGTAATTGACATACAATAGGACTCAAAGACTGATGTGTCCAGAACACACTGAACAATGGGGAGAGTGGTGCAAGGTGAGGTTGCAAAGAGAGTCAGGGCTGAGATCTTATAGCCCTTTACAAACCCTCTATAAGTGAAAAGGAAAGTTATCAAAGGGTCTTTGGCATGAGACAATTTCTGTTTTGTTTTTTTAAAAATTAATTAATTAATTAATTAATTTATGGCTGTGTTGGGTCTTTGTTGCTGCTCACGGACTTTCTCTAGTTGCGGAGAGTGGGGGCTACTCTTCATTGCCGTGCGCGGGCTGCTCATCACAGTGGCTTCTCTTGTTGCGGAGCACGGGCTCTAGGCGAGCAGACTTCAGTAGTTGTGGCATGCAGGCTCAGTAGTTGTGGCGTGCGGGCTTAGTTGCTCCGCGGCATGTGAGATCTTCCCCCGCCAGGGATCGAACCCGTGTCCCCTGCATTGGCAGGTGGATTCTTAACCACTGCGCCACTAGGGAAGTCCCCAATTTCGGTTTTAAGAGGATTACTCTAACAACTAGTAAAGGTGCTATTTCAATCAGTGAGAAAAAGAATGAATTAAATTATGACCAAACAATTCGTTAAACTTCTAGGAAAAAGTAAAGCTATAGACTCTTCCTAATAACTGTTTACTGAAATAATTTCCAGATAGATTAAATAATTAAAATTCAAATAAATGTAAACCCAATAAGAAATGGAAAAATATTTTGGTAAATATTTAAGAGATCTTGCTGTGGGCTTCTAAACATAAAAGGAAAAAAAACCCATAAAACATAGGAATGACTACATAAGTTTTAAAACTTCAGTGTGCCTAAAAACTTGTGTTGGTTAATATACTTTGTTTCCACAACAGAGAACCCAATTCAAACTGAATAAAAGGGCACTTTATGTATCTAAACAAAATCCAGAGGTCCCTGGCTTCTAGTGCCTAAGGTCCAGTCTTAGTAAATGTATGAAAAATGGTTAGCATATTAATAAGCAAAGAAACATAAATTGAAGGGAGATAAAATTTTAATCTACCAAATTAATAAAAATTGTGTTAACACCCATTTCTTAGGAAGGATATAAGGAAGTGAGTACTTTCATGACTTGAAGATGAGAGTATAAATTGGTATAATTTTTCCAGTGGGAATTTGGAAATATGTATGAAAATCCTTGGAATTTTTTATTTAGTCTTTGACACAGAAATTCAATCTATAGGATTTTTTTTCCCCAAAGAAGTAATCAGAGTTACTTACCACGATGAGGCATGTTTAAGAATGTTTCTTATAGAATTATTAACAATTCCCCTGAAATTGGAAATAATCTTGAGGTCTAACAATATGGTCTTTGTTAGGTAAATTATGGTAAATCTGTAAGATGGAATACTATAAAGCTGTTCAAGTACCATTCTCGGGCTTCCCTGGTGGCGCAGTGGTTGAGACTCCGCCTGCTGATGCAGGGGACACGGGTGCCCCGGTCCGGGAAGATCCCACATGCCGTGGAGCGGCTAGACCCGTTAGCGATGGGCGCTGAGCCTGCGCGTCCAGAGCCTGTGCTCCACAACGGGAGAGGCCAGAACAGTGAGAGGCCCGCGTACCGCAAAAAAAAAAAAAAAAAAAAAAAAAAGTACCGTTCTCAAAGGGCATTTGATGTTAAAACGTCGAGTTATGAAACGGTATAAACAATAGTATCCCAACTTTCTAAAATTATTATATCTGAGTGTAAGTGCACAGAAAATAGAATAAAAAGGCAATAATATGGATGTTAACAGTAATTATCTATGGCTGATGCTACCACAAATGATCTTAATATTTTTCGTTATGCTTTTCTGCATTTCCCACAATTTCTTCATCAAACATATATTGTTGGTCTGAAAATGTTAATGCATGCTGGGAGAGAAAAATGCTGTGAACTATTTAATATAATTTCTGGCAAATTTCTTTACAAGGTGATATCACATATTAAACTGAGTCTCATTCCTGGCTGCACATTAGACTCATCTGGAGAGCTTAACAAAATGAAAGAAACAAGCCTATTTCCTCTAGGTTCCATCTCTAGAGATTCTTATTTAGTTGGTCTAGGATGGGCCATCCATTGGCATTTTTAGAAGCTCCCCAGGTAATTCTAATAAATAATTAGGACTGAAAAGTACTGTTTCAGCATGTGTGATCAATTGATGAATATTTATGCTTAAAGCCACCTGCACCTCCATATAGACTGTTGGTTTGAAAAAGTAAGACCTATGCTTTGTCAGAGAGAAGACTGAAATTATAGTTTAAATGGACTGTGTAATAATCTAATAGGTCTACAAGTTTGTGGGAATGCAGGATTTGTATTTTTGAAACTTTAAGATGTTATACAGTTCTGCCTAGCCCATTCTCAATTCCATTTTGCATGTCATCTCATTAAACTGAATAAGAAGTTTTAGCTTTCTGAGAACACTTGTCAAGATAAGATCTAGAAAGGCAATATGAAGGACAAGAAAAAGAGCAGATCAAGTCTGTTTTTGTTTATGGACAATTTTTTAAAAAATGTATTGTTTAAATAATTCATTTATTGACAGTTCTTCCCCTCTAAGAGAGGAAAAACACTATTCGGGGAACTGAAGAATTTTCTTGTCACTTGTACCAATGCAGTTTTCAAATTATCAAGAAGGTGGGAGGTGTTTTTATTATAGAATGATAATAATTATAGCAATACCTGCCCACTTATGCTGAGCTTGCAGTCAGCCTGCACACTCTGGGGGACTAAAAATCTCATGCTAGTTACCTATACTAATCCTATACATATACTAAGTATATGTATAGGAGTGCAATAGAAGGAGTACAATGAAAAGAATCACCATATACAAGATATGTCACAAGCCTGGAAGAAATGACCCTAGAGGAAAGAGCTATTATGAGGTATTTCTATTGAAGGGCAAAATCAGGGGTAGAGGAGGAGGTGTAACGTAATGTAAAAGAACAAAATTCTTCTTTGGGCTGGAGGTGAGGGAAATTTTTTACTTTTAATTTCTTCCTACAGTTGAGGGAGAGGCTCTAAAGCTTGCCTAAATACCTGTTAACATGACTTCCAGAGGTCTGAATATCTGATCCCTGTTTACCACAGTACCGACTTCAGAATTGTACCTGGTCTGAGCTCCATTAGCTTGGGAGGGCTGAGTATGACAGATAAGAAGTTTGTTCGGGCCAAACTGTAGGGAGTTATCTACCCTAGTAATTATACTGTGCGTTCTGAAACTCTGATCTACGTGCACTGGTTCTCCAGTTAGGCTGTGTTTCAAAGCAAACAGCTGAGGTTCCAGGAGGACTGATGTGATGCTTACTCGGATGTGACCTATCACAAATATGTTCCATAAAGGTGAGAATCTGGTTACTAACACTTCCACCTGTCTTAAAGGTGTTGACATCCTTCTAGATCCTTTAGATAATAAACCTTGCTTAATTTACCCAAGAAGTGTCTGGTCTTTATTTCAAGAAGTGATCACTGACATTAGTCAAAATGGTGGTCACACAGTCTCCAACAGATTAAAAGAGTTTTAAAATTACCATCAGCATGTTATTTACTTTTTAAAAATAAGTTATTTTTTACTTTTAAAAAATATTTATTTATTTATTTTGGCTGTGCCGGGTCTTAGTTGCGGCACGCGGGATCTTCATTGTAGCATGCAGGCTCATAGTTGCAACGTGTGGACTTCTTAGTTGCGGCATGCATGCGGGATCTAGTTCCCCACCAGGGATGGAACCCAGGTCCCCTGCATTGGGAGCTGGAGTCTTAACCACTGGACCACCAGGGAAGTCCCATGTTATTTACTTTTATAAATAAGATTAAAACAAAAGACAAATAAAACAAAAGAGCACAGCTTTCTCTAAATAAATTATGGCCTAAAGGGGGTGGTCTGTTTCTCTAAAAAAAACAAGTATTTGTGCGTTAATAGGGAACAAAGCATACCCTGAGTTCAGTGTTCCTCTATACCTATTTTATTGTCACTTTGAAGGAGTGTTATAGGCACTTGGGAATATACTTTTATAGAAATCAAGAAAATATAACACCCTTTTCAGAATTCCCACTACTTTCCCCAAACCTTACAGTTCAGGTCAAAATTGCTAACACAAAATTGCAGCTCCTATGTGTGCAAATTTCTCTCCTTGTTAAATTACAATATGCTTAAGGGAAGGGGCCCTGTCTTATACTTGTTTTACATCACTTAAAGGCAGTGAACAGGAACTGTTGAAGGCAATGCTGAGCAACACAGGTATTAACAATGAATTTAGGAAGGCCAGGAGTATGTTAAAGAGTGCGTTGGTAACAGATCTGTGTTCGTATTCTTAGTGGGCACTTTCTAGCCGTGAGACCTTGGTTAAATCATTTTCTTTCAGGAGAAACTTTAAATCTATTAAATAGGTACTTGGGATGCGTCAGGTACATAGGAGATTGGGCTCTGAACAAAGCAGGCAGCATTCCTGTCCAAAAATGTCCTTCAATAGTCCAGAAGAGAGAAAAGAAAGCTGAATAACCGTGGAAGACCCTAGCTGTAAAATAAAAATCATATCCATTTCCAAGCGTTGTACAGATTAAATGAGATGCATTAAAGAGACTACATAGTTCAGTGCCCAGCACATAATTAACGCTCACTAAATAGAAGATAACTTGGCAAAGCAACGCAGACTTAAGTTTGGCTTTCACTTCCTTATCACGTAATCTCCTCCTTTTACACAGGTGCGTTCCCCAGGCCTTTCCGCTCAGGGCCTAACAAGCGTCTACTTATCAGTGAAAGGGAAGAGCCCTGGCTATTGAACACAAAAAGCCGAAGGCAGCAAGCAGTAGGCCGGCTGGAGGCTCGGGGCTGCAGCCCATGGCCCCCAGCAACCTGTTATCTCTAAGACCACGGGCTCCAGTTCCCGAGCTCCCATCGAGTAGTCCCCCTCAGAAAAGCACGCCTTTTCCAGCCCTCTTAGGCTGCTATCCAATGCACGCCTCTCCGATCCTCTCCGCTTGCCCCGCCCCCGCCCCGCCTCCCTGACGGATTCGCGCCATTGGTGTAGTTCCGGGGCTGTGATGGCAGCGGTGCGCGTGCGCGCTTGTTCGGGGCCCTCCCGAGAAAAGGAGTTGGTGGGGCAGGGCTGGAGGAGGTTGGTCGCGCTCTGCCCGGGTGAAAGGGCGGTGGCTGCACCGGGCGGGGCCAAGTTTCAGGGCTGGCGGCCGGGCTGCGGTGGCGTCGGGAGCCGCTGCGAAGCTGCGCGCTGCTTAGGCGACGGGGGGCTGGCCGAGCAGAGTCCGCGCGCGCCCGCGCTGAGCTGCCGGCCTCGGCGGCTGCGCCACTCGGCCGCAGCGACGAAGCGCTGGTGTTTCCAGCATGACGGAGCTAAGGCAGAGGATGGCCCGCGAGCCGGACGCACCGCCCGAGGAAAAGGTAGCGGCAGCATCGGTTGGGCGCGGCCGGGGCAGCGGAGTCCCCCGGAGGTCCGTGCGGGGCGCGCGCAGAGGGGTCGTCTTGCCATCTTCTGCGCGGCCGTCGGCGGCCCCGGGCCTGGTCTGCGGGAAGGGTCCTCGGGTGCTGGGCCCCGCGGAGCTCGCGGCAGGGTTCAGGAGGTCGGGGTCCCGGGGACATGGCTCTGGGGTCCAGTTGGGGGTGGTATCTCCGGGGCCCAGGAAGGAGAGCGCGGGGGTTGCGCACGTCCGCAGCCCTCGCAGGGCTGGTTGCGGGGTCCTACGCCAATCCACTTCCCCGAGGCCTTCCTGGGTGTGAAGACGTCGAGACCCCGGAAAGACTCCTCAGAGCGTGACTTAGCCTCTCTGAACTTCTTTAAAATGTTATTTGGGGGCTGGAGGTGTAACAAGACAAGGCCATGTGATTTGCCTGTTAGGAGATTTAAACTCCTTCTCGAAAGTTAAATCTGTTGGCTTTAAGCAGAGAAGTCTCTTAATTCATGTAGTCAGCAGGTGTTGGAAGGTATATTCCCCAAAGATGGGCTTGTTTACTGCTTCAGATGTGGGCGTTGATGGGGTAGAGGAGGAGGGTAGAACAGAGGCCATCTTGGCAGGGACGTAGCTGGTTGGGGTTGAGATATGAGGGCAGCAGACTTAATTGGTTGAAGTGAAAGGTTGTGTAAGGGAGTTGAGGAAGGTGAGGAGTCATTATGTTACTGTGGACATTGAATGACAGCATAAACTTAGTGGTAGTATTTCGAGCCTGGAGTTAGTGGTCAGGAGCAGTGTTATTTGGTAAATTGATCTGACAGTGATGTGTAGACTGGACTGAGGGAGCATGGACCAGAATGAAACAGATTGGCTGACTCGCGGGTTGCCAACAGGTGACCTGCAGTTGTTTTCTTTGGTCCCTGTGTTGCTTTAAAAACCAGAATATTTCTCCCAACAGTCTGAATTTATTGCCTATTTTGGATCATTGGAAGATCTGCCATCACATTCCCACCTGATTAACGTTTGGCTGGAACTGAGGAACAGCTGTTCCCACCAATCCCTGTTGCTCTACACCAGGTCCACAGCACCCATTTATGTAGCTTTCCATTTTTGGTAACTGGAGGAAAGGAACATTAGGGAGATATCAGGAAGGAGGAAGGCACAAGATTAGGTGTCAGGGTGTCAACAGCAGTTATACTGGAAGGAGTGTTTTGGGTATGGGATGTAATGGGATTTTAAACAATTTTTTTGGTTATGACAGTGGATCACCCAAGGAGAACTCTCCATACTGATGTTTACAATATGTTTTGGAGAAAATTTAGGGCTTGGGTGCAAGTTTAGGAGTCGCTTACAGAGACAAGGTACTTTGAAGTTTCTACTCTTCCCATTAAATACCCTAGCTGGGCCTGGGGGAGTTTACAGATATTTGGAGGCTGTGTAGCCCTGTTTAAGGTTGAGAAATCAGACTTGATGTTAATGGGACTTTGTTGTTTTAGAAGGTGTGAGAAGAGGTAGAAAAAAAGAAGGCATTATACCTAATGGGCTGTACTTTTGAAAGCTATTTGTAATAATTAGACTTACTCAGTGGTAAAAACAAGCAAAGCCACATACCCAAAAACCATGAGATTATGAGGTGAAACAGTTTCTACCCTCCCCACCTAACTACTTGGATCCATCTCCCAGACAAAAGTGCCAGTTGATTCTTTTTTTTTTTACTTCTTTATTAGAGTATAATTGCTTTACAATGGTGTGTTAGTTTCTGCTTTATAACAAAGTGAATCAGTTATACATATACATATGTTCCCATATCTCTTCCCTCTTGCGTCTCCCTCCCGCCCACCCTCCCTATCCCACCCCTCCAGGCGGTCACAAAGCACCAAGTTGATCTCCCTGTGCTACGCAGCTGCTTCCCACTAGCTATCTACCTTACATTTGGTAGTGTATATATATCCATGCCTCTCTTTCGCTTTGTCACAGCTTACCCTTCCCCCTCCCCATATCCTCAAGTCCATTCTCTAGTAGGTCTGTGTCTTTATTCCTGTCTTACCCCTAGGTTCTTCATGACATTTTTTCCCCTTAAATTCCATATATATGTGTTAGCATACGGTATTTGTCTTTCTCTTTCTGACTTACTTCACTCTGCATGACAGACTCTAGGTCTATCCACCTCATTACAAATAGCTCAATTCCGTTTCTTTTTATGGCTGAGTAATATTCCATTGCATATATGTGCCACATCTTCTTTATCCGTTCATCTGATGATGGGCACTTAGGTTGTTTCCATCTTCGGGCTATTGTAAATAGAGCTGCAATGAACATTTTGGTACATGATTCTTTTTGAATTATGGTTTTCTCAGGGTATATGCCCAGTAGTGGGATTGCTGGGTTGTATGGTAGTTCTATTTGTAGTTTTTTAAGGAACCTCCATACTGTTCTCCATAGTGGCTGTACCAATTCACATTCCCACCAGCAGTGCAAGAGTGTTCCCTTTTCTCCACACTCTCTCCAGCATTTATTGTTTCTAGATTTTTTGATGATGGCCATTCTGACTGCTGTGAGATGATATCTCATTGTAGTTTTGATTTGCATTTCTCTAATGACTAATGATGTTGAGCATTCATTCATGTGTTTGTTGGCAGTCTGTATATCTTCTTTGGAGAAATGTCTATTTAGGTCTTCTGGCCATTTTTGGATTGGGTTGTTTGTTTTTTTGTTATTGAGCTGCATGAGCTGCTTATAAATTTAGGAGATTAATCCTTTGTCAGTTGCTTCATTTGCAAATATTTTCTCCCATTCTGAGGGTTGTCTTTTGGTCTTGTTTATGGTCTCCTTTGCTGTGCAAAAGCTTTGAAGTTTCATTAGGTCCCATTTGTTTATTTTTGGTTTTATTTCTATTTCTCTGGGAGGTGGGTCAAAAAGGATCTTGCTGTGATTTATGTCATAGTGTCCTGCCTATGTTTTCCGCTAAGAGTTTGATAGTTTCTGGCCTTACATTTAGGTCTTTAATCCATTTTGAGCTTATTTTTGTGTATGGTGTTAGGGAGTGATCTAATCTCATACTTTTACATGACCTATCCAGTTTTCCCAGCACCACTTATTGAAGAGGCTGTACATTCCTGCCTCCTTTATAAAAGATAAGGTGACCATATGTGCATGGGTTTATCTCTGGGCTTTCTATCCTGTTCCATTGATCTATCTCTCTGTTTTTGTGCCAGTACCATACTGTCTTGATTACTGTAGCTTTGTAGTATAGTCTGAAGTCAGGGAGCCTGATTCCTCCAGATCCTTTTTTCGTTCTCAAGATTGCTTTGGTTATTCGGGGTCTTTTGTGTTTCCATACAAATTGTGAAATGTTTTGTTGTAGTTCTCTGAAAAATGCCATTGGTAGTTTGATAGGGATTGCATTGAATCTGTAGATTGCTTTGGGTAGTAGAGTCATTTTCACAATGTTGATTCTTCCAATCCAAGAACATGGTATATCTCTCCATCTATTTGTATCATCTTTAATTTCTTTCATCAGTGTCTTATAATTTTCTGCATACAGGTCTTTTGACTCTTTAGGTAGGTTTATTCCTAGATATTTTATTCTTTTTGTTGCAATGGTAAATGGGAGTGTTTTCCTGATTTCACTTTCAGATTTTTCATCATTAGTGTATAGGAATGCCAGAGATTTCTGTGCATTAATTTTGTATCTGCTACTTTACCAAATTCATTGATTAGCTCTAGTAGTTTTCTGGTAGCATCTTAAGGATTCTCTATGTATAGTATCATGTCATCTGCAAAGAGTGACAGCTTTACTTCTTCTTTTCCGATTTGGATTCCTTTTATTTCCTTTTATTCTGTGATTGCTGTGGCTAAAACTTCCAAAACTATGTTGAATAAGAGTGGTGAGACTGGGCAACCTTGTCTTCTTCCTGATCTTAGTGGATCTTAGTTTTTCACCATTGAGGATGATGTTGGCTGTGGGTTTGTCGTATATGGCCTTTATTATGTTGAGGAAAGTTCCCTCTATGCCTACTTTCTGCAGGGCTTTTCTCATAAATGGGTGTTGAATTTTGTTGAAAGCTTTCTCTGCATCTGTTGAGGTGATCATATGGTTTTTCTCCTTCAATTTGTTAATATGGTGTATCACATTAATTGTTTTCCGTATATTGAAGAATCCTTGCATTCCTGGAATAAACCCCACTTGATCATGGTGTATGATCCTTTTAATGTGCTGTTGGATTCTGTTTGCTAGTATTTTGTTGAGGATTTTTGCATCTATGTTCATCAGTGATATAGGCCTGTAGTTTTCTTTCTTTGTGACATCCTTGTCTGGTTTTGGTATCAAGGTGATGGTGGCCTCGTAGAATGAGTTTGGGAGTGTTCCTCCCTCTGCTATATTTTGGAAGAGTTTGAGAAGGATAGGTGTTAGCTCTTCTCTAAATGTTTGATAGAATTTGCCTGTGTAGCCATCTGGTCTTGGGTGGTTGATTCTTAAGTACTTTCCCATCCGTTGTTGTAGGTAGGGAGGATATGAGGAACTATCCAGCTAAAGTTACCTTAATTTTTTACAACTGCACTTAAACTGCTTCTATGATGACAGAATGCCTGGGGCTTAGAGGTTCACTAAGTGCTTGTTGCTCTGCTCCACAAACACAGCACCTACTTGCCTTCTGTTAAAAGCCTAATGTAGTCCATTAGCCCAGAACAAGACAGTTGCTCCATTGCTCAATATTTCTGATTATCATGCATGGGATTTCAAACTTCCATGATTCTGGCTTTGCTGATATTCTTAGGTTAAAATTTAAGAAAATTAGAAATAATAAAACAAGGATATCTTTTTAGGGAAATAAATGGTGAAATGGGAACTTTCTTATTTTATAGTAGAAGAATTCAGAAAACAGTATTAGGTCAATTCGTTAAAAGAACTGGAACAAATTTGAAAGATTTAAAAAAATGTTTCAGTTGCTTAACTGTTGTGGCAAAGTGTCCTACAAATAAGCAGACAAAATAATCTGGGGAATGTGTTTATTATAAAAGTCAGAAGGTATTTTGTTACATTTAGCATCCTAGAATGGAATTGTCAAAGCCAGTTGCTAATAAAGGAAACGTTTTCCTCTGGGAACCGTGCTTATAATTTTAAATTCCAAAAGCACAGTGTTGTTGCCAAACTAAGAAACTTGGAATTTAAGCTTTGGAAGTGGTCTTCCTGCCACCGATCCATGTTTTTCCAGTGGTGCTTAGGAAAGACAAGAATGAAATGTGGGCCAAAAGATTGCCATCATAAAATTTATGATTGGGTTGGCATTTCAGGAGACTTTGAATGCATCTAGGAAACTTTTGAAATGACTCTCCTAACTAATTTCACAGTACAAATAATCACCCTTTAAGCTGTTTGAAAAAAATGTGCATCACTATTTCTGATTTGTGCACTCTGCTGTCTTTCCCGGGATCCACACAGGTGAAGTGTATTGAATTCGTTAGTTTTGCAGAGAGCTTGCTGAGTAATTCTGCTGCACACAGCTTCTTAACCTGCTCCCTGTGCTGTGACAGCCTTCCCAGCCTTCCTGACTGGTGCTAGAGGCTGCTGGGGGTGACAGAGCACAGCCTTTCACTTACAGACTGCCTCTGGTTTGGAAAAGAGACTCCTGACTGTTAATTTTGCCAGGCTCTCCTTGGAAGAATACTGATTTGTTCCTGGGGTTGGGCTGAGTTCCTGCCTTCCATGCCTTGCCACGCAGTGGTTGCTTGGTTGGGGCAGTGATGTGGTGCCAACCAGGGCAGACCTGGTCCCCATTAGGCAGCTTGCCCTGCCAGTCCATGATCTTTGTTCTTGTGCTGTTTGCCTCATCAGTGGGGATGGCATAGGGCCCACTCAGTTGAGTGACCTTTTAAAGAAAGTTAAACTTTATGTTATCTTGACTAGACAGTGCGTGCGTGGTTCAGAATTTGAAAGGTGCAGAGCGTACACTGTGAACGTCTCCTTGATGCCTCCCTGGTTCTCCTCCCCAGCAGCAGCACACCCCTGCCAGGGTGCTCACAAGCATCTGCTGCTGGTGTGAAAGGACCTGAACTGTCCTTTGGATTTGTTGCCCTTTGGCAGCAGCTCTTTTATATTAGAGTCACCACAGGGCCAGCCTGGGGCTTCTCTGTGAAGACTTTGCTGCGTTTTTGAAAGAGCTCTTGAGACCTGGGATTTACTGGCAACATTCTCTGCCCTTGCGTGAGATTTTGAGAGGATATCTCTCACTGACCTGGATCCCTCAGTGGACGACTCTCAGAGCCTTGTCCCCACAGTCTGTGTCCTGCTAGTCCTGTGGTTTCGGTGATCTGCAGGAAATTCCTAGGTATACGTCCCTCAGTCAACGCAAACTTAGTTTGTCTCAAATTTGACTTTTCTCGTTTTAGACGTTGACCTTCCTCCTCCCGTCTGCTCTGCTCCAGCTTGAAATCCGTTAGTCCCTGTGTCTCTGCTCCCTCATCCAGTCCAGGTCACAGGTTCTCATCAGATAACACCTGGATTCCTTATCTGTTGCTTTGGCGTATTTCAGATAGTTCAGGACTTGATGCCTGAACTGTTATAAATCCTTCTAATTGAGCTCCCTCCCTTCAGGATTTGTTCTCAGCCCCTTCTAGTCCACCTGACCTTTCTTTGTACAATTCTGAAACTTCCCTATGAGTTACAGAAGGGAAAAAAATTTTTAGCCCCTGTTTCAGATCTCTTAAATTTGGTCCTTTATGGCCTTGTTTCTTAACCAGCCCCTTTTCCTGCTTGGAGCCTCTGTGACTTGGATCTTGGCTCTTGCTATTTCCAACCGTAGGAAATGTGCTCATTTTCTGTCACCCCTCTTTCCACCTCTACCTATTTAAGTCCTATTTTCTCAAAGTCCATTTTAGATCTTCCCCATTTCAATACTTCATCAGGCATGTATGTATTGTAGAAATCACAGGAATGTGTGCAAATGAGAATGAAATCCACCTACAATCCCATCATTCAGAGAAACAACCATTGTTCAAATGCATATCCCTCCTGTGCAGATTGCTACGTGGCTGTAATGCTACCATGCATGGTCTGATAGCTTGCCTTTTTTTCTTTATTAATTGAAATATAGTTGATTTACAATGTTGTGTTAGTTTCAGGTATACAGCAAAGTGATTCATAAATCTATACTGTTTTTTTTAAAATTAATTTTTATTATTTGGGTGCGTTGGGTCTTTGTTGCTGCATGTGGGCTTTCTCTAGTTGTGATGAGCGGGGGCTACTCTTTGTTGCGGTGCGTGGGCTTCCAATTGCGGTGGCTTCTTGTTGCGGAGCATGGGCTCTAGGTACACGGGCTTCAGTAGCTGTAGCGCACAGGCTCAGTAGTTGTGGTTTGTGGGCTCTAGAGTGCAGGCTCAGTAGTTGTGGCACATGGGCTTAGTTGCTCCGCGGCATGTGGGATCTTCCCGGACCAGGGCTCGAACCCGTGTCACCTGCATTGGCAGGCGGATTCTTAGCCACTGCGCCACCAGGGAAGTCCGTATGAATTTTTTACATTCCTTTCCATTATAGGTTATTAGAAAATGTGAAATAGAGTTCCCTGTGCTATACAGTAGGTCCTTGTTGTTTATTTTATATATGGTAGTGTGTATCTGTTAATCCCAAACTCCTAATTTATCCCTCCTCTCCTCCCTTCCCCTTTGGTAACCATAAGTTTGTTTTCTGTATCTGTGAGTCAGTTTCTGCTTTGTAAATAAGTTCATTAATATTATTTATATTATTTTTTTAGATTCCACATATAAGTGATATATGATATTTGTCTTTCTTTTTCTGACTTATTTCACTTAGTATGATAATCTCTCGGTCCATCCACGTTGCTGAAAATGGCATTATTTCATTCTTTTTTATGGCTGATTAATATTCCATTGTATATACGTAACACATCTTCTTTATCCATTCATCTGCCAACGGACATTTAGGTTGCTTCCACGTCTTGGCTATTGTAAAGCTGCAGTGAACATTGGGGTGCATGCATCTTTTTGAGTTAGAGTTTTTGTCTTTTCCAGATAAAGCCCAGGAGTGGGATTGCTGGATAATATGGTAACTCTGTTTTTAGTTTTTTAAGGAACCTCTATACTGTTCTCCATAGTGGCTGCACCAGTTTACATTCCCACCAACAGTGTAGGAAGGTTCCCTTTTCTCCATACCCTCTCCAGCATTTATTATTTTTAGACTTTTTGATGATCGCCATTCTGAATGGTGTGAGATGATACCTCATTGTAGTTTTGATTTGCATTTCTCTAATAATTAGCAATGTTGAGCATCTTTTCATGTGCCTGTTGGCCATCTGTATGTGTTTTTTGGAGAAATGTCTATTTAGGTCTTCTGCCCATTTTTTGATTGGGTTTTTTTTTGATATTGAGCTGTTTGTATATTTTGGAAATGAAGCCCTTGTCAGTTGCATGGTTTGCAAATATTTGCAAATATTTTCTCTCATTCTGTAGGTTGTTTTTTCATTTTGTTTATGGGTTCCTTTGCTGTGCAAGAGCTTATACCTTTGACTAAGTTCCATTTGTTTATTTTTGCATTTATTTCTTGCCTTGAGAGACTGATCGAAGAAAGTATTGCTGGGATTTATGTCAGAATTTTTGCCTTTGGTCTCTATCAAATTACCCATGACATTTTTTTTTGAATTTTATTTTATTTATTTATTTTACAGCAGGTTCTTATTATCTATTTTATTTTTTATTTTTTATTATTTTGCGGTACACGGGCCTCCTCTCACTGTTGTGGCCTCTCCCGTTGCAGAGCACAGGCTCCAGACGCACAGGCTCAGTGGCCATGGCTCACGGGCCTAGCGGCTCCGCGGCATGTGGAATCTTCCCGGACCGGGGCACGAACCCGTGTCTCCTGCATCGGCAGGCGGACTCTCAACCACTGCGCCACCAGGGAAGCCCTAGTTATCTATTTTATACATATTAGTGTATACATGTCAATCAAAGTCATCACACCACCCCCACACACACCCCCCCCCGGCACTTCCCCCCTTGGTGTCCATACGTTTGTTCTCTACATCTGTGTCTCTATTCCTGCCCTGCAAACCGGTTCATCTGTACCATTTTTCAAGGTTCCACGTATATGCATTAATATACGATATTTGTTTTTCTCTTTCTGACTTACTTTGTATGACAGTCTCTAGATCCATCCACATCTCTACAAATGACCCAGTTTCGTTCCTTTTTATGGCTGAGTAATATTCCATTGTATATACGTACCACATCTTTATCCATTTGTCTGTCGATGGTATTGCTTCCATGACCTGGCTATTGTAAATACTGCTGCAGTGAACATTGGGGTGCATGTGTCTTTTTGAATTATGGTGTTCTCTGGGTATATGCCCAGTAGTGGGATTGCTGGGTCATATGGTAATTCTATTTTTAGTTTTTTAAGGAACCTCCATACTGTTCTCCATAGTGACTGTATCAATTTACTTTCCCACCAACAGTGCAGGAGGATTCCCTTTTCTCCACAGTCTCTCCAGCATTTGTTGTTTGTAGATTTTCTGATGATGCCCATTCTAATTGCTGTAAAGTGATACCTCATTGTAGTTTTGATTTGCATTTCTCTAATAATTAGTGACGTTGAGCAGCTTTTCATGTGCTTCTTGGCCATCTGTATGTCTTCTTTGGAGAAATGTGTATTTAGGTCTTCTGCCCATTTTTTGATTGGGTTGTTTATTTAATATTGAGCTGTATGAGCTGTTTATATATTTTGGAGATTAATCCTTTGTCCGTTGATTCATTTGCAAATATTTTCTCCCATTCTGAGGGTTGTATTTTAATCTTGTTTGTAGTTTCCTTTGCTTTGCAAAAGCTTTTAAGTTTCATTAGGTCCCATTTGTTTATTTTTGTTTTTATTTCCATCACTCTAGGAAGTGGATCAAAAAAGATCTTGCTGTGATTTATGTCAAAGAGTGTTCTTCCTATGTTTTCATGCAAGAGTTTTATAGTGTCCAGTTTTACATTTAGGTCTTTAAACCATTTTGAGTTTATTTTTGTGTATGGTGTTAGGGAGTGTTCTAATTTCATTCTTTTACATGTAGTTGTCCAGTTTTCCCAGCACCACTTATTGAAGAAACTGTCTTTTCTCTGTTGTATATCCTTACCTCTTTTGTCATAGATTAGTTGACCATAGGTGCGTGGGTTTATCTCTGGGCTTTCTGTCCTGTTCTGTTGATCTATATTTCTGTTTTTGTGCCAGTACCATATTGTCTTGATTACTGTAGCTTTATAGTATAGTTTGAAGTCAGGGAGTTTGATTCCTCCAACTCCGTATTTTTTTCCTCAAGACCACTTTGACTATTTGGGGTCTTTTGTGTCTCCATACAACTTTTAAGATTTTTTGTTCCACTTCTGTAAAAAAACAAAAATGCCACTGGTAATTTGATAGGGATTGCATTGAATCTGTAGGTTGCTTTGTGTAGTATAGTCATTTTCACCATATTGATTCTTCCAGTCCAAGAACATGGTATGTCTGTCCATAGGTTTGTGTCATCTTTGATTTCTTTCATCAGTGTCTTACAGTTTTCTGAGTACAGGTCTTTTAACTCCTTAGGTAGTTTTTTTTCCTAGGTATTTTATTCTTTTTGTTCAAATGGTGAATGGGATTGTTTCCTTAATTTCTCTTTCTGATCATTCGTTGTTAGTGTATAGGAATGCAAGAGATTTCTGTGCATTAATTTTGTACCCTGCAACTTTACCAAATTCATTGATTACCTCTAGTAGTCTTCTGGTAGCATCTTTAGGATTCCCTATGTATAGTATCATGTCATCTGCAAACAGTGACAGCTTTACTTCTTCTTTTCCAATTTGTATTCCTTTTATTTCTTTTTCTTCTCTGATTGCTGTGGCTAGGACTTCCAAAATTATGTTGAATAATAGTGGTGAGATTGGACATCTTTGTCTTGTTTCTGATCTGAGCGGAAATGCTTTCAGTTTTTCACCGTTGAGAATGAGGTTTGCTGTGGGTTTGTCATATATGGTCTATGTTGAGGTAGGTTCCCTCTGTGCCCACTTTCTGGTGAGTTTTTATCATAAATGGGTGTTGAATTTTGTCAAAAGCTTTTTCTGCATGTATTGAGATGACCATATCCTTTTTTTTCATTTCGTTAATATGGTGTATCACATTGATTTATTTGCATATATTGAAGAATCCTTGTATCCCTGGGATAAATCCCACTTGATCATGAAGTATGATCCTTTTAATGTGTTGTTGGATTCTGTTTGCTAGTATTTTGTTGAGGATTTTTCATCTGTATTCATCAGTGATATTGGTCTGTAATTTCCTTTTTCTGTAGTGTATTTGTCTGATTTTGGTATCAGGGTGATGGTGGCCTCATAGAATGAGTTTGGGAGTGTTCCTCCCTCTGCAATTTTTTGAAGAGTTTAAGAAGGATGGGTGTTAGCTCTTTTCTGAATGTGTGATAGAATTCACCTGTGAAGCCATCTGGTCCTCGACTTTTGTTTGTTGGAAGATTTTTAATCACAGTTTCAATTTCATTACTTGTGATTGGTCTGTTCACGTTTTCTATTTCTTCCTGGTTCAGTCTTGGCAGGTTATACCTTTCTAAGAATCTGTCCATTTCTTCCAGGTTGTCCATTTAATTGGCATAGAGTTTCTTGTAGTAGTCTCTTAGGATGCTTTGTATTTCTGCGCTGTCTGTTGTAACTTCTCCTTTTTCATTTCTAATTTTATTGATTTGAGTCCTCTCCCTCTTTTTCTTGATGAGTTTGGCTAAAGGTTTATCAATTTTATCTACTCAGAGAACCAGTTTTTAGTTTTATTGATCTTTCCTGTTGTGTTCTCTGTTTCATTTATTTCTGCTTTGATCTTTATGATTTCTTTCCTTCTACTAACATTGGGTTTTTTTTTGTTTTTCTTTCCCTAGTTACTTTAGGTGTAAGCTTAGATTGTTTATTTGAGATTTTTCTTGTTTCTTGAGGTAGGCTATAAACTTTTGCTATAAACTTCCTTCTTAGAACTGTCTTTGCTGCATCCCATAGGTTATGGATCGTCATGTTTTCATTGTAATTTGTCTCTAGGTATTTTTTGATTTGCTCTTTGATTTCTTTGGTGATTTCTTGGTTATTTAGTAACGTATTGTTTAGCCTCCATATGTTTGTGTTTTTTATTTTTTTTCCCTGTAACTGATTTCTAATCTCATAGTGTTGTGGTTGGAAAAGATGCTCGTTACGATTTCAGTTTTCTTAAATGTACCGAGGCTTGATTTGTGACCCTAGATGTGATCTATCCTGCAGAAAGTTCTGTGTGCACTTGAGAAGAAAGTGTAATCTGCTGTTTTTGGATGGAATGTCTTAGAAATATCAAATAAATTTATCTGGTCTATTGTGTAATTAATTTTATTTATTTTTATTTAATTTTATTTATTTTTGGCTGCATTGGGTCTTTGTTGCTGCGCGCGAGCTTTTTCTAGTTGTGGCGAGGGGGGCTACTCTTCGTTGTGGTGCGTGGGCTTCTCATTGAGGTGGCTTCTCTTGTTGCAGAGCATGGGCTCTAGATGCACGGGCTTCAGTAGTTGTGGCATGTGGCTCAGTAGTTGTGGCTCTCAGGCTCTAGAGCACAGGCTCAGTATTTGTGGCACACGAGCTTAGTTGCTCCGTGGCATGTGGGATCTTCCTGGACCAGGCCTCCAACCCGTGTTCCCTGCATTGGCAGGTGGATTCTTAACCACTGCACCACCAGGGAAGCCCTATTGTGTCATTTAAAGCTTGTGTTTACTTATTATTTTTCTGTCTGTATGACTTGTCCATTGGTGTAAGTGAGGTGTAAAGTCCCCCACTACTACTGTGTTACTGTTGATTTCCTCTTTTCTAGCTGTTAGCAGTTGTCTTATTTATTGAGGTGCTTCTATGTTGGGTGCATATATATTTATAATTGTTATTTTTTTTTTCTTGGATTGATCCCTTGATCATTATGTAGTGTGCTTCCTTGTCTCTTATAACATTCTTTATTTTAAAGTCTATTTTATCTCATATGAGTATTGCTACTCTTGCTTCCTTTTAATTTCCATTTGCATGGAATATCTTCTTCCATTCCCTCACTTTCAGTATGTATGTGTCGCTAAGGTCTGAAGTGGGTCTGTTGTAGACAGCATATAGATGGGTCTTGTTTTTGTATTCATTCATCAATCGTGTGTCTTTTGGTTGGAGCATTTAATCCATTCACGTTAAAGGTAATTATCGATATGTATTTTCCTCTGACCATTTTCTTAATTGTTTTGGGTTTGTTTTAGTAGGTCCTTTTCTTCTCTTGTGTTTCCCACTTAGAGAAGTTCCTTTAGCATTTGTTGTAGAGCTGGTTTGGTGGTGCTGAATTTTCTTAGCTTTTGCTTCTCGGTAAAGCTTTTGATTTCTCCATCAAATCTGAATGAGATCCTTGCTGGGTAGAGTAATCTTGGTTGTAGGTTCTTCCCTTTCATCACTTGAAGTATATCATGCCACTCCCTTCTGGCTTGTAGTTTCTGCTGAGAAATCAGCTGTTAACTTAACTTTATGGGAGTTCCCTTGTATGTTATTTGTCGTTTTTCCCTTGCTGCTTTTAATAATTTTTCTTTGTCTTTAATTTTTGCCAGTTTGATTACTATGTGTTTTGGAGTGTTTCTCCTTGGGTTTATCCTGTATGGGACTCGCTGAGCTTCCTGGACTTGGGTGGCTGCTTTCTTTCCCATGTTAGGGAAGTTTTCGACTATAATCTCTTCAGATATTTTCTCTGGTCCTTTCTCTCTCTCTTCTCCTTCTGGGACCCCTATAATGCAAATGTTGTTGCGTTTAATGTTGTCCCAGTGGTCTCTTAGGCTGTCTTCATTTCTTTTCATTCTTTTTTCTTTATTCTGTTCTGCAGCAGTGAATTCCACCATTCTGTCTTCCAGGTCACTTATCCATTCTTCTGCCTCAGTTATTCTGCTATTGATTCCTTCTAGTGTAGTTTTCAGTTATTGTATTGTTCATCTCTGTTTGTTTGTTCTTTAATTCTTCAAGGTCTTTATTAAACATTTCTTGCATCTTCTTGATCTTTGCCTCCATTCTTTTTCTGGGGTCCTGGATCATCTTCACTATCATTATTCTGAATTCTTTTTCTGGAAGGTTGCCTATCTCAACTTCATTTAGTGTTTTTTCTGGGGTTTTATCTTGTTCCTTCATTTGGTACATAGCCCTCTGCCTTTTCATCTTGTCTGTCTTTCTGTGAATGTGGTTTTTGTTCCACAGGCTGCAGGATTGTAGTTCTTCTTGCTTCTGCTGTCTCTGTGTTTGTTCTTTAATTCTTCTAGGTCTTTGTTAAACATTTCTTGCATCTTCTTGATCTTTGCCTCCATTCTTTTCCCAAGGTCCTGGATCATCTTCACTGTCATTATTCCGAATTCTTTTTCTGGAAGGTTGCCTATTTCCACTTCATTTAGTTGTTTTTCTGGGGGTTTATCTTGTTCCTTCATCTGGTACAAAGTCTTCTGCATTTTCATTTTGTCTGTCTTTCTGTGAATATGGTTTTCCTTCCACAGGCTGCAGAATTGTAGTTCTTCTTGATTCTGTTGTCTGCTCTCTGGTGGATGAGGCTAACTAAGAGGCTGTGCAGGCTTCCTGATGGGAGGGACTGGTGGTGAGTAGAGCTGGGTGTTGCTCTGGTTCCCAGAGCTCAGTAAAACTTCAATCTGCTTGTCTGCTGATGGTTGTTTGGCCTGAGGTGACCCAACACTGGAGCCTACTTGGCTCTTTGGTGGGACTACTGGGAGGGCTCATGTGAAGGAGTACTTCCCAGAACTTCTGCTTCCAGTGTCCTTGTCCCCATGGTGAGCCACAGCCACCCCCTGCCTCTGCAGGAGACCCTCCAATACTAGCAGGTGGGTCTGGTTCTGTCTGCTGTGGGGTCACTGCTCCTTCTCTTGGGTCCCAGTGCGCACACTACTTTGTGTGTGCCTTCCAAGAGTGGAGTCTCTGTTTACCCCAGTCCTCTCGAAGTCCTGCAGTCAAATCCCACTAGCTTTCAAAGTCTGATTCTCTAGGAATTCCTCCTCCCATTGCTGGACTCCCAGGTTGGGTAGCCTGATGTGAGACTCAGAACCTTCACTCCAGTGGGTGGTCTTTTGTGGTGTAAGTGTTTTCCAGTTTGTGAGTCAGCCACCCAGCAGTTATAGGATTTGATTTTATTGTGATTGCATCCCTCCTACCATCTCATTGTGGCTTCTCCTTCGTCTTTGGATGTGGGGTATCTTTTTTGGTGAGTTCCAGTGTCTTCTTGTCTTTGATTGTTCAGCAGTTAGTTGTGATTCCGGTGCTGTCTCAAGAGGGAGTGATCCCATGACGTTTTTACGGAACTAGAACAGAATAATCCTAAAATTCGTATGGAACCGTACAGGACCCAGAATTGCCAAAGCAATCCTGGAGAAAAAGAACAAAGTTGGAGGCATAACCCTCCCAGACTTCAGACAATACTACAAAGCTACTGTAACCAAAACAGTGTGGTATTGGCACAAAAACAGATATATAGATCAATGGAACAGAATAGAGAGCCCAGAAATAAACCCACGCACCTACAGTCAATTAATCTTCAACAAAAGAGGCAAGTATATACAATGGAGAAAAGACAGTCTCTTCAAGTAGTGTTGGGAAACCTGGACAGCTATACGTAAATCAGTGAAATTAGAACACTCCCTCACACCATACACACGAATAAACTCAAAATTGCTTAAAGACTTAAATATAGGGACTTCCCTGGTGGTGCAGTGGTTAGGAATCTGCCTGCCAATGCAGGGGACGTGGGTTTGAGCCCTGGTCTGGGAAGATCCCACATGCTGTGGAGCACCTAAGCCCGTGAGCCACAAGTACTGAGCCTGCATGCCACAACTACTGAAGCCCGTGTGCCTAGATCCCATGCTCCCCAACAAAAGAAGCCATTACAATGAGAAGCCTGTGCACCGCAATGAAGAGTAGCCCCCACTTGCTGCAACTAGAGAAAGTTTGCACACAGCAATGAAGACCCAACGCAGCCAAAAAAAAAAAAAAAAAAAAAAATTAAAAATCTGTTGGGGGAAAAAAGACTTAAATATAAGATATGACATCATAGAGCTCGTAGATGATAGCTTGCCTTTTTATGCTGTCAGGAACTTTTTCCCACATCGTTAAGGTTCATAAAGGTTCTTTTCAAACAGTATTTCAAACTTTTTTTTTTAATTATGAAAGGCATAGGTGAAAACAAAAGATAATCATTGTAAAAGCACAAAAAAGAAATCACTGTAATCCTGCCACTCAGAGATAACCACTGTTAATATTTATTTTTATACACACTGCGCATTCCTGCACTATGTGTACTATTGTAACTCACTTTTAACAGAAGAATATGCCCTAAATATAGTTCAGGTCTTTAAACATTTTGACCTGCTATCATTTTTAGTGGTTTTGTGTCATTTTGCTGAGGCTGTACCTTAACTTATTGAACCAATCAGGCGTTTAAGTTGTTTTAAGTTTTTTGCTGTTTTAAGCAAGGTGTAGCAAATACCCTCGATTTAACACACACACACACACACACACACACACACACACACACACACCTTTCTGCACATGCATATTCTTAGATAAGTTCTATGTTTAGAACTACCAACTCAAAAAGGATGTACATTATTTAAGCTTTTGTTACAAATAATATATTTTCTTCTGCAGTAAATTTGTAGTCACCGTAACTGCATGAGAGTATTTGACCTTGTGGTCTCCCCCCAGAAAGGAATACTGAGTATTCACTTGTTTCTTGATTTTAGGAGAGGAATTTTGGCCTAGTGGTTACAAGCACAAATCCTCAAGTTGGACTGCTTGGTTTATAACTTGACTCTACCACTAATGTGCTTAAGTTTTCTCATCTCAACAATAGGGCTTAGAGTGGGGTTGTTCTGAGGCATTATGCCTTTCTTGTATGAACTGTACCTTCGAGTAACCAAATAGTTGATTAAAAGTTTCTCTTTATAGAATAATTGGAAAAGGAGTAATAGAATATTAATATTTCCACACCCCATTGGATTAATTGAAATGAGGCAATAACCATCAGTGCTACTACCATCACAGACAACCAGTTATTGTGTATTTCCTGATGGAAGTATACGTACAATACTACTGATGGAGGAATCTTGTCAAAAAAATCATACCCCAAACTCTTCAAGACTCTAGTTCTAACTGCTAGTTTACAGGAGATTCAAGGAACGATGAGAAACAGCACTGGACAAATGACCTGGTAGCTGTAGAAAATAAATGGCAAGGAGACCCACCTCCCCCACTTAAAAAAAAAAAGGGGGGGGGAAGCAATAGATATAGATATATGGAGGATAAAACCTACAAATGAGAAGACTTAAGACAGATTAATGATTTCTGGACCTTATTTGGATCCTGATTCAATCAAACTGCTATAAAGAGAAAAAATGAAATTATTGGGTAAATTCAAATATTGGATACTTAATATAAAGGAATTGTTAACTTTTCAGATGTGATATAATGGTATTGTGATGTTAAGTCCCTATGAAAAAGCACTAACTATAAAGGAAACAATTGAGAATTCGAGCTACATTAAAATTAAGAAATTCTATTTACTGTGCTATTAAGAGAGTGAAAAGGAAGGCCACAGACAATATTTATAAAAAAAAATCTGACACAGGACTCATATCCAGAATCTATAAATAATTCCTACAAAATGAATTTAAAAAAGGAAACTCAGTAGAAAAATGGGTACTTCAAATGGTCAGTAAATATATCCAATGTCATTAGTCATCAGGAAAATCAAAGCAAAACTCACAATAAGATACCACTACACACCCACCAGAATGGCTAAAATTAAAAAGACTGAAAATACTAAGGTTTGACATACTTACTAAGGGGGTAGTGCGCCACGGCTAGCCGGAAGGGAGTCCGGGAAAAAGTCTGGACCTGCTGAAGAGGCAAGAGACTTTTTCTTCCCTCTTTGTTTCCTGGTGGGCGAGGAGAGGGGATTAAGAGCGCTGCTTAAAGGAGCTCCAGAGACGGGCGCGAGCCGCGGCTAAAAGCGTGGACCCCAGAGACGGGCATGAGATGCTAAGGCTGCTGCTGCTGCCACCAAGAAGCCTGTGTGCGAGCACAGGTTACTATCCACACGCCCCTTCTGGGGAGCCTGTCCAGCCCGCCACTGCCAGGGTCCCAGGATCCAGGGACAACTTCCCCTGGAGAACGCACGGCGTGCCTCAGGCAAGACAGAAAAACACACAGCAGATGAAGGAGCAGGATAAAAGCCCACCAGACCTAACAAATAAAGAGGAAATAGGCAGTCTACCTGAAAAAGAATTCAGAATAATGATAGTAAAGGTGATCCAAAATCTTGGAAATAGAATGGACAGAATGCAAGAAACATTTAACAAGGACCTAGAAGAACTAAAAATGAAACAAACAATGATGAACAACACAATAAATGAAATTAAAAATACTCTAGGGCTTCCCTGGTGGTGCAGTGGTTGAGAGTCCACCTGCTGATGCAGGGGACACGGGTTCGTGTCCCGGTCCAGGAAGATCCCATATGCCGCGGAGTGGCTAGGCCCGTGAGCCATGGCCGCTGAGCCTGCGCGTCCGGAGCCTGTGCTCTGCAATGGGAGAGGCCACAGCAGTGAGAGGCCCAGGTACCGCAAAAAAAAAAAAAAAAAAAAAACTCTAGATGGGATCAATAGCAGAATAACTGAGGCAGAAGAACGGATAATTGACCTGGAAGATAAAATAGTGGAAATAACTACTGCAGAGCAAAATAAAGAAAAAAGAATGAAAAGAAGTGAGAACAGTCTCTGAGACCTCTGGGACAACATTAAATGCACCAACATTGAATTATAGGGGTTCCAGAAGAAAAAGAGAAAAAGAAAGGGACTGAGAAAATATTTGAAGAGATTATAGTTGAAAACTTCCCTAATATGGGAAAGGAAATAGTTAATCAAGTCTAGGAAGCACAGAGAGTCCTATACATTATAAATCCAAAGAGAAACATGCCAAGACACATTTATCAAACTGTCAAAAATTAAATACAAAGAAAACATATTAAAAGCAGCAAGGGAAAAACAACAAACAACATGCAAGAGAATCCCCATAAGTTTAACAGCTGATCTTTCAGCAGAAACTCTGCAAGCCAAAAGGGACTGGCAGGACATATTTAAAGTGTTGAAGGAGAAAAATCTACAACCAAGATTACTCTACGCAGCAAGGATCTCATTCAGATTTAATGGAGAAATTAAAACCTTTACAGTCAAGCAAAAGCTGAAAGAGTTCAGCACCAGCAAACCAGCTTTACAACAAATGCTAAAGGATCTTCTCTAGGCAAGAAACACAAGAGAAGGAAAAGACCTACAATAACGAACCCAAAACAATTAAGAAAATGGGAATAGGAACACACATATCGATAATTACCTTAAATGTAAGTGGACTAAATGCTCCCACCAAAAGACACAGATTGGCTGAATGGATACAAAAACAAGACCCATATATTTGCTGTGTACAAGAGACCCACTTCAGACCTAGAGACACATACGGACTGAAAGTAAGGGGATGGAAAAAGATATTTCATGCAAATGGAAACCAAAAGAAAGCTGGAGTAGCAATTCTCATATCAGACAAAGTAGACTTTAAAACAAAGACTATTACAAGAGACAAAGAAGGACACTACATAATGATCAAGGGATCGATCCAAGAAGAAGATACAACAATTGTAAATATTTATGCACCCAACATAGGAGCACCTCAATACATAAGGCAAATACTGACAGTCATAAAAGGGGAAATCGACACTAACACATTCATAGTAGGGAACTTTAACACCCTACTTTCACCAATGGATAGATCATCCAAAATGAAAATAAATAAGGAAACACAAGCTTTAAATGATACATGAAACAAGATGGACTTAATTGATATTTATAGGACATTCCATCCAAGAACAACAGAATACACATTTTTCTCAAGTGCTCATGGAACATTCTCCAGGATAGAACATATCTTGGGTCACAAGTCAAGCCTTGGTAAATATAAGAAAATTGAAATATTTTCAAGTATCTTTTCCGACCACAATGCTATGAGACTAGATATCAATTACAGATAAAGATCTGTAAAAAATACAAACACATGGAGGCTAAACAATACACTACTTAATAACGAAGTGATCACTGAAGAAATCAAAGAGGAAATAAAAAAAATACCTAGAAACAAATGACAATGGACACACAATGACCTAAAATCTATGGGATGCAGCAAAAGCAGTTCTAAGATGGAAGTTTATAGCAATACAATCCTACCTTAAGAAACAGGAAACATCTCGAATAAACAACCTAACCTTGCACCTAAAGCAATTAGAGAAAGAAGAACAAAAAACCCCAAAGTTAGCAGAAGGAAAGAAATCATAAAGATCAGATCAGAAATAAATGAAAAAGAAATGAAGGAAACGATAGCAAAGATCAATAAAACTAAAAGCTGGCTCTTTGAGAAGATAAACAAAATTGATAAATCATTAGCCACACTCATCAAGAAAAAAAGGGAGAAGACCCATCAATAGAATTAGAAATGAAAAAGGAGAAATAACAACTGATACTGCAGAAATACAAAAGATCATGAGAGAATACTACAAGCAACTCTATGCCAATAAAATGGACAACCTGGAAGAAATGGACAAATTCTTAGAAATGCACAACCTACCAAGACTGAATCAGGAAGAAATAGAAAATATGAACAGACCAATCACAGGCACTGAAATTGAAACTGTGATTAAAAATCTTCCAACAAACAAAAGGCCAGGACCAGATGGCTTCACAGGCGAATTCTATCAAACATTTAGAGAAGAGCTAACACCTATCCTTCTCACACTCTTCCAAATATAGCAGAGGGAGGAACACTCCCAAACTCATTCTACGAGGCCACCATCACCTTGATACCAAAACCAGACAAGGATGTCACAAAGAAAGAAAATTACAGGCCAATATCACTGATGAACATAGATGCAAAAATCCTCAGCAAAATACTAGCAAACAGAATCCAACAGCACATTAAAAGGATCATACACCATGATCAAGTGGGGTTTATTCCAGGAATGCAAGCATTCTTCAATATATGGAAAACAATCAATGTAATAAACCATATTAACAAATTGAAGGAGAAAAACCATATGATCATCTCAATAGATGCAGAGAAAGCTTTTGACAAAATTCAACACCCATTTATGATAAAAGCCCTGCATAAAGTAGGCATAGAGGGAACTTTCCTCAACATAATAAAGGCCACATATGACAAACCCACAGCCAACATCGTCTTCAATGGTGAAAAACTGAAAGCATTTCCACTAAGATCAGGAACAAGACAAGGTTGCCCACTCTCACCACTCTTATTCAACATAGTTTTGGAAGTTTTAGCCACAGCAATCACAGAAGAAAAGGAAATAAAAGGAATCCAAATCGGAAAAGAAGAAGTAAAGCTGTCACTGTTTGCAGATGACATGATACAATACATACAGAATCCTAAAGATGCTACCAGAAAACTATTAGAGCTAATCAATGAATTTGGTAAAGTGGCAGGATACAAAATTAATGCACAGAAATCTCTGGCATTCCTATACACTAATGATGAAAAATCTGAAAGTGAAATCAAGAAAACACTCCCATTTACCACTGCAACAAAAAGAATAAAATATCTAGGAATAAACCTACCTAAGGAGACAAAAGACCTGTATGCAGAAAATTATGACACTGATGAAAGAGATTAAAGATGATAGAAATAGATAGATATACCATGTTCTTAGATTGGAAAATCAACATTGTGAAAATGACTCTACTACCCAAAGCAATCTACAGATTCAATGCAATCGCTATCAAACTACCACTGGTAGTTTTCACAGAACGAGAACAAAAAATTTCACAATTTGTATGGAAATACAAAAGACCCCGAATAGCCAAAGCAATCTTGAGAATGATAAACAGAGCTGGAGGAATCAGGCTCCCTGATTTTAGATTATACTACAAAGTTATAATAATCAAGACAGTATGGTACTGGCACAAAAACAGAAAGATAGATCAATGGAACAGGATAGAAAGCCCAGAGATAAACCCACGCACATATGTTCACCTTATCTTTTATAAAGGAGGCAGGAATGTACAGTGGAGAGAGGACAACCTGTTCAATAAGTGGCGCTGGGAAAACTGGACAGGTACACGGAAAAGTATGAGATTAGATCACTCCCTTACACCATACACAAAAATAAGCTCAAAATGGATTAAAGACCTAAATATAAGGCCAGAAACTATCAAACTCTTAGAGGAAAACATACGCAGAACACTCTATGACATAAATCACAGCAAGATCCTTTTTGACCCAACTTCCAGATAAATGGAAATAAAAACAAAAAGAAACAAATGGGACCTAATGAAACATAAAAGCTTTTGCACAGCAAAGGAAACCATAAACAAGACCAAAAGACAACCCTCAGAATGGGAGAAAATATTTGCGAATGAAGCAACTGACAAAGGATTAATCTCCAAAATTTATAAGCAGCTCATGCAGCTCAATAACAAAAAACAAACAACCCAATCCAAAAATGGGCAGAAGACCTAAATAGACATTTCTCCAAAGAAGATATACAGACTGCCAACAAACACATGAAAGAATGCTCAACATCATTAATCATTAGAGAAATGCAAATCAAATCTACAATGAGATATTATCTCACACCAGTCAGAATGGCCATCATCAAAAAATCTAGAAACAATAAATGCTGGAGAGGGTGTGAGAAAAGGGAACGCTCTTGCACTGTTGGTGGGAATGTAAATTGATACAGCCACTGTGGAGAACAGTATGGAGGTTCCTTAAAAAACTATAAATAGAATTACCATATGATCCAGCAATCCCACTACTGGGCATATACCGTGAGAAAACCATAATTCAAAAAGAGTCATGTACCAAAATGTTCATTGCAGCTCTATTTACAATAACCCGGAGATGGAAACAACCTAAGTGTCCATCATCGGATGAATGGATAAAGAAGATGTGGCACATATATGCAATGGAATATTACTCAGCCATAAAAAGAAACGAAATTGAGCTATTTTTAATGAAGTGGATAGACCTAGAGTCTGTCATACAGATTGAAGTAAGTCAGAAAGAGAAAAACAAATACTGTATGCTAACACATATATATGGAATTTAAGGAAAAAAATGTCATGAAGAACCTAGGGGTAAGACAGGAATAAAGACACAGACCTACTAGAGAATGGACTTGAGGATATGGGGAGGGGGAAGGGTAAGCTGTGACAAAGCGAAAGAGAGGCATGGATATATATACACTACCAAATGTAAGGTAGATAGCTAGTGGGAAGCAGCTGCGTAGCACAGGGAGATCAACTTGGTGCTTTGTGACCGCCTGGAGGGGTGGGATAGGGAGGGTGGGAGGGAGGAAGACGCAAGAGGGAAGAGATATGGGAACATATGTATATGTATAACTGATTCACTTTGTTATAAAGCAGAAACTAACACACCATTGTAAAGCAATAAAAAAAATCATTAATAAGAAAATAAAAAAATAAAAGGAGGCTTCTCATCGGATCTTCACAAGGCATGTGTTGCCAATATGACTCTCAAAATATCAGTACCTTTGGAGATCACACATCTCTTGAAATTTAATATACTATTCAAAATGTGTATTGATTCTGATGTTCTCCCAGTGTTGTTTGAAACGTAACTAAAAAATTTCCCCAATGCATTCTTCTGTTAAAATGCTGAATGGATCTTCGGGACGTTAATAGACATTTTTTTCCCTCTGTAAACACTGACTGAAAACATCATGTTGAGGGTCATGTGCAGTCTATGAAGTGTATATTAATCCATGTATGTCTTCCCAGGAAAACATTAGCTGGGGAGGGTTTGCAGGGTGTGCTTGCTTGATCCAGTCTTCTCTTCTGGCTTGCAGAATTCAATTACTTCCTCTCAAAGCCGGCAGCACAAAGCTCCGTTCAGTTACTAGTCATTGTGTTTGGCTCATAGTTCGCATGCAGTTTGATATCCGGCAGTCTCCTCATTGGGTCTGGTGACTGTACATGAAAGGGTTATTATCTATCTGTCATCTCTTGCCCCTTCAAGTAGAGTTGTGGAAGAGGGACAGGATGAAGGTGGGCAGGACAACCCCATTCAGACATGGAGAGAATGGGAGAGACACAGCAGTGTCTTGACTCACCTGTGTCCTGAATGGGAATTGCCTGACCTCTGTGTGCTTAAATGGGGTCTGTTGCCTGATAGGCTTCATTTTAGGTTGAGTGGGTGGGGAGCAGAGCCCCCTAAATCTCATCCGCCATCTTATCTGTCAGACCTCAGTCCAGAGCTCCTCCAGGATTTCAGAGGGCAGAGGGCTCCTACTTTGCCTGGAGCCTTTCTTCCATATAATCTCTTGGCTGCATTTTTTTTTTTTTTCTGTTTTATTCCATCCATCTTAGCTCTTCAGTCTACTTTGTCATCCAGAAATTTGTTGAAATCTCATCCATTGATGATCTCTGTCCCCTAATATTTCGTCTAAGGCCATGGTTTTATTATGTACTGTACCCATTGACATTGATTTCAGTTGGATGTTGAGGTCAAAGGGCATGGGCTCTGTCTGCCCTCTTCAACAGGGAGTTTTGAGTTTTGAGAGACCAAGTTCATCTTACAACATTAGAAGCAGTTAGTTGCAACACTGTTTTTGTTGTTGTTTTATGTGTGTGGCGAAAATAAAATTGGTTCCTCTTGATTGGTGAACACTGAATTCTGGGCTTCTGCTTCTGACAAGCAAGAAAGGCAAAAGAGCTGATAACTGACCCTGGGAAGTGCCTGTGTTTGGTTGGAGTTGTTTGATGAAGGAGAGGAGACGAGACAGGGTAGGAGGCCAATGAAGGAGAGTGTGGTGTGCTACCAAAGCCTGAGAGAACAAGTGCCATGGAGATGTCAAGTAGAATAAGGAGTAAATGTGGTTTATCCTCTGCCTCTATATTTTCTCTCAGTGACCCAAAAATCATTTTATGGAAGATGGTATCTCACAAGGTTATGGGACCTAAGTTTTTTGAACAGTAAATCTTTATACATACATTTGCCATTTTATGGATTTTGCTAAGCTCTTTTTAATGATATTTTTTAGTCTCTATGTAGCTTTTCGAAATGACTAGCACTGTGTGTTTATAACTTATTTCTTTAAACATTCTAGCAAAATCTCAGGCTTCTTGCCCTGTTTAACTCCAAGTGACTGAAAACCAGAAATGATAGAGGATTAAACAAGATGGAAGTGTATTTCTCTCACAAAAAAAAGAAGTCTAGAGGTCAGCATTCCAGCAGCTTCATAGTGTCAAGGATTCAGGTTTCTTCTTTTGCTGTTCCACCACCCTGAGTATGTGACTTTTGCCTCTAGTACAGTATGGCTGCTGCAGTTCTAGCCATCACATCCATGTTTCAGAAAGCAGGAAGAAGGGCAGGAGAAGAAGAGGCCTGCTCCTTTCCTGTAAGGATATTTCCTAGAAAATGCACTCACTGTTTCTGCTTATAGCTTACTGGCCACACTCTGTCACTTGTCCTCGCCTGGTTGCAAGGGAAGCTGGGAAATGGTCATGCACTTGGCTAAGCATTGGGGTTCTATTACAATGGGAAAAAAGGGAGAATGGATGTTGGGGCAACCAGTGACCTCTGAGCACTTCCAAAGGCCTGAAGATGCCTATCAAAAATTGGCAGCAGATCTCCTAAGCAATGAAAAAGAAAAGCTGGGGAAAATGAGGGCAGAGAGGAGAAGAGAACAGTGGTGGCTGAGGGTCTTCTCCAGTGGTGGCAGGCAGCTGATTCATGGGAAGTGAGGAAACAAGAAAAGGGGGACTGTTTTGCAGGTTTGGGGATAGGAAGGAAGGGACTGAGGGTCAAGCACAGGCAGCTGCCTGCTCCTCAGTGGGAGAGCCCTCAAGGCATAGGCATCTTTTGGACGGTGTTACTTGAATGTTTGGTAAACAAAGGAGTAATATGTAGAAAAGTCACTGCATACTAGTATCTCCCAAGATGGATGTCCAGCACCACTTTTCTAAAACTAGAGGAAGAACCAGGCCCTCGGTTTCCTGTCTATCATCATCTAATTTATATCTTTTGATCTCTCTGTAGGATGGAGCAATAATTGTTGTTCAAAATGATGATCTTGAATTCTTACAAAATTGTGTGAGAATAGCCAGAAATGGTGTGGCTTTAACAAGATGCCTTTGGATAAAAGTTATCATTGCACATGCACCCCCTTCCCAATATTGCATCAGAAATGTATGTTTCCTGTGTGTTGGAGCAGTAACTTGCTGGAGGTGGCAGGGCTGGCATTGAAACCTGAGAGAGCCTAAGGAGGATGTGCAATGTGGCAGTTATCTTTGGAGAAACAAATCAGTTATTAATAACTGGATTCTTCAAAATAAGAGGTCCTTGGTGGAAAAATAACTAAAGGATAAGATTGAGAAATAGTCTCATTATGTTACATGTGGAGACTGGCTGGCTGGAGTTCTTATTGCCTCTGGCCATTTTTTTTTGCCATGGGCTTAACTCCAAAGGTATAAATCTTCTCTGTTCCCTTCCATTGTGGTTTATAGTGTCTCATCCTGTGCTCAGTGTGAAGGTGTTTGTAGAAGCCCCTTCATTGCTGATCTTTGGCTACTTTGAATAGAATCTCCCACTAGGTTCCTGTCTGTGCTATGTTTGGGTTGATGTCTTTCCCCTCCTGTAGTTTTGGGAGACCAAGGGCCACACGAGCTTTGTTTTCTTACAGGGATGTCAGCCAAACACCCAGTCTTCTCTTGAACAGTTGCCATTTCTATCTCATGTCTGTTCCACAGAATTCTCTGTACAGACACTTTTCACTTCGCACATAGTGGTCTATCGAAAAGGTGCCCCTGGGGAGTAGTTTTTTTGAGAACTTCTGACAAAGAAACCATTTCTTCTGTAGATATAGCCTCTCTTAGGGACTTTCCATCGGACAAGTGACATCTCATCATTCTGTAGGGTCCTGCTGAGTCCTGGGAGATTTGGTTAGACATCTTGTTTCCTAGATCTCAGGGAAGAGTTATTCTGATTATTCAGTTTGGTGTTCTAACATGACTCTTACATTTCTCATTGGTCTTATTATATCCAAAACACTAGAATGAACCATCATTTGAAATTGAAGAAACAAAGATTTTTAGTGTCCTGGGGATCCAAAAGGGGATAGAATGGTTTGAGATTGGATGGTTTGGGATTTTTCAGGGTCCTTCCTTTTCAGGGAAACTGGCTCAGGATTTCCAGACTTTGTTGTCCACTAATCTCTCTTGGCTTTGATGAGTTCACCACAGGTAATGTGGTTGTGGAAGCTGATCTTAGGGCTGGTTTTTCTGGTTGCTTCGAAGAATCTCATATTGCCTCGTGTGTTCATCTGTGTGTGACTCCAGGGCTCACTCACTCATCATTCTGAGGTGTTTAGCACCGCTTGGGCAGGGGGAGAGGAAAGGGCTTGGTACAGGGGTGGTGACATTGAGTTGCAGGAGCAGGAATCTGCTGGGAAGGATGGACAGAGAATGAGTCAAGGGTCCCAAAGTACAATGGGGAAGCCTTGAGTGCCCTGCCACAGAGTTTAGGGGAAGCCAGTAAAGGTGTCAGCACAGAGGGGTGAGAGGCTTAGATATATCCATTTTGTACTTTTTAAATTATGGAAGCAATACTTGTTTTGTGGAAAATGTGGAGGTGACAGGAAAGTATAAATGAATATAAACTACATTAATTTCACTACCCAGAATATAACTGCTGTTAACATTTTCATCATGTCCTGCTAATCTTTTTCCTGTGGTTTTAAAATGGCTGCTTGGCATTCCTCCCTATCTTTGTTGAATAGATCATGGCAGAATCTTCTATTGTTGGACATATAGCTTGTTTCTTCCTATAAATAATGCTGTGATGAACATTCTCATAAATTGTGTTTCTCTAGACATTCACTTAGGGTAGTGTCTCAGTATGGAATGACTAGATCAGAGGAGATGTGAACCATTTAAAGGCTCTTTGTACCTATTTCCAAATTGCCTTTCGGAAAGGTGGTCCTAATTTACATTTCCATGAGTGCACTGGTTTTTGCCCCCCCACCCCCACCCCCACCCCCCGCCCCCGGTCCACAGTGAATATTCTTTTTATTCTTTCAATCTGATGTGAGGAAAATCGTTTCTCGTGGCCATTTTTTTTACATCATTTACAAATATTTGTAAATATTTATTTGTATTTGGCAAATTGTCTTTCTCTTTTGCTTAATTTTCTATTGGTATGTTCACATTTTTCTTACTAATTATAAGGTTTGTTTTTTTTTTAGTAAAGAAGTTGAAAGATCTAAACTGGTATTGTTCTTAAAGGATTTTTGGAAATGATTATCCATTTTTCACAGACATGCCACTGTGACAGCCTAGCAGGAATTTGGGCAGTGGGGTGCTCAGTAGGCCTGTGACATTATTACAAGGCCTGACCATGCAGTGACCAGCCGGCCACTTGTATACATGTCTAGAAGTGGGCTTGCTGCATTATCAGAAGCTTTGGGCTTTCTGCATTATCAGAAGCTCCTATTTTATAGGGATGAGCAAAAAGGCTTGAAATTCAAGCTATATTCTGAACCCAGGTGGGCTGAATCTGAGTTCCATGCTCTTTGCCTTAGCCTTTTGCCTCCTTGGCCTCCTCGTTTCCTCAGTCATGGTGTGGCCAGAGAGTCCCTAACACAGGAGGACCTATGAATGTCTCAGGGTTAGCCAACAGGGCTGTTGGGAGGGCAGTGGGGAAGCCTTTACCTCACTCTGCACCAGTCTGTGAGAAAGGAGCTGGTGACAGTGGCCACTGAGTTCCTTGGGGCCTGCAAACTGGAATCAGGGACATCTCAGCCAGCGCAGGCCCTGCAGGCTGCAAGCAGGCTGGAAGCTACACTGGTATGAGGCCTGTGTGGCATGGATGCCTTGTCCCCTGAGGCCCGGCTCAGCCCCAGCCTGCTCTGTGGAGCCCTCTTGACTCCTGCACCCCATTTCTTCATCCTCCTCCCTTCTCCATGCTTCTGTGGAAATTGACTGTTCAAATCCTGGTTGCTATCTCCTCAGCAGATGAAGTCCCTGGAGTTGGGCTCCTTGTCTTGAATTTCTGTAGTTCCCATGAGCTGCAGGCAGGTTGATCCGTCATGGGGGTTCCTGGCAGGCTGGCAAAACTGGGGTAACAAAGCAAGCAGAGCCCAAAGGCACAGCTTTCCTTTATGACCTCTTGGTCATATAAACTCCCAGTTGCTGTCAGACTTGGCTGTTCCTAGACGTAAAGTGGTCGGGAGGTTGAGTGGTGTTAAGTCAGCTGTGAAGATTAGCAACTGGCTGGGTGGTCTGAACCAGGCCTCTGGTTTCAGGAGGAATTTGTTGAGCTTAGTGACTAGAGTAGTGGAGCAAAAAGAAAACATTGGCAGGTCAGTGTTTATTTTTAGTATTGAAGTACTATGCTGCATTAATACATGATGTGCTTAGTATCAATCCCAACATTTGTTGAAAAGTGTTTAGAGTTTATGAAAATAAAAAGACAGTAAAACTAAATGGTTCAGATGCACAAAATTTGGACACACTACAGAATATCAGGTAAAAATTTAAATGCATAAAAAGGCTAAACTAAAAATTACTGTTGTCGGTGAGGAGGAAATTTCCCCCTCTACCCCCCTTAAGTTCTGTGGCTGGACTAATAATAAAATTGACACAAGACAGATTAACAGGAGAAAAAGAAATTTTAATTCATGCGCATGGAGGTCCCATAGGAATGGGACCTAAGAAGTGGCCACAGCAGGCAGCTTTTATACTTTTTAGACGGTTTGTGAAGAATTGACAGGATGAAGAAGCTTAGGTTTTCGGTGCCCAATTAGTGAAGAACGTAAACAGCGTTTGGGCTTGGGGTAGTAAATTAAAGAAGTTAACAAGGTTTGTTTATATAGGCTTCTTGGCTGAATTCCCTATCACTTGGCTATAAGGGTGTCCTCCTAAAGCTCCAGATGCAGGGAGTGCACCTTACACATGAGAGATTTCCTGCTTTCAGGGGACAGCAAGGAGGGTCAAAGTGTCCTTCTTGCATTGGCTGTTTCTTAAATAACTAATTCAAAATAATCAATATACCATTGTGACATATTTTGGGGTGGCCTGCCCTGAGTCTCAATGATGGCATGCAGGTGTGACAAGCAACTTGGACTGCATGAACACAGCTTCCACTCTCACCGTGCAGCAGAGCACTGTGGTGACTTGGATTTCCCTCCCTGCCTGTGGAAGCCTATGGGTAGATTTCTTCCTGCCCTGTGTCCTTCTCAGGTTCACCTACCTGTAAGGCCTAAGTACTGAGCTGTCCTTAAGCCTTTCTGGTTAAGAGATTGTTGCTCCCAGCCAGGACCTCTCGGAGTAAATGCTCTGAGAACAGCTGGGGCTGATATCCACAGTCTATGCCCAGAAATCCTTGACTGGGCACTGAGCCTGAGCACTCTCTCAGGCTGTGAACAGTTCACTGGCGCTGTCCATTCTTAGCTCAGGCCTAGTTCTCAGAGCCTTGGATAGAGGCTCTACCCCTGATAGAGTTCTCTGGGAGAGAGGCAGCTTGGAAGTGCTCTCAAGGCAAATATGTCAGTAGCCTGATACTGAGGGAGGATAAACTCTAGGATTCAAACCTGAGCACTAAAGCACAGGGTCTGTATTACTGGGGAAGACAGCCTCTTCATTCATTAGCTCCTGAGATCTGCACAGGTGGAAGAGCAATGGGAATTCAGGGTGTTAAAAACAAGACAATAGGCCCAAAATGGAGTCACTTATGCTAAGCTCCACATCACCAAAGAGACCTAGGTACTGTTTTGGCTCTCCCAGAAATGGAACCTTAGACCAGTCACTCAGGAGTTACCTAATCAGCACTATTTAGGGTAATCTCCTGATAGACCCCTGCCATTCCCTGAAGGAAAGTAATATTGCAATAACCAATCTACCTTTTTTTTTTTGGCCTCACTGCGCACAGCATTTGGGATCTTATTTCCCTGATGAGGGATTGAACCCCTCCCCCTGCAGTGGAAGCGCAGAGTCCTAACCACTGGACTGCCAGGGAATTCCCCCAATCTACTTTTTTGCTAGTATAGTTTCCTTGTTCACACTCCCTTCTTCCTATAAAAGCCTTTCATTTTGTGCAGCTCCTGGGAGCTTATTTCTTTCTGCTGAGTTGGATGCTGCCTGATCATGATTGAATACAACCAAAAAGATCTTTAAAATATACTTTGTTGAATTTTATTTTTTAACAAAGGAAACGTAGAATAATAGGTTAAGCATCCTTTTTGCAGAGGTGGTTAATCATTTTTGGGTAGAAGATTTGCTTTTAAATAGCTTCAAAAGAAAACCATTTTTTATTGATGAAGCAGGTACGTTTTGGTTATCTAGAAATTTCACTATGGATTAGCAGGTTTTTCCTTAATACTAGATAACAGAGATGTTAGAGTTTATTCTGTTCATCAAACCTTCAACCCTCAGCTGAGATCGAGTTGGGTAGAGGTGACAGCCTGCCGGTTCCGTGTGAAGAATAAGTGGCCGCCAGTCACTGTTGCCTATGTTATTAAGGTGGCGAGTAATTTCTTTTTTGGTTGATGCATCTGTCTGTCTGTGCTTGGAGCAGAAACTAGCTTGGTGGAGAACTCAGCTTCTGGAAGCCCAAGCTGCAGGAGGCATGTATTCCTTTTTTGCACGAATGCATGGAGGGAAAGGCAGTCAGCAGCTGCTTGAGATTGTCTTCTCAGTTCTGCTACCCACCTCTCTTCTCCTGTTTGATGGCTCATCCTTATGACATTCTTAAGACTTTCACATTCCTTCCACATAGAACCTGCAGACATGAGATGGAGACATTTTGTGCAAAGTGGTTGGCTATTGTGGTGTGATATTTATGCCTGCCATTTTAACCTACAGACTCAGAAGTGGATAACTCCTTAGTCATTCCTTAAGCTGTCTTCTTTCTTCCCTTCCTCCCTTTGTACAGAGACATTTATTGAGGACCTTCTATGTACCAGGCAGTGTTGTAGGCCATGGGGATATAGCAGTAAATAAAAGTCCCTTCCACATGGAGTTTATGTTCTAGTGGAGGAGACAGAAAAATGTGTAATAATTTCAGGTAGTAATGATCTTACAAAGAAGAATAAAGCAAGTGTTTCTTAATATGAAGGTAGCATTTCAAAGTGTGAGCATTGGAAGGGACCTTCCAGCATGCAGTCCAGTTGGCTTAAAGGACAGATGTGTTCTGATTCTGCCTGGAGTATTTCCCATTATTCAAGAGAAATGAGTGTACCTATATGTTCTTGCAGCATTGAACCATTTTGGGCTTAAAAGGTTTCACTCTGCCAACTTATTCTTTATTCCTGACAACACATTAGTTGCTGTCCAGAAATACAGCTCATTATCACCTGGGTTTTATGGGTGTCCCTCCCCAAATAATTTTAATCTTCGGGAAGGGCTGAAAATTTAGTCCTTTTAGTCATTAGTTGTAATTGTGTAACTGTAGCTCTAAAGTTGTCTTTCCTACCCAAATGGTGGCAGCCATTATTCTAGGTTTTGTAGATAAAGGTTGATGAATTTGATTAAAATTCAGTGAGTTTAAAAAAACACTCATTGAGCTTTAACCAGCTTCTAGGCCAGGAGCACTCAAGGTAAAGAAAGATGAATAGGGCAGTCCTTACTTTTTTTTTTTTTTTTTTTTTTTTGCGGTACGCGGGCCTCTCACTGCTGTGGCCTCTCCCGTTGCGGAGCACAGGCTCCAGACGCGCAGGCTCAGTGGCCATGGCTCACGGGCCCAGCCACTCCGCGGCATGTGGGATCTTCCCAGACCGGGGCACGAACCCGCGTCCCCTGCATTGGCAGGTGGATTCTCAACCACTGCGCCACCAGGGAAGCCCAGTCCTTACTTTTGATGAGCTTGAAATCTAAATTAGATTATGTTAAGATTATGCCCTCTGAACATGACTACAAAGTGCAAAAATTAGTGGGAGGAAGGACACATAATATGCTGTGGGAACTTTATTGAAAGAGGAAACTGGTGAGCAGGGTCGGGTATTAGTTTCCTGGAGCTGTTCTAACAAATTGCCACAAACCCGGTGGCTTAAAACAACAGGAAATTATTCTCTCACAATTTTTGGAGGCTGGAAGCCTGAAATCAAAGTATTGGCAGGACCATACTCCTTTCAGAGGCTCTAGGGGCGAATCCATGCCAGGCCCCTTTCCAGCTTCTGGTGACATCTTGGCATCCCTTGGCTTGTGGCCACATCTCTCTCTCTCTCACTCTCTCTTTCTGGTCTTTCTTCACATTGTCTTCTCCTTTGTTTCTGCATCAGATCTCCCTCTGCCTCTCTCCTATAAGGACACATGTGATTCCATTTAGGGCCCAACTGGATAATCAGGATAAGCACCTCTGTTCAAGATCCTTAACTTAATTAACACACCTTTTGCCATATAAGGTAATATTTACTCTTTTGCCATGTAATGTAATATTCACAGATTTCTAGGAAGTCAATTTATTTTGGGGAGGGGTGTTTTTTTTTTTCCTGTTTGCTGCAGGTGGAAATCAGGGAAGACGTTCTCTGAGGAGTCTTAGTGCTCCTAAGATGGGATCTGAAGGATGAGCAAGGAGGAAAAAAGGCTGGGAACAAAGCTGAAGAAGAGAACAGGGTGGGAGGTAATCAGGGCCAATGAGTAGCTGTGCTTGGTTGGAGCATGTGGCTTGTGCTGGGTGTAGTGGACGGATCTTGGAGGACCTGAGGTGAGAGGCCATTTGTCATTAGTTCACTAGGCAAAAATGAGTGGATGAGGCGTGTAATCAGAGCTGTGCTTTATGAAGATTAATTTGGGAGTGTGTGGGGAATAAGTTAGAGAAGGGAGGAATTAGTGGAGAAATCAATTGGGAGGCCAGTGTAGTAGAGAAGGGCTGACATGCAAACTTTAGCAAGCATACTAGGGGTGAGAGTGGGAATAAAGAGAAACCCTGGAGTGTTAGGATCACACAGTTTGAGGACAGATGGGGTGTAGGGAGGGGGATTTGGAGATGGTGATGAGGTCACTGTTCCCTATGGAGCACATCTCAGGTAGATTCGATTCTGATAGAAACAGGAGGAAGAGCTAGTGTGGGTGGTAAAGGAGGTGGTTCGTTTTGGACCTGTTGAGTTTTGAGGTGCTGGTTGAACATAGAGGTGTCTTGTTGACGGGTTGAAATGTAGTGCTGTAGCTTGGGAGAGAGGATATATCTAGGAAGGTAGGTCCATAGAAGAGAGACTGATGGTACTAAGGGTGCAGTACACTGCACTACAGAAATACAAGCTTGGGGAACACTGGCATTTAGGAAGTGTGGGGAAGAAGAACAGAAGTGTGAGGAGAGGAATAAAATAAGACTGTTTCAGTTATAAATGCAAGAAGCTTCTCAAACTTGATTAAAAGGGAAAAAGGACTCTATTAGCTCATGTAATTTAAAGACCAAGGAGGTTCTAGCTTCAGGCCTAGTTTAATCTAGTGCCTCAATGTCATCAAGCCCCAGTCTCCCTCCATCTCTTGGTTCTCTTTCACGTTGGCTTCATTTCTAGGTTTCACATGGTTACAGGATTTTCCAGCAGGTGGAAGGTCCCATTGACAAGGTTATGCCTTCTTCTTCGGGGCTCCAGAAGTACAAGGAATTGCTATGATTGGATCATGTGTTTACCTCTCACCCAGTGGTTGTGGTCTAGGGAGCACAGTGCTCTAATTAGTTATAAATTACCTGCCTACACTGGGTGGGAGTGGAGAGAGGATTACCCCAAAACAAAATTAAAGAACTGTTATCACAAAAGGGAGAACCAAAGCTGGGTATTAAAACACTACATGTGCAGTATACCAGGATTGATCCAAGCCCAGCAGTATCACCAAAGATCCAGTCCGAGAGGCAATAGATTGATAACTGATACATATGTCAACTGTTTTCAAGCTTTATGTAGTTAAAACCCCATATAGACATAATTTTGCATTCTGCCTTTTTCGTGTTGCTGCATGGTGTTTATAGTTGTATTGTTAATAGCTGCACAGAAAGTTGGTTTACCATAATTTACCTAGTAATTTTCCTTGGCTAGGGACATAAAACCTGTTTCTGCTTTTTTATCAATACAGTGATGCCATGTTCATTTCTCAGTGGTCCCCAGGCTCAGCCTCTCTGGTTTCTTCATCTATTTCTATTACAGTCTTGTTTCTTTTGTATCTCCTTACTGTTTTAACCTTTGTACTGGACATATTTGCCCCTAGGTAAGGTCTCACCAACGCTAAGTAGAGCAGGACCATGCCTGTGTTAATACAACCTAAGGTGTTTTTTTTTTTCTTTCGGTACGCGGGCCTCTCACTGTTGTGGCCTCTCCCGTTGCGGAGCACAGGCTCCGGACCCGCAGGCTCAGCGGCCATGGCTCACGGGCCCAGCCGCTCCGTGGCATGTGGGATCCTCCCAGACCGGGGCACGAACCCGTGTCCCCTGCATCGGTAGGTGGACTCTCAACCACTGCACCACCAGGGAAGCCCAGGTTTGTTTTTTTAAAATAAAAAAGTTCAACTGAGTAAAATTTGAAGATATTATTGGCTTCATTCAATGATCATGAATCAGGCAGCATCCACTGTAGCAGACAGAAATGAGCTCCCAGAGCAGTACAGAATGAAAGACTTTTATAGGCAGGAGAGAGTGGGAACAAGGGACTTAACACTAGGCAGAAAAGTAGATTAGTTACTGCAAAGTTACTTTTCTTTAGGATATGGTAGGGGTCTGTCAGGCACATTACCCAAAATAGTGCTGATTAGGTAACTCCTGACTGACTGGTTTAAGATTCCATTTCTAGGAGAGCCAAAGCTGTAGGTTGTCTCGGTTTGGTGATGGGAACTTAACATAAGTGACTCCATTTTGGGCCTGTTGTCTTGTTTTGAACCGATTGGATCAGTTTTTGTTTTTGTTATTCAAACTAATCTGTGATTGTCAAAGTCCTTAAGTCTTCGGGTGTATATGTTACTGTTAAGCTATATCTCCCTCATTTTATGCTTCTGAACTGGTGGTTGAAGTCTTCTGTTAATTGCAGTCTAATTTTATATTTGTATAATTGGCCCGTCTTTCTAGCACATTGATATTTTTAAGTGTTTGTCTATCTTTCTGAGCTTTGTGTTGCCTGCATGTTTTATCAGTCTGCCATCAGTGGTTTCACCTAAGTCATTGATGACAGAGGTGACTAGGAAGCAAAACAGGACTTGGGTGTGCAGTGTGATTACAGCTGTTATCCCCCCAAAAACATGTATACGTAGAAAAAGACTAGCATGAAATACATCAGAACGTTAATTATTTTGGATAATTTGGAGGTTCTAAAGATGCATATCCCAGTTATCTTTAAGGAATATGTATTACTTTAAGAAAAATGTTTATCAAGACCAGATAAGGGTTGAAGCGGTATGCATTCCCTAGTGCCTTCAAATTTATTGATAATAAATTTCAGGCATTAGTAAGTGCTATAAAGAAAAGAAAGCATTGTAAGGAGATAGAGAATGATGGAGGTGGAGTTGAGCCATTCTTTTATGAGTAGGGTGGTTAGAAAAGCCCTCTTTGAGGAGGGACTGTCTGAATGGCGACTGAGTGAGGTGGCTGATTGAGCAGTGAGAACATTCCAGAGTCGGGGTGAAGGCTCTGAGTCAGGAGTTAGGTCAGTGTATTGAGAGACAGCAGAAAGGCCACTGTGGCTGTGGGTCCATCCTCCCTGGAGATCACTGGTGCAGTGAAGGGCTAGGAGAGGTAGGTTGGGATCTGGTAAGTTAAGTTAAGATAGTGAGAGGTCATTAAAGGGGTTTTAAATGGGGGAGACGCATGCACTGGTAGGTATTTTAGGAAGATCATTGGCTATTTGTGAGGAGAGTGGAGGGTGGAAGGAGCAATTAGGAGACTGTTGCAGATGAGAGATAATGGGGGCTGGGATGAGCCTAGTGACCGAGGAGATAGAAAGGATATGTTCAATATATATTTTGGCTGTAGAACCAACAGAACTTGAATTGTTTTTCAGTTGCAGATAATCATGCAGATCATGCAATTCATTGGCTTAAGCCATTCTTGGTCCTCACTCCACTGTGGCTTTCAGGTGTTGGCATCATCTGAAGACTCCCATGAAGATGCAGGCTAGTGCTGGTAGCACCTGGGGCTCTGCCTCTCCACCTGTTCCCCTTTTCCTCAGGCTGGTGGGGGAAAGAGAGCTCAAGTGTCTCTCCCCACAGTCATCTAACTGATTCTAGAGTTCTAATTTGATTATACTATCTTAGGCCAAGTGCCTACTCCAGAACAGTCATGTTCCCCATTGGGTTATGCTGGGGTTAAATGCCTGTTCGTGAACCTGTCGCTGTGGAAAAGAGCATGGGATTAAAATGATTATTTTGCACAGGCTACTACACACCATGCAAGGGGAGTAGAATGGATTTTAGGAGGGAGTCAGCTGCAGTGTCCAGTACCTGGGGAAAGATGAGGAGAGAGGAATTAAGCATGACTCCCGGGTTTCTGGCTTAGGCAGGATATAGATTGTGGCGCCATCAACTGGCTAGCTAGGCACTTGAGGATCAACAGTTTCGTGGGTAATGTCAGCAGTTTTTTTCAGATATGTTTGAGATGCCTGTGAGAACTTTCTAGTGGAGATGTCAGTAAGTAGTTGGAAATATAGCAGTTGGGTCTGGCGCTGGAGGAGAGGTTGGGGTTGGTGATACAAACATCAGAGTTGTTGGTGTGGTATTGGTAATTAAAGGCAAGGGGCTGGATGGTAATACTTAAGGGAGAGAGTGTAGTGGGTCCAGAATTGAGCCCAGGGCCAGATCAACATTTAGAGGACAGGTAGAGGGAAAAATAGCACAGGAGACTGAGAGCAGCCAGTCAGGTAGAATGAGAACCTGGAAAGTATGTATCGTGGAAGCTGAGAGAAGAATATTGAAGTGGTCAGCTAGATCTAATATTGCCAAGAGGTGAAGAAGACCTGCATAAGATGAAGACTGGAATGTCCATTCGATTTGGCATCTTTGAGGTTGTTTTATTTACTTCATGTGTTAGAAATTTTAGACTCATTTTAGACCCCAGAGTCTGGGACATCACACTTGAGGGCACATTGGTTTTTCTCTGCTGAGGTACTGGATATCTGAAAGTCATATGCAGTTGAGCTGACCAGGCACTCTTTTTTTTAACCTTTGTATTAAAGGAACTTTTCAAAGACAAAAGAGAATAGTTTAATCAATTTCTTTGTACCCATTGTACAGAAGGGGTGCGATAAACATACTTTTCCTTTTAATGATTGGTTTTCAAAAGATGATCTGGTGTCCCAGCAACCTTCAAAGGTGGTCTCTGTGGCTTTGCACAGTTATCATTATGAGCTCAGATTTTCATATTTTTGTGTTTATATCACTTTTGGTTTATTATTTATTTTAATGCTCAAATTGTCTCATCTTTGATCATTAGGAGTATTATATTTCTTAAATGGCTTTCTCATTTTCCTATTTCACCTTTTCCCAGGGATCTTAGTCATTTATCAAAAACTATTTTGCATTGTTGCTCTCATAATTTCTTCTACCACTAATATGGAAATTTTGGGATGAGAACATCGTTAATTTTTTGTCCTCAGTATATTTGATTGGCACTTGTTTCTATGACTGTTGGCTATGAATCAGGAATAGTGACACTAAAATAAAGTGACACTATACTATTCTAATACTGTAAACAGCTCAGGGTGCTTGCCTACCCACAGGGGTAGGGGAGCTTGAGGCATGAGATACTGGGGACATTAGCTCTCATGTCCACTTACCTTGTCTAGTAATCTTTGTAGTAAGAACTGTTGGAGATGCATGACACTGAGGTGCGTACTGGATGTCGGTTTATAGTTTAGGGGTTCATCAGATGTGGAATCCAGCAGCTGGTCCTGGTTTCATTTTCTGGCTGAGGTCTAGGGAGTACACTTGAGCCCAATTTTGAGATTGCAAATATATTTTTCTTTACCATCTTATTAGATCTTTTGGTAATATTTGATAAACTTTCTTCTTTGCAAGAGCCTTATTCTAATAAAGAGGAAACTTAAAAAAAATTACTTTCTCCCCCAGGATGGACTCATTTTTTCTTAAATACTAATAGAGATGCCTGACTAGGTAACTGATGATAAGAGGACCTATTGGACTCCAGCGGGGCTTCTAATTTTTGGTGTCTTGCTTTGACTCTGGAGGACAGTGGAAAACAAGTGGTATCATTAGAACAGAACTGTGGGCAGAGCCTCCCAGGAGACAGAGGTGATTTTTCCAGCTCTGGTAGTCTCTATCCTGAATTAAGTAATATCTTTTGATGATGATTGGTACTAGGTTAGAGTTGTATGCTTGTTCTTTTAGTAAACAAATACATTTACTCCAGAGGGAGGCTTTAATGGGGGGAGGTAGGAGAGTGTTGGGAGAAAGAACAAACAGGAATTATCCTGTGTCATCCAAACTCTTGGTTTAATGTATGAGAGAGCAGTTTTGAGGAGGTTGGGACCTAATCCAGCAGTGTCTGTCTGAATTAGAAAACCTTGTATTCAAGCAGGCTGCATCTTCCTTTTCTGAACTCCTTCTCAGACATATCTCTATCACAAATCCTGTGCTTCTTTTAGTCCCCTCTATCACTTACATATTTGGCCACAAATGACAGAAAACTCAGAATATCACTAGCTTACCAAGATAGAAATGCCCTTCTTTCTCATGTAATAAGCAGTCCAGGACCCATACCATTTTTGTCGTGCTGCATAGTTGTCCTTGATGGTCTCCTCCTTTTATCTTGTTGCTTAGTCATTGGTAATAGGTGGCTTTCACATCATGGGCCAAGATGGTTGCCGGAGCTCCAACTAGCCTTTCCACATTGCAGTCAGCATAAAGGAAAAATGGTAGAATTGCACACAGTGCTTCTGCTAACATCTCATTGACCAGAACTGGAAAATGCAGTCTTGGTTCTAAGCCCAGCTAAAAATCAGGGCTTCTGTTCTAAGAAAGAAGAGGAGATGAACAGTGGGACAATGGGTTGCAGCCCTATAATGCCTCATATAGTGCTTTTAAGAGCGTGGAAAATGTTGAATTGCTGTATGTCGCTTGGCTATCTGCCAATCTAGTAAACCCTGGGTCCTCTCCAAATGATTGTCTGTGGCTGCTTAGGCAGATGTGGTGAGTCTTACTGTCTTCTCTGTAGGCACCATGCCAGATGTAGGGGGTACTGTGGTGAGGAAGTCAATATTTCCCCCTTGCCCCCACCCAGATTGTGGTCTACAGGAGGAGACCATACAGTGTGGGGTGCATTCTTGAGGGAGGATGGGGGCCACTGGGACACATGGCAGAAGGTTTGGAGAGAAAGGTATCTCTTAGCTGAGATCTGAAGTAAATAATAGTTGGCCAGAAGAGAGATGAGTTTCTGAAGAGGGTGATTTGCAGAGACTGTTCTAGGTAGGGACAGAATGAGCAAAAGGCCTAAGGTAAGAAAGTACAGCCTGTTCTAGGAACTGACTGTAGTTCAGAATGGCTGAGAGAGACGAGGCTGGAAGGGTATACAAGACCATGATCCCAAAGGGGCTTGTAGACCATTAAAAAAAAGTTTAGATCTGTCCTGTAGTTTAGTCTATCCTTTAGAGGTGGAAAAATCACCTCAGTTTAGCCCAGAGAGCTCCAGTATTGCACAGGGAGTTGACATGGTCAGATTTTCTTTTTGGAAGGTCCTTCTTGGTGCAGTGTGAAGAGTAGAGTGGAAGTAGGAATAGACTAAGGCCAGAGATGAGGTGGCTGGTTGGGCTGTCACAGTTATCCAGGGGGGACAATGTTGGCTTGAGTTAAGGGGGGTCTAGAGGCAAGGGGAATGAATAGACGGAGCTAAAAGCTGTTTTGGAGGTAGTGATCCCAGACCTGGTGATAGGAGCCAAGGCAGGAAGCACCAAGGATGATGGCCACCTTTCTCAATTGCCAATTCAGGGGAAAGGGAATGAATTTGGTTTTGAACACACAGAAAATTTTAGGTGTCTTTGGGACATCCAAGGTGGGAACATCCAGTATGTTTGGATATGTGGGTCTGAAGCTCAAGAAGAGGCAGTTAGAGGCATCAGAGTGAATGAGATTACTTAGGGAGAGTGGGCAGTAGAACAGGAGGAGTGCCCAGCACAGAACCTCGTGGAGTCCCTCAGTTAAGGGACAGGCTGAAGAAGAGGAAGCTGCCAAGGAGGAGCTGGCTAAAGAAGGCCTGGCTAGAGAGGCAGGTGGGAAACCAGGAGGATGTGCTGCTTGGAAGCCAAAGGAAGAGTGTGTCTCGATAATAGCATCAGAAGCCGCTGCAAGGCTGTGCCGGTCGTGGAGGTCTGGGAATGCCCGGGGATGAAGGTGGCTTGGTGTGGCTTGAGGAATGAAGGTCGGTTGAGGGAGGAATGAAAGCCCATCAAGGGTGAAGGTCAGTCAAGGGAGGGGTTGGGGTGTTCAAAGCTCTTCCCAAAGGTTCATCCTTCCCCAAAGGGGAAGAGGGTGCTTTCCTTGGATGAGCCTGTTTGAATGGTGTAAATGAGGGCCAGGGGTGAGGGGGAGGCGGGAGGACAGAGGGGAGGGAGGGGAGATCAGTGGAGCAAGGTCTCCGAGGAGGGGGAGGAAAGGGGATGGCAGCACGTGGGAGGCTCCAGTGCTGGTGTCCTGGGAACAGTTGTCCTCCCACAGGAGCCCTATCTGGGCCCAAGGCTGGCAGTGGTGTGTTCTCTGTAAAGACCCCTGTGGCTCATTGTAAATAGTATTGTCTGGGGGTGAAACGGTTCAGAGCCAGTTAGGTTTCAAAAGCTGAACCTCCCGCACGTGTGTCTTTCCGTGTCCTCTGGAGAGCTCTTTGGTGTGGAGGTACTTTAAGGAAGCAGTCCATCTGGAGTAGTTGAATGCATTTTCTGTGGATCACGTTACTGATATGAGGCTTTTGAAGGCAGGATATGGCCATGCCAGGGATGATTCTAAACTTTCAGAGCCAGGCTCTTCCCCTTTGATTCTTTGTTCAGACAATTGAACTTGTCAAATGAGGTTAGCGTTAGAAAAAGCTAGAAATATTTTCTTTGCTGTTCCAAACACTAAACACACACACACACACACACACACTTTTTTTTCCCCCAATAGGAACTCAGATGAAAGTCTACTTGGCTTTTTCAGTAAGGACACATAGGTCCCTTACACTCATATTAAGGATAAACCTGTCTCTGGTAATTTCTTTCCTTACAAGTGGGGGAGTCGATTTTCCTGGCAACTGGCCACAGGGCTTGTTTAAGAAGATGGCAGGCATGATACTTAGTGGAAAGGTTAGGCTCAGCCTGAATGACTTTCCTCCAGGACAAGTTTTGTAATTTGCATCTAAAGCAGTACAAAAAATAGTTTGTGTAAGTTGTGAAGTCACTCATTAAATGAAACTTACGAGTTTTAATGCAGCTAAGTATTCTCTAAACTGCTTGGGTTCTCTCTAGGGTTTTCTAAGTAGATTATAACAGTGAAAATGAGTCCTACGGATGCTGTTCCGGACCAAGCCAGGTCCCTTCTCAGGCCAGGAAGCCAGACCTTGACCACAGGGACCTCCCCTCTCCCCACCATTACAGCTCCTTCTGGCCCTGCCTCGCTGCCTTCTCTTGCTTGTGTTGAAGGAAGCCTTCTGTGCTGTTTTGAGCCCTAGTTCATTGGTGTCTGGGCAGCTGTAGGAGGTTGAGGAACCCTGGTAGGCTGGTAGGGGAAGCCTTTCAGGCATGAGTTTCTCTAAGAATGTTGACAGGTCTGAGCCCTTGGTACCCAAGACTCTCCATGTGTCCCTCACCTGAAGTGCTTCTGCCTTTCCCTATAGAGTCTTAGTGAACCAGAAGGAAGGAGGCCTTAGAGATAACTTTTTTTTTCCTTTTAAAGCAATGCTCTTGTTTCCTGTTTACACCAGCACCACAACCCCCTTGAGAAATGGCTGCTGGACTGTGGAAGGATGGGCGGTGACTGAGAGAGAATCTGAGAGACAAGGGTCTGCCCTACTCAGCCTCTGATCTGGGCCCTTGGGTTGAAAAGAAAGAAAGGAAGGAGAAGGGGATGCCTGGGAGCCGTGCTGAGACAGCTTGAAGCAGCAAGGCAGCCTTTCCCCGCCACTGTGTTCTGGCCCCAGAGCTACTGAGCTGAGTCCTCAGACCCACCAGTCAGCAGGGAGAGGGGATGAGAGTGGGCACTAGTCTGGCTCTGCTGCAAGGGCCACACGAGCTGGAAATCCAAGTGGGTTCTGTCATATGCTCAGTGCAAACAGACACTTTGGTCCATGGTAGGTTAAGTAGAATTAATTAGCTCATTAGTCCAACAAATCTTTGGGCGCCTGCTACGTTCCAGGCACTGCTCAGTGCAGTGGGAATCAAGAAGACCACAGTCACTGACACACCACCGTGTCCAACATATATGTGATGCTTTTACCATGTGCCCCAGCTTGCACAGACTCACTCAGTTATATATCTGTGCTGATAGGTCCCTTATAAAGCATGCACAAGAAAGGAAAGCTGAATGAGCTAAATAGAAATAAGTCCTAATATTTCCTCCCACACCTCAGTGGACTGTGCTATACACATCCCACATCAGGGAGCACGGCCATGTACTGCTGCCTGTGTCTCAGACCTCCACCTTTCATGGGAGCTTTGAGAAGTGGATCATTTTTGAGTTGGGGCCGCCTGTTGGATGAATGGAAAACAGGAAAGAGGAAGCAAGGCAGGCAGATGCTGAGCTCACAGAATTGATTAGCCCAGGGCCCCAGCAAAGCCTGATAACCACCATTCTTTCACCACTCTACCCTCCTTGGGAAGGGTGCCCAGGTTGCCTGGGGTAGGTGTTTAGGGTTCTTGGGCTCCTGTCGTGTGTGCCATGGTCAGCCTACTGCGGGGGGGGGGGTGGGTGTGGGTGTGGGTGCAGCAGGTGCCTGTTGCTATTCAGTCCCTTTATAGTTTTAATAGACTTTCACTGATGTTGCATTTGATCATCCCAACAACCGTCTGAGGTGGGGGGGGGTCCTTTCCCCAGTGGTAAGACCAGAGACTGGAGGCCTGTGCTGAGTGTCATGAGCACCAGGGCTGGGATTTGACTGGCTGCCGCCGCCACCTCCTACAGAAAGTCTTCTGTGGCGTCTGCCTGTCTCACCATCTGCTGGAGGAGCAAACCAGTGAAGCGCTTGACATCTCTGACTCTTGGTCCTGCGTGTGCCACTTTCTGCTGGGTGAAAACTTGGGCTCCAGGTTTCTGCCTCCTTCTGGGCCCACTATGGAAGCTGCCGCCAGCATTCGCCTCCTCACTCGGGCATGAGCAGCCCAAGTGGAAGGCCCTGTCCGTGCATGGGGAGGAGCCAGAATGCCGCAGGATTCCAGGTTCTCCAAGGTTTCTGTTCCTTGCCCTGCTTTCTCGACATCTCCACCTGGAGCCCAGAGAGCTGGCTGATTTGCCCCACCCTGATCCATGTCTTCCCAGGCTGTGCTCTTTCCTCCTGCACAGGAATTTGCCCTTCTGCCTTTTTTGGCTCTGTTTCAGCTTGTGGGAGAGTGGCTGCCTGTGTAGGTGTTTGTCTCCTGCTCTGAGGAGACCTCCAGTTAAGGGCTCTGAGGATGCTTATTCAGGAGCCTGGAGTGAGTTACTTGCTTACAGGCAGGTGACACCTGGAAAGTTAATCTCCTTCAGGCTTGTTTCTTTAGGGCATTTACTTCATTTCTTAGTTGTTCATCCCAGGCCCCCTGATGTCTTGACAGTAACAACAGTCACAGCATCTTTGTAACATTTCTCTCTATCCTTTTACTACTTTCTGCTTCAGGATACCTCTCTTCACTGCACTTCCTCCTAGCAAGGAAGGAGAGGAGTCGGATATGGCGATATCTGGGCTAACGTTCGTGAAAGGGCCTGCAAAGTCCAGAGACTTAGTACCGAGCCGGAGGTCCCTGCCCCTCCCCTGCAGGGGCTCTGCCTGGGTTCCTTCCTGCCCTTCCTAGCCTGGGGAACCAGCAGCCTTTGTGAGTTTCCTTGACAACAGGATGGATAAGTTAAAAATAAACTGTGCTAGGGCTTGTGTGTGTGCATGCACGCATGCCTGTGTCCTCTTGTCTGCTGTGCTCACCTCAGCCCCTGTGGCTTCTAGATACTCCTGGAGAACATCTGTGGGAAGCCTTGGTGGGGCTCTGGTACTTGCATTTTGAAGCCCCTTGGTTGAGGGGTCAGATCTAGATAATCCCACAACATCGTTACCTCATATTCCTGATGGTAGCTGATGGGGAGAGGATGATAATGTTAACATGAAGAATGGAAAGCTGTTCCAAATGCCTCAGTCTTCAGGCAGTCTCATCAGAGAGGGATAATCCCACATTATCCATGCATTTCAGAACCTTGTGGGGCAGTGGAATAGGCACAGCTCTGGGTGGGGGTTTGGTTAAATCTTTCTAGGGAACCCCTACCAGATAAGGAGGGTCCTTTCTGGGCTCCTTTTATTAGGTGAGGAAGCACAGTACAAGTCACTTGGGTGACTTGTCCAGAGCCACTGGCTAAGCATGGCGGAGGAAGGAGCACTGACCCCCATCATCGGAAGTTGTGGCTTTTCCCCTCAGGTCCTACGGATGAGGCCACCTCCATAAGTTCTTTCTTTTTTTAAATTGAAGTATAGTTGATTTACAATGTTGTGTTAATTTCTGCTGTACAGCAAAGTGCCTCCATAAGTTCTTTACCAAAGCCTGCTGTCTCTGTATCATCAGTTCTGCACTAAAGCCTCTGTTTTGTGGTGTTATCACAGTTGTGAGTTAATTTAGAAACAGCTATCTCTATGAGGGCAGGGGCAGCTTTACCACACCTGGAATTAATTCCTCTCTTCCTCCCACCATCCTTACATATATTTGTAAGTATTTTATGTAAGTATCTTTGTGCCGGGCATGAGGATATCCTGAGAAAAAGTTGTTATAATCCTTGTCTTTAGGGACCTTATGGTCAGTTGGGGCAGAAGACAGTTATGAAATCTCCCACCAAGTCCCTGTTGTGGCCAGTGCTGAGCCGGAGGGAGAAGGTCTGATTGTAGGAAAGGGAAGGACTGAGGTGGGGCGTGGGGGTTAGAGAAGGCTGGAGGAACAGGTTAGTGACACAAAGTACTTAAATCTGGAACATATTAAAAAAAACTCCTACAAATCAATAAAAAGGAAAGCAAGAAAACTCAGTAGAAAACTGGCCAATGACTTGACAGACACTTCACAGAAGACGATATCCAAATGGCCAAGAAACATGTGAAGGGATCCTCAGTTTCATATATTTATTAGTCATCAGGGAAATTCACATTGTCCAATTTGAAGAAAGATATAACTGTCTTTTTGTTTCCACATATATGTAATGAAATCTTTGACACTTTGGTGAAACCTCCTTTTGCCATTTTCAGTTTACTTTATTCTGAATCTCTTACTGAAGAATAAAATGGATTCCGAGATGCTTACATAAAAGGAAATCTAGTGGGATGAACACACTGAAGTCAGAGACCTGGTTAGTAGGAGATTTGGGGCCAGCCATCGAATTTCTCAGAGCCCCTGTTTCTTCATTTGTAAACAGGGATCTTTCCGTCTTCCTTCCCTTCCTCCCAGAGCTGCTCAGATGTTCACAGGTGTGGGAGATGCTCTCAAAACTGTGAAGGGCTATTCAAATACTGTGTAGTATTGTTACTCTGATTCCAAGTGATTTGATTTCTCCTGCACCTCTTCTCACAGCAGCTATTCTAAATTCTCCTAAGAAATAAAAGCTCTGAGTAGAAGGATGGTCCCTAGGATGTAGAGCAGCCTGCTCCATGGTACTCTGGTTGGAGAACCTGTTGTTGGCATGGCTCTGGTCCCTTCACACAGGCTGGGGAGCAGGGTGAGTTCCTGTGAGCATTTCCTTATATGGCTGGGGTCTGGTGGCAACTCTGTGAGTGACATCAAAGTGTCTGCTGATGCCCAGGCCTGGTGGCTGGGAGAGGGCAGTGGTACACACCAGTCCTGGTGAAGCAGTGACTCGAGTTAGTGGTCCCATAGGGCTTTCACACTGAGTGGGGCTGGCCTCCTTATGGGGTGTTCTTGTGAAGTCTGGAAGTAACACCATGGACTTTGGGGAGCCCTGTTGCAGGGGCAATAGCCTGAACACCCAGCTTTCCCCGAGAGAGCCCGGGCTGTCTTGGTGGTTCTGAGCATCCATGGCTTGTGGCAGAGCAGGGGCTGCTCCCTGTGTGACTTAGGTGTTGATGGAGAGGGGTTCTCAAAGGTGGATGGGTCTTTTTGGATGTCTACACCCAGTATCCTACTCAGCGCTTGTGACCTTTTCCTCTTCTGTTTTTCTGCTATGTAGGAGTCGGAGGCAGAAGCAAAGGCAGATGGAGAGACTGCATCGGACAGTGAGAGTCGAGTGGAAGCTGTCACCCTACCAACCTCTGTAGACGATACCCCAGAGGTCCTCAACAGGGCCCTTTCCAACTTGTCTTCAAGGTAGCTTGACTTAATGATGCAAGTGCTTGCTGGCGTCTTGCACTGTCTCCAAGTGCCATGGAAAACCCGAAGCCCTTAGAGAGCCCACAATCTTGTAGCAGGAGCCCACATCTGTTAGAATGTGAGGTGCAGGCCTGCCCGCTTTCATTGGCCACAGTCTCCCCTGCCTTTGCCTAGGGCTCCATTGAGTATCATCTAGTGTTTAACAGTGACTACGAGCACCGCCTGGGTGGATCTGGCCTTGAAGGGTGCTCTAGGCTGTCTGGGAGGTGCTGTCTAAGGAGGAGGAACGAGTGGACATGGGGGTGGTCACTGACACAGCACATGAAGATGAATGATCCTTGGGGTTTGTGACTAATGGGCAGGTTGCTTTACACTGAGGAGCCCAAGTTTCTAGTTAGGAGTTCAGTTTTCCCTCTCTCACACACATACATTGTGGACATTCCTTGAATTTTCCTATAAGAATTGAGAAACATCTCAACTTGGGTGAATTCAGGGTTAAAATTTTGATCCCTTGAGATTCTAGTCCTTCTGATACCAGCTGCGTGGGCAGATTAAAAAGGCAAACTATAAGACCCCAAAACATTATCTAAGAGTGTTCCTGGGCATGCCTCCCACACATTTGTCCCTTTGAAAGGCTGTATTGTGCAGTGGTTAAGGACATGGGTTCTGGAGCCAGACTCCCAGGATTCAAATCTCAGCTTAAGCACTTCACAGGTGTATGAACTGTGCATCCCTTTCTTCATCTGTTGTAAAAGCTAGTAGTGTTGAGGGTTGAATCAATTAATACATGTAAAGTCCTTATAGAAGTGCCAGGTACATACATATGATAGCTATTATTACCACTGTGTTTGATACTGTTATCACCATAGCAATGCAGGGTCAGAGCAATGTAGGATTCTGCTGCAGGAAAAATGTTTTTTTCCTCAGATAGAGAAGCCCATAGAAGCCGTCCAAGTAGATACAGAAGTAGAGGGCATTGTTCCCTCGGGTCTTTTGCCTGATTCCTTCGTTAAGACACAAGCTGGGTGTGTTTTTCTGTGGACCTTGGAGGACTTGCTGAGTTTAGCATGGATGATGTGATGGCTCTGGTGGCTCTGCACCTCCCAGCATGTGGCTACTGGGCTGCTGCCTCTGTCAAGGTGAAGGACATACTCCTGGAAAGGATTGACCTCAGGGCCCTCTCAACCCAGGAAGAACCATCCCCCTTGGGTTTGTACCTCAGTTCTTTCTGGGCCCCTGACATGTTTTCTCCTTCCCCTCCTCTCTAACTTAGATGGAAGAACTGGTGGGTGAGAGGCATCTTGACTTTGGCCATGATTGCATTTTTCTTCATCATCATTTACCTGGGACCAATGGTTTTAATGATGATTGTAAGTGCCATTTATATGCTGTTTTATAGTTTTGCCTTCACTTTTCCCTACAGGACTGGTCATTTTAAGTGCCAGGTGTTGGGTTGGTTCTGGGAATCACTTGGGGTCCAGGCTCTTCAGACCACATCTGCCTTAGAATAGCTGCGATTTCTCACCTTCCAGCAGCCAACTGGAGGGCTATTTGTGTGTGAATTAAGGATCACTTTAAAATTTGATTTTATTACTTCAGCTCTTTGATCAAACTGGGACCCTGGCTACGATTCTGTGTGACTCTTGGTTTTGTTTCTTGTTTTCCTGGAGTCTCCCTCCTAGGTTTTAGGACTTTTTTGTTAAGAAATCCCAGTCCACAGTACTTTGCTGTTAGTCTTCCCACTGTCATGGACAGGGTCAAATGACTAACAGATGAGTGCTGAGCAGAGCAGTTGGGACTTTTCAAGTATGTATTTCTATTCGAAGTCAAGAATGGAAGATATTGAGTCCCGAGGTGGGGGGGGGTGTTCTACAATAAAAAGTTAATTGAACTTTCAGAAGCATATATTTATTGTGAGTCACTCTGTGTGACTTAAAGGGCCTCACTACCCTGTGGGGTGGTGTGAGAGAGAAAGGAGGAGAGTGGAATCACTGAAGGACCGACATTGTTCTTAAATATAGTGGTTTTTCTTGAAGGCCCATGACCTGTTGGTTTCTGTTTCTAAAGATCATAAGAATTGGGGAGTTGACAAGTGTTCTAATTCTTTTGTGTCCTGCAGGTGATGTGTGTTCAGATTAAGTGTTTCCATGAGATTATCACTATTGGCTACAATGTCTACCACTCCTATGACCTGCCCTGGTTCAGAACCCTCAGCTGGTAAGCTCTTTAGCCCCACAGAAACCCTTAACAGATTTGGACAAGTGTTTTGTGGTAGGTATTTACAATCATGGTGGGAGGGAGGCTGTGATGGCCATGGACCTTCACAGCACCTTTGAGACCCAAGTATTGCATAGGCCGGACTGTATGGTTGGCCTGTGAGGAGCGTTTGAGTAGTTACCCAGAGTCTGGACTCTTCCTCAGAAGAAACCAGACCAGCTGCATCTGTGACTGTGTTTGCATCAGTATTTGGATTCCTTAGACTCTGCACAATGGCCCCCCTTTTCTATATCAGTACATTTTTCATGCTCTAGTATCTCAGCATCCCACAAGAATTATCTGGGAGTTGTCAGTGCTGGTGTTGCTATCTCTGGAACTTGACTTCCTCATCCTTAAAACAGATGATTGAGACCTAGTCAGTGCTTTTCAAACTGTGGTTTTGGAGCCCTAGTTCCTCGGAGGCTCCTTGGGTGCCAGTGAGCAGGAGTGAGACTGAGTGCAGGGGATCGGGGCTCCTCAGAGGAACTCTGTTTTCTCCTCCTAGGAAGGGGCTTGGCTTTTTTTTTTTTCTGGCCACGCCACGCTACATGCAAGATCTTAGTTCCCTGACCAGGGATTGAACCTGGGCCCTCGGCAGTAAGAGCGCAGAGTCCTAACCGCTGGACCACCAGGGAATTCCGGGCTTGGCTATCTTGAAGCAAAAACAGGGTCAAAACCTATAGTGCAGATGATGTCCGAGACCCCTTCCTGATCTGAAACTCGCTGCTGTATTGACCACACTCTTCTCAGGTGGTGACATGTGAGCAGAGTACTGTGTAGTCCTGAGAAGACTTCGGGCAAATACAGATTCTTCTCACCCTGCTGTGCTGGGTCTCGGGCATTGATTTCATTACTTACCAGGCCAGAGAGTAGTGTTTTGGGCCCCAGCAACTTGGTTATGGCCAAGGGAGTTGATGTGCTCAGACTTGGCCTGGACACATCCTCTGAGAGATGCTTCCTCGTCATCCAGCAGCACAAGCTGCCTCGCAGTCTCCACAGGGCCTGTGCTTGCCACCTGGGTTAAGATGTAGGTCTCTCTTGTGGGTCTTCTATAGCTGGAAAGCAATGTTATGAATTTTGTTAACATACTCAGGATGTCTGACCCCTGACTGTGGTCACTGTACAAAGGAAGTGTTTTTCACATAACAGAAAACAAACCCAGTATGGGAGTTCTTGAACTTCCACAATTAAAAAAAAAAAAAAGAAAAAATGGAAGAGAGAAGCTCTCCCTTCTCTTCTTTGTCTGGATCCTTGTTGAGTGTTTAGAGTGGGGCTGCTGGTTCCCATACTCAGAAACACCAGTGAGGCCGCAAAGGTATATGAGCCATGTCTTCTCCCTCCTCAGAGCTCCTTCCAGTAGAGGAGAGAGGTTATAAACAGATGAAGAGTTAGTGCTAGTGAAAGGTTTGTGTGTCAAAGCCAGGCATCAGAGAGGAAGACAGTCTGAAGCATAATTAATTGCTTAGTGGAAGGAGCAAATACTTTGTACTATAGAAATAAATGCAGGGGAGGCAGATATCATGTTAGGTCATGCAAGGTTTTTATGAAGAAAATGGTATTTGAGCAACGAGTGATAAACTGGGTAAGTGAAGAGGATGTTCCAGGCAGGGAAAAGAAGGGAACCAAGCAGACAGGTGGCAAAGCCAGAGAAGTCCATTTTGATAGGTGTGCAAGGTTTGTGTCAGGAAGAGTGGATGTAAGGCTGCGGAGGCAGGATGAGGTGCCTTTCAGAGGGTTGTCTTACAGTTTGAGTGTTAAGTTAGTCCTGGTAATGCTACAGAAGGGGCAAAAACTTGAGTCCCAAGTTTATGATAAATGGAGAGTGAATGAAAGCCACAAATTTCTAGATAAACGTCTCACCTTCAGTGTCACCAGAGAACAGGGAATGGTGATCTGCTTGTCCTGTGTGAGCTGCCCCCGGGGGTCTTGGGGGTCAGGTGGACCTCTGGTCCTCGAAGCTTTCTAACAGCCTCGCTTTAAAGGAGAGGCCACATGTGCTCCCCTTGGCAGTGACCTGTATTCTCTTACAGGTACTTTCTACTGTGTGTAAATTATTTCTTCTATGGCGAAACAGTGACAGATTACTTCTTCACTCTGGTCCAGAGAGAGGAACCTTTGCGGATTCTCAGTAAATACCACCGATTCATTTCCTTTACTCTCTATCTAACAGGTATGAGTCAAGCAGCTCACCAGTTGTGTATGTCTTGCTTTTGCATGTCTGCTGAGTTGGGGCATTTCTTGGTCAATGTAAGGTTTTGATGACATTAACTCTGACCACTTAGGGGAGCAGAGCTAAGGATTCTGCCTTACGTGAGCTGTAGCAGCTCTTTACTAAGAGAAATGAGACCAAGGGGCTTGTGTGGTTGTGGAGGCTGAGTTTGTGCCACCTGTCCTTGTGTTCCAGCCTCTGTTGGAGGACTGCATAGCATGGTCTTGTCCTGACTGTCCTCTTGGCAGAGATTCTGCAGCGTGACTGAAACAAAAACCACCCAGGAACTTGTATATAAAAAGGGACATTGCATTGACATATACACTACTATATATAAAATAGATAACTAACAAGAACCTGCTGTATATATAGCACAGGGAACTCTATTCAGTTCTCTGTAATGACCTATATGGGAATAGCATCTAAAAAAGAGTGGATATATATATATATGTATAACTGATTCACTTTGCTGTACAGCAGAAACTAACACACATTGTAAATCAACTATACTCCAATAAAAATTAATTTAAAAAAAAGGGACATTGCAGTATATTAGAAATTTTATTGATTTGGGTTTTAAAAGACCTGTGACTTCAAAGGAGCCAGGAGCTTACTCTTTGAATCTCAGTTAGCTCTTCTGTAATCTAAAGCTAAAACAGAAGCATTACTGTGAGGATTTGAACAGATACATTGCAACTTGACAAACAGTAAAGTGCTCTGTCAATCTAAACTCAGTTAAGACTGTACAGTAATGCTAGTAATGTGTTCTTCATAGTTACCCTAAAAGCCAGTTTGAGGCATATGAGAAATTTGTTCTGACCTAATAAGTTTCAGTCTTACCTGTTGTTCATCAGCTTGATGGCAATACTCGGCTCCGTGAAAGACACCTGGCTATTAAAATATGAAGTCCCCTTCTGAGAGGTTTGCTGTGTTGAGGATAGAGAGCATGCCTCAGAGCCTGGGAGCAGCCCCACAAAGGGAGGCCAGGGGTCTTGAATAGTGATGTGCTCTCTTCTGGGCAGGGCTACTTTTGAGGGACTCAGCACACTTATGGGTAAAATCCCTTTTCTTCCTGGAGAGTTCGGTCATATGGGTCAGTAGGAGAGAGATGCAAGGATGGCCTTGGCCCCATACCAGGTAGATCTTCCTTCTGCCTGTTCTTTAGGACAGAGGTTGGCAAACTTTTTCTTAAAAGGTCCAGATAATAAATATTATAGGCTTTGGGGGCTATAGGGTCTCTGTTGCAGCTCCTCATTTCTGCCATTGTAGCACAAAAGGAACCCTGGACAATATGTAAACAAATAGGTATGGTTGTGTTCTAATAAAAGTTTGTTTATAAAAACAGGCGGCTGGCCTGACTGTTGTCGGCCCGTGCTCTAGGATCAAAACATTTCTATCTGGTGAACAGTGTCCTAAGTTGAGTGTAGTCTGCAAGATTTTAAAATATTGCCTTCCTTTAATTGTCTTGAAGGAGTCATTTTTTCCTTCTGACTGCTTATCTGGTTTTATTCCCTTGGGCTATGAATTTGTGCCCTGGTTGGTTAACTGCTGCCAGGAAATTAGCAAAGGACTGCTTAACACAGCTAAAGGAAATGACTAGGACAAAGATAAATGCAGAATGTGATTCATTTTGCCCTTTCTCCTCCTCTTCCTCAAACTAGGATTCTGCATGTTTGTGCTGAGTCTGGTCAAGAAGCATTATCGACTGCAGTTCTACATGGTAAGGGAAATATGCGCATCAGTGTCAAAATTCTTGGCATAAGTGAAATTCTGTGGAAACTCCACAGGTCTCTCATCCTTTCAGTGATAAATCAAAACCCTGGAATGCAGTCTGTTTTTATTCATCTGGAACCTAGAGGATGAAGGAGGCATCCCTCGTGAAGTTTGGTGGCTCTTTATCCACCTAGACCCAATCGCTGTTATGTAATTTACACCCTAAGTAGTCTTTGCCCTCTGGACCTGAGGGTGGCCTCCAGGTAAGGCTCAAGGTGAAGCTTTAGGCATTGCCCATAGATATCCTGCCTGCTATATCACTCCCTCAACCTAAAAACATCCCCTCTCTGAGTGTCCTAAGCACTCAATAAATACTTACTAAGAAAATGAGAAGTACCCAGGCTTTTGGAGCATAGAAGGACTAATGGGCCATATGGGCCCTCCTTTTGATGGCAACTGTAGCTGGGGAACATAGTTCTTCCCAGAGGCCTGTTCTATACCTTTTTCACTTCCTGTAAGGCAGGTACAGAAGCAGATATCTTCCCTACCTGTTTCTAAGCAATTTTCTATTTGGTATTAACGGTTATTTGAAGTTCCTTTCAAGCTAAACTGTTAGGTAAAGTTTATCCTTTATCTTCTTTTGCAGTTTGGCTGGACCCATGTAACATTACTGATTGTTGTAACCCAGTCACATCTTGTTATCCACAACCTGTTTGAAGGAATGATCTGGTGAGTGATGTTGGGGGGGGGGTTCCTTTTATTTTGTGGGTGTTTTCATATAGGTGGGCTGAGAAACTGATGAACTGTCTAAACCAGAGATTCTCACCTGAGCTACATCAGAATCCCTTGCAGGCCTAGTTGCAGCACAGGTTGCTGGGCACCCCCACTCCTGAGTTTCTGCTTCAGTAGCTATGGGGTGGGGCCTGAGAACTTGAATTTCTGATACATTCCCAGGTGATGCTGATGCTGCTGGTTGGGACCTACACTTTGAGAACCACTGTTCTAGACTAACAGGTGTAGGGATATTTAAAGAATCAAAGGCAATGTAACTATATGGCAACAAATTTGAAAATCTAGAAGAAAAAATCATGATTTCCTAACAAGAGGTCACCGAGTAAAAATCACGAAGAAGAAAACTTGAATAGATCAGTAACTATAAAAGAACTTTGAAAATTGCATAAGAATCCACACCTGGAAAAAATGACCAATGATAGCAGCTGAGTTTTATCCACCCCTTAATATTAAAGCTGATAAAACCATAGGGAGGGAGAAACAAGAATGATAAACTGATTTCTTTTATGATTATAGATATACTATTCTAAATAAACTATTAGCGAATGGAATCTGGCAATGTGTCAAAAGAATGATATACTTAGTAGATTTTATTCCACATATGCAATGGTTTCAGCAGGAAATCTATCACCATTGACAGAAATCAGTAGGCTGACTGAAGAAGCTATGCTTTTAGTGAAAATGTGAAGGCATATCCTCGTGTATATGAGGAGCTAAAGTACTGTGATTAAGATCCCAAACTGTGCCTCTGTTTCCTGTTCTCAGGGTGAAGGTACAGTAATACCCACTGCCTGAGGAATAAATTAGTAAAAATATGTAAAGTGCTTAGAACAGAGACTAGCTCATCTAAATGTTCGCCTTATGGCATTATTATGTTTAAAATAATGATAATGGCCTGAGGAGATGTACTCTCCCTCTCTTTCAGAGTGTTGTTAAGTAATTCTAAAGAGGGGCTCATGCTAAGTTCTCATCTTCAGGGCTAGACATACCACTTGGCTCTAGAGTGAATCATATTAAAATCTCTAGTTATTGGTTTTTAGACTGAACCTTCAAGATTTAATTATAGTTGTAGAGCAGAGAATGTTGCTAGAAGCCTCAACAAAGTAAATACTATGGGTTGTTGGGTGGATACAGGTGCTCTAAATCCCTACCTTAACAAGCAGGAAGTCAGAAAATATTGCCTGTAGTTGAAGGGCTAGGATTTTTGTATGTTATGTTAAACTGTAATAGAGAAAATTTGAAAAAAGTGACTGTCAGAGAGCAGAAAGTGAGAAGAGAGAGATGGTACAAGTTTGGAAACTGTCCCTTTTTTTTCATGGTGGGGATGACCAGACCAGCAGAGGGAGGCAGAGAAGAAATCTGGCTATATGTACTTGATCTTGCTCTCAGTGTAGTCCTGGGGAAAAGTTGGGCTCACTGGAGCTAGTAGAGCTAGTAAAAAAAAAAAAAGGTAAATTATGAAATAGATAATAAATGTATTACTTAGGATTATGGAAGTAACTACTAGAAGAAGAAAAGTCAGAAATGTTTAAAAGTAGTTATTTTGGAGAATGGAGATAGGGATAGGGGAAACAAGGTAACTTTTTATTTTTTCTTTTCTTTACACTTTAAATTTTTATATTACTTTATAATGAAAAAAGAACAAATGACATTTTATAGGGTACCACCTCCATTTATTCAGTAGTCATTCAGTAAACATTTGAATGCTGCTATGTGCTGGGTACTAGGTATGGCTTATGTGGCATTTTATTTCTTTTAAACTTATTCCTTAATGGTTAATAAGTACTATATGGGTTATTCTGGTACTGAAATTTATGAATGGCATTGTTTTGTGGACTTTTGAGGTATTATCATCTTGGTAGTGTTGATTCTTACTTTGGTTTATTTCCTAGGTTCATTGTCCCCATTTCTTGTGTGATCTGTAATGACATCATGGCCTATATGTTTGGCTTCTTCTTTGGTCGAACCCCACTCATCAAGGTAAGTGGATCACCCTAACATGGACCATCACCGTGAGGGGAGGGTGGTGCTTTCAATATGAGTAGATCAGCTTGGGAGACAGAAGAGATCTAGCTGGTGTGTACATCTTTATGTCATCCTGATGAAAGGCTAGTAATAAATTAGCTTCAAGAGAAAAGCCAGAGGAAGACTTGACAACTACTCATAGGAAAAAAAAGAGCTAATAGGGAAAATATTTTTATAGACGGTGTAGGCACACTTTTGTGGCTTTGATCTGAATTTGAGTGTTATCATTTAAATAGTTTGCTGTTTTATAATATAATTAAATTATTTGGCCAATTGAAACAGAAAGGAAACTGAGGGCTATCAGACAGGGAACAAGGAAACCAAGTATGGGGTACTTTAGAAGGTGAGGTGGTTTAATTGAATGAGTTTTTTTAATAGTAGAAAGACCTTTAACAGTTAATCATTATTCCCAAAGCTAGAGTTATCAAAATGCCTTTTTTTAAGAACTTGCTCTCTGTCCACAGCTGTCCCCGAAGAAGACCTGGGAAGGCTTCATCGGGGGCTGCTTTGCTACTGTGGTATTTGGCCTTCTGGTAGGTGGTGCTCCCAGTTGGGTGGGGGATGGGCAGAGGCCTCCCACCCACCTTCAAAGCCCATCCATGGCTAGTGAGCATGTCCCCCGAGGCCAAGGACTCTGTCCTGCAGAATGGCAACCTTGCCCTATAGCGGGGCATGAACATGGCATGGGCAATGCCAGCTGTCCTTTATCTGCCAGTCTTTAAGCAGTAGAGGAGTGGGGGCCGTGCACACCTTGTACTCCTCTCAGTCTGAGGCCTGGCAACACTCAGGAGATGGCATTCTTGTCCAGGCAATTGATATTTTGCCTGAGAGTAAGAGGTGAGGTGGGATATGCCATTCTAACCCAGATTTTCTCCTGTGCGTGTCTTTCCTGGAGAGGAATGATCTCCCAGCCCTTTCTAGAGCACCATTCACTGCTTTTGACCCTCAGGCCTGTCTCTCCCCTTTTCAAAGTTGTCCAGCTGCCCTTCAGGGCTGACCCCCTACTTACTGCTCTTCAGCCTTCTCTCCTCCTGGTTGTCTCCCTCTCACTATACCACTCCCCTCACCACCTGCCATTTTGAATTAAGGGATCCTGAGAAAAATGGACCGTTGCTCCTCCAAATGGGTGAAACTTCTTGTAGTTCTTTGCCCAAATTCCCTCAGGTCTTTCCTGGATTTATTCAGGGCCTGGTTATTGGAGCAAGTACATTGAAGCCTCAGTGGGCCATCAGCCTCTTTTCCATTTTTTTTTTCCAGATACAGGTAAAATACACATATGGTGAAATATGAACCTCTGATTTAGTGCATAGCTTGCACTTAGGGTGCTAGGCACTGTGAGGGACTTGGCTGAACCAGGCACGTGCTGCCCAGGCAAGATGGCTGGAACTTGTCTCCTTAGTCTGTCTGTTCTCATCCTCAGCTGTCCTATGTGATGTCCGGGTACAGATGCTTTGTCTGCCCCGTGGAGTACAACAATGATACCAACAGCTTCACTGTGGACTGTGAGCCCTCGGACCTGTTTCGTCTGCAGGAGTACAACATTCCTGGGGTGATCCAGTCGGTCATTGGCTGGGTATGTGCCACTCACATGGGGCGAATGATCCTTGGCTGGATAGTGACTACACAGAGAGAGCCCTCTCTCCACCACTGCCTTCCCTCAAAAACAACTAGCTTCCTCCCTCCCCAAAGCTTGTAAGCCCCAGGTTGGAGAATTGCTCAAGTCAGCTCAGGGTGAGGACGGGAGGAGACATTTTCTCCCGCTTCAAATCATTAAGACCAGGATTCTGAAAGTGTGCTTTTGGATCCTGGGGCACCCTGAGGTCCTCTCAGGGGGTCTGTACTTTCTTCATAACATAATGAAGAAAGTTTCACTTTTTCACTTTGTCAACACTTGCCATGATGGTGCAAAAGCAGTGCTGGCACCTTAGCATGAGTGAAGGCAGTGGCACTAAACTGGACTGTCATTGAATTCATTATGCCACATACTCACAGGAAGACTCAGCCAGCTCACTTTAAGAATGTCTTTGATGAGATAGTAAAATTATTAAATTTATTAAATCTTGACCCTTGAATACACACCTTTCTAATGCTCTGGTACCAAAATGGAAATTATACATAAAATGCTCCTGCTAAATGCTGCAGGACAGTGCTTACCTAAAGGAAGACTGCGTGTGCACCTGCTTGAGTTACGAGCTGAACTAGCGGCTTTTTTATGGGGACATAATTTTTACTTGAAAAGAACCGGCAAACTATAATTTTTCAGATTTGGATTTTTGGCAGACATTTTTCTTGAAAAGAAACAAAGTGAGTCTGTCACTTCAAGAAAACAACTGACAGTAGTTGTTACCAATGATAAAATTTGGCTTTCAAGTACAAATTAGAGTTTTGGAAAGTGTATACCTGCCACTGTAAGTTTGACAGCTTCTTAATACTTAAAGGCTTTTCTGAGGGATCTGTGGTGATTTTAACATATGACGTTTTGACATTGTATGGCAAAATTTGTCTACATTTGAAAGATCTGTGTAACTCAGTGAACCAGTATTTTTGAAATGGCCAGTGCATGGTGTTACACAGTCATGCACGGGTAAACGATCCATTCAAATGGTCATTGATAGGCTTTCAGATTCCACATTGCACCAAATTTTTAGAAAACTACGACTCAAGTTCTGATGTAGTATCAGAGAAGAATACCCATAATTATCTGAAAAGACGGTGCTAAAATACGCTTCCTTTTTTCAACAATGTGTCCTTGTAGGGCTAGATTTTCTTCATACACTTCAACCGAAACATCATATTGCTGTAGACTGAATGCGTAGTACCTTAATGTCCTCTATTAAGCCATATATTAGAGATTTACCAAAAACAAACAAAAACCCGCAAACCAGTCTTTTTCCTAAATTATTTTGGGGTGGGGGGAGAGAAATAGTTTCATAAAGAGGTGGTTTTGTTGTTTGTTTTTTAATGTTAACAAGTAATAAGCCTGGGCTTGCAGGCATCTCAACTGACTTCATTTATTCTTTTCAGAAAACAGTCCGGATGTACCCCTTCCAGATTCACAGCATTGCCCTCTCCACTTTTGCTTCACTCATTGGCCCCTTTGGAGGGTTCTTCGCTAGTGGATTCAAGCGAGCCTTTAAAATCAAAGTAGGAAAACCCTTTTCTTTTCCCCTCATTGTCTCCAAGCTGGGCCCCTTTTCACCCGTCTTCTGCCTTCCTCCTCCTATCCCACTTCATCAGCCACCACCCCCTTCAAAATACCAAGCTATGAACTCTGATTATTAATGTGTGCTCTTCTTCACCCATGCATGGAATTTAAGTAGGTTAAAGGAAGATACATTGTTTCTAAGAAAATTCAGTGGTTGGATTTTCAGTATATTTGTTAATATATTCTTTCTTCAAAAGAAACATTTTGTAATTTAATAAGATTGTGTCCTATTATAGCTTCAGCATTTGAATCAATACTTACTTTTCACTTTCTGTTGCCCTCAGCTATTCAGTACAGTAGCTGGACATTGAGGTGGGACCATAAACCAGGCTTTGACTTGGCTGAGGCCAGGCTCATCAATCCTTCCCCTCCTCTAACAGGACTTTGCCAATACCATTCCTGGCCATGGAGGCATCATGGATCGCTTTGACTGCCAGTATCTGATGGCCACCTTTGTCAATGTGTATATTGCCAGTTTTATCAGGTATAGTACCTTTCCATCTGAACCAAGTTAGTGGATTTTTAAGTGGTGAAATTCTAGAATTCTAGCTACTTCTCAGTTTGAGTGAAAAAAACCAAGTGTGAATGCAGTTTTCAGTTGCTATTAGTTATGGATTCCCTGAGGACCCTTACCCTCCATTAGTAGAGAATCCAGAGAGGGAGCAGCTACTTAAATAATCAGGCCCTCGAAGTTGCTTGGCCCCTGCTTTGCTCAGTGCTGTTTCTTCATCCTCTTCTAGGGGCCCTAACCCGAGTAAGCTGGTTCAGCAGTTCCTGACCTTGAGGCCAGATCAGCAGCTCCACATCTTCAACATGCTCAAATCTCACCTGACTGACAAGGGGATGCTGACAGCTGCCACGGAGGACGAATAGGGACCACCAAGGGCCGGAAGAGCAGGAACAGGGCTGAGTGAGGGGCAGGGCTCCAGGGCAAGCCCAGCTGGACAAAGACAAGACTTCAACTCACTGTCTTTTTTTTTTTTTTTTACAGTGTTTTTTATTTGTGGATTTTAAAAAAAAAATCTGTGTGTACAGTCTATGTGCTTATGATTTGGGTTGTAAGTAACCTACAGCTTTGAGTTGGAAAGAAGTCATGGTGGTAAAACCATTTGGGTTTTTAAAACCGAAGTTTTTAACAACCTGGAAGACAGTGTTGCCCAGCTCTGAAGCACCTGCTTGGTGCTTCTAGCTCCCAAGCTGGAGCTTCCATATCTGGGCTTGATCAGAGTGGTCATTCATCTGTGTTCGTCCAGTTTAGCCACCCCGCCACCCCGCCACCCCAAGCTCTCTTTGTAGCTGACCCCCAGCAGGGAAGAGATGCACAGCTTGGATGTCTTTACTACTGGAGCGCTTTCCCTGGGCTTCTCAGTAATCCCTGCCTTGGAGCTACAGGAGTGCTGCCTCCTGAGGCTGGAGGGATGAAGACTTGTTAATCAGATAGGCATTCTGTTCACAAATCCTGTGGAGTATGAGCTCTGCTTTATGATATGGGTTCACCTCGCTTCATCACAGACTGAAAGAAGGTTTCAGTTTTTATTTTTTTCAGAAAGCATGAAAAATTATAATAGTCTGGAGAAAAGCTACACTGTACTATTTCAAGTGTATGCAGTAGGATATACTGTAGTTGGGCCTTTTCCTACAGGGTTTAGGCTCAAGTGGCTCCTATAGGGCAGTCGGTTAACTGGGTCTTTTCAGGGATGATGTCGTTCACGTTTGTGCTGTAGACTTGTTGCTGCTGAATCCCTTCTGGGGGCTTCCCGATTTGACAGGGAGCAGAGGGCTTCTCTTTCACATGCCCATGCCCTTGGCCTTGCTGACCACCCACATAGCTGCTGTGTTGTGTGTGTGTGTGTGTGTATATTATATATATAATATATATATGTATAACTCTTAAGGCAAGTGTGTATCTGTGTGTGTGTTAAAAATCACTTATTTCTTACAGTGATTTCAATTGTACCATGACTTCTTCACTGAAACCACAAAGTCCTGCTTACAACTCTGCATAACCCAACCCAATTAGAGGTTTGAAGCTTCTGAAGATTAAATGCACACTTGTTGTATAATGTGACCAGTTTAAATGTAGTTTATATTTTACAGGGGGACCGTTTTTCTTTTCAACTGTGACTTATTTATTGTTTCCTTTTAAGTAGAGGAGTGAGGTTGACTTTTGGAATATACGTTCTTTGTCAGGACAATAAGCAAGGGGAGAGCTTGGTGGCCAAGTGTGTTCCATTATTCTGTGCCGTATTGGTTCTCATTGCCAAATGGGGGTGTAGCAGCTTGCTTCAGCACCTTGGGCTGGTGCTGCTTTGCTTTATTTCTGTTTATCTCAGCCTCACTGCATCCGTGGATGCTCACAGCCAGCCCAGATCACTAAAGCGTCCAGCACGGACCAGACCCCTCTTGATGTCTCAGCTCACAGTCGCTGTGTGACCTTCCACGTGCAACAGCTTCTTTCTTCTGAACTTTTATTTCCAGTTCATTACATGGCTTTTCTTTTTCAGGTCCAAGGCCCCCTTAAAAACAAAATGTGTTTTTGCATGGGGTTTTAGTGCTGGCTGTGACTCTAGGTAGGACAGACACATCACTCTGTGGGTCCTCATTTTCTGAGGTGTCTTGTAATTCCCATATTCCATGATTCTGGCTGAACAAGTACATGTACCAGAGGCTGCTGCAGGTATTGAGTCATGTCCTGGGCACCCAAAAAGCAAGTACTTACAGGCCTTTTCTAAATACTTGTCCTTAAAATGCTTGTCCTCAGCAATAAATCTTAAAAAGTGGAGGTGATGAGTAATGAATCTAGTTTTCTGATTGCAGAATGAACTTGGTTCCCCAAACCAGAGATGGAATGGTGCCACATTTGTCTCGTGGTGCCCTACTGTGGGCAGATGGTGGATCCTTGGGTGCAGGGAGTCTCAGCTGGGACTCGGCAGCAGAGAGCCACCTTTGAATAGGTCTTCCTTTGGGATCAGGGAGCCTGGCACATTCCTGTGGACATGGCTGCTGATGGGGGTCCTGGGAAACGGCAGCTGGAAGCTCAACAGAGCTGCCATCAAGAAAGCCCGAGGGTCAGCTGGGATTTTGTTTTCTTTTGATTCCCTTCCTGCTTTCTGGTGAAATAGGGGAATTTCATAGTCAGTAGCCAGGAGACTGATGCCACCTTGTGTCTATATAGCACATTGTTTTTCTTTCTCCCATTTATTGA